>NC_089654.1:30123650-30761758 GCF_037042795.1 Molothrus aeneus | reverse complement strand
AGTGTGTCACCAGCTGAGAAGGCAGAGCCCAAGGCCAGCATCCAGCCCCCCCAGTGAAGGCCAGCAGCAGGGGATGGGAATGGGGAGCAGCAGCCTGTCCCCTCTCCATCTCTGGGGTGTGCTTGGGGACACCCCATTTCCCAGCCCAGCGTGCCCTTTCCCAGCTGCCCTGCAGGATGGGAGAGGTTTCAGTGAGAATGGAGGCGGCTGCTGATTTCCTGGAGAGACTCAGGGGTCCTGCAGATGAGTCCAAACCCGGCTGAAGGGCAAGGTTTGCACTCTCACCGCTGCCCTGCCTCCTCTGGCACCGAGGGAAAGCAGCAGCATTGGTGCAGCCAGACCTTGCCCCATTCTCCTGGCGCCTCTACTCTGTCTCAGAAGTTATTTCTTGGTCTCTCACTTCTTTTTCCCGGCTCTCCCAGACACTATAAAGCACTGGCGGTGACCCAAGGATGTGAGGTCACAGCCTTGCTCCAGCACCAGCCCAGGCAGTCTGGAAGAAAACCAAACTGTGCTTTTGCCTGCGATGCCGGGGGGCTAATTGCAGTGATTAATTAGCGCTGGCTCTGCCCCTTCAGGCCGCCCATCACAGAGCCCTCCTCTCCTGCCTCTGCCCCTCCCGGCACAGCAGCCGGGATCTGTGGGATGCGGGATCCTCACACAAAACCCCAAATCCCAGCCCGGGAGCCACATCTGCAGACAGCCTGCAGGGCTCCTGGAGCCCCTGCAAAACATCATCACTAACAGCGTTTCCCAAAGCCCAGCTCTACCTGGCAAATTAATTTAAATTATTTATGTAATTTGGATCCTGTCTATTTTAAAAAAGGGAATGAGACAGAAGTATACACAACGCGCTTCCCAGGTAATTAGGATGCCGCATTGCTTAAAGCTTCATTTGCACTTTAATTGCTTTGATTTATTCCAGTTTTCCCGAGTGTAAATCCAAAGCTCCCTCTCACTTGGCCCTTCAGACCTCTGGAGAGCTGCTGCTCCACCAGGGCCTTCTCCCACCTGGTAGCATGGGCCAAGAAGAGGTGATGGGCACAAAAACCTCTGCTTGGGTTTCCAGGGCAGCTGTGGCAGAGGCACCAAGCGATGGCACCGCTCCCTGGCAGCTGTGGCAGAGGCACCAAGCGATGGCACCGCTCCCTGGCAGCTGTGGCAGGGGCACCAAGCTGTGGCAGGGGCACCAAGCGATGGCACCGCTCCCTGGCAGCGGGCTGTGCCCCAGGGAGCCGCAGCCAGGGCCCTGCTCTCAGCAGGGGCCGGGCACAGGGAGCTGCTGCTCATTGCTTACACCATTTGTGATTCCTGAACCACCTGTGACTGTGCACCACACAAGGATGGGGCTTGCAGGCAGGGCAAACTCTGCGTTGACTAAGAAGAAACTCTAAAGCAGCTGGTCCTCGAGCCTCTGCACGTTCCTGCCGCTGGTTCAGCCTCGCTGACCTGGAGGCTGAGGTTCCACCTCGCCCACCCCGCGCAGTCCCTGGGGACCATCAGAGGGAGGCAGGGAGGGAGGATGCTCGTACCCTGAGGAGCAGGGAAGGTCGCTGTGGGCAGCGGCTGTGCCCCGCCTCCTCCAAGGCAGCACCGGGCTCTCGAGCGCATCCTGTGAAGGAAATGAGATTGAGGAAGATTTTTCCGGACCCTGCCCACTAATTGTGTCTGAAGGAGGAAGCAGCCCACTTGCTAATGACTACAGATAATTTACTGTGTAGGCCCATCAAGAGATGGAGAAAGAGCTGCAAACTGTTCCTAGAACCTGCTCCCAATAAGCAATGCGATGTGAGACAAAACCAGCTCCTGCTTATACCAGTGAGTGCATCGACTGTGCCCTCCTGCTGCTAACACCCTCAGTCCCCTTTGGAGTTCATTTCAGCCCCCTTTCCCAAAAACAAACACAAGCAGAAGGTACCAGAACTGTTGCCTGAATAGGAAAAAAAATAAAACTACCCTCTCAGTCACATTGCTTTGGTGATGGGGTGGGGAAATGCTGCTTGCCCAAAGCAGAGCCCTGCACAGGCTGGCTGCATGGACAGATGGATGGATGGGCAGATGGCCTTCTTGTTCCCAGATTTGTCCCCCACAGCCATCCTGGTCGGGGCTCTTCTGCTGACACAGGCAGCTGCAGCTGCTGGGAACATCCCCCCATTCACAACAATGCTGAGTTTGATGATATTTGACAGATATGTAAAAAAAAAAAAAGGTGCCTTTTTACATGTTCCAGATGTTTAAAAATAGTTAAAGGTAAATGATTCATTTTGACTTGTACATAAATTGTTAAATTATAATACTACATTTTGGCTCTACCAAAACAATGTACCATTTTCCCAGCAAAATGCTTCTGCAGAGGAATTTCTTGGTGTTTCCAAGCTGGGTGCATTTTCAAGATTTTGATCTAATCTGGACCAAACCCCAGCTATAAAAGCATCTAAATCCCCCACGGTTCATTGGTTTGTTGCCAAAAAGGGCACATTTGGCAAACATCTGTCTGAATGTATGCTTGCCACAATGAGAGATGCACGTGGAGTTCAGTGGAGTGCAGGTTCTACTCACTGATTATCCTCACCCTCCTCTCCCTCCTGCAGGCTCCTTGCACTCTTTATCCCTCTTCAGCAGAGCTTTGCCCACTGGTCTTGGGGCATTTCCCTCTCTGCTACCTCGGGAGTCCTCCTGGGCTCGCTGCTCCTCTGCCAAATCATCAGCATTTTCCCTGTACCGCTGCCCTCCAGGGCCAGTGCTCCTGCAAATGCAGGACTTCCCCCTGCTGGGGGAATTTGACCCAACTAAACTCTCTTTTTGTTTTGTTGGTTTGGGGTTTTTGTTTGTTTTTTTTTGTTTTCCAGGCTTCCTCCCCCTTTTTTGGGAGATGCTGTTGGATTTTATGTGTTTCCTCCAGCACGCTCCCAGCTCACCCCAGAGGGAGCTGTCTGCAGCTAAAACCAACACCCTCACTGGTCCTGTCCCTGCCCAGGAAACTGGCTTTCCTCTGAAGGAGCTGTGCCATCCTTGGGCTGGGAACAAAAGGACTTCCTGCCCCGGGCATGGCAGGGCTGAGAGTGCATCTGCAACTCGCAGTTGAACAAATCACCTCACTAAAACCCAGCAGCACACCACCAGCTCTGACCTCTGCTGGATAGAAAGGTCTCTATGTCTTTCTATCCAGGCCCTCCTGGAGAGAAAGCCCTCACTCAAGTGGTCAACAAGTTTCACCTGCACACAAAGACCACAGGATTTTTCCTGTGCCATCACTAGGCAGGAATGCAAACACCAGGAGCAAGCTAGGCCAGGAGTACAAAGCTTGGATCCGATTTCAGTAGCCTGAGGATGTACTTTGGTGTGTGACTCACAACCATGTCCTCAAATAACCTCCCACAGTCAGTGCTGGGGGAAAGGAAACCATGGAGCCAGAGCAGAGTCCTCACACAGATGCTTTCCCCCACTGCCTGCTGGAAATCCTTACAGATGGAGGATGGAAAGCTTCCTGCTCTTGCTCTTCTTGTCCTCACTCCCCTGAGTGCTGGCAGAGAGGTACAAACTTTCCTGAGTGCTGCTCCCAGCACCCCTACCCAATCCACTGGGTGCCTGAGAGCAGGTGGGAGAGGGAATCAGCTAATTAAAATAAAATGAAAACTGGAGTGTGAAGCTATAAATAGGAGAGCACTGGGAGTTTCCTGGTGCTAAAAACATGCTTGTGGGGAAGGAGATGCTGGAAGCTCTGGGGCAGAACTCTGGAGATCTACCAGGGAAGATGAATCTGAGCTCTGCTGGCACCTCCTGCCTGTGTGAGAGGTGCTCAGCCAGGGGTGACTCTGCAGCAAGGGCTGGAAGGATCAGGTCAGGCTGGCAGGCTCTGTACAGACCTGGCAGAGTCACTGCTGGCTCCTCTGGCCTGGGCCAGGCTGGCTCTCAGACTGAAGGCAGCAGGAGAGGGACCTCTCCTCTCCTTCCTCCCCCACACAGTGCAAGGAAAGGCTGTGGGTGAAGTGCCTGGTGCAAGGAAAGCAGGGCAAGCTGCAAAGGGAGAGCTGGGAGGACAAGGAGGTCTGACTCCCAAACTGCAATCCTGGAGAGCTCTGCTCTACTTGATGGTGAAGGCATTGAGGACTTTCTGCACTCAAGTAGCTTTTGGGAGGTGCTGCTCCAGCGCCTGTGCTAGGGTGGCAGGACAGCAAGGGTGGCTGTGGTGTCCTGCTCTCACAAGAACCCTTGTTCCCCTTGAGGCCCCAGGTGAGCAGAGGGCCTGGCTGCTCCAGGAGGGGAGGATTCCACACCACAGAGCTGGGGAGGTGCCTCGGAGGCCAATCAGCTGCTATACAAAGCAAGTGGCAGCTCTGCCCTCCCTGGGAGTGGCATCCAGCTTGTCCCTGCTGCCGGGCTGTGGTGGCACAGAAACAACTGTGCCCCTGTAATTCCCTCTGCCCCCAGCACAGGGTTAGTGAAGGTGGGATGAGCTTGGCAGGCTGCTACTGCTGCCACCGGTCTGGCCTTTGATTAAGAGTGATTGCTCTGCTCCTAATTAACAGGAGGCAGCTGCTGGCTGTTCTGGTGGAATAAGAAGCAGAGCCCAGGGGCTGTGATGAAAGGAGATTGTGTCTGCTGGCTCCCACTGAGCCTGGCACGGCCATCCTCTGCCCAGCCACACACCTGGGCTGTGGGACATGTCCCTGGGAGGGACTCAGCACTGCCAGGGCTCAGCCTCTGCAGGAGCAGCAGATATGGGCAGCCAGATGATCCCTGGGGTGATTTTGCTGCTCTCTGTCCTCCCAGGCCACCCCGAGGTGATGCCTGCCTGGTTCCCATGGGGTTTATTTCCCTGTCTGCCCCTCAGAGACCCTTCTGAGGCAGAGCCTCTCCTGTGACAGCAGCTCTCGTGCTCTGGTGACATGTGGCATCCTGCTGCTCCCCCAGGTCTAAGGCAGCCATCTGCCCTGGGAGCAGCCATGCTGCTGCTCAGCCTGTCACACTGACAGCTGAGCCAGCTCCCCAGGAGATGAGAAGGCATCTCAGCTTCTTCTGCTCCCCAGGGCAGTGACTCTTGAGCAGAAGCAGGGTGTATCCCAGTAAAAGCTCCACCATTAACATCATGCCATTTTTCTGAGTGGAAAGCTCACCTCAAACCTTTGTAATGCAGGGACAGCACACGAGACAGAAGTGATGGGTAGCTTGTGAAATCAAAGGACCTTTGCCTTGCCATACAGCTGCTGAATTTATTTTGGCAAGACTGGCCCACTGTTAATTATTGATGTGAGCAGCTCAATGCTGGTTGTCAGGAAGCCTTAGCAGCTTGAGAACTCCTGGTGGTGCGCCCCCAGCAGACAGCTGGGAACCTGTCTGAAATCCCAGCTGGAGCTGCTGGTGCCACAGGCTGGAGATGGGCCTCAGGGTGCTCTGCTCTGCACTTGTTCTCCATCGTGAAGTCCATGCCAGTGCCAGCTCCTTCTGGAACAGGCTCTCTGGCACTAAGCTCCAGTTCACCCTCCTCATCCTGCCTGTGCCTCAGCCTCTGGGATGGGGCAGTGCTGGCATCTGCTGCTCTGGCATCACCTGGGAGATGACACTGCACCCATCTGACACAGTGCAAGAAAAATAATGGCAGCCCTGAGGTCACTGGGAAGACACTTCTCTTCCCCTGGTTTCTAGCCTTCTCTCTCCAGCCATCTAATAAATCTAATAAAATCTGTCTTGTTGATGTCTAATTCAATTCCAGCAGCCAGAGACCAGGCCCCTTATATCACTCACAAACCTAACCAGCTCCCTCCTTGGCATATGAGCCAGGCCAGGGGGCTGCTGCAGGCCACTCCAGAGGAGAGCAATCACCTGGGCTCAGGACTCACTCTCCCAATTAATTATATGTTTAGAGGTTTTCCTTGGGTCACACCTAATTGAACTTTTAGCTGCTTGAACACTGTGGTCAGAGGCAGCTGGGCTGAAGTCTGGGAACTAAATGAGCTGCCTTGAGTGTCACCTGAAAGGAAAGCCACCACAGCACCTCCTGCCTATCCCTGGGAGCCAGGCAGGAGCGGTGCTGGGAGCTGCCACAGCCCCTTGCACATGTGCCAGCCAGCATGCAGCAGGAAGGGGCTGGGGGGCTGAGACGAGCATGGCCTGGGGGATTTGAAGTAATAACTTGTGTATTCCAGTATTCCCTCTCCTTGACATCCATCCCCAGCCAGGTGGGGAGGATTCCACCAGAGCAGCTCAGAGCAGCAGCAAGTGCCCCTGCAGGGGTCTGAGCTGTGGGTCAGACAGCAGCCCAGAGGTGAGTGCTGCTTTTGGGACTAAGGCTTTTGTTTGCACAAACTTGGCTGGTCAGGCTTTCCTTGCTAATGAAATTCTTTCCCTCCTTTAAACAAACCAGGAGCAGGGGCCATGCCCGAGGTGTGGGAAGCTCCCAGATTCCTCCTTGCCAGGTCCTGGGTGAGGAGGAGCTCAGATGGGAGATGGGAGATGGGAGATGGGAGATGGGAGATGGGCTCCCCACCTGACAGCACAGGCAGGTCCTGCCCCCCAGGAGGATGTGACAGGAGGATGTGGCAGGAGGATGGGACAGGAGGATGTGACACTTGGCTGTGCTGGAGCTTTCTGCCAAACAGATCAAATATTTACAGCTGCTCTCTCCAGCTTCAAGTTTCAAGCCACAGTGACTGATTTGTTACAAATTTACATGCATGCTTAAAGACATCTTTATGTTCCTGCTAAATATAAAAGGTATATTTCTCCATGTAGCATTTTGCCAGTCAGAATCAGCCACCCCATCTAGTATGTGACTGCGTTTGTGCCCAGCTTCAGTGCTCATTTTCCTCTTGGTAATGATTATCATTATATGAAGAAAAATGGGTCATTTACAGCGGTTTCTCCCCAAATAAAAGGCTGTGGGATACAGGATATCATTAAAATTCTAAACCTGACTTCCAACCTCAAAAGCAGGCTCTTGCTATTCGGGTCTCTCTGTGGAGGGAGGGAGGGAGGAGGGGAGGTGGGGAGAGGGCACATGATGGATGTGCTTTGGCCATGGAATCTCTGGCACGATGAATGTGCTTTGGCCATGGAATCTCTGGCTGACATGTGCACTGGCACCGAGGCCCTGGGGCTGAGGTTATCTCTGCTACTCACACACAGGCTCACAGGCTGCCTCCCAGTCTCTCCAAGCTTTCTCCTGGCCAGCACAGCCCCTGTGCATGGGGCAGTGCAGCCAGAGCAGAAGTTAATTCCTGCCATAAAAAGAGCAATTTAGCTCCTGCCAGAAGGACGTGGCTGGGTGAGGTCCCCTGCACAAGGGGAGGCTGGCAAGCTCAAAGCTGGTGCTTGGACAAGGGAGAAAGCAGGATGAAGTGCTCAGACACAGCAGCCCTTGCCCTGCTCTCACCCACTGCTGGGCTGGAACAGCCCCTGTGCCAGTGTCACTGCTGTCCCACGGGGTCCCCTGTGGGGACCTGCCACCAGCCCTCCAACACCTCTGTCCCCGCAGCTGCAGCTGCCTGGGGGTGGAGGAGATGCTGACCCAAGGGCTCTGCCCATCTCCTCAGCCCCAGATCCAGGCTCCCAGCACCAGGGTCCCCACCAGGCTTTGGGCTGACTCCTTCCCTCCTCATTCCTGATGACAGGAAAATGTGCCCTACCCCCATGCAGTGCTGGCTCTGTATGTGGGAGCAGATCTCCCACCTCCTGGCCTTCTCCATCCCTGCTCCCCAGCATGCTGCTGCCCCACAGGCTCATTTCCATCTCCTGGCATCCCCAGAAGGGGCTTCACGGGGAATGTTTTGCTTGGAAAGGCTATGCAACTCTTGTGCAAGCCTGAAATTGCTGTGTACAGAGCTGTAAGGCAAAGCTAATCCATTTTGCAGCTTAGCCAGCTGCTAAAAGATGCTGTTTGAGAGTGAGGAGCTGCTGTTTTCCTCCCCTCCATGAAATGGAAGGGACAAGGGATATTCACAGGATAAGAGATGGAGACTGACCCAAAATGGCTAATTTAGAAGCATCTTTTGAAAAATGAGACTTGCCCTGAATTGTTAATTTTTGAAGTCATTCCTTTCTAAACATGCTCAGAATGGACTAATTTTTCATTCTTTTTTCCAGCATTTGAAATCAAAATGTGCATGGGAAGCTCTCCTGCTGCTGATCCCAGCCAAGCAGTCAGGCCATGACACCTGGGAACAGCCCCAGCAGCCCATGCCAGTGAGGGCATCCCCAGCTCCAGGTGACAGCCATGGGGCTGTGAGTGCATCACAGGTGGGGTTTGGGGTATCCCCAGGGCAGCACAGAGAGCATCTCTCCTCCCTGGCACTGCTTAGGGGTGTCAGAATAACAAGTTAGTTTTGGTCTGGCAGACAAGCTGAAAATCCAATATAAATTATTTCTGTTTGGCAGTCATTTAAATTATTTGCACTTGGGGTTTTGAGCAAAATAAAACAACTACATAGAGTGGCTAGGAGTAATCCTGGGATGCTTTGTTCAGCCTCAGAAATATTTCCTTTCTCTCTGGGGTGATTTTTACCTTCCTCCTTCCCTCCCCTCTGCTGATAACTTTAGATTGCATTTGAAGTAGCAGATGGCTTGGACTTTTCAGGAACAATGAATGTGGTTTGCTAGAAAACACAGATCGGGGAAGAGGATTCACACCTCACTCCCAATTGATGCCAAACAAAGTGAAGAACAATAAAATCCCTTTCTATCCACCAATGGCCACAGAGTCATCACACATATTCTCCCTCACTGGGAGGGAATCTCTTGCCTGGGAAAGGGGGATGAAGTGTGGAGTGGAGCAGACATTTCCCAGTTTTCCAGAGAGAACATGTGTGGTATTTTCAGTGTCTCCAGATGAGGGAAGGAAATGATGAATCTGACTCCATGTTCTCAGAAGGCTAATTTATTATTTTATGATATTATATTATATTATATTAAAGAATACTATACTAAAACTATACTAAAGAAAACAGAAAGGATACAGACAGAAGGCTAAACAAGATAATAATGAAAAACCCATGACTCTCCAGAGTCCTGACACAGCCTGACCATGATTGGTCATTGAGTTAAAACAATTTACATGAAACCAATCAAACATGCACCTGTTGGTAAACAACGTCCAAACCACATTCCAAAGCAGCAAAACACAGGAGAAGCAAATCAGATAATTATTGTTTTCCTTTTTCTCTGAGGCTTCGCAGCTTCCCAGGAGAAGAATCCTGGGCAAAGAGGATTTTTCAGAAACTATGATGGTGGCAAACATGAAATGTGAGAAATGGCAGGTGTTTCTCACTGAATTTTCAACTGCATGAGGCACAGGAAAGCTGATGTTTGCAGAGCATCCCTCCTGTACCAAACAGGCAGTGCTGAATCCCAGCTAAGGAAGTGGTGAAATTTGGGGAGGCTGGGGGGACAGGGGGAGACTGGTGGGGACTGGGGGCAGCCAGGGTCACTGCTGGGCTGGTAAAAACCTCACCTGGCTGCAGAGGCACAGTGAGAGCAGCTGCCATCAGCTGCTATTTAAATTTGCATTCTGAAACTGCTTCTGGAAGCCCTCCCCAAGCACCATGCCAACATCTTACACTGATTTTTGCACCATCATTTTCCTCTCCCACCCCTGCTCAGCCCCAGCCTTTCCCACCCTCTGGCTGGGATCCCTCCCATGGCATCCCCATGGCCTCATGAGGCAGCAACCATTTCTCCTCAGGATTCCTGGAGGCCCAGCTCCCCCTGGAAGCAGGTGAGACCCGGGGGATCCTCCACCACCACTCCTCCAGGGGGGCTCTGCTGTGTCCCTGTGCATTACAGCTCTTCCCTGTATTTACAGATTTGTCTCAGGGAAGGATGGCCCCGCTCTGGGTGCTTAATTGCTCTGTAATTAGGTAGCCAATTGTGCCACAGTGCCACATCATGCCTGCTCCTTGTAGCCACCAGCAGGCTCAGCTCCTCCCTGCAGGGGCATCCCCACATCCTCTGCGAGCCCAGAGGGGCTGGGAATAGGCACAAAGGCCAAATAAGGGACAGAAAAATCAGGAATTTCTGTGGTCTGTGGGGTGCAGCAGGAATTGTGCAGCTGAGAGGGGAATCCTCCAGCCCCTGGTCCTGCCCCAGTGCCTGGCTGGCCCCTCTGGGCTGGCTGGGGCAGGGTGCAGGCACTGGCCAAGGACTGAGCTCACCACAAACCCATTGCCAGGTGTTCCCACCTTGGAAACAGAGCTGAGGGCTGTGCAGCTGGAACAGCTCTGCAGCATGAACATGCTCTTCCAGAGCAAGCACCAGCAGCTCTCTGCTCTCTCCGGACTTGGAGCATCTCTAGCCCCCCAAGGACTGATTCCAATGTGATTTCTGTTATTTCAGCTTTGCTTAACCAAGTGGATGGAGAATGCAAGCTGGGTGGTTTGCTCCTGGGTTGTTTGAGGGTGCCCCAGTCTGGGGGTGACAGTGTTCCTGTTGTGGGGCTCCTCAGCATGGCTGGGGCCTGGATGCTCTGCAGGGGAAGCCCTGCCAGGGGAAGCTCTGCTTTTGGGATGGAGCTGCCCCACTCCCCAGCTAAGCAAAGCCCACCACCAGGGCACTGCTGTAGGGGTGCTGGGACTCTGCTTTCACCTTGTGCTGTGTCCTCCAGAGCCCCCTGAATCCCTTCTTTCCAAACACCTCTTGCTGGCCCCATTGTGTGTCACAGGTATCCCCCTGCTCCTGTGGGATGGGCTGGAGCTGGAGGCTGTGCCCCTTATCTGTGGGGCCAGCTGGGGGTTTCTGACCACATCACCAAACCCTGATGTCCTGCCAGAGGCACAGTGATGTCCTGCCAGGTGAGCTGGCCCAGGCAGGACATACTTTCCACCTCTGGGACTGGTTTGCCCACAAGAAGTGAGGGCAGCTCCAGCTTGCAGTGTGAGCTGGGGGGGTACAACCCCTCTCCAGTGCTCAGCCCTGCCTTGTGGCTGGGGCAGGGGATCCTCTGAGCCTCCAAAGCTCCCTGGTCCTGGGGGAATGAGGAGCACACTGGTTTGAGTGTTCCTACAAGAATACTGAGACACCTATGGCTCTTTGGGCACATCTTTGTATTCTCTTCCCACAGAAAGCTGATTTCTTTGTGTTCCACTCCAAAACAGCTCAAGTACACTTGTAGGAGAGACCACAGAGAGATGGCTTTTCTCTCCTCTGAGGTGGAACACAAGTGAAATTCTGCATGATATTTGTGTGAGCTGTGCCCTGCAGGACACTCTGTAAGCCTCGGGGCCTGGGCTATGGCAGGATGGGGAGAGCACAGCCAGATTCAGCCTTGCACTAATTTGATCTCAGCTCAGCTTCAAACTGATTAGGACACACACAGTGCAATGCTGAATTACTCCAGTTTATGCTTAAATAGTAACTATATACAGCTTTTTTGAATGAATTACACGTGTGTAAACACACCCCTTCTGTAAATCTAAACAAGGGCTTGAAACACAGCTAACCATTCCTCACCACACAAATCTGCCACTTGAGATTGCTGCTAGTGCTGGGATTCCCCTCCTGTGCTGAGCAGCAAGCCAGCCCTGTGGCTCCTACACAGCTTGGCCTTCAGCAGCCAGCTGAGCACCATCAGCAGGGGGACAATGCAGAGAAGCAGGAGGGAGAGAGGGAACCTTGTACAAGAAACACAGGGCACATCTGTCCCTCCCTGCCGGCTGACAGACCTGCCACACCAACCCCCAGCTCCTGGGAATAAGCCATCAGTTATCCCTGTGTCCTGCTGGACAGCATCTGCTGCAGGCAGGGTTAGGGACAGCCTGTAGGAAGGGATCCTGGATGCTGACACATCACCATCATATTTTCTGAAAAATCCCTTTGCCAGGATTTCTCTCCTGGGAAGCTGAGAAGCCTCAGAGAAAAATGAAAACAATAATTATCTGATTGCTTCTCCTGTGTTTTGCTGGTTTGGAACGTGGTTGGAGATTGTTTATTCAACGCGTGAATTGTTTTTACTTAATGACCAATCACAGTCCAGCTGTGTCAGGACTCTGGAGAGTCACAGGTTTTTGATTAGTGTCTTGTTAAGCCTTCTGTAAGTATTCTTTCTGTATTCTTTAGTATAGTTTTAGTATAGCATTCTTTAATATAATATCACGAAATAATAAATCAGCCTTCTAAGAACATGGAGTCAGATTCATTCCTTCCTCCTCCGTCCGGGGACCCCAAAAATACTCCAGTGAGATCCCAGCACAGGTGTCATTTCTTGAGTCAGCACGTGCAGAGCTGACACCTGCAGCTTCTCTTTGGTGATGGTGAGCTCCAGAGACAGGGAGGCTCCTCAGTGCCAAGCCGTGCACGTTTCTGTGGGCTGGAGATAACCCCCAGCAGCAGTGAGTGTTTTGGGATCCTGCAGCAAGGAACTGCATTACTCATTTTGGGCAGTCCCTGGAAAAGTCTCCATTTTTGGTACAAACACTACGGATCAGGAACATGGAAATGATTCATGAAGTCTAAACTGAGCAAGGCCAATCCACCTTCCCTTCTTCTACTGCACTGAAAGTAATAGAAAGCAGATTTTTGTTTTTTCATTATCAAGCTGGAAAAAAAACCCAAAAATGAACCAATCAGCTCTGGGCTCTGAACCTGACTCTTACACCGCATCCCCAATTTACCCAGAAACCAGCTCATTGCCTGAGAGCACCCAGCAGCCAACCGGGTTTTGCTGGCAGCTGCTGCCTTTCTCTCTCTCTATCCCTGCATACTAATATGAAGTAAAATGGGATGGTAATTTAATCCTATGCCACTAGAAGCAAAGCATCACACAAGCCTGCTCATCCTCTCCTCTAAGTTTAGCCCAACAGTGTATTAAAAAGCTGCTACTGGATTCTCGCCAGCCCCTACTTAGCTAAACTACCTGACTCTGCAGAAAAGCAGAAAATTCTCCATTCTGTGTTATTTCTGATCCTTGGGAGAATGACCCACATCTATCAGAGAACTTGACCCCCCATGGGGCCTGCAGGAAGCCAGTGTAATCTGGAGAAATGTGTGGAGTGACAAAGGCTTTCCTGTGACATTGGGCATGTTTCCTGCTGCCTGGAGCTGGGCTGCTGGAATCTCAGCTTGGAGCTCCTTCCATCCCTTTGCTGCAAGCCCATAACACAGTAATGAATAAATCTGTCCCTGCTCACTTATAAATAGTTTATAAAAGGTTCATAAATAATTTCTAGATGTTTTAATGAATAGTTAATCAATTGTTGCCGAGCCCAACAGGTCAGCAGATTGCTTAAATCCATCAATTACCATGGCTGCTGATGAGCATCAGTAGGACACCACCGACCTCTGTGATGGACTTGTAGTGGCTATAAAGGGTTAATAAGTAATTAATAAATTATGTGACTGCTCTTTTAATTAAGAGCTGTAGAAGGCCATTGAAAAATACATTCCTGGAAGAACCACAGGCAATACAGCAAGCAAACATCTGGACCTGGTTTTGTAACCCTGCCTCTGAGGAGCAAAGCTTGGCAGCAAGGTGCCAGCCTGGCCCAGCAGGCAGCCTGGCTGCCTGAGGAGCAGCAAATTTCCCTCTCTCAAGCAGATTCCAGAGAAGCAGGGTCTGTTCCCAGTGCTCTCTTGGAGCCTGGAGCCTGCAGCAGGCAGCTCAGCCTCCCCATCCCCACCTGCTGCAGGAGCATCCTCCGTGCTCTGGCTGCCACGGGTAAGGTACCAGAAAGGCAGGGGACATGGATGCATGGAAAACAAGACAATTCCTGATTCACAGGGCTCTGGCCTTGCTCTTCCCTGCTGGGGGGTTTGGGGTGAGCAGCCCTCTCTCCCCAAGGGTGGGTGGCACAAGAAATGCCACACCAAGGAGTTGTGCTCTGGCAATAACACACTTGGTGTTTGGCCTCCTTAGCAGAGGCTCTTTATTATCATTAAGCACTGAATGTTTCTGGATGATAAAAGCAATTAAGTGTAAAAAAAGGTAATGATCCATCCCATATTGCATCCAAAAGATATGAAAATCCCTCATAAAATTATCACCCTACTACAGAATGGGACCTAAATATCTTTATAATGTAAGACAGAGAATTTTGCTTACAGTCAGAACATTTATAAGGCATTCAATTAGCCACCAGAGGGTTTCTTAGTATTACCCAATTCTCCATGAGCACAGAGGCAATTACAGGAGATTCTAACTTTTTAAATTAAAGACAAAAGGCAGGAGAATTTGGATAAAACCTGTTCCCAGGCTCACCCTGGAACATACATGCAGAGGAAATTTCATGCAGTTCAGGCTTAATTTACTGCACAATTTAGCTCAGAGCAAAGCAAGACTCTTCCCACTCCTTTGCTGGAAGATCCTTCTGCATGGGAAGGGGACCAGTACACGATGTACTGCGCTGTGATCTGGTCCTGGGGAGGCTAGGGCAGGGTGCCATCCCACATCCCACCTCCTTTGCAATGTCCCCAAGCCCTTGGGCAGGGATCCCGACCCCAGCTGCTCTGGGGGATCCATCGTGGGGACTCCTGTCCCCCTGTTCCTCTGGGGGGGCCTCTGGGTGCTGGCAGTGCGTGTCTGTGCCTTCAGCCTGTGCTGGCCCAGGGCCACTCAGCCCCTGCACACTCCTCCATGCATCACTGTGCCATCCTGCCATGCCCAGGGACCAATTTAGGCTGGAAATAAGGTGTGTGTCTGTAACGGGCAGTTAATGGTGAGGGTAATCAATCACAGCAGCAGATTAGCGAGGGACATGATGGATTTCCTGATTCTGACACCTTTAAATCACAATCAGTTTCTCCTTCCAGAACTGCTGGGGCTGAGCCAGAAGGGATGGGCTCAGTGATGCATCACCCAGTCAAACCTCCCCACAAACTGGTGCCGTGGTGGGAGCCCCCATCCACACCCACCTGCCATGGGGTACCAGGGCTCTCCTGCCCTGGGAGAGGGCAGCAGCAGGAGGAGAAACTCTCCCTGCACGGGGGGCTTGGATCGCTTCCTCCTGATTTATATTTTGAGAACATTTCAGTGGATCAAGGTGTCAGATCTGTAGTGCTGCCAGCAAACACTATTTTTTTTTAATAAGGAGAGAGCAGCAGGTCATTTCATCTGCTGTACCTGCTCTGCTGCTCCGCTGGGGAGGTAGGGCTGCACCTTCCCAGCACCAGCACCTCTCTTCTCCTTTCAGGGTGGCTGTGACTCCCTTTCCCCCTCACCAGGAAGGCAGCAGCGTCCCAGCCCAGCTCCTCCCCTGCAGTTTGTGAGGATCCACACCCCCCTACACATTCCTGAGGGGTTTTGCTTCTCCAGAGCTGCTCCTCACCACCACGGCCCCACAAAAGCACCATTGGCTGCTCCCAAGCGTGTGCTCCCCACGACAGGCATGCCATGAGCGGCTTCACCATCAAAGCAGAAGTCTACAAAGGGATGCAAAGCCGTGCCTTTCACTTTGCTTTTGGCTCCCCAGCTGCCAGCCTGGCTTGGCTCACAGGCAGAGCCTGTCTCCAGCCACCAGTGCCAGACACTCCTCGCTGGCTGCCGGTGCAAGCCAAAATCCTCCCGCGGCCGCGCTCCTGCCTGTGCCTTCCCAGGAGAAGGGATCACAGGGCTCCTGCTGCAGCCCTGGGGGCCACCAGCCCCACAGCCACATCCCTGAGGAGTTGGGCAGGCAGAAGCACCATGGGGAGCAGCTGTGTGAGCCCCAGCACGGCTGTGGTTGTGGGGTGCCCTCAGGCTGGCACAGAGCACTGGGAATCACTCCATGGTGGGGAAGGAAGGAGACAGGCTCCTCCTGACACGGCCCTCCTGCTGTACATCCAAACTCTTCTGAGAAACCAGCCCTGCTGGAGCAGCCTGGGATCTTCCTAGGATAAAGTGTGCAGGGGAAGGAAGCAGCACAGAAAGGTGAAGTGAAAGTTAATATAGCTGCATAAACCAGCTCTGACACCGCACGGGGAGGATGCAGGAAAGCATAATGCCAGAAAGGACTTCTGGGTTTTTTTCTGAAAAGCAAAGCTCACCACTCCTTTTTCCAAAGCACTCGGAAAACCTGAGCATATCATGACTCCCTCAGGGCATTCCCTCACAACCTCTGGCATTCTCTCCATAGGTACCAGACAAAGAGCATGCACACTGATGAATCCCATGCTGAAGAGCATTTTGATGCTGCTCTTTTGCCAGCACTGAGATCACTACAGTGGGGCCAGCTGTGGGAGGCAGGGCCGCAGGCAGCATCCCCTGCCAACATCCCCAGGGCCTGACACCCATCAGCATTTCATTCTACCCTGTTGATCCCAGTCAGCATTACAGCCATGCTTTGGCACTTCTTAGCTGCTGCTGCTCAAAGAAATCACTCTGTGCATAACATGGGTGCCCGTGCTGCCTTCCCCATGCCCAGGCAAGGGAGAAAAGAGCTGTGAGTGTGCAGAGATTCCTCACTGAGACAGCAAGTTCTGCCTCTTGGGGTTCTCACATTCAGAAAAAAAATAGGGAGGGGGAAAGAGCGTGTTTACAAATCTATATATTCATACCTATATGTATGTCATTATGCTAAGTCATGGTGAGACAAAGTGGACTGGCTACAGTCTTGACGTGCTAAAATTAGGTTTTATGTAAAATAAGTATTTGCTTCATGTAGGGCGTGTTGGTATTAAGATTTATTTTCATCCTGACTTATATTACTGCTTGGTATGATTGGGCAAAGCCCAGGGCACATGCATATCATTTCCATTCACAACATCTACATGGATTCATGACCCAGCGAGCTGAATTGCCTTGCAATCTTTTCTCCACTGCAGAAAGCTTAATAACCATATCAGTCTTAGAGCAAAAAGAGACCCCATGTATTTGCTCTGCAAGAAGAGCTCTTGAATGGAGTTGTAGGAGGCAGGGAAAGCATCACACCAACTCCCTCACTCCCACTGCCCATGTGGACTCATTTCCCAAGCAGGTGTCTGTGGGACTAACAGTGGATGCCAGGACAGTAAATGTTAGTGGAGTGCTTGCATAAACCCCAGGACAGCCCCAGGAAAAAAAAAAAATCCAGTGAGTTTGTTTACTGCAACTGTTTAACCAAATGGCTTTGGCAAAGGCAGTTTGCTGTTGTGAAGAAAGCATGAATTGAATGCTTACAGACATAGGCATGAGGGCCCTGTGCTCCCACAGCCATAGAAATAGCTGCCATCAACAGGCAAATAATGTTAAATAATGACTTTTATGGCCCCTGGGACTTTCCTGAGGAGCCTCCCCTCACTGTGGGGGAGCAGTTAGAGCCCAGGGGTGGCGGGGACACAGCGTTGATCTCATGGGAACAAAAGGTCCATCGCTAACAGCAGCCAGGGAACTGAGGCTGCCCTGGGGAGCAAGGAGAGGAGACGAGAACAGGGTGGGAAGAAGCACCTGCTTATCTGCACAGGAGGGGAAAACAGGCACAGTTGGGTTTCTGCTGCAGAGGAGCAGGGGTGACAGGAAAGGCACAGTGTGCACCAGGTCCCTTTCAGAGACCTCTGCTCATCCTCAGAGAAAAAAAACCCATCTGCAGATGGGAGAGTCACAGTTAGCTCAGTAGAAGGATGGTGTAGGTTTATAGAAAGCCTTTCTCAGGTGGGCAGAGAGATTCACAAAGGACTGGCTAAGCCCTGGATTCCTCAGGTCAGGGCTGAGCTGTGACAGCCTGATGCAAGTGAGAAGATGAAGGTGTACTCACTGAGAGAGCCTGGCCAGGTTTTTGCAGGAACTGGGGTCCTCCAGCTGAGAGACCAGGTAGTTTTGTCATAAAAGGACACACTGAGGGTTTGTTATTTATCCCCCTGAGAGTCATTTTGGAGCACTGCTGCTGGAGACAGCAATGCTGCTGGGACAGTGAAGAATTTGCAAGAGGCTTCTTTCCAGGTGGAAACTGAGGTGCAGATGCTCAAACCAGCTCTACTTGGATGTGGCTGAAGAAGGCTTTTTATGTGCCAGTTACAGAACTGACATGAGGACATGCTGCTTTTGTTTGCTTTTTAAGAAGAAAGAATGTTATCAAAAAAAGCCAGCTGTAGAAAGTAAGCTTCTATTGGATACTTGTGGAGCAATCACCAGTGGCTTCAGTATAATTCAACAGAAAGGTATGAAAAACATGCTGGTACGTGAGGGCTTCATCCTGAAGAGGAGAAAAGGGATGAAGGGATCTCCAGCCTCTGCCATGTGAGTACTTTTCTCCCCTTTGGCTTGTTGCGCACTTTTCCAAGGAGATGCCAGGATGCAGCGCCCAGGGCACTGGAGCTGTGGGCTCTACAACCCCAGCAGCCTTAGCCCACAGAGCTGCTTTCACCTGCCATGGCTCCTTGCCCTCCTGCTGCTGTCCTGGGGCTGGAGGCTCCCTGCAGGACACTGCAGCCTTGCTCCCAGCTGCACTGGGACACATCAGCACCGCTTCATTCCATACACGTGGCTGTTTAAAAATATCCCTGGCATTCCCTCACAAGTGTCAGCATCAACCTTCACAGCTGCCATGGCGATGAGCACCACAGAGAAGCCTATAAATAACATCAATGTGCCACACACTGGCCCTTTTATGAGCCCCACTCTTTTTGATTTACTTATATGCAAGATATTTTACAGGACAACCCAATTAAGCGTGACAGACGGCTGACAATGAATTCGCAGTGATGACTCGCAAACACTTGATTTTAAACCAAATAAAAGGATGCAGGAGACCAGTGGAAGCTACTGGTGTGATTTTGTATTACCCTACAACCTCTACAGCAGCAGCCACTGGAGAATACCCCAGAGGAGGAGATGGGCAGAGCTCACCAGGCTGCACCAGGCTGGAAGTTCAGGAGGGTTCTTTAACTCAGGACAAGGGTCCCACTGAATTTCTAGGATGCTACAAGAACCCTGCAGCCTGGCTGCTCCCAGTTTGGTCTACAGCTCGACCTGAGCAGGTCACTGTGCTGCCAATGGAATGCAAAATGTGCTGGGCTCCCCTTGTGCGGGACAGCAGCCATGAATTTTGTGTGAGACCACATGGAACTGAAAGCTCAGGAGTGCTTTGGTGGCATCAGCACACACTGTGCACCAAACTCAGGCATTTCTCCTGCAGCCAGGCTGCTCATCCAGGCTTCCACCACTTCTTCAACATGGGCACTCCTCACCCAGCCACCACCAAAAGCAATGCTTCACTTGGCTGTTTCATCTGACACTCTGCCATCCCAGCAGTAATTTCTATATTCCAGATCAGCAACACAGATATAAAACAGAAGAGCCAGGGCTTGCATGGCACATCTCTCTCAGCCCCTGACAAGTCACAGCTATCCTGGGAAAGCCTCTTTCGCTCTCCAGACCCGCTTCCATTTTCTGGCCCAAACAAATAAACAGCCCTCATCCCAGAGCTACTGCAGCCCAACAATTTCCAGCTTGATGGCATCTTTCCTATGTACGCCACTGTACCTCTGGGTCAGGGGAGAGTGTTCCCACAGATACAGGTGGAAAAAAGCAGTTATTCACTGTAGAAATTACTGAAGTTGCTTTCTGTGTTGCTCTCTGGGCAAGGCAGTGCCTGGATCCTGCCTGAGCTCTCTGTGAGGCAGGGGCAACAAAGCCCCCACGGCACATGGGGAAAATGGAGCACAGGCTCCTCACTTACAAACAAACACAGCAGCATTTTTTCAGCTCTTTTTGGCTGCAGCCCAGAACTGTGTTCAGGCCCAAATATCCATTTTTAGATTTTTGATGTTGAATGATTTAACAATATCGAGGAAGGCAGGAGCCTCATGAAATCCCATTCAGCCACTTGAAAACCCAATTTCTCCACAATTTTTCAAACAGAGAAAGTTTTGATCAGCTGTGGTTTGATGTTGAGTTGACACCTGAATCCAGGTGGTTGCGAGGTTAATGAAGAGCAATGAGTCCCCACAGTCACCTAAACTACCCACGCTCTGTGATTACTTGGCTTCAGGTTTATAAATTCCCCCCAAATCCACATTAAGGCTGTCAGTTCTCCCCTCCCATTCAGCATTTTCTCCCTTTATGTCTGCAGCATTTTTCTCCACTCTTTATTCCCTTCTCCCTGCGTAGTTTTATTTGCCTTTGCCAAGGAAATGGAGTGTAGTGCAACTTTGCAAAGTTCTTTTGCAACTATAAATTTCCTATACTCCCCCTGCTAGACTTGGGCGTGAAGAAGGAGTTCAAAGCAATGCTAATCTCATGAAACTCCTGTGAATTTGACACAGGATCTGTGTAGGACTGCAAGGATTCATTGCCAAAGCCTGCTTATCAAGAGGACAGAATTAATTGTGAGGTTATGAGCCCCACCATGACCTCCACCCTGAGTGAGGGAGGCACAAGCATTGCCCAAGGCCTGGGGGAACACAGTTCTACCTGAGGGGAAAAACTGTGCTGGTTATTAGTTTGGATGAGTTGTGTAGCTGCAGAAAATGTGGGAAGATCAGAAAAGCCAAGAAATCAAAGGAGGAAGCAAAGACAACACAAGATTGATTTGTCAGGGAAATAAGAAGTGAACAAACCAGTGATTATATTGCTGTACCTTGCAGAGGGATGGGGAGGAGTGGAAGGAAGGGGCTCCCATTCCCAGGGAGCCCAGGGTGGTTTGCACACTGAAAACCAGCAGTCATGCTCCCTGAAATTTAAGATAAATAAGGGGAACTCACACAAGAGTACACAAGAAGCTGGGTATTTTGCAAACTGATTAAAAGAAAGCTTTAAAACAGGAGTTCGTAGCTCCACAGGTAAATTAATTATGTGGAAGCTTCCCAGGAAAAGGATGTGTAGCAGCAGCATAAACTTCAGTGGCACCCCTGGTAGCAGGAGACTGAGGGCAAGGGGAGGTGCTGCTCACAGAGCCACCATGCAGCAGGTTCTCCTGGAAAAAAACAGGGAAGCTGTTGCCAGCCAGGACCTTGCTCACAGAGGCAAACTTCAGCAGGAGCTTAAAACCCAGCTCTAGAAGAGAATCACAAGGTTACAATCCACAGCAGGGAGCACTTGCTCAGACACAGAACTTGACCAGCCTCAGCGCGAGGTGCTGCTGACATGTCTACAGGAATTTCCTTTGCTTTTTAAATGCAGGCATACACGACCACAAGGGTCAGCCCAGGCTGTCCTACCTTTAATAACTCAGGAACTTTAATAATAAAGTTCATTTCAGACTACAACTGGACCTCGCCGTGTGAGTGACAGGCGAGGGAGAGGTGCGGCTATAAAGAAGTGAACCCGCATGGCCTGGCTCTGCTGCTGCTGCAGCAATGAGCCCATGGGAAACAGAAAAGTCATCCCAGGGCAGCAGCAGTGGCAGCTGGAGCTCTTTGCTAATTGCTGAGGACCAGCAGGGACCTGCCATTTGCTTGCTGCCTTGCTGTGTCTGTGTGTGGGAAGGGTGAGGGCACGCTCACACTCTGCCTGGTTTGCAAACAGCACAGGGGGAAAAGTTCAGCTGGAATGCCTGAGCTGGAAAAAAGCAGCTACATATGAGGATTAGTAACACAGCTTTCTTCTTAACTGCAGCTACTAAAGACTCCAGAGATGTGCTTGCCTAAGCAGGTGATGCTCTGAGCCTTTCAAAGGTGCTGGCCCAAAAGCAGCTCCCGGGGGCTGTAACACCTGGGCAGTGAGCAAGGCCAGAGGGCCTCCAGCACACTCAGCCCCTGCTCCCAGCTGCTCCAGCAGGGAGTGAACACCAGGAGTGTGGCATGGCCTGAAAACACACATGTCCCCATCTGTGACCACGTTCACAGGGGTCTCAGGATGAGGGAAGAGACGAGAATGTTGACTCCATGTTTCTGAAGACTTGATTTATTATTTTATTATATATATTATATTAAAACTATACTGAAAGAATAGAAGGGAGGATTTCATAAGAAGGCTAGCTAAGAATAGAAAAAGAAAGAATGATAACAAAAGCTTGTGACTGACCAAGACAGCCTGGACAGCCGGACTGTGATTGGCCATTAATTACAAACATCCAACATGAGACCAATCACAGATCCACCTGTTGCATTCCACAGCAGCAAATAGTCACTGTTTACATTTTGTTCCTGAGGCTTCTCAGCTTCCCAGGAGAAAAAATCCTAAGGAAAGGATTTTTCAGAAAATATCATGGCTACACCCATCTGCTTGTGCAACAGCCAGAGCAGCAGTGGCACATAGAGGGACTTCTTTCTTTTGGGAGGCCAGAGTGTTTCTCTGACCCTTCTAGCCCTGAGACTATGAGAAGTCTGGATGCTTCCAATGTGCTCATCTGTTTGTTCACTCCAGCCTCACAACCTGAGGAACCCACTTGAGGAACCCAGGGAAGCTGAGGATTTGTTGTCTCCATGGATGCAAGGACCTGGATCTGCTTCCAGATGCTTCCTCTGGGAGAAGGAAAAGGTGTGATGGGCTCGTGCAAACCAACAAAGATTTTGGTCCTTATCGCAAGCACCAAATCCAGATTCAAAGCAAGCTCTCTGTGGATGCTCTGCACAGCTGGACTCTCACATGGGTTTGTCTGCAGAGCTGTCACAGTCTCAGACTCTGCTTTGCAGCCAGATTTTTGTATTCTGTGCTGATTTCCCAAGGGTCTCCATTTGGGCTTATCATCCCCACAGGGATCAATAGGACTGCAGCTGCTGTCCTAGCATCTGCAGCCAGCTCTGCTGAGCAGCAGTGTGGTCTGCTGGAAAAAGCAGGGGCTGGCAGCCAGGGGCATGGAAAGCCAGCCCAGCACTGCCAGGAGCCTCCACTGAGGGCTCAGTCAGGCTGATGTGTGTCCTCAGAGCCATGCCAGGCCTGTCCCAGCCAGGCACTGACACGGTGCCCTCGTGTCCTGATCATCAGGGACAGCACTGGGGAGCCCTGCGGGTGCAGCAGGCAGAGGAGAGCAGGCAGGGTCCATTCTCCCACCCCAGCCCTTCCCTGGGCTCTGACTTGTGAAGCTCAATGCTGAAAGCCTACAGCATCCATGGCCAGGATCAAGTGAGAGGAATGGAATTAAAACAGCCAGGGTAGGCCTACATTCTGGCAACAGGCAGGTGGCTGAGATATCTCCTCTGCCCCAGCTCCACATTTTGGGACAGGCCTGGGAAGGAGTCCTTCTGCAGAGAAGCCTGGTGGCTGCAGAGCCAAGCACTGCTTGCTTGCAGAGTCTTTCCAATCTCCCTGAGTGCTTCTGGCCTTTCCCAGCCTGTTCTTGGAATTACAGTTCCATGGAATTACAGGTCAGCATCAGGCTGGAACAGCCATACCAGACAGCAGTAGCCACCTAAGGTGATGCAGACCCATAAGTCTGGGTTAAAATCTTGATTAGCATCAGCTGCATTCCTTTTTGTGGTGATCCTGTGATCCACAACTGATGCACACTTCATGTTTTACCACCACCTTCTAAATATCTGTATTAATGCCTCCCTGTGCTCCTTGACTCTTTGCTCCATGGTCACTGTGCTTGGATGTGCAGTACAGGCACTGCCCAGCACAGGCATTCAAGCCAGATTAGCAGCAGCAAAGCTTTGTTAATACAGCTCTATAATGATGCCATCCTAGCCCCTTCAGTCTGGAGGAGCTGGATCCACAGAAAAGCACTCTTGTCCCTCAATCACTGCACAGAGCCACAACAACATCACCTGGGGTGCCACTGGAGCCAGGCCTACTGGCACATTTCCTTGCTACCACACTCCTTCAGCTGTAATAACACTCCAGTGCAAAAATTATGGATGCACTTTGCCAGGTGCCTGTGATGGATTTTGCAGTGATGGATTCTGCATCTGGTTATTAACCTCTTGCAAAAGCTCAGTGTTATCTTGCATGGAAGTATATTAAGTTAAACAGCTGTTGATAACTTATCTCCCATTATCCATGACTTTATTCAAGGCCAATATTTACTCACATCCCAGAAGCATTGTTGCATTCCCAATGGCACTGTTTGTGGAGTCAAATGAGAGCTATTTTTAATAGGTCTTAGGTACTCAGAGGACCATGTTACCCAAGTGCCTCCTAATCCTGAATGTGCAACACAAGAAAACTCTGCACGGGTTTTACAAGGCCTGGACACAGTGCACATCTGCAGAGGAAAGCTAATCTGGAGGAGGAAACCCAGCTTGGGGAGCATCTCCTGCAGCCACAAAGGTGCTGACCCAAATCCCCCACCGCCTGCATCCTGCCCCAACCACTTGCCATGCTGCTGTTTCTCACCCCTCCTCTCTGAGAAGGCAGGTGGGCTACGGGCCAGCAGGTCCCAAAATGTCCCAGCCACCAGTGTGACCCTTTCACTTCCCTTTTTCATCCTCTATTTCAACCAAAGGATCAGAAGAGACATCCCCTGCCACTCCACTCAGTCACTCAGACAAGGGTAGGTACGTTACTCTCAGCTGAACAAAATCATTCCCTGGGCTTTTGCTGTGGACACTGTCAGGAGTGTGTCAGGAGTTTGCTTCACAGTATTTTTCCATTCTCTTCTTTACTACTTTTGGGAGTCCATTCTCTTCTTTACTACTTTTGCTGATGCTATCACAGTGTGGCAAAGCCTTAGGCAGACTTAGACCCTGCTGTGCTGGACGTGGCAGAAGCAATGATCAGAGAACAGAATTTGCATCCAAAAAAATTAGATCTCTGCAGTATAACTTCTCCCACCATTATCAAAAGGACTGGGATGGAGACTGGGCATTCTGGGATGAGTTCCCAGGCATTTCCCACCCACACAAGCACTGCCAGGCACTCAGCAGAGCTCCTGCCTCAAGTTTTCAGGTGTGAAGGCAGTTTCCCAGTGAGCTGCACAGCCCGGGCTCCACTGATGACCTCTACTCTCCTCCACACCACCACTGGTCCACACTGCAATAAGAAATCAGATCGTGGTGACCACTGGACTGTTTTATGATGCCACCGGAGCTGGTGGAGTCAGCAGGGCTGAACCCTGATCTGTGAGCAAGTGGCAGCCCCTGGAATGGCCAAGGGCTGGCAAGAGACCGCAGTTAATGCTGAGTCTAAGCTGCAAGTGGCAGGTACATTTTAAGTGTGTCCCCTGACTCAGTACCCAGCTGTGGTGAGTTTATAGCCTTTGATATTGTTACATTCATCATCAGGAATCTCCTAGTTCCTTGGAAATACAGCATCAAGCTCTCCAGGGCTGGTTTCAGTAGTTTTATTCCCAGGTAATAGCCCTCTCCCTCATTTATAGCTATGTCTAGACACATGGTGAGGAAGGTGCTATAAATGCTTGATGGAAAAACCTTGTCTACTTCCTAATTCCCACATTTCACATCCCTAGCATGCACAGAGTACATGGTTATAAAGGCTGTGCTCACACACCTTCCCATGGCACCAGCCCTGTGTGACAGCACCTCGCTGTCCCTGCCATGGGGACACAGCTGGCCCAGCCCAGAGGGTGGCAGGGGCAGGAGGCTCTTTGCTCTGGTCCTACAGGACAGAGGCTCTTTGCTCAGGCCCTACAGGGGCTCTTTGCTCAGGCCCTACAGGAGGGAGGCTCTTTGCTCAGACCCTACAGGGGCTCTTTGCTCAGACCCTACAGGAGGCTCTTTGCTCTGGTCCTACAGGAGGCTCTTTGCTCAGGCCCTACAGGAGGGAGGCTCTTTGCTCAGGCCCTACAGGAGGGAGGATCTTTGCTCAGGCCCTACAGGAGGCTCTTTGCTCTGGTCCTACAGGACAGAGGCTCTTTGCTCTGGTCCTACAGGAGGCTCTTTGCTCAGGCCCTACAGGGGCTCTTTGCTCAGGCCCTACAGGGGCTCTTTGCTCTGGTCCTACAGGAGACTCTTAGCTCTGGTCCTACAGGACAGAGGCTCTTTGCTCAGGCCCTACAGGAGGGAAGGCTCTTTGCTCTGGTCCTACAGGAGGCTCTTTGCTCAGGCCCTACAGGAGGCTCTTTGCTCAGACCCTACAGGAGGGAAGGCTCTTTGCTCTGGTCCTACAGGAGGCTCTTTGCTCAGGCCCTACAGGAGGCTCTTTGCTCAGCTCCTACAGGAGACTCTTAGCTCTGGTCCTACAGGAGGGAGGCTCTTTGCTCTGGTCCTACAGGAGGGAGGCTCTTTGCTCAGGCCCTACAGGGGCTCTTTGCTCAGCTCCTACAGGAGACTCTTAGCTCTGGTCCTACAGGACAGAGGCTCTTTGCTCAGACCCTACAGGAGGGAAGGCTCTTTGCTCTGGTCCTACAGGAGGCTCTTTGCTCAGGCCCTACAGGAGGCTCTTTGCTCAGGCCCTACAGGACAGAGGCTCTTTGCTCTGGTCCTACAGGAGGGAGGCTCTTTGCTCAGCTCCTACAGGAGACTCTTTGCTCTGGTCCTACAGGACAGAGGCTCTTTGCTCAGGCCCTACAGGAGGCTCTTTGCTCTGGTCCTACAGGAGGGAGGCTCTTTGCTCAGACCCTACAGGAGGCTCTTTGCTCAGACCCCACAGGAGGCTCTTTGCTCAGGCCCTACAGGAGGCTCTTTGGTCAGGTCCTACATTCTGCCTTGAGAAAATGGTCAAGTGAGAAGGAAAGAAGGAAGAGAGGTTGCAAATCCCCTTGGGAAGATGCAGCAGGAGCAGCTCTCTCCTCGTGGCATTTCTCAGCACTGCCCTTCCAAGCACCAGGCAGGACACTGTGGAGAGGAAGAAATTAAACTCATATGTGAACAAGAGGAAGGAGAGGACGTATTTATTCCTTTTTTGGGGCTGCTGATTCAATATTAATCAAAACCAAGAAAATTAACATAATGGGATGAAATCCTACAATGTTCAAGGCCTCTATGAATGTCAAAAAATCATTCACTAAGCTTAAATACTGTGTTTAATGCACCCATAATTGCAGTGGCGTAATTCCTTGTGCAGAGTGAGTCTGACTACCTGTTTTACATCTCCCCAGGGCACTGGAAACAACTGGGGCCTCTGAGCAGGATGAGAGTGGTCAGGGTGAACACATGCTGAAGCCTGGGGATGACCCAGTGTCCCTGAGACAGGACACATCACAGGCAAGGATAATTAAATCACAGCCCTTGGAAGATGATGGTGGTGCTGACCAGGACCAAGCACACATGGGAAGGGGCTTGGGATGGGGCTGATCCCATCCCACCTCAGCCAAAACACAGAATCATAGAATCATTTAGACTGGAAAAAGCTGCTAAGGTTGTAGAGTCCAACCACTAACCTAGCACTTCCAAATTCACCACTGAATGACATCCCTAAGTGGCACATCATTTAAATCCCTCCAGGGATGGTGACTCAACTACTTCCCTGGGCAGCATGTTCCAGTTCTTGACAATCCTTTCTATGAAAAATAGAAATATCCATCCCAAATCTCTCCTGGTGAACCTTGAGACCATTTCCTCTTGCCCTATCTTATTACCTGGAAGAACTGGGCAACTCCCACCTTTTTAGAGCCTCTTTTCAGGTGGTCCTAGAGAGCTGTAAGGTCCCCAGTGAGCCTCCCTTTCTCCAGCCTGAGTCCCCCAGCCCCTCAGCCACTCCTCATCAGATGTGTGCTCCAGACCCTTCACCACCTTTGTTGCCCTTCTCTGGATTTGCTCCGGCACCTCAATGTCCTTCTTCGAGTGACTGCCCAAAACTGAGCTCAGACAAAGCAAAGAGGCAGTCAGGGACTGATGGTGAGTGAGCTGTGACCCACCTGGGGTGACTCTGCTGCCAGCAAAGGTTGTGGTGCCAGTTGTTGTCGACTGCTTTTCAGCTCTTATGTGTATTAATGCAGTGCACAGCACTTGGAGCCTTCAAGATAAAAGGTACTTTCACCAGCACTTCAGTGGCTTGTTTCCTATTATAGGTCTGGTTTTGACACTCCCCCACCCTCTTATCTAACTTTCTCTACAAAGCTCTTCTCACTTTTTCATCTCTCTTCTGTGGTCCCTAGCCAGGGAAAAAACAAAACAACAAAAACAATACCAACATATTTGTTTCCTTTTCGGAGAGCTTGAGCTTAGTCAGACACAGTGATCTAGAGAAAGGAAACTTGCACAAAGGTGATTCTATAACAAAGAAATACACATACTTTGCTGTAAACTCCTCTCTTCAAATGGCTTGGTACTTAAGGAAAAAAGGCCTTTGTTTTTTCTCTTTATGTTTTTAACGAGCCTAGTGAATGTTTTAATTAAGTTGGATAGAAATTTTCACAGTGACTTGATGTGAAAATGTGAGCCTTTAAGAGTCGCCTTTGATGTTTGAGTTATGTTTTAAACACTTGATGAGTCCTGCAGAGCTGGTAATCCTTTTAGCATAGCTAATAGCTGTTGCTGGAGTGCTCCTGAAATCCTGTTTTGTTTCTGTCTTCCGGGCTGGAGGCCCCTCCAGAATGGCAGCACTCCACCCTGGAGCTGTTTGCAGCTGCCAGAGCCAGGAGCCCCCACACCACTGAAGACCCCAGGGCTGGTGGATCTCTGCTGGGAGCCCCGGGAGCCTTCCCACACTCCCAACAGGCTGATGCTGGACAGCTCCGGGATGCCCCGGCAGGAATGCCACATCTCGGCGGCATTTCAGAGTTGTGCCAGGGGCGGTCAGAGGAATTTATGAGCCCCCCCTCCTCCCCAGGAGCCTTCTGGATGGGTCACCTGGTGCAGCAGGAGCTCAGGAATGATCCCCCGACCCTGCACTCAGCAGTGGAGCACACACCGCAGCCTGTGTGTGCCATCCTCTGCTGTGTTCAGTGTTGCTACCTTAAAATAAGACTTTTCATTATCAAATATTTTGAGTTCAGTTCTCTCCAGATTTGGCAAGCCACCCCACACCTTGTAAACAGGCTTTCCTCTGCTCTCTAACTCTGGATTTGCTTGAAGGATAGGTAGCAAACTGACTTTGGGGAAATGCAAATGCCTTCCACAAAGGATGCTGCAGGGAGAGATGAAAGCCAACTCCATTTGCATTAGTTCTGTAACTGGATGTTTTCCCTCTCCCGTTTAGACTGTAGTTCACACACCACACACACACACACATTTTTGCCACTGAGCTATTTGTTGTCAGCTGCTCCTCCCAGGAGTTTTGAAGAAATCCCCATTTACACACAAAGCTACTTGTCAGGGCACTGGCAGCAAGCTGCCCAGGCAAAAGGAGCATCCCCAGGAGCTGGGATTCAGCAGAGCCCTGCCGTGGCCTTTTGGGCAAGTGCCACCTTGCTCTGTAGCCCTGTGCACACCCCGAGCCTGCAGCAGCAGCAGCAGGACCCTCCTGCACCGCCCCCGGGCAGCATTGCTGTCAGAACAACCACAAGAAAACCAAGCTGAGGAGCTCCAACCCGGTGCACTGACTGTGCTTTTAGGTGTCCCAGGGCAAAATAGCAAGCTCCAGTTTGTTAAGGCAGAGAAGCAGACACAGGAAAGCACTCTCTCTCTCTCTGGATCCATGAGCCAATTAACAGAAGGAGCAGGGCTGTCTCACAGGTTGGTGTGTGCACGGCACTCCTGGGATGGATATTCACCCCACTGCTGCTGCTGCCTCTCCAAGCAAGGGCCCAGAGCCGCCTCTGCGTCTCCTCTGAAGAGCTCCTTGGAGTGCCTGCAGGGCACAGCGAGGCACCAGAGCCCCAGGACACAGGGAAGCAGCACTGGGGACTCGGTGCCAGATCGAGCTCCAGCTGAGCTGCTGTGCCAAGCCGTGCTCACTTCCCTCAGCGCATTGCTCTGAGACCCTCCTCCACCATTTGCACAGCTTTTTGTACATATTCCCTTCATTATTTTTTACATATTCCCTTTATTATTTTTTACATATCCCTTTATTATTTTTGTACATATCCCTTTATTATTTTTAAAGGGAGCAGGGGATGCCTCTCTGGCAGCAACCAGAGGAGTTTAAGAACAGTTATGCTCAGACAACCTTTGAAGCCACCGAGGTTAAGGGGATGGGGCCGGAGATCCTAAAACTGCTAGCATCCTAACCAGAGGCGTTTCTGGTTTAAACAGGCAGCCAAACATCTGTTTTCATTCTGACAGCAAGAGCTTCGAATTGGGAAACAGATAAAAACCCAGGGAAACGCATAAAAACCCAGTTTATATTCAGTCTCGTCTACTGTTGGTTGTGGCAAAACCCATAGAGAGCCCTAAAATTGCAGAATCTGTGCTTATTTCACCTTATGTCAGCGATGCTCAGGAGAAGGGGATTTCTGAAGGAGGATTTTTGCACGCAGCGATCAGACCCCCGTAGTCACATCCGTTCTTGCAGATAAACCCAGGGCACCCTTAGGTACACAACAGGCAGCTGAGGGAAGCCCGGTGCCACCTGCGGTCCATGCCCACAGGGCAGACATCCCGCAGCCGGGATGTGGCCCCAGGCAGACCGAGGAGCTGTGCGTGACCCGCGGGGCACAGCAAGCTTGGGAGGTGTGCAGGGGATCCTGCTGGGACTGGGCACCGCTGTGCGCCCACGTGAAGGTGGCTCACAGCTAGAGCCAGCCAGGTTCCCGGCACAAACCACCACGGGACACCTAAATCTTCGTGCCAGCTGCCCGCCTGCCCAAGGAGAAGCGTGACAGCGGCATGTCCAGAGGGAGGACCCCAGATCTGACAGGTCCCCAGAGCAGGAGCACAGAGCAGGCTCCCCAGGCGATGCGCTGGGCTGAGCACACCTTCCCTTCCGCAGGGCAGAGCCACAGATCGATACCCCACGCCCACGGCAAGTCACAGCTCAGCCGCACAGCCCGTCTGCACGGTCGATGGCGACAGCCTGCCACCGTGCAGGGAAAAGAGGGAAGAGGCTGCAAACAGGGATCTTCCACGCACAGGGAAGCGCCCCGGTAAAACCCGCACCCGGTGGCAGCGGCAGGGCAGGACCCCCAGCAGCACCCCTGGCCCTTGGGGCATACCGGCTCTGCCGGTGGGCAGCGCCTCCGCGGCCGGGGAAGGAGGGGGAAAGTCCCGCTCAGAACGTGTTCAGCACTCTCAGGGAAACCCGACCCCCTCCTCATGTCCCCGGCTGTGCTGCCTCTCCCGTGGGCTATGTCCCCTCTCCCACACTCTCTTTCTGTGGTCGACTGCGAAGGGAACGCGTTCCCAAGGCGGAAACGGGAGCATCCCGAGCCTCCCGGCACTCAGCTCTGCCACACGGCTGGAGGGAGTCCGCGTTCCCTGTGGAGAAGCGAGCTCCAAAACGGTGCTCAGCCTCCAGCCGAGGCCTAGCGGGGAGCATCCCCAGGAGCGGGACGGGCCCCGCGGGGCGAGACACCCGCACCCGGAGCAGCAGCGGGCTCCGGGCATGTCCTTCGGGGCTCCCCCGTCCCACCGGTCCCTCCCGGGGCTCCCACCCCGAGGTCAGGTTCCCCGAAGCCAAGTTTGGTCCAAGAGCAACAGAACTTTCTCCCGCAGCAGCCCGAGCAGCCGACCTCGCTCTCCGCCTGGCCCCTCGCCGCTGCGGCCGGTCCGAGCGGGACCCCGGGCCACGGCGCTGTCCGGCCGGGGGGCTCGGGGCTGCGGGCGCAGCAGGGAGCGGAGGGGAGGGCGAGCGGCGGGCGGGGCGCGCAGCCGGGGCAGCCCCATCGCCGCAGCATCCGCCGGGGGATCGGGGGGCGGCGGGAGCGGGGAGCCGGTGCCCGCTGGGACCGCAACGGGGGAAACTTGTGCCGCGTCCGGAGCCCGGCGAGACGATAGCGCGGCGGATGAGGGGGGATGCGCGGCGGGCACGGCGAGGCCCCCGGGTGCCGCCGGCCGTGCCTTACCTGCCGGGCCGCTCCGGAGGCTGCGGTCCGCGCCGTAAATCCGTGTGCCGGCTGCGGAGCCGGGTGCGGCGCCGGGCGGGCGGGCGGGTGCCCCCCCCGGGGCCGAGGAGCCCCGGCCGCCCGGCGCTCAGCCCCGCCGCCCCCGCCGCGCTGCCCGCCGCCCCGCCTCGCCGCCCGCCGCCCCGCCTCGCCGCATCGCCGCCGCTGCCGTCGGGGGCTGCGGCCGCCCCGCCGCCGCTCGCCGCCCCGCGCCGGCCCCGCGGCCCCGCGCCGCGCTCCGCCGTCCGCGGGAGGCGCTGGGGGCGGGCGGGGGGCGGCGCGGCGAGGGGGCCGTGCCCACCGCCCCTCCGCCCCGCGCTGCGGGCACCGGCCCCGCCGGGAGGGGCCGGCGGCACCCCCGAGCCCGCCGGCCCGGCCGCAGCCCCGTCCCCCGGGCGTTCCGGGGGTTCCTCCACCGCCGTCCCGCAGCCTGGGTCCCCCATCCCCGCTCTCGGCGTCCGGGAGCAACCCGTCCTCCGGGATCCCGTCCCTTTGTCGCTGGGTCAGGGACTTGTCCAGGACCTCGGCACAGCCGAACCCATCCCTGGGACCGAAGAGCGGCATCAGAATCCAGAGCCTTTGCCTCCTTCCCCCCGCCTCCATCCCTGCGGGCTGCGGTCAGTCCCCGAGCCCCGGAGTCCTCAGCGCCGACCTCTGGAGCCGATGCCGCTGCCAGAGCCCAGGACTCCCTGTCCCTACCCTGGGGAGCCCTCTGGCCAGCCCCAGAGCCCAGGACACTGGAGCTCTCCTGCCCGTGCCCCGCAGTGTCTCGGCAGCTCCCAGGGGAAATGGGCAAGGGGATGCCCAGTGTTCTCCGGCCCGCTCAGCCTGCCCCACGGCCCCACAGCAGAGGTCGCACACCGTCCCGCCGCTGGCACAAGTCAGGCTCATGCCCTGCCTCAGTGCCCATTTCGCAGTGCCCCTCCTGCCGCAGCTCTGAACTTCCCACCGCTCCCAGCCCTGCCCAGGCACAGGTACGATGCTTCTCCGGGAACATTGCTGCAGCAGCTCCAGCCCCAGCGGCGCTGAAACCAACCTGTCATAGGTGGGCTTTGCGTGTGGGTGACCAGCATAGGAACGGATACTGCAGGAAATCTCTTAACTCCACAGATTTTGGCTTTTGGCAGCAGCATCCGAAGAGTGGTGAGTTCTGTCCTAGACATCTAGCCTCAGACTGAGAGTTTTCCTGAGGTGCAGAACCGGTGATCCAGGAGAAGTGACTCCTTCTGGCTGTCCTCCTCACCGAGGATGTGCAGCACTGAGAACCGAGGGGCAGAGGGACACCAGGCTGAGCCCTGCTCGCAGCCTCACCCGCTGGCAGGTTCACAGCGCTTCACCGAGAGGGAACCACTTCACCTCCACACCCTGCGAGGGGCAGAACTGTCCCTTCATGCAGGAATGGGGGACCCTTCTGGGGTGCAGAATTGTCTGGCCCAGGGGCTCCCACTCCTCCCAAGCTGCAGCTGCCCCTGTCAGGGCTGGCTGCCTCAGCTCCCTGAAATCTCTGGCTACAGTTCTGGGATGCACTGGGATGCTAACTGTGGGAGAGTTAGCAAAGCCAGAGAAACCAAGTGCTTCTGGAGACAAAGCCTGGAGGCTGCTCTGCACCAGATCACCATGCAGAAGCTGGGTGTCTTCACAGCCTCTTGCCTGTAGCCAACACTGCTCCAACTGAAAGAACCCTGTGGAGTTATGGATGGGGCTTTGTGAGAGGGGAGCCCTCCCAGGCAGTGGGATGAAAGCAGATTAAGGCTGCAAGAGTATTTCGATGAATATGAGCTTAATCCACTAACCAGATCAATCAAAGCTGCAAGTGATGCTTTTCCCCTGGAGTGTCTTGCTGTTCCTGTGCCTGTTCACTGCAGGAAAAGAAGCTCTGCCTGGCATGTACAGCAGCTGCTCTCCTACATCTGGACTCACTTTATCTGTGCAAGCCAGCCACAACCCTAATTTCCAACCATATTAACAAGCAGTACTGTAGATTGCCATGAGGGACCTGTGTCCATGCCAAGTATGGCAGGCAGGCCTCCCTTCTGAGTTGGAGCACCAGTGTGGCTGGCATGGGAAGTCTTGCAGAGCAGGGCAATTTAGAGATATCTCTGTGCAGTTCTGGTCACTTATCACACTTATGCTGAATTATGCTTCACTTTTACAAACTCTAATGGTGTTACTCCAGTGAGGCAAAGCCAGCTCTTATGCTAATTTGACTATTTGTTAGTCTCATAACCCTTACTTACATTTACTGCCCAGCTTAATATTGTCAACATGCCTTAATTTTAGTGTGAGAGTGCTTTTATGGGGAATTATAACAGTAGAGGTTAAATTGCACAAATGCAACTTCCCAACAGGTCCATACCTGTGGAGTTTATAGCTGAAGAGATTTGTACATCATCACACCTGACCTTATGGACACCACTGGTTATTTCTGCATCAGCTCTTGTGTTTGACTTGGCCATATCTACTGATTTATTCATTGAGGGGTGTTTCCACATCACTTGTGAGCCCTGCTGAGCCCCCTGAGACCATGTCTCTCCATACCACGGGTCTGCACTGCCTCACCTCCCAAGAGTGCTGAGTGACAGCAGACTTTACTGAGCAGGGAGCACACAGGGCATGAGCTCAGAGAGTTTAACTGTGAGTCAGCACGGGGTCATTTGAGCCAGTGCAGAACAAGGTTTATGGATCTTAAGGGTCCTTGTTTGGAAATACACATTAGTTGGTTGTCTGTGTCATAAATCTCCCCATTTATCTCGCTCGAGCTGGATGAATAATTGGAGAGAGGTTTGTGGCTAATTGATTTGCTGATCAGTGGAAAGAAATCATGAATAATTTATTTGATGAATATTCCTCAACCATCCGTAAAGCTGGTCAGTTACTGAAAATAATTAGTTGCAAACACTCAATTTTTCAGCCAATGGCTTTGTTCGTTGGCAAGAGCACCTCGCACTTCGCACTCTCCAGAGCGGGTCCCCATGGATTTCTGGATTTCTCTTGGGCTCTATGCAGACAGAGGCTGCTCTTCAAAGCAGCCTGAGGACTTCACCTTGGCTGTTCTGTCCATCCACACTTCACAGTTCACACTGCAAAGCTCCCTTTTCCTCCCTGTCTTTGCAGGCACAGATCCTCCAGGCTGCACAGAGCTTTCCAAGCAGGGTTCTGCTGATACCTCCCCTTGGGGTCAAGACTTTGAGCAGTTTTGCCAGTGGAAGGGGAGGATGCAGGTGCAAATGTCTGTGACACCATCAGCTGTGACAGCATCAGCTCCTGGCTCTTTCTGCGTGGCAGATTTACTGTCTTGGATGAGTCCCACACAAGGTGGGACCCATGAATCCAACCTTTGGAGCAGAGGTGCTGCCTCTCACACAGCTGGGCCAGCTAAGGGACAGAGCAAAGGCACAACAGAGGAGGAACATCCTGCACCAGCCAAGCCCTAATTCCTTTTTCTAAGCATAAACCCTTAAGCAGGCCACACAACCATGTCATGTTTCCTGTATCTGCTTGAGTCCTGGTTCTCCCTTTGCAGGCATCCTTGCAGCACCTGGCACAGTAATCAGGCAAGACCTGCATGGCTGCCTCTTCTGGGTGCTAAAAAAAAAAAAAAAAAAGGAAAAAGAGACTCTTTGGTTTCTCTAAAATTGCTGTTTATTTGCCAGTTTTTGCATGTTAAGATTTCTGAGAAAACAAACAATCTCCAGAGGCTTCTTGATGTTATTTGCCTCCTAGCAGAAATCCTATCAGCTTCTCCTGTGGTTCTCAGATGTGGCGGGGGCAGCTCCCCTCCTTCCTCTTTTTTCACCCCTAAGCAACACGCAGACACCCTCCCCGTTGAATTAACATCATCTTTCCTCTGCAATATCGTCTGGGACTGACTTTCTTGGCTCACAGTTGCAAATTTGTTCTCTCCCGTGCTGGGGATTCCGAGCAGCAGGAGTCAGGATCTGCCGGCAGTGTTTGCAATCCTGTGCCAGGCTGCGCTTGTTTGGGAATGAGCATCTCCCAATCTCCTGTTCCCGTGGAGCCGAGAGCGATGCAGGAACCCCTGCAGAAGTCCTGCCTTGTTTAAGCTCAATGGGAATAGGATACTGAAGAGCACATGAGCGGTCCCTGACTGGGCGAGGAGTGCTCCTTCCCTGTGGGAACCCCAGGACTTTGTGCCAGCATCCGCAGGCCTTGTGTGCCTTGGGGGAGTGATTTTTGTGGGAGCTCGGCAGTGCCCAGCCTGGAGCAGGGCTGCAGAATGCCCTGGGAGCTGAGCTGGCTCTCAGGGAGCCTCGGAGGGCCGTGCCCGCCCGCTCGGCAGGAAGCTCACAGCCTGGCACCGAGGGGCTAATTTCATTATGCGATATTTGGAGCCAGAGTCAGGACTTTAATTACGTCTTTGCTCTCCTTGCTGGCTTTTAGCAAAGTCACGTCTGCTCTGCTCTGTGCGATGCCCGTGAGAAAGCGGGGCCGCGACACAGCGGGGAGGGGGGACGGAGGCTGCACATCAAAGGGACTTTGAGGCTGCAGTCCCGGCTTCGGGCGCTTACCCCGCTCACTGGTCGCTGTTGCCAAACTGGGGATTCGCGTGTGGCCATTGTGAGCCGGAGAGAGGGGATGTGTCCCCGTGTGTCCCTGCTGCAGCTCTGCTGCTCTGAGCAGCCCTCAGGGGTCGGGGTACAGCCCGGAATGCACCCCACTCACAGCAGGTACCCCTTTTCCTTCCTTCCTTCTCTCGGGGCTGTTCCCCTTGTTGCTCGCAGGGATGGTCAGCCCAGGCTGCTGCGGGCTGGGGCTGCCGGTGCTTGAATGGATTCCTCCTTCCCCTCGCGGCAGATGCTCCTGGAAATCAGCGCCGCGGATGAGCCGCGTCCTTCTGCACCAGCTGGGACTTCTGGCCCTGGAAGGCTTCGCTGTGGCCTCCAATAAACGCAGCAGGACATCCCCCCGGGTTGAGCAGGGAGGGCAGCAGCTGCCTCCAGCACAGCCCGCTCACCAGAGAGGATCCTGCAGCCTGTGCCGGGGCTGGGAGAGCCGGGGTGGATCCCAGAGCGATGGAGAGGAGCTGACTTGTGTGCGAATCCTTCCTGCGGGATAAAGGGCTCTGGGAGAGATGTCCTGAATGCCCAGCCTGCCTTGTCGCCTTTATCTTTGCAGCGCTTTGGAGAGAGCTTGCCTGGAAGCAAAGCACTGATGCGTGGGCATTTTTCACCTTCAGATTTGCCGTTGAGCTTGTTTAGGTGGAGGATGGGCTTAATGGTCCAGGCTTAGCAGAAAGAAAGGGGAAAGTTTGCTCAAGACAACCTAATTGATCTTAATGAGACAGGAAGGGCTTTGTGCTGCAAACACCAGTGTTTGTTTTGTGAGTTTAATGCATTTTCTGGCTGGGTTTGATTACTCTGGGGAAGTCCTCTGGCCTAATAAACGGAGCCATAGGGAATTAGAACTGACAATTTCAGTTGTTGCTCTCAGCCCAAAAGAGCTCAGCCTTCCAGGGGGGGGAACAGAACTGGGGGAAAGGTAATTGCAATGGATTCAATTAGTTCCCAATTATCAGCCAGCTTTGGCTCTGGTGGGTGGGCAGCAGCCAGGGCTGGGTGCCCAGGGACAGGGCACATCGACTGGTGTCCTCCAGTGGGGTAACACCGAGCCCACGTGGCACCCAACAGGGAGCTAGTGCTCCCAAAGAGCCAGGAAACTGCGGGAAGCTTTGTGGGTTTTGCGTCCAGCTGATAATGATCAAAATCATTGTTGTCAGAGGGAAAATTCTTTTTCAAACCCTGGGCATTTGGATTGTGGCTTTCCTAGAAAATGGTGTATTTTCTGCTTTCCTCTACACAGAAAAATGGAGCCACAATGTGGTTTTGTGCTTTTTATTGGTAACTCCTTAAATGGAGGGGGGAAAATTACTTTGAATCTCACAGCTGCTGCTGAAAAGGTGGTTTTCTGGAAAGCAGTGTTTCCACAGAGATTTCTTCATGCCTGTTAACAGCTGCCTGTCCCCATGAGTTTTCAGGGGGGGGGCAACCATATCCAAACCTGTCCCAAACCAGGACTGGGACAAGGAGGTGCTGTGCTCATGCCAGTGATGCACCTTGCTGTTGCAGCCACGGCTGAGAAACGCCCCTGGAGATGCCAAGGCCTGGCTTGTCCTGTGGAAACAAGGGCAAGAAGAGGGGGAGGCAAGGCAAGGCAGGAATTGATAAGGCAAGGTAGTGGAGGGATAGGCAAGGAATGGTGCTGGGGAAAGGCCAACACAGCTCCCACAGCAGCCCTCCAGCCACTGGGGTCAAGTGATGCCCTCTTACAGCAAGGCAAGGAGTTGGTGGAAACGCAGCAGCTTCTTTGTGCTTCCCTTCTACACAAGCGAAACTTGGAGAGAAAAATCACTACAAGCCTTCCTTCCTTCCTTCCTTCCTTCCTTCCTTCCTTCCTTCCTTCCTTCCTTCCTTCCTTCCTTCCTTCCTTCCTTCCTTCCTTCCTTCCTTCCTTCCTTCCTTCCTTCCTTCCTTCCTTCCTTCCTTCCTTCCTTCCTTCCTTCCTTCCTTCCTTCCTTCCTTCCTTCCTTCCTTCCTTCCTTCCTTCCTTCCTTCCTTCCTTCCTTCCTCCCTCCCTCCCTCCCTCCCTCCCTCCCTGTTCTTCCCCTTTTGCAAAATCTCACTTACCAGGGTGTCCCTGCCTGGAATTCCTTCCCCCTGCTCCAAACCCGCCCCTGTGGGATGCAGCCTGTGGTCAGTGTACAGCTGTAGGGACAAGACAAAGCCACCTCCGGTTGTCCCCAGGCTGTCCTCGCTGCTCAGCCACCCCTGCCCCAGGTGCCCCCGCAGGGGCAGGGACAGAGCAGTGCCCAGGGGCTGTCCCAGGGCAGGCTGTGCCTCTGCATCCCAGGGAACGCCATGGGAAGGCAGAGAGGGAGAGGGAGATTATTTCTAGCTGCAGGAGCAGTTCCAGGGAGCTGTGTGGAGGAGCTGGCAGCTGCTGGCTGTGCAGGCAGTCACCCAGCAGTGGGAAGGGGGCTGGGAGCACACGCTGCCATGGAGGGCAAGGCTGTTCCTGAGGGGCCATGCCCCAGCAGCTGGCTGGCTGCACTCTGGAGAAAAAGCAGGAATAGTCACTGTCCATGCCTGCCTTTCCCACCTCAGTACAGCTCTGGTTCCAGTCCCCAGCACCCCATTGCTCAGCTTCCTTCAGGGGGGAAAATCCCCTTTGCTGCTTTCTTGCCTCCTTGGACAAGAGATTTGTTCTGCTCATCGCTTCTCCTTCCCAGACTAATTTGCTGCTTTTCACATTGATTGCTGTCTATTTTCTCACTCTGCCTGTTGGTGGATTTGGGGTTTTTATTGCTAATTACTCTTCTTGCTTCTCTGCTGGGGGAAATACTTCCCTGTCCATTTTAAACTGACATTAAGGGCATGAAACAATATTTACTAGAGATAAACATTTTTAAATCAGTCAGTTTGGACGGGCTGCTTTGGCTTGCAGCTCTTGTCAGAGGCTAGTGATGCCCTGAAATACTTCTTGTACCCAAACCTGTCAGGGCTGAGACAAGGCACAGTCTCACTGTGCAATTTACGGTTTGGAGAGCAAATAGCTGTGTAGGGAATGCACGGCTGGGAACTGTGGGCGAGACAAAAGCTCCCTGCAGAAGCCCAGGCAGCTGCAAAGTTGGGCTATATTTAATTTCAAATGCCTGGAGGGTTCCCGTTTGATTTCTGGGAGGATTTCAGGCTGAGAGCTAATAGGGATATAGTTGAGGAACATCTAAGGCTCTTTGCAAACAGCATACAGGCACCTGCTGAGCTTTTCAGGGGAACCTGGGATGGTGCTGATTTCTCTGCTCAGCAAGGAGTCCCATGCAGGAGCAATGCCAGGGGAAGGCAGATGGCACAGGCCAGGGTGACTCCAGCTGATGGGTGACTGCCCAGGCAGGGCAGTGGGAAGGCAGGCATCGGTCCTGACACGACAAACTGCCCAGAGAGAGCCTTGGAGGCAACCAGTGGCCTCTTGAGGCACTTTAGGAAGAGACAAATGATTCAGGCCCAGAGATGTCTGGGTCACAAGAACTCCTCTTTTGTGCAGGAGATCCATTAGTGAGGTTTATTATTCCAAACCCTGGCTGAAGCCAGGCTCAGGCCCAGGAGGGCTCTGCACATCAGTGCTCCTGCCCCTTGGGTGTAGCCATGATATTTTCTGAAAAATCCTTTCCTTAGGATTTTTCCTCCTGAGAAGCTGAGGGGCCTCAGGAACAAAATGTATAACCAATGGTTAACCAATGGTTATCTGCTGCTGTGGAATGCAACAGGTGCATCTGGGATTAGTCTCATGTGGTTGTTTCTAATTAAAGGCCAATCACAGTCAGCTGGCTTGGACTCTCTGTCTGAGACACAAGCTTTTGTTATCATTCTTTCTTTTTCTATTCTTAGCTAGCCTTCTGATGAAATCCTTTCTTCTTTAAGTATAGTTTTAATACAATATATATCATAAAATAATAAATCAAGCCTTCTGAAACATGGAGTCAGATCCTCGTCTCTTCCCTCATCCTTGGAGCCCTGTGAACCCGGTCACACTTGGGGGCTTTGCAGCCACTGGGAACTTAAAGAAAAGAGGTTGGGAAATCTCGCCAAACTCTCTGTTAGAAGGTTGCAAGCTCAAGCATCAGAAATTAGGCAGGGCTAGTTTTATAGTAGTTGGTTTGACCTCTGTTCTGCCCCCATCTACATTGCCCTGCAGAGTTTAGTTAAATGATCACTTACTCCTTCCTCCTGGGGCTTTTCTCTCATTTCAGTGCACATGGAGCAGAATTAAATTGCGCAGGAACCACAAATCTGGCCTTTCCCAACATCTGAGTACTTACCTCGCTGCCTGAGCAATGGTTTTTTTAGCAGAGCTTTTTTGTCTGTAGGATCTTAAATTATTTGGTACCAGTTGCAGTCCCACTGAACTCAGTGGATAATCAGCTCCTGGCTGTAAATGAGCAGCACATGGCATTGCTACCTTACTTCCCCCAGTGCAAGGCTTTGTGTGTGGTGGGGCTTTTTCTGTTAAAGCAGCCTGGCTGGTAAATGCCCCAAGAGGCTCCTGATTCACATGCTGCAGACCAGGCTTCTGCATTAAAAACTCATTTAAAGTTCCCTGGCAAAGTGCATGAGTCAGAAAAGCTAAATTGTGTTAATTCTGTCTGGAATGTCCCAAGGATCAGCAAGGCCAGGACGCTGCTCTGGGTTCCATACCCTGCTCTGTGCTAATGTGCACTAATTTTCCTGGGGAGCTGGAGATATCATTGTTGAGCAGGGCTATTACAAATAGGTTCCTGGAGCAGGGGAAAATGGGTTTATTTTCTGCAGAGAGCATGGTGAATTTGCATCTCAATGAATGCTTTTTCCTTGAAGGAATTTTTCATTATAGGAGAAATGGGTAAACTGCTCCAGCCACCTCACCTGTGGGATGTGTTTTCCCAGCCCTTGCAGCCTCATCCCAGAAGTGCTGGCAGGGAAGCCCTGGCCTGCTCTGTGCTCTGACTGCTCTGCACAAGGGGCTGGGCTGGAGATGATTTCTCTGATGGGCAGAGCTACCCAGTGTCTACCTGAGGCTGAAAATACCCCAGCAGCTGGAGCCATGGGGGCAGAGGGAGGGGGCTGGGAATTTTAGCTGCATGAGAAGACATGGCTCTGGAAAGCAGCAGATAATCGTGGTGCTGATGAACTGCATGAATCATTTAGAAGGATGTAATCTTGCGCCATATGTTACGTGTCAGTATGTGGAGAACGTGTCACATCCATTAGGAGAATAATTGCACAGTTCATCTTTTTTTGGGGAAAAAAAATAAAATCATTCCTAGACTCGGCAGCATTTGCAGGGCAGAGCCAGGCTGTGTTCCTGTGGTGGAGAGACTGGGTACCAAGGGCAGGCATCTGAGGAAGCATCAGGCTGGGTCAAAGAAGAGAAAGAAACAGCTGGGTGGGAAGGAGGGAGAGGAAATACTGATTCAGAAGGCCAAGAGAGCAAAATAAAACATGAGCCTTTCCCTAGGCATCTGTGAGGAGGTCAGGATGGATGCCAGGCCCTGCATGTAGGAAAGCCAAAGGCTTTTGAAGACTCACATCTTCCCCATTTCCAGCCAAAACTGCTCCAGACTCTGAATTTTGTTAAGGCTTTCCTGTGAGATGAAAAGCAGCCCTGCTGCTAGAGATGCCCCCTTGCCAAGGAGGGCCGTGCAGCCGTGAGCCCTGGGGAGCAGGGTGGGTGACACAGGCACGGGGTGAGCAGCTGTGTCCCCAGAGGACCTCCATGCTGTGGGGCACTGGGGGCTGGCAGCTCCTGTGGGCAGCATGTCCAGCAGGGATGGATGGCCCAATTGTCCCCCCATGGGTGCCACGGCTGGGCCAGCAATTAGTTTTCATTAGTTTTCCAGGCTTTTAGGCAGTCAAGCAGCCATGCCTGAAAGACTCTGGGATGAGCTGTCATTACTGCACAAAGGTAGCTAAGCTCCCAAATCCTATTAGTGCAGAGGAAAGAAACAGTGGGAATGACCTGAGGCAAGGCAGAACCCAGCTGTGACTGCCAGGGAAGGGCAGCATCACCTTCCTCACATCTCTCTCACCCCACACCAGCAAGGCTGATAGTTCTTTCTCCCTCAGGCAGCTGACCTGGTGCAGCCTGCACCCTTCCAAAGCTACCTGACCTCTCTGGTACCCAGCATCCTCGCTGGGACTGCCCATACCATCCACCTCCTGACACCATTCCCCAGGCTCCTCTGCCTGCTCCTCCCTCCACAAGTGCCTTTATACATGGAGGAGCTAAAACCCAGCCCCAGGCTCCCCCATCAAGCATGGCTCTCCTGCTAACATTGGCTTGGCAGGTGAAGCTTATTGTGCAAATTAACTATATTTAGCCCCCCAGGTTTTTGCAAGACACTTGATTCAAGCATTGCATGACATTTCTATTTTTAAACAATAATGCTGCCTAACATCAATGAAGCTGAAATCAAGAGGCAAAAAAATTGGCCAGGCTGGAAACTGCCACGGGCAGGGAGGGAATCATCACCTGTGGCTGCTGCCCTGACCCAAGGAGGCCCTGGGATGTCCCAGACCAGGGCAGGGAGCGATGCCAGGTGGTGAGCAGTGCCCAGGGGTAGACACACACCCAACACACACACACGGCACAGATATTTTATGAAAAATCCTTTCCTTAGGATTTTTTTCTCCTGAGAAGCTGAAAGGCCTCAGAAACAAAATGTAACCAATGGTTATCTGCTGCTGTGGAATGCAACAGGTGGATCTGAGATTGGTCTCATGTGGTTGTTTCTAATTAATGGCCAATCCCAGTCCAGCTGTCCGGACTGTCTCAGTCAGTCACAGGATTTTGTTATCATTCCTTTTCTATTCTTAGCTAGCCTTCTGATGAAATCCTTTCTTCTTTTAGTATAGTTTTAGTATAATTTTAATATAATACATATAATAAAATAATAAATCAAGCCTTCTGAAACATGGAGTCAACATTCTCGTCTCTTCCCTCATCCTGGGACCCCTGCGAACACCATCATCACACACACACACACACACACACACACTCAGCTGCTGGATGGGACAGGGCAGCAGTTCCACTCCAGGAGCCACAAGGAGGGCTCCTGTGCACAGCCTCTCCTGTCTTGTGCTGCCCATCCCACTGCAGGAGCTCCCTGCCCTCTCTGCAAGTCCTGCTAGCAGCGCTCACTGAGATACTTCAGATTTCTCGGGTCTAATTCACCCCCCTGCTCCTCCTCCTGTCCAACAGCATTAGCTCATGAGGCTTTTCAAAGTGCAGCAGCATCAAGGCACCTTCAAAGTAACACAATTCCTGCAGTGAGCAGGCAGCAGCTCCTCTTCCCAAAAATCCCAGCAGTCAGAGATGCTGAATCCCTCCCAAAATGAGCAGCCCTGTGGGACAGGGCTCTGCTGGGCTCCCACACTGCCATCTCCCACTCTCCAGCACTGACTTTGGGTCCAAAGGGCTGAAAAGAGTCACAAAAAGGAATGGTGGCTGACTTTTCTCTCCAAATAACTTGTATACTTCTCTGATTGCCTGGAGTGCCCCTTGGGCTTTTAAGTGATAAACTGACCAAAAAACCCCACAAAACCCCCCCAAAAAGCTAGTGGGGTTTGTAATTTTTGTTTCCCTCTCATGGCAGAGCATTGCAAAGGGCTTAACAAGCCCCCCCCCCCAGCACAGGGGAACAGTGTCTGTCCTGCATCTCAGCCCCTAAACTGGGCAAACCAGGAAAGCTTTCATTCATCAGAAATTCCAGCAGAATTTTGGAGAAGAAAATGTCATTACCTGGGAGGGACCGTGGCTGTGGCTGGAGATGGAGAGCAGGGAGCAGCTGGGAATTTGCCAAGGAAATGCTTGCTTGGCAGAGACATGTGGGGCTTCCTTTTGGGCCCAACACCAGACCAAGATTTTGGGGAGCAGGTGCCAATATCCCAGCACCCAGAGCCCTTTTTACTTTGCATTTCCCACCCTGGCAGTGCAGGTGAGGCTGGAGAGGGGAGGACAAAAGCACAGGCACGTCTAGTGAGCTTTCTGACACTTTCTGCATGTTATACTCTCTGTCAAGTGATTTTCACCCCCAGCAAGTTCGAGGCAGCGTGCTGTGCAGTGAAGAATACAATAAAATTGAATTATTCTGGTGCGAGAAGTTTCCCTCCTCCCCATTTGTCAAGCTTTCTGCATCTCATTCCAGAGCAAAGAAAAATCACCCAGCGATCCATCAGGAAGGGGAAAAAACATGATACCTCCCCAGCAGGTGTGTTGGATGGCACAGCATCTGAGCAGTCCCTGGGGTGCTCAGGCTCCCTGCCAGGTTCCTGCCTTTCCCCCAGCCCATCTCCCTGGAGCTGTGCCCCTCTGGCCCCAGTGCCAGGTGATTTCTGACAAAACAATCTGCAGTGGGATAGCTGCTGTGTGCTGCAAGCCTGTTCCTAGGGGCAGGTTTCCATTGCCCCCAGGGGGACTGGAAGGGGGATGGTGTTGCAGATGTTGTGCTCTCTGAGCTTCCCCTCCGTGTGCAGCGTGCCAGGGAACTCAGCTGCAAAGATGAATTTCATATTGATTTCTATAGCTCTGCTGAAATTCTTTATTAGGGAGCTGAGCAGCACACGGTGATGGAAAACTGCAGGGATGGCTTGAACTGCTGAAGGGTTTGCTGAAAATCTACAAGAAACTGGAAAAGCCACTGAGGAGGAGGAAAATACTCTGCTCTAAAAAGCACAAATGGGGAGATAAAGAGTTTTGCAGGCTACGTGTTTCTTCTTTCTTCTGAAGGGAAATTATACCCAAATTCACATCTTCCTCCGGAAGCTTTTGATGAAGTAGCAATTTTTGAATTGAATGACTGCGTTAAAAGGTGTCCAACCAACTCTATTCTGCTTTACCACATCTGTTTTATCTGTGAACACAGACCAAGGACTTTCTTTCCATTCCCCCTTTTTTCTTTTTTTTCCTTTTGGGACTTGAAAAGGTCAAACTCATAGTTTGTTTGAACTCCACAGAAGAAGCTGTACTGAACTTAGCAGGTGTCCTGGGGTGAAGGAAGCAGCAAGATGTGGCTCAGGGGCTGGAGGGATGAAGGGCTGGGGAACAGGACAATTCAGCCCTCAAGGCAGGGCCAGGAGCTGGACTCAATGGTCCTTGTGGGTCCCTTCCAACCCCGGATATTCCAGGATTCCATGATTCTTTAAGCAGAATATCAGAAATGCCAGAAAACTTCATCCTTTCCTTGCAAAAGGGTCAACTTTGCCTGCTAAGGTTTTGTTCCCTGCCCACCCTTCCAGCTCCCTGTGTCTCCTGCAGTGCAGTTCATCTCTGGTTGAGCTGCACTCTGCCAGCTGGCAGGAGTTCCCTTTGACAGCCCCAATCTGTCAGCAGCCAAATACCTTGAACTCTGGAAGGTGTCGTTAGAGACACTAAAGGAAAATAAAGGGGCTGTCCTTTCAAAGGATTTTTTTCTTGAAAAAAAAAAAAAGTCACAAGCCTTTTTTCTGTTTAAATAAATTTAAAAGTCAGTGCTTTTTGGTTTGGTCTGTGTACTGCTGTTCTTAAAAATTGCCTTTTAGAGAGGTGCTTTGCCCTCACCCAGTGATGGTACCTAGGGCTCTGCCTCAGCACCACTCTGGGTGCAGAGCTGGACAAATCAACAAATCTCTGCTCTTTTTCTCCTCTGATAGTTTTGAAGGGTAGGCATGACCTGTCATGGTTATTTTGTGTCATTGTCAACAAAACAGAACACTTCTTCTGTGGCTTGCAAACAGCAAATAATAATGTCATACCATTATGCAAGAAACCATTTCTGTGACTGTTAAATGGAAGAGGTTTCCATTATGACCAGTTTGTCACTATCCTTTATGACTTCCTTTGAATGGAACCAAGAATTCTATTGCTTCCCATTAAAATAAAGGAAAGATTACTGGGGGCAGGGAGGGTGTCACTGAATGCTTCACCACTTTTTTTCTCTTCTTTGGACAAGAGGAGGCAAATCCAACATTTTAAATTCTCCTCCAAGACCTTTGGCCAAAGGTTTCCCTCACTCCTGGGCAGCAATGCTCAGGAAGCCCTGGCTGGGAAAGCAATACCAGGAGCTTTGCTGCTGCCTTCCATCTCTTCCATCCCCTCCATCCTCTCCCTCCTCTCTCTCAGCCAGCTGTGGGGGAATGCTGCTGCTCCTTGGCAGTCACAGGCAGGCACACCACAGCAACCTCTGTGCCCACCAAACCCACTCTCATATAAGCAAGGAACACACATTAATCTAATTATAAGCTTCCTGTAGGAGCAAATATTTAGCTAATGAAATCAAGGTAAGGAAAAAAAGAGCTTGTTTAAAGGAGAGCTGACCAGGCTTTATACAAATGACATCCTCCCAACAGCAATGTCATTCTCTGAGCTCATGGAGATGTCATGTCCCCAGCATGGCCCCTCTGGCTGCCAGATACCCCAGCCATGAGGGACCTCTGCACCCTTGTGCTCACAGAGCAGGCCCAATTAGGCCCACATGTCAGTGATGCTGGTTTACTTTCACCCTTTTTTTCTTTTACATATTCTCTGTATCTTTTACACATATACATGTGGCTTTGTAGCATCATATTGTAGCTTAGTTTCAACCCTTTCCTAGACAGGGAGACAAAACAAATTCCAGGATCCCTATGCTATCTTGGTCCTCCTTGGAAACCAAGGCTGAAAGCAGCTTTCCAAGACAAACTTTTGTGAACAGGGCCTGCATCTCATCCTAAGGGGGGAGAGTGTAGAAGGGCCAGAGAAAAAGGCATCACCAGAGGTGACATCTGGGAAGCACAACCCTTTCCAGGGCTGCCACAGCCAGAGTGCCTCAGCCCCAAGAAGCGACAAGCAGGGCCAGAAGGGGTCTGTGCTGGCACTCAGCCCCCAAGCATCACCCAGAGGGGCCAGGATCTCCTCTGGGGATCTCTATTGGGCTGGGCTCCACCCATTAAACTCAATGATTTCTCCTGGTATTTCATGTTTCTCTGCAGCCCCAAATCACACCCCAGTGAGGGTTGGAAGAGCCATTGCTCTGCCATTTTCCTTGCAGGACCAGTTCTCTGCATCACTCACAGACCCCAGGCAACAAATGAGAGGGACTGTCCACAGGGAAAATGCGAGCAAAGCCTTTCTTGGAGAACTGGCCTTAACTGCACACTAAATTTGGGTTAATTATGAACACATGCTCCAAGATAAAACTTGAAGGAAGAGCTGAGCATCAAATACACAATGAATCTAATTAACGTGAACACAGCTAATTAGATTTGAATCTGTTCACAATATTGCATATGTGCTCGAAACTGCTGGCTTTATGGGAGTAATTAAAAAAGTTAAGTAGGGTTGGATTCACAAATTCAGCAGCCCCAACGATTTCTTTTTAGGCATGTGGTCTTTCCATATATTGTAGTTTTATTTTATTTCTTGAAGAAGCTGTTACTTGTGGATCATTTGTTCCCCCAGAACCTGACAGATTGGAGTTCCCAGAGGTGCTGCTGCTGTTTCTGTAGAGGGGAGGGGGGGATCTGCAGGAGGAACCATTTGGCACATCCATTTAGGGGAAAAAATGTCTCCTGCCTGGGAGATTTCCTGCAGAGCAGCAAGGGAAGGAGCACAGCAGCTATTTGGCCAGCTTGGGATGGTCAGATCCAAACCTGGCTCCCAGGGGTTTCCCAAGGTCAGGAATGATGAGCTCAGACAGCTGCTGCCCTTGCAGGCTGTCCTCCCTGCCACGAGCCTGCCACACTCTGGAGCCTGGGCTGTGGCTGCTGGGCACATCTGGGCAGCACTGGGAGGCACTGGAAATGTCCCAGGGCAGCCCAAAGGATGGGAATTGCATGGGGCAGCACTGCTGGGGAAGAAAAGGCAGCTCCAGGCTCCGAGGGTATTTTAGTGGTGGGAGTTGGGTTGGGGATGCAGCACAGGCTCTCAGGAAGAATCAGCAGCTGCTCTGGGAGACTGTAGGGGGAGAAGCTGGTGAATTGATGGCTGAAAAAATGATGTTTTGCTACTTCTCATGGTATCTGTGGGTTAAGCAGCCTGCTGGGACAGCCCCTCTCCCTGGGAGGGAACAGCAAGGGTTGGAGCCTCTTGGAGCCCCACTGGGCTGAGCCCACAGGTGAGGATGCTCCTGGAGAAGGGCTGTGTGGGACAGTCAGCAAATTCCACTTGTCCAGCCCAAAGGCCAGGGCAGCTCCTGGGGTCCCTTGCAGTGTGCTGCTAGTGATGGAGAGGGTCCCTGCAGGTCATGGAAGTACATGTGTTAAATGAGATGCACCACAGATCTCAGAAAGGCTTAGCCCCCTAATGAAATTGGACTGAGTCCTTAAAGCTGTTTCTTTCACTTTTTTCTGTTTTTTTACATCCATTCTAAAGGTGAGACTTTTTAAAAGAACTGTGCTTTTGGTCTGTGTTTTATGCTTTTTACTCCTGCTGCTGCTTTTCACTGTCACAGAAAGACTGCTTTGGTTAAGACTCCTGTCAGTCTCTTTGTAGCTGGAAATCCACTGCAGCTGATGCTGTTGGTTAAAGGCTGCCCTTGTGATCTCATCCTCTGATCAGTGGATCCAGCCTGGACCAAAGCCCTGCACAAACTCTGCACAGTGTGCACAGCCCCTGATCTGCAGTTCATGCCCCATTCCTGCTGCCTCAGGAGCCTCCTGCCTGCTTCTGGGGCCAGGTTTTGTTATGCCATACCTGAGGAAAAAATCCGATTTTTGCTCAAGCTCAGTGTTTACAAGGAGGAAATGAGCAGAGTGGGGGAGATGCAATGGAAACTTGCCTGGGAATTTTGGACACCAGCACACCCAGCAGAAGCAGTTGGCTTTACTTAATTAAAATGATCGTTGTGCTGAGATACCTAATTAGATTCAGGCACCTGTAGCCAAACAAGCACAGTACTGTGCCTTGGCTCTGGTGGCAGTGGTGCTGCTCTCCCTCCTGGCACCGTGTCAGATGGATGCTCTGCTTCCCTGGGCCTCTGCACCTGGTGGGCCCTTCTCAGGGCAGCCCTGCAGAGCAATTTTCCAGCAGGGACAAAAATTAACTTGACCTTTTGCATGCACCTTTCAGCCAAAGTGCTCGAGAGTTTGGGTGATCGAGAAAGATCTTCAGTCACCACCCTGGCAGCAATCACTCAGTGGCCACTGAGACAGCCCTGGCAGTGGCCATAGGTTTCAGGGAAGTTGGGGTTTTAAAACTCCCAGCCCCGAGGTGGGAGGCTGGAGAGGTTGGATTCGTGGGGTGTGTGTCTTGTGGGGAATGCTCAGCTGCACAAACATCTCCAGGGCTGTGGGGAGCTGGGGTGGGCAGTGCTGTGAGCTGGGCCATCACTCCTGCTCCTGGGCTGGACAGGGCTCTGAGGTGGCCACGTGCAGACCCTGGGGTTGGTGTTCCTGCCTGCCACCACAGTGCAGAGCTTCCTTCTGCCCCGGCAGCAGATCCCAAGCTGCCTGTGCAGCCCTGGCGTTGCACACAGACCCTCCCAGCACCTGTGCTGCACCCTGCAGACCCTGCAGAGCCTCCCGAGCTGGGACAGGGTCTGCAGGGCCTGGCTGGGGTGGCTGAGCTCAGCCAGCTCTGTCAGGCCATGTGTGGGAGCTGGCTGGACTCAGGACCAGCAGATTGCCAGGTGCTGACACACAGCTTTATCTTCCAATTGATCCAGAGGCAGAGGGAGCCGGGAGTTAATGAAGCTGGCTGTGGATTTAGACAGGTGAGGATTGCTTGTGTTCCCTTAATGGGCATGAATCACCAGAGATGGCTTCCCCTGCCTTGCTGCTGGAATGCAAAGGGCTCCTGCAGCCCCACAGCCCCTCGTGAGGTCCCACAAGGCCATGATGCAGCCTGGGCCAGGCAGCTGCTGCCAGGGGGACATCCCCACCTCTGGGGATGCTGCGCAGAGAGCACAATTTTGGGTGCTGGGACAGAGAGTGGCACCCCTGAGCTGCTGGAACAATCTCATGTGTCACCGCGTCCCGAATTTCACTCCAGCCCACCCATCTGTCATGACTTGGCTGCAAGACAGAGCCGTGAATGAGTGATCTTCCCACACAGAGCAGAGCAGGAACAGACGGGAATCCGCCCTGCACTTCCAAAGTGGAGGTTTTGATTACCACAGAGCACAGTAACTGACAAGCTCCTTGTGGAGTAATTATTGTTGTGAAAGTAAAACCAGCAGCGCCTGCCTTCGCACGTGCTGCGAGCGCTGCTGTGTCAGCACGAGGAGCAGCTCCAGGAGGGAATGTCTGACACAAGGAGCAGCTCCAAGAGGGAGTGTCTGACATGAGGAGGCCTTTGGGGAGGAGCAGCTCCAAAAGGGAATGTCTGACACGAGGAGCAGCTCCAAGAGGGAGTGTCTGACACAAGGACGCCTTTGGGGAGGGGGCACACGGGCCTAATGGGGCTGGAAAGCGTGGCCCTGGAGCGCTGGAGCCTTTGTCTCCACAGGGCGTGCGAGCTCCTTCGGGAACGCAGCCAGGACGTGGCAGGGCTCCAGCAGGAGATCCTGTAGATCATGGTAATGGGCCTGTGTCTTACAACTGCACAGTGTGGGCAGGAGGGGATGGTGAGACTGGCTGAGCTTTGTCCTTCCCGGGGCTGGGAGCTGATCCATGTCCCTGCTGGAAGCCTCTGACAGCACAGTGATGCTCACAAGTGTCAGAACCCAGGACATTCCTCTGGCTGCCCTGGATGATTCCAGACCCTGGCAAGGGGCTCAGAGACCTTGGCACAGAGTCAAAAACACCTGTGCCTTTGATTTTAACCCATGGAAACAATTACCAACTTTGTGTGAAGATTTACAAGCCACAGGAGTTTGAGAAGAATGATAATTAATTTGTCACAGGGTGAAAAAGTAGAATTTGGGGGATTTAGAATGGGGGTTCAAGATGCAGGAATCTGGGTGTGTCCTGTCCTTCTTCTCCTTCTTCTTGTCCTTCATCTTCTGCTGGGATGGTGACACTTTTGGATTGGTTTAGAGTAGAGACAGACTGTCTAACATAGGTGGTAGGTATTGGAAAATTATTGTAAATAAAGCACAGGTAGTTCTTAGTATAAAAAGTTAACACCACCCCAAGGGCAGGGACTGTGCCACAACCCGACCTGCTGGACAGAGCTCAGCAGGTCAGAGAAAGAATGGAACAGATAAGAGAAAATAAACAACCTTGGGAACCAGAGCTGAGGAACCTCGACTTCTCCTTTGGTCACAGGGCTGGGAAAAAAAGAGGCTTTTTAATACCTTGGGGATCATCTCAACCACAGAAACCCAAGAACAAGCCCTGGTGCTGGCAGCAGTGCACAAGGAGGCTGCAGGTGATGGGTGTGCAGTTTGCTCCTCATGCCCAGCCCTCTCCTTCCTGTCAGATGCACAAATTGGAGTTATTGCCACAGTATTTCCCGGGCTTCTTGGAGCCAGAAGCACATCAGTACTTATTTTGTTTAATTTACGCTTAGTTTCCTGCACGGAGCTTCTTGCAGTTCTACGCCCAAAAATATGTTCGGAGGAAAAGGTCAGCTCTTCAGGGCCCAGCACTCTATAAAGCCCACAGTAAGGGAATATAATAGAGCAGATAGAGCAAAATTGGTTTCTCTGTTGCTGAAAACCCCTCAGGTCACTGGCTTGTTTGCCAGGCTCTGAGTAAATCATTTCTCTCCATTTCAAGTGCTTCCCAAAGTACTTCACAGGGGGTGCCCAGCATCTCCACTGCCCAGCTCAGAGCTGCAGGGTGCAAAAGCCTTGCTCCTAGGTCTGACAGTAGGATATAACTGGCTTTGGAAATTGTATTTGACCTTCCTTGCTCACAGAGGCTTTGCTAGTGGCAAAGTGATATTTCTGTGGGGGAGAACACCCTATTCATTACTTGGTGAACAGCTCACTCACTCACTGCTACTGCTTAGGTAGTACCAGGCAATTCTGGAACCAGTTCTTGTCCAAAGTCCATTCCATTTCAGAGCAAATCAAACTCTGGCTGTTTTCTACCAATTGTGTTTCTGGCATGTGAGGAGCAGAGGCATTTCCAAACAGAGATCTTCCCCTTGAATGCCAATGAGTACTGGGTTTTACAGAGCCATCAGAGACCTTCCCAGAAGGTTTGGCATACTGGGCTTTCTTGAAAGGGGTGGGGGAGAGATTTTTCTTTTCCTCTCCTAGCTTGGGCATCCTTTTCAAACCAGCAGTGGGTAGGATGGCTCCCAACTCCCTGATGATTCTGCACATCGTGCTTGCATACCCAAGGGCACCTTGCCTTTCCCAAGAAAAAGAAGCTGGTCCATCTCCAATGGCTGCCAAGCTGGGGAGGGATGTACAGGGAAGCTGGCATGAGCCTGAGTTCTTGGGGGAAAACCTGTTTGTCAGGCTGGGTCCTGTCTCCTGAGAGTCTGGGTAAAACCTTGAACTTGTATTCAGGAAGCATCCAAACACAGATGTGTTATCAGACAACTTCCCTCCCTAAACTCATTTCCAGAAATTAATTTCAAGTAGCATTCTGGAAAAAAAAGAAATTCTTACTGTTTCAGTAACCAGAGATGTGTTTAAAAAAATAAAATCCTTATTTCACATTGAATGGAGCACTTGATTCCACTCATAAGCAAACACGTTGGTAAGTACTGCAGAACAAACCCATTCTCATTTAAATTTAGCTTGATTTCTAAATGAAACATTTCTAATAGATCACTGGAGCCTTTCAGGATTGTTTCTATTTAACATTATGACTTAGCAACTACCACATTTGGTGAAAGGAAAAACCCTTTGCCAAATGTAGTCATTCAGGCGAGCCTGAAATGGTGAGCAGCCTCTGAACAGATGGCCATGTTTTCTGACCCTTGTTTGGGCCCACTGACACTGAGGTTGAGCTGTTGTCCTGGATGCTTCTCCCAGGCATGGAAAAGTCCCAGTCTTTCTCTGCATCCATTGGAGGCTGGGTGATGTTTGGCAAGACGTGCAGGCAGGGGACCAGTCATCGTGGGGAGGGCTTTAAATCTCTTCCCCATTTCTCCCCCTGCCTCCCACACCCATAAATTATTCACTTCATTGCAGAGATCTCATGAATTATTGATCTCAAATTTGGTGTCTCCTAGCAACATGTTTACTTATTCCATTGCCATCCTTGTCCATCTCTTGGACACACAGGATGCCTCTGGCCCCTCTCCAGTGGCTGCCTTCGCTCCCCTGTCCCAAGCCAGGTGTCCCAGCATGGCTGAGCCCCTCTCTCTGCCTCTGCAGGGGATGTGGGAAGAGTTTGCTTGAAGCGCTGAAGTTAAACTCTCTTCTGAGGGCAAAACCCGTGGGCTTTGTGCCATTCCAGGAAGGGTCAGTGCTGTGCTCCACAGGGGATGCTCCTGCCTGTCTTGATCTGGATCCACTGCTCCAATGCTGCTCCCAGAGCCCAGGTCACTGTGTTTGAATCTGGAAGCTGTCTTTGGGAGTTTCCTGCCTCTTGAAAAACAGGGAAAGGAGGATCAAGGAAAACAAACCAGCAGGGTTCAACTTTCTCTAATAGTGTAGCTGGAAGGGGAAAAAAGACACCAAAATCACCTCTCTCTTTTAGCAAACTCTTTTGTTTGGTCATTTCCCTGGGAAAGCAGATGAGAAGGAGCTTTGCAGCACCTCCCAGCCACAGAGTCCCCCAGTATCTCCATCCCTGCAGCCTGCATGGCCACTGCTGGAAACCTGCCTGCAGCTGGGTGGCTGTGCAGGTGGGCAGCAGCTGGGTGGCTGTGCAGGTGGGCAGCAGCTGGAGCCACCTCTGGCAGCTCCTGGGAGCTGACCTCTGCACACAGCTGTGGGGGGTTCCTGAGGAGGCAGGGTGAGCACTGGAGGATGGAGCAGGTTCCCTGCTGAGTGCTGCTTCAAGCCATGCCTAGTTAGGCAGCTCCTTGGCACAGTTTTCTGCCTGCAGGCACCACGCTCAGATGAGTGGGATCCAAGTTTGTTGGGGCTGTCCCTCTGCCACACAGGACTGGCAAAGGGAACTCTGAGCAAAGGGAACCTCACATCCCCATCCACTGAGCAAGGGGAACCTCACATCCCCATCCACTGATCCTTTATAGTTCCCCTCTAAGCTTCCCTGTGCTTGAAGTTAGGCTTGGCTTTGGGGCTGGCATGGCTCTGGAGGGTGTACTTGCAGCAAATCTTTCCTTCCAGCTCCTGCTGGAGCAGTCCCACACTGCTGGTACCTGACAGGACCCCCAGTGCCTGTGTTAAGAAGGGGCTGATGCAGCCCCATGCTACAATCTCCTCTAAAATGCCACCTTCTGTCATGCATAATTCAGAGGTTCCTCTAAAAATAAAGTTCCTCAGGCAGCCTCTGAATCAATTTGCCTCCTGATCAGGGAGAGGTGAGGAGCTCTCTGTCCCTCGGGGCCGCTTGCTCGAGGGCTGGCCGAGGTCCCAGCCCTGCACTGGGAGCAGAAACCTACCTGGCACAGGGCAGGATCACAGGCACTGCTGTGAGGGGGCATTGCTGCCTCTGCCTTTCTCTTCTGCAGGGACAGCAGCCCATGGAAAACATCCAGTGACCCTTTTTATTTTTGGCCAGGCTGTGTTGTCCTGCCTGTGACCCGCAGTGACAGTGACGCCCTGGGGGCTCCAGGGGACCCTGTCGTGCACAGCCAGAGCAGCAGAGGCTGTTTGCTAACAAGACAGCAGCAACGAGATGGCTGCATTGGGCTGTTACATGCTGACTTATACACACAAATGCCTGCTACCAAATGGAGGGCTGTGCAAGGTAGAACACAGGACACCTGCCCATGGGAAAGTGTTTTGAGTGAGATACATCAGCCCCAGCACGAGGTTTAACAGCCCTAGATCAGTTTTAACAAAAAAGGATATTCCAGCCTTCCTCCCATGCCTCCAGCTCCCCTGAGATATTTTGATGATGTTCTACTTTCCTGAACCCAGGAATGCACCTAGGTTCTAATCTGCAGCTAGCGGTCATCATTATTCATATTTAGTGACACTCAGTGTAACATTTAAAACACCAGAAAACTCTGTTCCCTCTCGTTTGGTTGGGGTTTTTTTAGCATGCTGGCAACCCAGAGGTTATTGCTAGAAATCCTTTTCTGATCAATGGACTGATAAAGACCTTCCTTATGCTGTCAATTATGCCAATTACATTTCCCTCTGCCTAGGAAGAGGTCCCAGCCAGTTTGCCTGCAAATCTGCAGCAATGGCAGGGATTTCCATGGCTGGGAGTGACAGGTGGGCAGCAGAGAGGATGCCAGTTTTCCTTTGGTTAATGGCCTTGCTGGCAAATCCCAGGAAGAGCAGAGCATGACCAAAGCAGCTCAGCAGTGCTGCTCTGCTCTTTGGCCCTGGCTGTTTCCACCCTGAGCAGCCAAGAATGGGTGGATTGTGTAGGAAAATGATGGGCAGCAGACACGAACCCCTTTGCATTTCTGCCAGTCTGTTAGTCACTTCCTGATTTCCCAGAATAGCAAGCAAAAGAAATAGTTCTTTTGCACTGGGATGGCAATAATAAATAGGTCTGGAGGGACTCTGTGCTCTGCTTGGGCAGGGTTGCAATCCTGAGATCCTCTGAATAAAGCACTCTACTGCATGTGCCAGCATGGTCCCAGGGCCAGCCCAGAAGGCTGTGCTGGGGAGGGAGGGAGGGGCAGGACAAATCAAATCCCTGCATGTTGGACATGCTGGCTCCTTTCCTGTGGTGGGTACTGAAGCCCTGGGCCCAGCACAGGGTGCAGGGAGTGCTGAGCATCTGCATGGCTCTGAAATCCTACTAAGCAAGAAACTGAAAAGAACCCAGTCCAGAGACTTGCACACCTCCTATGGATCCTCCAGCTGCAGGACTCTGTGGCAGGCAGGGGTGTGGGGATGGCTGCTGCAGACTAACAGATCAGGGGACTGCAAATGTAGATGAGAAAGCACCGGGGGGCTATGTACACAAAAAAGACTCTTAATTTAAAATATTGTTTCCAGACTGTGGCTATTGGTGTGGGACTTCTCCTCCTGACACTTTTGAAGCTGACCTCATCTCATTTTTCCTGTTTTACTCTGATCTAACTCCCTGGGAGACAGTGGGGTGAGCCAGGGTCTCGCTGGAGGTCAGGGGTCTCCTTGCTCAGCCTAATCTTGGGTCCACAGCCCCCCAGTGTGGCCTCTGGGAGGCTGGGAAGTGGCTGAGATATATCACATTGGACAGGAAATCAATACCTACTTTTAAGATACTTTTCTATTGCTGTTGATTGCTTTATATTATATTAAGAGCCCTTGAGGGCTCTGTCTTGGAAACAGTGCTCTTTAATATCTTTATCAATGGCAGAGACAGTGAGATGGAGTGCACCTCAGTGAGTTTGCAGATGACACAAAGCCAAGCATGTGCATGACTCAACAAAAGGAAGGAACTCCATCCAGGGGCACCTGGACAATCCTGAGGAGAGGGACAGGACATACTAAGGTGTGGGAGAGTGTCCAGCAAAGGTCAACAAGTCTGGGGAAGGGTCTGGAGCCTAAATGTGAGGAGGAGTGACTGAGGGGTTCTTTGGCCTGGAGAAAAGGAGGCTCAGGAGGGAACCCTATCACTCTCTACAAATTCTTGAAAGGAGGTTGTAGCCAGGTGAGGTCAGGCTTTTCTCTCAGGTAATAAGTGACAGAACAAAAGGAAATGGCCTCAAGTTGTGCCAGAGGAGGATTAGACTGGACACAATAAAAAAATTTCTTCCCTGGTTGTCAAGCATTGGAAATAGGCTGCCTAAGGAAGAAAGAATTCTTCCTCATCCCCTGACCTTCTCTGTTAGCCAATATAATGCCTCTTGCTTTGCAGCTACTGGATTCAGCATGGAAAACATGTGCAACTGAATTGGAGACAGCTGCTGGGGTTTGCAGAGAGCCTGAAAGAGTTACTGCAAGATAGCCACAGCTGTGTGCACTTGACTGTGCTCCAATCACAGAGCAGGCAGCACCTTCCTTCCTTTCACTGGCATGGCCACAGGAGAGGAGATCAGATAGCAGAGCTGTAACCCAGGAAAAGGAAGGAGGTGGGGAGATGTACAGGTTCAGCTCACCATCTGGTAGATGAAGATATTGAAGAATATCCCTGGGTCCTTGAATGGTGCCAGGGTGGCCAGAGCTCCAAGTTTCTCCTTCCCCAGCATCAAAACACAAACCTTGTTGGGGTCCAGCATGGATTGAGGGGTTGAAAACCAGAGAAGTTCCCAGGCTTTCTGCACCAGATAAGGAAGCCAACCCCTTGGCTGTAGAGCAAAGAGACAAAAGCCAGGGTCCTTGGAGTGCTGGGTCATGAGGCAGCTGTTTTTTCCTTTTTAATCTCAGCAAAGCAGGCACCTGACAGGGATGGCAGACACAAGGGCCTCGCTCAGATGCCAGGGGGCTCTGCAAGCAGGAAGACTGCAGCACCCTTGAGGACTCTTTCATCTCAGGAACAGCAGGAGTTGCCTTTTGCTGTATCTTTCCACATAATTACTGAGCCCTGCTGGCTGAAGCAGTGTCAGGATCCCTCCCTGCAGCTCTCTCTGCACCTTTGAGGGGATGGGCAGCAAGGGCTAAGTGCCAGAGCACTCGGGCTGAGCTGACCTGGGGGAGGAAACAGCAGGTTCAGATCTCCACAGGCCATCAGCCCTCACAGCCAGGAGGGGAAGGCAAGCTGTGGCTCACACAGGCTCTGGGCTGCACCTCTGCTCTCTCCAGCAAGACACAGCGTGGGCCAGGCCAGCACCTGACACTGGTTCCCATGTTTTATCTCCTGTGAAACAGGGGGAGAAGGGGAAATTCTGGGCCCAGCCCCTCCCCATGTGTGTGCTGGCTGAGAAGGAGGCTGTTTGTGCAAGCCCAGCTCCCTGCAGAGTGATTTGGGCAGGGCTGGTGAGATGCTCTCCCTTTGCTCAGAGACTCCTTTGGGCCCTTTCTGAGCTGCAGACAAAGCCATCCTCTGTCTCAGGAGAGCATCTCTGCCACCCTGGGAACGTGCAGAGCATCACAAGAGCCTGCCCTGCCAGCACTCAGCTCTGCTGGCTGTGCCTGCAGGGTGAGCTGCGTGTTCTCCCCACCCTGGACACGCTCCCCCAGCGCTGGGCAGGGGGCACCTGCACTCCTGGGGGCTGGGTCAGACCCCAGCTGGCACCAAACAGGCTCATTTGGCCACTGCTGAGGGTCTCTGGGAACACCACCTGCCTTGCAGTGCACTTGTTGCCTTGCACAGGAGTTTGTGTTTGCTCTGGCACCTGATGCTGCGGCTGCCAGTGACAGAGAGGCTCTGGATGCTGCAGCATTCCACATCTGCCCCTTTGCAGCCCTTCATAAATTTACCTTGGGAATATTTAACAGTGTGACCCATTTAGTACGTTCTGATGTTTCCTGCTGAAGTGACAGGTTTAACATTTCCCTTTAACCAGTACAGATTGTGCCACCTCTGGGTGATGTGTGAACAAATCCCATTGTTAGCACTGTGCAATAAACCACTTTTATCTCGTGCTGGGAGAAGCCAGCAAGGCCTCACCAACACCAGCCTGGTGTTGAAAGCTGGGGGCAGACCTGAAAGCAGCTGCTGTTGGCTGCCCAGCACTGTGCACAAAGGCTGAGCCTCCAGGAGGGAGCTGGGGCTGCCTGAAATGGGACAGGGCTGTCACAGCTGCCAGGGTGCTGCAAGTGCCACACAAACAACCTTGGCATCACCTGAGAGTGGAGCAAGTGGCAGAGGCCAAACTCCCCTTTTGCCTCCCGCTCCAAAGAACAAGGGGAAGGCAGCAGCAGTGAACACCGAATTCTTTGGTGGTGGCAGCCCTGCCAGGCTGTGCTGCCTCCCCACATGCTGAAGGCATCCTCATCTGCAGCTGCCAGTCAGAGCAAAGTCACCATTTGATGTCCCTTTCAAATCCTGGTGGTGAGAAAACGGCACAAGGTACCTCAGTATCTCTCCAGAGAGTCTGTCTGGGGACAGAGGACCCCAAAGGAAGCTTGCTGTGATATATTTATTATTCCCATAAAAGTGAATTTCTCAGCTTTTTTGCCAGATGGCTCCTTTGATAAGAACCTGTTTATTCACTGGGGTGCTCAGATCTGTGTGACTTCATACACTGGGACAAAGAATGAGCACTGCAGCAGCACTAATGCCATTCTATCAGTTTGCACTGACCCTAACAGCCACAGGGTCTATTTGCTGTTTAAGAAGAGGTTTTTAATGTACTTTACATGGTTTAGCATCATTAATGGCTTAATGATCAAGGCTAATAATGACTTTTGAGTTGGATAGAGGCTTCCATACAGATGTTTAGCATCCTCTATGGGACTGAAAAGATGATTTTCCTTTCCCTTGAGGCAAGCTGGAAGAGGAGGAGATGCACAGTGTGAATGGAGCTGGAGATGTGCTGCTGTGTCAGCAGCACTGGTGGGTTCCTGGCTGTCCCCAGGAGGGCTCTGCAGCTGATGGGCCCCAGAACAGCAGGCTGATGCTGCTCCAGGGAGGCACCAAGGGAGGGAGAGGGAGAAAGGAAGAGGTGTGGGGGTCCAGCAGGAGAATAAATGCAGGAGACAGAGCCTGGGACCGGGTGGCTGGGGAGAGGAGCTCTGGTGGCTTCCGGTCCTGCTGGAAGAGCACTTAGATAAAGCTGCATGCTCTGCACCAAGGCAGCTTCTGGAGCATTGAACCATTGACATCTGGCACAGCTGGCCATGGGCTGTGGCCCAGCAGCCACGGGCTGTGACCCAGAGCCACCAGGTTGGTGACTCAGAGCCACCAGGTTTGTGACCAGACCCAGCAGGTTGGTGGCCCAGACCCAGCAGGTTGGTGAGGTTTGTGACCAGACCCAGCAGACTGGTGGGGTTGGTGAGGTTGGTGAGGTTGGTGAGATTGGTGAGGCTGGTGAGGTTGGTGAGGTTTGTGACCAGACCCAGCAGGTTTGTGACCAGACCCAGCAGGTTTGTGACCAGACCCAGCAGGTTGGTGAGGTTGGTGAGGTTGGTGGGATTTGTGACCAGACCCAGCAGGTTTGTGACCAGACCCAGCAGGTTGGTGAGGTTGGTGGCCCAGCAGCCTGGGCTGTCCTGCCCCTGCCAGAGTCCTCCAAGGGCCTCTGTGAGCCCTGTCCCTGCAGAGCCTGGAGCTCCCTGGTTGGGCTGTGGGCCCTGGGGTGCTCAGGGCTGTTCTCAGCCCAAGAAGGGCTCAGCTGTCTCTGCCTACAAGCACAGGATGCTGCTTCCAGCTCTGCTGCCTGCGGGATCCTTTCCTCATGAAGTGAGAGAGAGCTGGGCACTGCAAGGATTCTCCTCTCCATACATTTGGCTGCTCATTGACTGGCTCAAACACAAGGAAGCAGATCAATAAGGAGCAGCAGTTGCAGGCAGGCTCTCAGGAAAGCCTTTCATCTCCAAAGTGGGCCTGGCTGCATGGCTGTAGGCTCAGAGAGAAGCAGTTCTGCCCTGGACACACAAGGAGAAGGAGCAGAACGAGAAGGCTGTGGATATACTGGAGCCAGTCCAGTGGAGGCCAGCAAGACTTTGAGGTGGACTGAGCACAGGTGAGGAGAGACCAAGACCACCAGAAGGCCTGGGGGATGCTACTGCTGCCTGGAACTGCAAAATGGGAGGGTTATTGAAGGAACAGATGAATGCCACACAAAGAAATTCAGAGTAAGGCTTTCCAAGGAAAAGACCCAAAGGAAATGAGTGCTTTCCATCATCTCTGCATCTCCGTGCTCCCTTTCTCCTGCCCCTCCTGAGCTGGCAGAGTATCTCACAGGGATTTTTGCTTCTACCCCTGCTGGTGCAATCTCTTTCCCTTTAAACAGCACTCCCAGCAGCCAGCACGTGGGAAGGTGAGTTATGTGTGCCTTGTGAAGCTGCCAGCTGGAGCTGCAATGAACTTTACATGGACCATCAATCTTGTGCCCGACCCCTCTCACAACCACGGCTTGGCTACAGCTTCTCTATGGCCAGAAAGAGTGGGAGGGAAGAGGCAGCACTTTGTCCTGGTCAGGAACAAGCAGCTCACAGCTTCCAGCTGGTACCTGGGTGAGCACAGGTTAGCCCTAAGCCCCTCTTAGAGGCTTATCCCTCTAAAAATATCCCACTGATGATTCAACAGGACATTGATCATGCAGGCTTTTATTAATGACTGAGGACTGTGCTGATCAGCCAGGTAGCAAATACAGTGTAATTCTTCTAAAGTGCTGTGCAGCTGGGGATGAAGGCACTGTCAGGATGCAGAGGAATTATGAGTGCTCATGAGGAGTTTAATGCTGTGCACAAATGGACTGGTGAGATCTTTGGATGAATAAAAAGGAAAAAGCTGAGGAGAGATATGGCTGGTATTGGCATTTACTGATCTGCCTACACATCTAAAAGTACAGGTAGGAAAACCCAGAGAGCTCAAAGAAGGGTCATTTCTAAAAGCCACTTTACAGGGAGAAACGTAATGGTTTCAACCCATTTAGTTTGTCCTGAAGATTGAGAGGGTTTGAACAGAGTTTTGTAAAAATCTGTGTGAGGAGATTATGCTTCCAAGTCTATTTATTTAAAGGCTTGTTTATATACAGGCCTTTTAAAGCAGGCAAAGCCATAAAAAAGATTAAGGACAGGATGCCCTAATGTTTTTTATGCAGGGAGTGTAATTGACCCTCAGATGTTCCACCACAACTCCAATCAAGCTGTTTCATCATGTGGCATTTCAAAGACAGATTTTGATGACTCTTCAAAGAGCCAGGGTGTAGCTGGTACAAACTGTCTGGAACAAGCTGGAAATGGTGCTCTGGGCTGCTCTGAGCAGTGTCCTGTGCAGGGGGATCTCTTGGAGCCTTTGCATGGAACAAGATGGGTGGTGGGGACTGTCCCCACCCTCTGCCAAGGAGGGGCTCCTTGCACAGCAGCCTCCAGATGAGTGCTGGGGAGGAAGAGGAGGTGTTGATGGCCCAGGAGAGGCACCAGCAGACAACGACCCTTGCAGCTGCACCTGAGCCCACCAGGGACATGGGGAGAGCACGGGGGGGAGCACAGGCTCTGCTCCTCTCCCCCCTTGCCTCCTGCCCCCTTTATTTTCCCCTCTTGTTGCCAGGTAACTCTGTTTGCCCAGCATGGAAGGACTCTGTTTTCAGAAGAATTCCAAACCAAAGCCTTTCTTCTTCAAACATGAGAAATGATTCATCAGAAACTTTGCTTGGTTTTTAGGTTTAGAATTTTTTATGCAACTACAGGCAGCAGGAAAAAAAAAAATCACCAAAGAAGGAATAAGCTTAAAAACTTTTGAGTACAAACCTGAACAGATCTGTTTGCTGCTCTTGGCTAACCTCTTCTTAAAATTAAATCCAACTTTGAGGTTTCAAGGCTGTCATAGGTGTGGTAGCACTTGAGACAAGCAGAGAGTGAGCCCTTGATGTGGCATACAAGGGGAGAGTCCTGACCAAGCAGGGGTTCTTGCTCTGTTTTCAGACCATGAGCTGATTTTTACTTCAGGCACAACCCTCTTCTGCTGCTCCTCCTGCATCATTTGCAAACTCCCAGAGGTTCTCTATGTTTTGTACAGAAAAACACGGAAAGCTTCAATTTCTCTCTCCTTTCATGGCCTGCTCATGGGTCTTAGTGCAGGCTTAAAGTCAGCTTGAAAAATGTGCATCAAATCAGAGCTGCCAGTGCTTTCTGAGGGAGCAGGTCACCTCTGCCACCTCTCTGCACGGGTGGTGTTGGGAGCCAGCAGCGCCTCTGCCTCCCACGCCTTCAGGGACCTGGGCTTCCCCCAGCAGCTTTTCCTTTCCCCAGTGCAGCCCAGATTTATCTGTTATCTCCATCTAAAATGCGAGGGATTTCTCTTCTGCCTGCCACAGCCCCATCAGAAGCAGATGTTCTATCACAACACAGCCTGTGAGACGCTAATCAGACACCTAACAGGAAATGTTTAGAATAATGAGCTGAGAAAAGCTCTGAAACTCATTCCCTGTGGCAGAAGGAAAGCTGGAGGGAAGAGTTTGCTGTGGTCCAAGGAAGTGCTGTATTCCTCCAAAAGAGAGATGTGAGGCTGCCCCAAGCCTATCTTCAGACTATTACTTAGCAGGCACTAAATCAGGTACAATGAGCATGACAGGATTTTCACAAGGCAGTGGGGTCACTGCCCAGCTTGCCTTGGGGAGTATAAATAAGAGCATGGAGGGAAGAGTCCATAAATAACAGCAAAGAATTCAGAAGCTGCAGAGACACAGCTCTGTGCCCTAACCCAGAGCAGCATCCCAATGTCCAGGTGACCTCCCTGAGCCTTGGGGTACACCCTCCTCCTCCTCATGCTCTGCCTCTGCTCCTGCTGCCTTGGAGCTGCTCCCTGCCCAATCCCACCAGCAGGCACTGCCCAGGATCCATCAAAGAGCTGCCTGCTGAGGGATGCAGCCTCCTTGATCTCATGCAAGCTGGGCAGAAATACATCATGCACGGGTTTAGACAGAGCTGCTTCTTCCCCAGGACATTTTGAAGCCTCTCTTTGGCTGTCTGGGCCTTGGGCTGGCTTTGCTGGCTCACCCCAGCTGTGGGTGCTTTCCTTGATGTTCACAGCAGTCCTTGCTTTTCCCCACCCACCTGCTGCTCGGGCTTCAGCTTCTGCCTCCAAGGCCAAGCAGAAGAGGATTGCACTCAGGAAATTTATTGCACCTCCCTGCAGGAAGGGAAGCACCAAGGGGAAGCATGATTGACATTGATGTACATAACTCACAAAATCTTTTCATCCTGTTCCCGATATTGGCAGCTCTCTGCTCCCAAATTCCTCGCAGAGGCTCTCCATGGGATGACTTCTCCTATGTATGGCATGCCTGAACTGCAACCAGCTCCACCAAATCAATGGCTGAATATAATGAAAGGCAACTTTTTTTCTCAATGCCTAATGCTTCACAGTGCTGGCTTTGATCCCCTCCAGTGGGGGAAGGACAGGGGCCAGGTGAGCCAGCATTCCCCTCCATCCTCACTGCTCTCCTGACCAGACAGGGATTTAAATCCCTCCTTCCCTTGGGATCTGCTCCTTTGAGCAGCTGCCCTGGCTTTTTGCTGCTGCCCAATCATGCTTGATTAGTTCCTGGAAATACAGAGCATTATTTCCATTGCCATTTATTACAGTCACTGAGACGTAAACTCAGGAGGAAGGGAATGAGAGGATACTGCAGGTAAAGGTTTTCAGCAGGCAGAGGAAAAAAGGCAAGAAAATGAAACCCTTGCCATCTAATAGCTCAGAAAAGCTCATTGTAAGGTAGTGCTGTTGAGGAGCCATGCCAGCCTGAAGAGAAATTTGCAAGGCCACTGCTGGGAGGCAATCCTGAAGGGAAGAAATTGCAGGGCAGAGCAGAAGAGGGGGGCAGGAGCAGCAGGGCACAGCAGTGGGTGGCGTGAAAGGGCTGGCAGGAGCAGAAGAGCTGATTGCACCTGGACTGGGTTCAGCTGCTGCCTCAGCTCCTGTGGGATGCATTGCCCTTTGCACCCCCTTGGAGAGAGGGTGAGGAAATGCACTGCTGGAGATTGAAAATCAATGCTTCTGCTGGTATTCAGAGCATTACTGCCAGGTGCCATGTGCCAGCTCCATGGGACAAAACGGAGCAAAATGTGCCAAGAGTGGAAGCTTCCTGTGGCAGCCCCAGAGTGCCCATCTGGGACCACGTGCCCATCCCAGAAGCAGCATCCCACCTTGGCAGCATCGTTTTTATCACTGCTAGAGCAGCAGGAGCAATCCTTCAGTGGGAGGAGGAGGCACTTCACTGGCACTTGGTTAAATTCAAACTGAAACCAGCCTGTGGGTGGTTGCTTGAATCCTTGCCAGTGGAGAAGAAGGTGGAAAAAATAAAATTATTGATTTGCAAGTGACCTTTTTCTCTTGGGTTTATCTATATTCTCGATGCTATTCTTGATCAGCCAGAAAAAGGACAAAATGAAAGGAAAATTTGTTTAATTAAAATGTGTCTGAAAAAGAAAATGTAATGATAGTGTAAATGCCCAGCTCAACTCATTTTGCAAAGCCAGGAGGTGAATGGTCCCTCTGCAGTCCCTGTAAAATCTCCAAAAAAGGAGAGACACCTGAATGAGAGAATCCCAGGAACAGATTGAGCCTATTTTGGCTGCTTTGCAAGTGAGTCATGTCTGTGTGAGAGAGAAAAGCTACCTGGGACACCATGAGAACCTTGTGGCTGTGCATTTCCAGCAGCCATCAGCTGGGCCATGCTGGCCATCCCACTGGGGCCAGAAGAGCATTTCCCTGCTCCAAATTCATCCTTTCCACAGGGTCCAGCCAGGCAGGACAAGGGCCGAAGCGTGATGATTGCTTCATGCCAACAGATTTATGAAGCAAAGAACCATGGGGGTTTTGCTCAATAATGAGCACACAGGGGAAAAATAGTAATAATTTAAAAAACTATGACTATTAAGTTATTTGTGATTGAAGCACTGAGCTCCTTGTGCCAGGCTGGATCTTCAGGCAGGTACAGCTGTGACAGGCAGGTCCCTTGCTCCTTCAGCAGCAGCAGAGGCAGGGAGGAGGAGTGTCCTGCAGGAGGGATGTGTTTGTGAACAGCTCCCAGTGCCAGGCAGAACCAGCACTCAGTGCATCAGGTTTAAGCACAGGGCTCTGTGCTGCAGATCACAGTCACATAATGCATGAAAGGGCAGAGGAATGTGAGGGTGAAAACTCTCCAGGCACCAAGTTACAGGATGGGCTGGGAGATGCTGAGGCTTTCAGGGCTGACTGAGAGTGAGCCACGTGGCAAACAAGCAGCTTGGAGGATGTGTGAGCTGCACAAGGTCCTGGCACATCACCCTTCCCTTGCCACAGAGAGCCATGGGGAGAAACAACCATGGAAACAGAGCCAAGGAGGAGGGAGAGGGAAGGAGCCAGCAAGTGTTCCCAACATCCCCCAAAAGCTACAGTGAGGCTCATCTAAAGTGAAGCAGGAAATGTGATGAGGATGGAGGTGCTAGTGGAGCAAGCTCCATGCTCAGATGGCCATCAAAGCGTGTCAGTGACACACCTGCAGTGCCCCTGTGGCCTGAGCCAGCCCTGGGTGCCAGGAGCCCAGGTCAGAGTGTCAGCCTGCACAGGAAGGCTGCTCAGTGCACTGGAGAACCCAGGTGGGACGAGGGCTGTGTGCCCGTGCTGCTGGGCACGGTGCCCTCTGGCCAGGGAACTCAGCCAGGGCTGGGGGGGAGGAATTGCCAGGGGCCTGCAGCACCCGGGGCTCAGGGTTCTCGATGGAGGCAGAAATCTTCTGAGCTGTCTCTCTGAAGGGTGAGGGGAGTGAAAAGAGCAGCCAGAGCCTGCCATGGCAACAGGGCTGGCATTGTGGAGTCCGAGGTGGATGATGAATTTAACTGAGCTCCAGCCCCATGGGAGAAGCTGCCCTGCCTCACAGGAGATGAGCCTTGACACAGGGCTCTGACCAGGCCAGGCAAAACAGCACAGCCAGAAATGCAATCAGAGATGGTCCTGCTGGTGTCAGCACCTCACCAGGAGGCTGCCAAAGGCTGAGGGGCTTGGAAAGCCCAGGGTAAGACCGGGTCTGGGCGGGCTGTCTGGGTCCAATCCAGCTAGCTATGGACCCCAGCCCACATGGTCTTACACAGATGAAAGCAAAAGATCGGGAGCACTCTCCTCCACGTGGGAACGGATGTCCTCTGTTTATTGACTTGAGAACCACCAGAGGGGAAAACCCACATGGAAAAGAGCCCTCATGGCTCATGGAGGGAGACTTTATACCCGGGGATAGGGGGCAGAGGAGGAGGGCCACAACCAATGGGATCCAAGTGGGGAGGGGTGGGGGGAAGGACTGACCTGGGAAGAGACCACCAGGGATAACAATGAGAAAGGGGGAAGACAGAGAAGAAGACGAAGATGATGAAGAAGACAACGATGACGAAGACGACGAAGAAAAAGACGAAGAGGAAGAAGAAGATGACCATGAGGTTACGAGACATAAACCTTAAGGATTTTAGGGATTTTAGAGGAGCTGAGATTTTAGCTAGAGATAAGCTTTATTGGAGTTAATCAAAATAAATGGGTAGGCCTTGATGAAGTTAAGAGTGAGTAGTTAATTAATAATTGATTGCTTGTCGACACTGTGTTTGGTTAGCTGGGTTTATAATGAAGAATATAGAAACTGATAAATAGCTTTTAGGAACATAAGACAATTGTAGGGCTCCTCTTTTCTGAAACCAATTGAAGATGGGGAATGGGAGTTCTACCAAGCGTTCACTTGTCATATTTGCATTGAAAAGGTAGAAAGTTCAGAACAAGGAAGACTTCATTTACTTCCTCATTTTGGAACCCCTCCCCATGAAAGGGACCACTGACTCATTTTGAGGAACAAGCTACACATGCTTAATAGCTTTTGAACTAATTACCATAAAAAGTGGGGAATGGGATGTACCAAAATTATGAATCTGTATTTGTATTTTGGGTATTCAATACTTGTATAGATAAAAGGACTCTGTAATTACCTGTAAATCACAGTGTGTATTTGGGAGCTATCCTGCAATAAACATACACTTTCTAACTCTAAACTGTTAGAGAGTTTTTGTCTGTCACAGTTGGATATCAGTACTAGACCAATATCCATATTTTTAATAAATCAGTTATGGGATACAAACCATGTGAACAGTGCAAATTACCAAAACACCCAGTGCAAACAACTAAATAACTATTTAGTGCAATACAGCACCAGGGGACTGCGGTGCCCGGGCTCACAGGGCTGCAGGGCAGGTGAAGGTGGGCAGCCCAGGCTGTGGGCAGGGTGGTGGCTGCCAGGGTGATGGGTGCCAGGGGGGTGGGTGCCAGGGTGGTGGGTGGCAGGGTGATGGGTGGCAGGGTGGTGGGTGGCAGGGTGATGGGTGCCAGGGGGGTGCGTGGCAGGGTGATGGGTGCCAGGGGGGTGCGTGGCAGGGTGGCGGGTGGCAGGGTGATGGGTGGCAGGGTGATGGGTGGCAGGGTGATGGGTGCCAGGGGGGTGCGTGGCAGGGTGGTGGGTGGCAGGGTGATGGGTGGCAGGGTGATGGGTGCCAGGGGGGTGCGTGGCAGGGTGGCGGGTGGCAGGGTGATGGGTGGCAGGGTGATGGGTGCCAGGGGGGTGGGTGGCAGGGTGGTGGGTGCCACCAGCACCAACACCCATGAGCCCCCAGCACGAGGCTTCCCCGGGTTTGGAGCCTGGCAGCACAGATGGCTCCACAGCTACAGCCAAAACTCATTTATTCTGAAAGCTGAGCTTAGACCCTCTGTGGATAACCCAGATAACATCTCAAGGCCTGTGAAGGGCCAAGGCTGATTTCCATGCTCCCCTATAAATTTAGTATCTCGGAGTTAACGAGAGCAAACAGGCTCAAACCGTGAACACCAGCATGTGGATGACAGGCCTCCCCTCCCTCTGCAGAAGCAGAAGCCTCTTGTGGCTGAAATATTGCCTGAAACGAGATTTTCTGTGGTTGAAGGGATTTGCATTTGGGGCTGTGCTTGGGGAAGCAGCTCAGAGCTCCCCAGGCTGCCCCTCTGGCCCTTGGGGAGCTGGTGGGGAGGGGGTTCTGCTGCCAGCAGCACCCAGGGGATGCCCCATGAGGGCTCAGAGGTGTTCTCTGCCAAAGAACCGAGCCCTGGAGTTAAGAACACACCAAATAATTCATAGGAAGAAATTAATTATTAAATAACTTCTCATTATTGCCACCCTAATTAGAGACCGTTAATTTCATACCTACAAGGTGCTGTAGTGTTCTTGCTGAATCATATCTCCCTCTCAAATCTGAGGGTTTCAACATGTCTGCAGTGTTGGAAGGTAAAAGCACGGCGGGGGGAGCCAGGGCAGGAACCTCAGGGGCCATTTCACCATTCACTCTGCAGTAAAATAAATAATTTCAAAAATGCCTTTTCCCCAAACCTCAGGCAATTTCCAACACCTCAAATCACCTTTCTGTACACAACTGCAATATATTGTACCAGAAAGAGCACTTTGGAAGCCAGAGGGTCAGTCTGCAGGACATGGATCTGTTTGTGGGAAGCCAAAGTTTGTCCAAAGGCTCTTGTGGTGGCTGGGTGCTCCTGGGAGCATCCAGGCTGCCTTGATGCCTGCTCAGGCCTGCCAGGTGGGCTGAGCTGCCTGTGCCAGGTGGGCTGACCCTCTGGGACCCCTCCCAGGGTGGGGGTGTGCTCTGGCAGCTTCCCCAGCATCGGCCAGCATCCCCTAGGAGTGCTGCTAATGGGCTCCACGTGGGTCCCTGCTGCTGAGAGAAGGAAGGATCATTCTGGGGAAGTGGCAGTTTTGCCTGATTTGTGTGAGTTTCCTTGTGCTTTTATGGCAGCCCATAAAATGGATCATCTGTCTTAAAAGAGACGGGCAGGTAATCAGCAGCTCAGCTGAGCTCTGCCTCTGGCCCTGCTGCAGCCTGGGGAGCCCGGGAGCACCCAGGGGAGGCTCCACGTCCTGGGCTCCATCTGGGCCCTGGCACTGCTGCATTTTTCACCAGCAGGCTGAGGGATCTGGGGGCTTTTCAGGGAAAGTGCCTGGGTGGGGGGAAATGCTCCTTTCTCCTTAGGAGAGCAGGAGACAGCCACAACTCTATTTTCAGTGGAGGTTTCCAAGGCACTTGTTTACCAGCACTGCCAACAGAAGCTGTTATCACATTGGCACTGCTGACAGCTCTGTCTGCAGCTGATTTTCCAGGGGAAGCACCTCAAAAGTGCTGGAGGCAGTGTGGAAGTGAGACAGCAGCTGCATGCACTTGAAACCCATAAATCAGCACCTGAGTAAAGGGACACTGCTCTCCTTATCCTTGCTGGACAAAAGCTGTCCCTGCTGACCTGGGGTGCCCCTGGGGTGCTGTCTGCTCTGGGAGCAGTGCCTGGCAGCTGGATCCTCCCCAGCCATCACCAGGGTTGGGTGTCAGGGCCATGATGATCCCCACTGAGCATCTCCTGTCACATCAGCTGGATCCAAACCTGACCTCCCTGCCGTGCCTGTGATGTGCAGGGCTCTGGAGCAGCCCTCCTGGAGGCTGTGCTGTTCTCTCTGCCGTGTTTCTCTCAGCTAGTCATTAGGTAATTACCTGGGAAGTCAATTGGGCCTGCCTGGATCCATTTATTTACTGCACAGCCATCCTGCTGATTTCTCCCAGGCCCTTGAGCTGTGAAGAGCTGCTCCCAGGCACTGATGCAAGAGGCTGGCATCCTCAGGGTCTGCATCAGGAGACACTGAGCTGCTCTGGTGGAGCAGAAAGCAGCACCCACCCTCTCTGTGCCCTTTTGTAGGGTAGCATTTGTGCAGGAGCCTTGTCCTCTCCTCCAGCTGCTGCTGCTGTTTCTGCCAGCAGCCCCGTCCTGGCTGCCTGCTGCCACATCTGGGCACACAGGGGAGCTGGCATGGGGCATCCAGCCCTGCTCTGCCCGGGTCTCCATCCCTGCAGGGCAGCCAGGACACCCAGGGCAGCCAGGGGACACTTCTCCTGCAGAAAGGGACGCACACTGTGGGGACAGGAGGGATCCTGGCACTTTCCTGGGCATGAGCTCCCACTCAGCCTTGTCTCAACAGCCCTGGCAGCATGGTGCAGGAGGCAGCTCAGGGAGCATCCTGTGAAGATTCCAGCCTTGCGTCAGTCTCCCATCAATTTCCTGGAGTAATGAAGAGGTAATTAAATTTTGCAGTGGAAGGGAAGCTTCTCCAATGGCGAGAGCATATTGTAGCTGCTGAGCTCATCAGGGGAAATGCTGGGCTCCAAATTAAATGCATTTACTGTTTCATGTACCCTCACTTACAATCGTTGTAATGAATCTGGGAATTAATTGTTTGCCCATTTAAAACAAGTCCCCTCTTGCACTGTGCCATGCTCCCCTCCTCCCAGCCCTCTGTAATTTGATATTTCAGTTAGAAAACAAATTGACATTCATTGGAAAATCAATCTTTTCATTGTTTAACTCTCATTTCTCTGGGGAACGTGTGGGAGTGGAATTACATCCTCTGATATGAACCCTTCCTGAATGCCTAATTGGGGCTGGGGAGCAGGGAGGCTGCTCACCCCCAGGAGCAGCAGGACCTGCTCTGGCAGCATCCCTGGTGCTGCTGCCTGAGGAGGGGCAGCCCAGGCCCGAGAACATGAGCCTGTTGCCTTGGTAATGAGCCCAATAATGGAGCCTGTCATTATTAGCTGGGATAAAATGGGAACTGTGTTGTGGTGTTGTGAGGTCCCCAGGAGGAGGTGAGAGATGAGAATCTGACTCCAAGTTCAGAAGGCTGATTTATTATTTTATGATATTATATTAAAAGAAATGATATACTAAAACTATACTAAAGAAAGAGAAAGGATACATCAGAAGGGTCGACAAGAATGATAGTAAAAATCTGTGACAGACTCAGAGTCTGACACAGCTGATGGTGATTGGTCATTAAATTAAAACAATTCACATGCTGGGTAAACAATTCTCCAAATCATATTCCAGAGGAGCAAAACATGGAGAAGCTGAGGCTTCTCATCTTGCCAGGAGAAGAAATCCTGGCAAAGGGATTTTTCAGAAAATATCACAGTGAAAGAAGAGCTTGTTGTGCCAGGGGAGACGACAACAAGGAGTGTGAAGAGCAAGCAAAGACACACACCACCTTGTATGTGTTGGGGCTGGGGGAGAAGAACAAACAGAATATGGCATTTTGTGTCAGTCTGAGAGGAGCTGCTGCCACCAGGGTCCCCAGGGTGCCCTCCCAGCCCGTGCCAGCCGTCCCTTTGCAGGAGGACACAGCAGTGCCCGCCCAGGGCTCCGCTTCTTCCTGGCGAGTGGGCACCTTCTGAGCCCCCCCTGCAGCTGGCCTGGCAGTGATCCTTCTGCTTCCCACGGAGACACTTGCTGCTGGAATAAACTGCTATTTTTATGGGTAACATTGGTTGTCTTTTACGCTTACTGCCAGAAAATGAATAGCCACTTTTATGCAAAAAGGTTTTACTGCGGTATCAGAAAGTGCTAATGAATACACAGAACCAAATTATGGGGTACCCCAGAGCCAAAATGCTCGGACAGAGATTTACAGTAAAACAAGTGGCAGGCAAAGATAAAAGCCTGCAACCAAAGTGGGTCATATAATTAATACTGGGGACAATAAATTCCTGAAAAATTGAGCTGTCGGTCCCTTCCATCCAGAGTCCCAGCTCCATTTCAAAGTTGAATTAAGTTGTAGTCCCAAGGAGTTAATGCAGCAGACAAAGCCCACAGCTAAAGCAGCTTCTGCATTCACAAGGGATGAGGTTTCCTCTCCCAGAGCATCACCTCCTGCAGGGCACAGGCAGCAAAGGGACTCCCTGACCTCCTGCCAGAGCTGCACTGTCTGAAGGGGACGCCAAGGAAGCCAAAGAGGGACTCTCCATCAGGGTCTGTAGTCACAGGATGAGGAGTAAAGGGCTCAAACTGAACCAGGAAAAATTTAGGTGAGATAGAGGACGAAAAATCTTGACTGTGAGGATGGTGAGGCACTGGAAAAGTTGCCCTGACAAATTGTGGGTGTCCCATCCCTGGAAGTGTTCAAAGCTAGGTTGGATGGGGCTTGTAGCAGCCTGGGATAGTGGAAGGTGTCCCTGCCATGGCAGGGGGGTTGGAACAAGATGATCTTTCAGGCCCTTCCCAACCCAATCTGTTCCATGGTTCTGCGTCAAGGGACTGCCTGGGAGCCACCCCACAGCCACCCAGGGCACCCAGTGGTGGCACTGGGGGGAACCAGCCCATATCCAGGTCCTCCTGAGGGTCCCCAGTGTTTAGGGTGCAATCCTGCTGCTGGCCCTATATCCAGCCTGCCCCTCTCCCCCTCCAGCCCTGCTGTGCTTTTGGCACAGGGAGCAGGGGCAGTGGTGCTGTGAAAGACAGCTCTGCAGCCCCATAATCACATCCCCTCCCTTTTCTCATATTCTCACTTAGCAACACCATATGAGCATCTTTGTCAGCTGCATATTAGGAACCATTTGTCATAAAAAATTCAGGGCTATGAAAATAAAGTGACCTCTCCGAGGGCTTCAATTACACTGGAAGGTAATTGTGTCTTCCCCAGGCCTCCATCAGGGTGTTTGGGAGTCCTCAGGAACAATTTATGTATTTATTACAGTTTAAGCATCCTTAGCCCTCAGCTCTTCCCAGTAATGAAAATATATAGTGCAGAACCCAGCAGAAACAGACTGAGCCAGTGTAAAATATCTCAGCCATGGAGAGAGGTGGCTGTAACCCCCAGCACCCCCACAGGCCCCACAGCTGCTGCCCAAACACCTCCACAGGGCACAAAGAGGCAGCAGGACGAGCAATCACAGCAGTGGGTCAGGGGCTGAACCATCCAGCCTGGGGCTGGCTCCACAGTAAGACAGAAAGCGCTTCCCAGGGAAAAAATACAGATTCATTATTGCTCTTGGCACTAAAGGTGGCTTGGAATTGGGACAGAAAGGCAAAGCAGGCTTTATTTCTTTGTGGGGTGTGTTGGTTTCTTTTTCCAAAGCCTTTTTTTGCAGGCAAAGAGCAGGGACCAGCTGCAGAGGCTGGAGGCAGGTTCAGCTCGTGGCACACCAGGAGCAGGGCTGGGCTGGGGCTCTTTCTGCCCGGGGGTTTCTCTGAGGCAGAGGCAGGACAGCGAGACTCAAAGTGACCTGAGCTGAGCCGTTCCCATGGGAGCTGCTGGCTCTGGCCACCACTGCTCCCCCCTGCCTGGCACAGACACCACCAAAGGAGAGGAGATGCTGTGGAAAACAGGGGAGGTCATTCAGGTCCTCCCCTGCCAATCCTAGCCTTGAAGGGAGCTGAGTAGGTTGGCAGCAAAAGTCATCTGAAGGGCCCAGGCTTTCATTCCCCTTCAGCTCTGAGGAACAGGTCTCCTTGGATCTGCACAGCCAAAATCTCTGCTGAAGATGCAACAGAAAAAAAAAAAAAAAAAAAAAAAAAGAGCCTTCTAAGATGCCACTGGAAAAAGCAAGACAAAAAACGAATTTTCTTTTTCTTGTCAGAAAGACACTGAGTCCTACACCTTGGGTGAGAAAGAGATGATTTAACAAGAAAAAGATGTCACTAAATCCCTGGGCTATAAATCATTCTTCTTACAGCCTTGCAGCAAAAACACTTAACAGGCCTGCTGAGCAACAGGGGCGCAGGAGCCCGTGTGGGGATTGCATCTGATCCAGGATAAACGGGCAAACGGGCCCAGCCATGTTTTATGGTTGTAGGAGAATTATACAGCACCTAGGAAATGTTTCCTGCTCCTGCTGAGTTGCAGGCTAATGTCATGAAGAGGATGCAGTTGGCAATGGATGTGCCTGCAAGATCCAAGGGCTGCAGACTGGGGGCACCCTGGGGGGATGGTGTTGCAATAAAAACCTTTTGATCATTCATGCCAGTGGCTTCATTTGGCAATTTACAATTTATTTAAATTTTTGGCAAGTAGAAAGAAAGAAGGGAAAAACGTCTGCTGCATTAAAGCAGAAATTGGTGCCAGCAGCCTCCCGCCCAGAGGGTCTGGGTTGTGATGCTGTGGGGAAACCTCATCTGGGCATGTGTGTGACCAGGGTGAGTGTCAAGAGAATTTCCAGAGGCTTCAGATGGACATATCCTGATACAGAAACCATTAAGCCAGATGCAAGAGGATGCTCTATGGCTGCATTGATTTAATTGCTAAAGAAGAGGTAATTGCTTGGGGAGTAGTGCCTGTGATCCGATTATAGTCAGGAGGAGCAGAGGGCAGCCCCAGCCAGCAATAGAGCCTCTCACTGCTTCAGAAATGCTGAAATAAATCAGGGGAAATTACCAGCAAAACTGACTGGGTGGAAAAAAACAATAACTAAACGGCTGTGAATGGAAAGTGAAAGAGCTCTTTAAGAAGTGTTGTAGAAACAGTGAAGGGAACAATTTAGCCAGAAGTTAGGCTGACAGCTGTTAGAAATCAGAAAATAATAGCTGGGAAATGAGAAAGGAAAGGTGTCTGAAGAAGATGGCATGAAAAGCACAGGAAATTGCTGATGAGAAGCAAAGCAATAATAAAATTTTCACTGTTCGTGTAGATGCCACTGTTCCAAGGAGGCGAATTTAAAGAGAGCGAGGAAAGAGCCAGAGGATCCTCCTGTGGGCAGGAAAGGCTGGCAGTGTGCAAGAGGCAGGCAGGTGTGATTGAAAGAAGGAGGGCATGCATTTATACCAGCTGAAGGTGATGGATGCTCTCTCTTCTATTTTCACCAAAGAGGCATATTTAAAATTGCCTGACCTACCTAGCTGCCTGTCTGGAGGCTGCAGCACTGTCCAGGTCGCTCCTGCCCCAGGTTTAGTTGCTGAACCAGGCTGGAGCTGCTTTCCACTGCCTGGAGCACATGGAAGTGGATGGAAGCAGAGGGGCTGGGACACCATCCATGGTGGATGGCAGTGAGCACTGTGCCCAAGCTGTGGTGATGCCACCCTCCCCCTGCCTCTGCTCCCCACAGGTCCTGTGCAGGGCTGATGGCCCCAGGTGAAGAGGGGCACCATGTGCCCACCAGTGCCTGGGAACTGGGTGAGAGAGGGCCCAGCTGGGAGCTGAGAAGATCCCACCAGGCTCTTGGGTGCCAGCTATGGTCCTGAAATGACTCCCTGGAACTGGGCTCTCCTTCTGCTTCAAGTCCACACGAAGGCAGCTTCCAGCTCCTGGCTGAGTAGGCAACATCTCCCTGGGGAAAGCCCAGCTGGTGCAGGTGAGGAGCCACATCCCTGGGGATGGCTGTTTTGGGAGCACCACTGCTCACCCACTCTCCTCCCAGAAGTTCTGCTCATTTGAGGGACACCACCATTGTGGTAAGTGACTGCTCAGCATCCCACTGCCCCTTCTGCCTGGCAGAAAGCACCACAGACCCCTCTGCCCTGATTTCCAGGTTCTCATAACCACCAGAAGGCAGATCTGCTGCCTATCCCATTTGGAGAACTGCTGGTGTGGCTGGGGACATCCCCTCCTCAGCTCCCAGTCAGCCTGCTCTCTGTTGGACCAGAACAACTTCATCGTGTTTTACTTTTGGTTCAAATCTTTCCACTGGTGATCCCAAGGAGAACAGCCATGAGTTAATGAGGGGTCTTTGTTTTCCTGAACTCTGAATGTGCCACAGCAGTGAAGGTGTAATTATTGAGAGCTGGACGTTAACCTCCATATGAGCCTGGTCTCGCTGCCTTTCATTCCTTTGGTTTTATTGATCCTCCTTTCTTGACTTGCTCTTGCTTCCTCTCTTTTGAAGATTTAGAAATTAATGGGCAGCTCAAAGGAAGCACTGCTGCTGTAATGAAAAAGGATAGCAGTGCAGTGCTCTAACTTTGTGGCTGCTCTCTGGGGCCCTCGTTACATTTGTTTCCATCCGAGCACCATTTCCGCACAAACAAGATTGTGTTAGCCTTCATTCTGACCTGGCTGCAATTCCTCCCAGAAAGCTGTTTCAGCTCAGAAATGGGCAGATTTGCTCTTCAGGCCAATGAAAACAAGGCTGCAAGGTTGAAAAGAGGATGTCAAAATCAGGCACTAAAGATCACTTAAAATGATAACAGTTGTACTTGAAGCAAAAATTATATACAAAGCTTTCATCTAGAAATTTTCATCCTCAGGCAGCAAAGTGCTTTACAACAGAGTTCACTGTCAGCAGCCCTGTTTGTAAAGATGAGCAGAAATATGGCTTTTGCTTCCTTTGCTGTGTCTCTCTACCCCAGACCAGCTTGTTAACCAGGCTCAAAGGCTTTCCTGGCCCCCCAGGACGTGTCAGTGCCCACCTGCCTGAGCAAAGACATCCCCAGTGATGGCACCACAGAGTGTGGCACTGGGCCAGGAGGGGTTTGCCCTTGCTGATTGGCTCAATCCTTCTTTTTCCTTTTGTCTTCCCACTGAATAGAGAGAGTTGCTTTTGATTTGAGAGGGAGTAACACAGCTGCTTGGCTTCTGTGCCCCGTTGGCTCATCATCGTGCTGCAGAGGTGGCTGGAGCCACCAAAACATGTCCTGTACCCCCAGCTCCTCAGCTGGGTGGCTTCCAGGCCCTCTCCCCTGTGTCTGAGCTGAACCTCGTGCTCATTTTAATGGGGAGGGTTTCCTCAGCTGCTGGAAGTGGGTGGATTTTTCCCAGGCTGCCCGATGGCACCCTGACACCTGCCCACTGCTTTTCCTGGTAGCTCCTCACTTCTGCAGAGTATCTGGTGCATCAGAAATGCTGCTGAGATAGCTGCAGCAGGGTCTTGATTTAACCCTGAGAGCTGGCCAAGGGGAGAGAGGCTGCACCTTTGGCTGGGCTCGTGCTGGGCTTCCCCTCTTCACCTCCTCTCTGCTGGAGAAATGCTGGCACCGCAGGGTTCGCTGCCCAGAAAAGCTCAGCAAGGAAATCACTCCTGCAGGAAGTTTAATTGCAGCCATTAAGCCTTTAATGTAGCTGTGGTGTGCATCTCTAAACGGTGATGCCATCCCTGAAATCCAGGCACACAGCCCCACGCCTCCTCAGTGTCCTGTTTACAGCTATTTTTAGTGACCCAGAAGCAGGTAGCTCCACACTCGGCCAGAAAATTAATTTAAAAAAAATTAATAACTCACACACACACAGAGACACACAAGCAAAGCTCTCTATCCTTGGAGAATATCCTCCCCCAGCCCACAGTGCCCAGGACTGTGAGTGCTGTTTGCAGCTGGGGGGTTCCTGTGCTGACCCTGGGACACAGAGCCCCCACCCTGCTGGCCCAGCCCCTCCACAGGCACACGGGGACAGGGCAGAGGTCCCTGCTCTTGTGCAAACCCAGAGCACCAGGAATATTCTCTGCCTGCTCTGGGGTGCCCTGACCCCCAGGGCAGCACTGACTTTGACTCTCATTCATGGAGAAAGTTTCCCAGACTTCAAAATAGACTGGAATCCACAACAGTGTGCAGTAGATTATAGAGAGTAGTGTAGGTGTATCACTTGGTGAGAAATTTAGGGTTTGGGGTTTTAGTGTGTTGTGGATGGAAGCAAGATGGAGGGCACAGGGTGTTGTCCTGGGTTTCTTCTTCATGGGTTTGGGGGGCATTTTGTAATTGGGCAGAAAAGTCCCCAATGGGGGCTCTTTGGGATCAGTTACTGGGTTAAAAGGGAAAATAATCCAGGTGTCAGTTCTTAATTGGATAGTTTAGTCTTAAAAGACAAGAGATTGTTGGCCATTTTAAGCCTTGCTGCTCAACTCATGGTTGTGAGACTGTTTTACTGATAAGAAATAATAAACATCTGAATCTGAACATGAACCACTGTCACTGTGATATTTTATGAAAAATCTCTTCACCAAAATTTCTTCTCCTGGCAAGATGCGAAGCCTCAGCTTCTCCATGTTTTGCTCCTCTGGAATGTGATTTGGAGAATTGTTTACCCAGCATATGAATTGTTTTAATTTAATGATCAATCACAGCCAGCTGTGTTGGACTCTCTGGGAGTCACGGGTTTTTATTATCATTCTTTTCCAGCTTTCTGATGTCTCCTTTCTCTAGTATAGTTTTAGTATATAATTTCTTTTAATATAATATAATAAAATAATATATCAGCCTTCTGAGAACAGGGAGTCAATTCTCATCTCTCACCTCATCCTGGGGACCTTCACAGCACCACAACAATTGGTGACCACAAAGCACTGTCCCAAGTGCCTTCAATGCAGACCCAGGGAAACCAACACGCTCTCCCTCAGCACTGCAGGCCAGCCCAGCCTGACCCTCCTGCTCCCCTGCTGTGCCCATGACCCCAGCCCCTCCTTGCTGTCCCCTCACCCTCCCTGTGGTCCCCCCAGCCTGCCCCTGGATGCTGCCATTGATCCCAGAGCTCAGGAGGTGTCAGGACCCAGGACATTCCTCTGGCTGCCCTGGGTGATTCCACACCCTGGCAAGGGGCTCAGAGACCTTGGCACAGAGTCAAAAACACCTGTGCCTTTGATTTTAGCCCATGGAAACAATTACCAACTTTGTGTGAGGATTTACCAGCCACAAGATTTTGAGTAGAATGATAGTGAATTTGTCACAGGGTGAAAAAGTAGAATTTTGGGGGATTTAGAATGGGGGTTCAAGGGGCAAGATGGAGGAACCTGGGTGTGTCCTGTCCTTCTTCTTTCTTCTTCTTAGCCTCCATCTTCTGGGTGATGGTGACACTTTTGGATTGGTTTAGAGTAGAGACAGACTGTCTAACATAGGTGGTAGGTATTGGAAAATTATTGTAAATAAAGCACAGGTAGTTCTTAGTATAAAAAGTTAACACCACCCCAAGGGCAGGGACTGTGCCACAACCCGACCTGCTGGACAGATCTCAGCAGGTCAGAGAAGGAATGGAACAGATAAGAGAAAATAAACAACCTTGAGAACCAGAGCTGAGGAATCCTGACTCCTTCTTCAATCTCTGAGCTGGGAAAAAGAGACTTTCAAACACCTCAGGGTCATCCTGACCACAGAGACCACGAGAAGGAGGAACACAACAGGTGCTCCAGGCCCTCACGCTGGTGATGTGCTGGAAGGTGCTGGAAAAGGAGGAGCAGTGTGACTCCCCTGGGGGCTGGGGAAGGACGTGGTGCTGCCATCAGGGCCTTGTCCACCGGTGCTACAACTGCTCTGCAAGTCCCTTCCTCTGGCTCCTTGAGGTCTCCATGCACAAGGACAAGCCCAGGAGATCCCAGCAGAGCCCTGTGGAGATGTGTGGCAGGAATGGAGCTTGCCCACCAAGAGGAGTGGCTCTCAGAGACACAGCAGCTTCCAGGGGTCAGCACTCTCCTTTGTGAGGCACAGAGCTTTGGGTTTTGTCCAGCCACACCTAAATGAGCTGTCCTGTGAGAAAACAGACGCTTGAAACTTTTAGACAAATATGGACAAAGTGGGATACCCCCCAAAAGGCTGCTTTTAATAGAGATTTCATTTCATCTGGATGTCTTATTCCAGTAAAATCTTATCTGCAAGTTTCAGGGCTGCCTGGGAAATCTTACTGCCTCACCAGGGAAAAGGATATTTAAAAAGGATTAAATCTGACAGACTTATACCAAAAGTGGATTTTTAAGACATAAGCAAAGACTCGAGATGGAAATGTTAGTGGGCTGTTGAAAATGCATCTGCATTTAAGCTAATACAAGTGAGTTTCTAGTTGGTTCTGAGCAGGCTGGGTGTGATGAGCTGTGCTGGTCGCTGGGCTCAGGTGCTGAGGAGGGCAGGCAGGTGCTGGGGCAGTGCTCAAAGAGAGGGGATCACAACTCTCCTTTGAGCACAGGCTCCCCCCAGTCTCCCCAGGGGCTGCTGAGGTCCTGGCTGGGCAGCAGCACATCACAGGGCAGGAACAGCAGGCACTGGGGTTGCTGTGTGGAGACCCCAGCAGCAGGACAAGTTTTGACCCAAATCTAAAGCATATTAGACACCAGGGAGCCCAATTCCCCTTCCAGATGGGAGCCTTATCACCCCTCCCCTCACCCCACAGCAGAACCTGTGCATCAATTAGGGCTTGGCTCACCCCACAGCTATGAAGTAACTCAAATCAATCAAACACATCCTCTCCTTGGCCATTAAGGCTTGCTCCAATTAGATCCAGCTTTAAAACAGAGAGAGTAGGATATAAATTCTGCCTCACAAAGCTCCCACCTACATTTCTCTCCAAATGTTGAAATGACATTTCTGCCCACTGGAAAGAGGACCTTGGAAAAGACTCTCTGGATAGTTCATTTGCTGGAAAATAGAATTGACAGCCCAATTAATCTCACAGCCTGTGACTTTTAAGCCAGGGCTGTGGGTGTAGGTGCTCTGGGATGAGAACAGGAGAGGCTGGATAAATATCACAAGATGCTGCTGTCCTGGAGAGCTGCAGCCTCTCCTGGTGCTCTGCCCCATGGTCTGTGTGGCTGCCAGGATGTGTCCCTGTGTGCACAGCTGGCATGGAGCTGGCTGTGGGACAGGGACTCTGAGCCAGCCCAGAGCAGCACCCAAGCTGCTGAGCCGAGTTGTGCTGTGCCCCAGAGGCACCACAGAGGCACCACTGCTGCCAGCCAAAGCCACTGGCCCCCACCCAGAGCCCAGGGCCAGCACAGAAAGAGCCCCAAAACCAAAATGCTTTGCTCCCATTTCCCTTTCCAGTGCTCCCACGGAGCTCCTCAGCCAGCCCTGCCAGCTGCAGACACAAAGAGCCTTGGTCAGTAGCTGGCACTGCCTGGAAAGGGCTCCCACCTGGCTCAGCCTCACCAAAGGAGCCACCAGGGCTGCACCTGCCCAGGGCCAGGCTCCAGCACAGCTCTGAGTGCCAGCCTGGACTTAGGCACAGCTGGCACCACCGTGCCTGGCCACAGCAGCCCCACGGCAGGCATGGGGGGACAGGAGGGCACTGAGGGCTCTGCAGGCAGCAGGAGGTGGCTGTGACCTTCCCAGGAACCAGCCATCCCTTCAGCTCCCACACAAATTACAGGATCAGCCTCACAGTCCACTCAGAGCATTAAGTACCCATTTCCTCATGTTGCTCTTGTTATTCTTATTACTATTTGTTATTATTATTATTATTATTATTATTATCATCATCATCATCATCATCATCGTCTTCTTCTTCTTCTCGACAGGTATAGAAACACCTCAGGCTACCAGGTTCTGTTGTGGCAACAGCTCAATTCCTCTCTGCCTCCTGCATGGAATCCTTGCCATAAAAAAGGCATTTGTAGGGAATGACTTTCCTCAGCTCCAGCACTTTGCTGCTCCTTTGTTCTTGCTGCTATCTCCTGATCTGCAGATTGAATACATCACACTGTCATCTCCCAGCCTTGATCCCGAGGCAGGATCAATGGGATTAAATTCCAGCTCTCCTCATAACCTTTCTCCCCAGAGCTGGCTGGAATAACCATTTGTGATGTCCCTCAGTCCCCTGCAGCCCCAGGCATCCCCTTGCATCCCCTGGCAGCAGTTTCAGGCTGGAAGCTGTCTCAGGAGGGCAGGATGGTCCAAAACCCGACAGCACAAGGGCTGCTGAGGTGTGGCTGTGTGCCCCCAGCTGTGACAGTGCCCCTGGGAGCCTGGAAGGTGCTGGGAGGTGCCTCCTGTCCTCTTGTCCTCTCGTCCCTGTTTGTAGCCTCTCTGGGACAGGGAGCAGCTCGTTCCAGCGCAGACTGAACATTCCCAGTGTGGTCCCCACCCCAAGGGAGTGAGGCCTCTGCCCTGCCCCAGCACAGGGAAAATTGCATCTGAGCCCTGCCCCAGCACAGAGCAGCCCTGCACTCCTCACCACCACGGGCTCCTTTGGGAAATGAGAGGGTTTGCTCTGCCCTGCCTGCTCCCAATGGAGAAATCGTGTTCTGCTCCCTCCCAGCCCTGGTACCTCCCCCAGCTCAGCAGCTCTGCCCCAGCACAGGTCAGATCTGAGTGCCCAGGAGGTGGAACAGTGTCTGTCACACCCTGCCTGTCACACCCTGTCACACCCTGTCTGTCACACCCTCCCTGTCACACCCTGCCTGTCACACCCTGTCTGTCACACCCTGCCTGTCACACCCTGCCTGTCACACCCTCCCTGTCACACCCTCCCTGTCACACCCTGCCTGTCACACCCTGTCTGTCACACCCTGTCTGTCACACCCTCCCTGTCACACCCTCCCTGTCACACCCTGTCTGTCACACCCTGTCACACCCTGTCTGTCACACCCTGTCTGTCACACCCTGCCTGTCACACCCTGTCACACCCTCCCTGTCACACCCTGCCTGTCACACCCTGTCACACCCTCCCTGTCACACCCTGCCTGTCACACCCTCCCTGTCACACCCTGTCTGTCACACCCTCCCTGTCACACCCTCCCTGTCACACCCTCCCTGTCACACCCTGCCTGTCACACCCTCCCTGTCACACCCTCCCTGTCACACCCTGCCTGTCACACCCTGCCTGTCACACCCTCCCTGTCACACCCTCCCTGTCACACCCTGCCTGTCACACCCTGCCTGTCACACCCTCCCTGTCACACCTTCCCTGTCACACCCTGTCTGTCACACCCTGCCTGTCACACCCTGCCTGTCACACCTTCCCTGTCACACCCTGCCTGTCACACCCTGCCTGTCACACCTTCCCTGTCACACCCTGCCTGTCACACCCTGCCTGTCACACCTTCCCTGTCACACCCTGTCTGTCACACCCTGCCTGTCACACCCTCCCTGTCACACCCTGTCACACCCTGTCTGTCACACCCTGCCTGTCACACCCTGTCTGTCACACCCTCCCTGTCACACCCTGCCTGTCACACCCTGTCTGTCACACCCTCCCTGTCACACCCTGCCTGTCACACCCTGTCTGTCACACCCTGCCTGTCACACCCTCCCTGTCACACCCTGCCTGTCACACCCTGTCTGTCACACCCTGCCTCTCACACCCTGCCTCTCACACCCTGCCTGTCACACCTTCCCTGTCACACCCTCCCTATCACACCCTCCCTGTCACACCTTCCCTGTCACACCCTGTCTGTCACACCCTGCCTGTCACACCCTCCCTGTCACACCCTGTCTGTCACACCCTGTCTGTCACACCCTCCCTGTCACACCCTCCCTTCACACCCTCCTTGTCACATCCTCCCTGTCACACCCTGCCTGTCACACCCTCCCTGTCACACCCTGTCTGTCACACCCTCCCTGTCACACCCTCCCTGTCACACCCTCCCTTCACACCCTCCCTGTCACACCCTGCCTGTCACACCCTGCTGCCCAGGATGGCTGCACAAAGGCTCTCCCAGGCTTCCCACACTCCCCATGCAGGCTGGAGGGAGGGCCAGGGGCTGAGCAGGATGGGCAGAGATCCTCACCCAGCCTCACCAAGGCTGAATGTAGGGAGGAGAGAGATCAGGCAGAGCTTCTCTGTTAAGCAGGGGCGCAGCCACAGCACTTTCCTCAATCCCAGCTCCCAGCCAGGGCTGTGGAGGCTGTTCCTGTGTGCTGGGCTCAGCCTGGCTCTGCTCCCACCCCAGCAGGTTCCCAGGGGGTACCTGGAGCCTTGCAGACAGTGAGATGTCACTTTGGTGCTCCAGCACTTAGGGAACAGAGCAGAATTAATGTTCTTACAGAGCTGGTGTGCTAAAATATGATACAAGTTAGGCCATAACTCACCTGACCTTGCATTTCACATAATTTCTAGTGACATTTGTCATTAACAAATAGCCTGTCACGTCCCTCTGCTCTGGGGCAGCTGCTGCAGAGCACAGGGAGTCCCTCCCTCAGCTGTTTACCCCTGATGTTCCCTCCTGCCATCATTTCCCATTCAGCAGCCAGCAAGGGACAAAGGACCAAAGGAACTGGAGCCCCTGTGCTTTGGGAAGGCTGGGGAAGCTCTGGGCTGGGGCTGGGGCTGCTCCTGCACACCCAGCCCCTGCACACACAGCTCACTCCTGTCTGCTCGGGAATCTGCCCATTGCCATGGAAACCGTGCTGACATCAGGCACTGCCAACGTTATTCCAATGACTAATTGCTTTAGGAACGGTGAGCCAAATTACTGAAACAATTCCCAGGCCCCAGGATCTGTAGTTAACACCCAGACACATGCCAAAAATTGTCCCTCACCTGCAGGGATGCTGGGCAGGGCTGTGGGAGCACAGCTGGGGACTCTTGTCCAGGCTTGGATGTGTGGTACAGAGGGCTCTTAAATCCTAATTTTCTGTGCTTCTTGAGAGCTGTTTTGTACCTATTTTAGCTGCCTGGGTAGTGCCAAGACTCCAGTTCAGGGGTTTCTCCTGTTTTCCCAGCTCACAGGGTCTGTGGTTGTTGCTGCTGCTGACAGCATCTGCCTGGTCTTTTTCTCCCTTGTTTTCCTCCTTTCGTGCCTTCTTCCTTCTCTGTGTCTCTTTGGGGTTGAAGGCTCTCAGGATGAGGATCTCCCCTTCCAGACAGTGCAGCTTTCCAGCTGCTGCCTCAAGCTGCCCCTGTGGCCATTCCTGTCCCTGGCTGCACCATTGGAAGCTGCACACATGGCAAGTGCCTCCTTGTCCCTGTCCTTCATGGGAGCTGCTCCCTCTGCTCCCACTCCAGAGCCCCTCCCAGCTTCCAGTGCCATGCCCAGAGCCCCTCCAGGCAGGGCAGCTGTGGCTGTGCAGCTGAAAGGGAACAGCAACTCCAGGGCTTGCATCCACAAGGGCTAACCCCAAAGAGGAAGAAGAAACAGCTCAGTTTCAACAGCCAGACTGAAAGCTGATGCCTCACTGGCCTCCCCCTTCCTAATGCTCAAGGATGGTGCAGGAACCATTGCTGCCTCTGGCAGAGTCAGAGGATGGGGGCAGAGACACCTCCTGCTAAACCAGGCTGCTGACAGCCCCTTCCAGCCTGGCCTGGGGCACTGCCAGGGATCCAGGGGCATCCACAGCTCCTCTGGGCACCTGTGCCAGGGCCTCACCACCCTCAGATTGAACAATTCCTCCTAACATCTAATTAAACCTGCTCTCTTTTGGTTTATTCCCTCATCAAATGTCCCTCTCTCTGTTTTCTATGAGTACTGGAGGGATGCTGGAAGTTTCAGGTGCTGGAGAGGCACCTGAAGAGCCAGCAGTGAAGGCAGGCAGCGTCTGGGTGCTGGTTATCCCAGCACTCCATAATTGCAGAGCATCCACCAGACTTCAGAACAAGGCAAAGCTCCAGGAGGAAGGCACTCAGGGGCTTGGCCTTCCAATTATTTCATTTTGAAATAACAAACAGCAGAAAAAGCCCCAGTCAGAGACCTCTCACAGGACAGGACAGTGAAGCTCCTGCTCTCAGCAGACAGCTGTGGGAGTAGGCTCACAGCCTGTGGGCTGCTTTCCTCTGAATCTGCTGGATCCTGCAGCCAATCTGATGGGAAAAAACCCCAAAACCCAACCAGGCCAGCTCTGAATGTTTATTCACTTAAATATTTTAAATCCCTTCTTTAAGGATATGTGATAGGTTATTGCATCAGCAATTTATAACCCCTGCCTCCCTACAGCATCCTAACTGTTTATGGCTCTGTGTTATTTACTGCCTGACACTGAAATAAGAAACATTATGGGAATTTGTTCAGGAGTTATTTGGGCACCCCAGAGGCAGAGGGGAGGCACTGGAACAGCTGTGGTCCATGGCAACCTCAGTGCCCAGCCTGCAGCACCATGCCTGCATCCCTGCCTGCATCCCTGCATCCCTGCATCCCTGCCTGCATCCCTGCATCCATGCCTGCATCCATGCCTGCATCCCTGCCTCCCTGCATCCATGCCTGCATCCCTCCCTGCATCCCTGCATCCATGCCTGCATCCCTGCCTGCATCCCTGCCTGCATCCCTGCATCCCTGCATCCCTGCATCCATGCCTGCATCCCTCCCTGCATCCCTGCATCCCTGCATCCATGCCTGCATCCCTCCCTGCATCCCTGCATCCCTGCATCCCTGCATCCATGCCTGCATCCCTCCCTGCATCCCTGCATCCCTGCATCCCTGCATCCCTCCCTGCATCCCTGCATCCCTGCCTGCATCCCTGCCTGCATCCCTGCCTGCATCCCTGCATCCCTGCATCCCTGCATCCATGCCTGCATCCCTCCCTGCATCCCTGCATCCCTGCATCCCTGCCTGCATCCCTGCATCCCTGCATCCCTGCATCCATGCCTGCATCCCTCCCTGCATCCCTGCATCCCCGCATCCCTGCATCCCTGCCTGCATCCCTGCATCCCTGCATCCCTGCCTGCATCCCTGCCTGCATCCCTGCATCCCTGCATCCCTCCCTGCATCCCTGCATCCCTGCATCCCTGCATCCCTGCCTGCATCCCTGCATCCCTGCATCCATGCCTGCATCCATGCCTGCATCCCTCCCTGCATCCCTGCATCCCTGCATCCCTGCATCCCTGCCTGCATCCCTGCATCCCTGCCTACATCCCTGCCTACATCCCTGCCTACATCCCTGCATCCCTGCATCCCTGCATCCCTGCCTGCATCCCTGCATCCCTGCCTGCATCCCTGCATCCCTGCATCAATGCCTACATCCCTGCATCCCTGCATCCCTGCATCCCTGCATCCATGCCTGCATCCCTGCATCCCTGCCTGCATCCCTGCCTGCATCCATGCCTGCATCCCTGCATCCCTGCCTGCATCCCTGCCTGCATCCCTGCATCCCTGCCTGCATCCCTGCATCCCTGCCTACATCCCTGCCTGCATCCTTGCATCCCTTCCTGCCTCCCTACAGCCTTCCCTGCATCCCTCCCTGTATCCCTGCCTGCATCCCTACATCCTTCCCTGCATCGTTCCCTCCATCCCTGCCTCCATCTCTGCCCTCATCCCTCCCCGCATCCTCCTGCGAGCCCTCCGCAGCATCATCCCCTCAGTGAGTGGCAGACACTGATGGCACCCGTGCGGCTCCGGGGAGCGTTAATCACGTTAATTACGTTAATTACGCGGGGCCAAGGCTGAGCCGCTCGTCGCTGTGCCCGAGCCCGCGGTGACACCGATCTGGCAGCGCTCGGGAATTATCCCAGCACGTTCTCGCAGGACTCAGCAGCAGCAGCCGCACTCACACATCCCCATCCATCACCAAATGTCAGGCCCTCCTACGGTGATCAGTTAAGAACAAACCGGCCTTTTTTTTCACCATCAGACAAAAAAATATTAGCATTTCTCTTTTTTTTTTTTTCTTTTTTTTTTTTTTTCCTCCCCTTTCTTTCCTTCCAGACACGAAGCGCACCTTCCCGCGCTGGACAGACACACGGCTTTCCCCGCGGGCTGCCAGGGGCTCTGGCTGAGCTCTGGCTCATTAATGGGCTCATTTAGGCAGCTGTCCCCCTCAGCGCCCATTAACACACACGAGAGAGTGCCCGGAGGTGAGAGCTTCACTAATCAAATGTGCTATTAAGATCCTAATCCATTTCATTAGCCCATTTCATTTGACACTTAGTGAGGCTCAGAGATGCTCTGTGGAACGGGGCTGAAGGCACACGGCCTGTCCTGTGGAAAAATAATCCTTTTTATGACACCCGTAATTCCCTTTTATCTTGTATTAGTTTGTTTCTGGAGCTGAAGGGCGCCTGGGATGTGCAGCTCCGGCAGAGATGCCAGGGATTTTCCCTGCGTGTGTGAACGTGTCATCACACAGTGTAAGCCTGGGAGGGATCAGGGCAGCAGCAATAGCCGAAAATAAAATGAAAACAAAACAAAACAAAACAAACAACAATAGCAAAACCCCAACTGAAAACCGGGCTACTTGATTATTTGATTATATATTACAGGACTGTATTTTGGGGATGTTATCTAGATGACCTTCCACTGAATATTTTGGAGGCTGAAATTATTAAAAGCTTCAGGTCTAGCTGAAATAATTCCTAATTTCTCTCTGGCTTTCAATGCCAGCCACGTGAGGTGTGGGAGTGCAGCAGAGGGGCGGGATGAGGATGAAATGCAGGTTGCTGGGCTGAACCTGCCCAATTCCCTGCACACATCCCCTGCCCCCTGCTCCAAACAAACGAGCATGAACACGGGGCTGTGTGATTCTGCCCAGCAGCTCTGCACAGCCCTGGGAATTCTGAGTGTCAGGAAAGGTCCTAAGTTATCAGATAAGCAGGGCTTCCTTATCAAATAAGCATCCCTAAAGGTTTGTACTTCCCACACAAAAACACACTTGAAATGGCATTAAAACTCGATACTATTAAAGAAATATTTTATGAAACAATAACTTTGTGGGTATAATATTCATCTCGAGGAGTGGATGGTGGCAGTTCTTCAGAAACAGCTGAGGAAAATTCCTCCATATCATACAGAATCACAGAATAATGAGGTTGGAAGAGACCTCTAAGATCATTGAGTCCAACCTATGCCCTAACACCTCAGCCAGACTCTAGCACCAAGTGCCATGTCCAGTCTTTTATTAAATACATCCAGAGATGGTGATTCTACCACCTCCCTGGGAAGAGCATTCCAGTACTTTATTATTCTTTTGGTGAAGAATATTTTTCCTAATATCCAACCTATACTTTCCCTGCCATAGCTGGAGACTGTGTCCTCTGGTTCTGTCAGTGCTGCCTGGTGGGAGAGACCAACCCCACCTGTGTGCAACCTCCCTTCAGGAAGGTGTAGAGAGCAATAAGGTCACCCCTGAGCCTTCTCTTCTCCAGGCTAAATAGCCCCAGCTCCTTCAAATGTTCCTCACAGGGCTTGTGTTCCAAGCCCCTCTCCAGCCTTGTTGCATCCTCTGGATGTGCTCAAGCATCTCAACATCCTTCCCAAACTGAGGGCCCAGAACTGGACACTGAAATGTTCCCTCTGAGCAAAGCTGAAATGCTCCAACTGCAGGATAAGCAGGCTCCTATCTGAATGCAGCCTTCTGCCTGCGGTTCCAGGGGTTCCTTGGGAGCAGCCCCCTGTGCCAGCCGGGCTGCCAGGCCATGCCCTGGCACCAAACCCTCCCTGGGCTCAGCCCAGAGCTGCCCCTGCTCCCCGGTGGCATCCAGGCTGGCAGGTGAATGGAGCCCCCTGTGCCACCCTCCAGCAGCCACACCTCGGCTCCCATCCCCAGGGACTGGGACAGGACAGGAGGCACAGCCTGGTGACATCCCCTGGCTGTCCCTGGCCGGGGCTGCTCCCGAGGGGGGTGAGCAGGGCCAGGCCCTGTCCCCGCAGCCAGAGGTGGCAATGGAAGGGATGAGTGGCAGTCACAGCATCTCCCACAGCAGGACTCTGAGGGGGACACAGGTCCTTTTGATAATTTATTAGCACACAGAGTCCCTGCAGCCAAAACAGCAAAATCCCTGTTCCTTGCTCTGTTCTAACCCACTTTTTCAGGACAATTTCTGAGCAATTGATAGGAAAAAAAAAAACAACAACCAAACTTTAAAAAAGCATCTTTACTCTTAGAAATTCAGTGCCATCTGCTCCCTCAGCATTGCCCAGGGCATTTGCCTCCCCCTGAGCAGCCAGTGAATGGAAGCTGGCTCCCACCTGTGCCCACCCCGGGCTGCCACAGGCATTGCTGTGCTCTGCAGAGTCCCTGGCAGAAAAACAGAGCTCAGAGCCTGGTGCCACATTCCTGTGCTTGAGAAAATGGGGCTGAGAGAGAGGGGAAATGCAGGGCACTGCTGCTGGGCAGGGAGAGCTGCCAGGGCCCCCAGACCCTGCAGAGGTGCTAGGGCTGTGTGAGAGCAGCACAGGATGTGGGCAGCACTGCTGGGCTGCACGGCTGGGCTGCAGGGCTGGGCTGCAAGGCTGGGCTGGGCTGCAGGGCTGGGCTGCACAGCTGGGCTGCAAGGCTGGGCTGGGCTGCACAGCTGGGCTGCAAGGCTGGGCTGGGCTGCACGGCTGGGCTGCAGGGCTGGGCTGCAGGGCTGGGCTGGGCTGCAGCTGGCACAGGGGAGGGGAGGATGCCCCCACAGGCTCCTCAGGGCAGGCTGAGCATTCAATGCCCACATTAAACACTCACAGCTTGACTGCCTTGGGCACTGCCAGGGCAGCACCAGGAAACCTCTGCCCGGGGTCTCTCCTGAAGGGGATGGGAGAGAGTGTTTTAAAAGCACCATCCTCTTCAAAGAAAATGCAGCACAGGGGAGAGAGGAATCCCTGCTGTGGGAGCATAACTCAGTGCCACCCCTGTCCCTGCACTGCAGCACTGCAGGCCCTGGCTGGGGCTCTTGCACAAAGTGTGTTCTCCACCTCCCTGGGACCGGGATCTCCTCCCTGGGAATCCCAGCCTGGGGAACCTTTCCCTGTCCCCATCCCTGTCCCTGTCCCCATCCCCGTCCCCATCCCTGTCCCCATCCCCGTCCCCATCCCTGTCCCTGTCCCCGTCCCTGCCCCTGTCCCCATCCCCATCCCTGTCCCCATCCCCATCCCTGTCCCCATCCCTGTCCCCATCCCCGTCCCCATCCCCGTCCCTGTCCCCATCCCCGTCCCCGTCCCTGTTCCCTGTCCCCAGGGGAGCAGCAGGGCAGTGCATCCCCACAGGGCTGGCTGTCCCCACAGGGATGGCACCTGGGGGTGACACTGTCCCTCCCCACCCTCTCCCACAGCCCCTCCATTCCAAGCCATGGCCTTTGCCTTCCCAGCAGGACCCAGGTCTGTGCTCCCCCCGTGCCCAGCCCGGGGGTGGGACCCCAAGCATGTCAATGGAAAGCTCTTCTTGCCTTAGCAACCTGAATTACAGCATGATATAAAGGCCTATTAAAGGCTGATTTCTAGAACAAATGCTGCCCCCGTGGCTAATCAGAAGAATATTTCCTTCATTGAGAGCCAAAATTAATATTGCTGTTTGGCAGATGCAATGATGCCAAGCAAATAACTCGCAGTTGAGCTTTATTGTTATGATGCCTTTGGTTGCTGGCCTTGGCCCCGAGAGGGTAGCAACAGAAATGGGGAAATACAAATGGAAACCTCTACAAGCCTGGAATAAATGCATGCCCTGGAACTGCAGGGAAGCAGGGTTTAACAGGAGCCATCAGCATGCACAGCACAGGCTGGGCACGCTGCCCTGGCCCCTGTGGTGGCACCCAGCAGGCAGGACAGGCACACAGCCTTGGCTAGGACATCTGCCCCAGCCCCCAGGCTGCCTGGGCCCTCACTGGGGCTTTACAATGTATTTTCATTTTTAAAAGGGGTTTGGGAAGCGAGAAGGCACTGTGTCAACACCATGAAAGCTAGCATTAATCAAGGGTGATAGCATGGTCTCCTTGCCAGTGGTTAGCACTAAAAAATACATATTAGCATTTTTAATATTAATCAGTGTAAACAAGAAAGATACTTCTATAAAAATTAATTAGAAAGCTCCTTTCCTTAGAGGACACTGATGAATTAATCTCACACCTCAGGGCTGCAAAGCATTCTTCCAGAGTGAACCTCCTCAGGCTCCTGGTTCTCCCACCCCTCACACGAGGCAAGGCTCATTCCCTTGGGTCAGGGGGAGTCACAGGCCAGCTTGTGCCACCAGGGGATGAGCTGAGCTGCAGAGCCCGTGCTCAGCCCAAGGCTCCTTCCCCCTCCCTGCTGAGCCCGTGGCAGGAGTGGATTTGCCATGTCATTCATGGTGCAGCCTGGCAAAGCCATTCCAGGCCCTGCAGGAGGCACTGAGTGCTGTGCTTACAGAAAACACCCAGCCTTCCCTTCCAGCCCTCTGCCAGGGGCCACAGCAGCAGGAAGGAGCCTCAGGCTGGGCCACAGCAGCTCCCACCCACACTCCAGCCAGCCTGGCTCTACAAGGAGCCTTCATGGAACAGCATCCCAGTAAAACCTCTGCCCTTCCATAGCCACATCTCTCATGCCCTGTGTCCTCCTGGGGCCTGGCTGGCAGCACAGCCCTGGCACCCCTTGGCTCATGGCCCAGGAAAGCTGCAAGTGCCACGTGGAGGACAAGAGGCTGGGAGGATTAAGCAAAGTCCTCGACTTAGCCCTGCCAAGTGCTGGAGATTTTGCCAACTGAGCAGTTGGAATGGCAGAAAACACCAGCTTTTCCCTTGGAATTGTGTTTGTAACATAAAGGGTGTTTGGTGGCTCCTGCAGTGTAAGAGCCTGAATGAGGGATGTGGGGCTCCAGGGGCTCTCCAAAATGCAGTTTATAACATCCAAGGTGTTACAGCAGGACAGAGCCTGTGCCTACAGCTGTCAGCTCCAGCTGCAGGCAGCCCTGCAGACCCTTAGTTTAGGTTACATTCCATTCTATACTTTTCTTTGATGAGAATCTTAATACAGCAGAACCAATCTATACCTTAACTTTTATCTATAGCCTATCATAACTGCTATAATTACCATATTCTTGTTACTATTCTCCAATCACTAAAAGTTTGTACATTACAGTTTAAGCTAGAAGTTGTTTTTCAGTTTTCTTGCAGTGGAAAATTCTGAGACCTTTTTTCTACTTGCAGCATTGGCAGGCTTGTTTGCCTGTGCTCTCTTTCTGCTTGGTAAAAACATCTTCTTGTTTGGGGTGGGTTTATCCTTTCCTCTAAGCCATAAAAACCCCTTCTAACTAACACACCCTTTGCCTCCTTGGTTATCCAGTAAGACTGGCTCAGCAATTCTTTTCTTCTGTATCAAAACTTGCTTCCATCTCTATTCCTTCATCAGACTCCACATTTAAAAACCTTTCTGCTAAGCATCCATATCTGTGAGACTTTCTTGTCAAACTTTCATCCTTCCCAACACCGTAGGACGAGCCCAGGGCTGGCAGAGCCCTGCTCATGCCCCACAGCCCCACTCCCTGCCCTGCTCCACTGCGCCCTGGGCTCTTCCCAAAGGATTCTCAGCTCTGCTCCCTCCAGAGCAGCTGGGGGCTGCTGCAAGGCAAAGCAGCATCTTGTGAAACAGCCAGGCTGATCTAATGGACTCAGATGGGAGAAGAGGAGCATTAGCAGGGCCTGAGAGCCTGCTCTGACTCTACCCCAGTAAATCCCTTGCTGCTGCTCTCTGATGCAGGCAGCCATGCTCAAATATTTCTTAGCTGTACTTGATGCTAAATGAAAGCAGGAGCCACCAAGAGAGTTCAGCTTCTCCCCAGCCCCACTGCCCCAGCCCAGGCTGCTGGGGGCCATCCTGTCCCCCTCCTCTGCTGGCCCTCCCAGTGCCCAGGAAACCACAGGGGTGCCTTTCCCCAGCTGCCGGCATTCCCTTTGCTCAGGTTCAGTGGAGGCTGCACCTCCACGAGGGTTTCTGGGCAAGGCAGGGGCTCTCCAGCCCTTCAGATGGAAGCAAACCAGCAGGAGCAGATGCAGACCCCAGGATTCCCACTGGGAAATAAGCTGGCACAGCTGCCAGTGAAGGTGACAGCTCCTTGGCTGAGGGGGACAAGGTCACCTCATGGCTGGGGGATGATGGTGTGGCTGGCAGAGCCATTTGTGAGCACAAATTTACACCATTTGTGAGCACAAATTTACGCTATTTGTGAGCACAGATTTACACCATTTGTGAGCACAAATTTACACTATTTGTGAGCACAGATTTACACTATTTGTGAGCACAAATCCCATCCGAGACAGAAGCTGAGGCCAGGCCAGACATGCCCAGCCTGGGCCAGGAGCTTTCCTGGGTGACTGAATGCTCACACGAGCATGCACACCTTTGCTGTCCCTGCCTCCCATTTCAGAGCAGCAGGGGAACAGAACACTTCAGGGAGAGGAACAGGGCTCTGGCCATGATGGCTGGGACACAGGCTGGGTGTGGTGGGGCTGCAAGGACAAGGATCTTCCCAGCCTAGAGGTGAGACACCAGTGACCAGGGCTTGGCTGTGAGCTGAGGAGCAGCAGCCCTGCCAGACTGCTCCATACGAGCTGTTGGCTCCAGGAGGTGAAGCAGGAGGGTGAAAGACCCCAGGCTCTCGCTGGAAGGGGCTGGGGTCAGAGGAGAGGGAGCAGAGCACCAGGCTGGGTCAGAGGAGAGGGAGCAGAGCACCAGGCTGGGTCAGAGGAGAGGGAGCAGAGCACCAGGCTGGGTCAGAGGAGAGGGAGCAGAGCACCAGGCTGGGTCAGAGGAGAGGGAGCAGAGCACCAGGCTGGGTCAGAGGAGAGGGCGCAGAGCACCAGGCTGGGGTCAGAGGAGAGGGAGCAGAGCACCAGGCATGTGTGTGTTCACTCCCTGTGTTCACTCCCACGGAGCTGCACCTCCCTGCCACACACACACATGCTCACACCAACTGCCAGCAGCTCATCCTCCAGCAGGGGCTGGGGGAGGAATCCCGCAGGGAACCCAAAACACTCCAGGCTGGAAATCACTGCTCACAGCAGCTCTTATTTGGAGCACAGGTTGCTTTAAGCCCTTATTTTCCAGCAGGCTCAGCGCTGTTGGGAGCGGTGGCTGCGGGTGCCGCGCTCGCCCTTCCCAAAGGGAGCCTCCTGTTTTGGCTGCCAGCTCAGCCATGCTCAGATATTTGGGGAGGAACATTTCCAGCTACACAGCGTGAGGCAGAGTTATCAGCCAATTATTTATGGCCAATTCCATTTTCCTAGCGAGATGCTTGGAAAGCAAGCCCCAGTTACAGCAGAGCAATGGGTTAAACGGTGCTCTCCTACAAACACCTCCGTGCTCCCCACCAGAGCCTGCGCAAGTCCTGTAAAAACTTCTCTTAAGGCTCTGCTGGAAAATGATCCATCAGCAGTCTCGGGGTCTCTAGCTGCTCAGAGTGACCCCAAGATGTGTTAGAAAGTCTCTTTTCCCAGCCCAGCTGTCAAGGAAGGAGTCAGAGCTCTTCAGTTCTCGGTCTCAAGGTTGTTTATTGCTTCTTATCTATAAAATTCTTTCTCCTGTCCTGCCAAGGTCCACTCAGCAGGACAGACAGAGGCACACTAACCACCCTCAGGGTGGTGTTATTTTTTTATACTAAAAACTACATGCACAATGTTTACAATTACTTTCCAATACCTATCACCTATGTTAGACAGTGAGCTTCTACTCTAAACCAATCTAAAAGTGCCAACATCACAGCAGAAGATGGAGACCAAGAAGAAGAAGGAGAAAGGCTGGACATGCCCAGATTCCTCCATCTTGCCCCCTGAACCCCTATTCTGAAAACCCCAAAACTAATTATTGTTTTACTTAGACTTTCATGGCTTGCAGATCTTCATATAAGGTTGGTAACTTGTTCCATGGGTCATAACCAAAGTCCAGGTGTCTTGGGCTCTGTGCCAGGGTCTCTGAGCCCCCTGGCAGGGTCCTGGCAATGCAGGGCAGCCAGAGGGATGTCCTGAATTCCGACAAGCAGTGTGGTTTGAACACTGCAGCAGCATCTCAGCATCTCAGCCTATCTGCAGTGAAGCATCAGCAGAGCATGAAGCCAAGGCCAGGTGCTCCCAGCCCAGGAGGAGGGGCAGCTGTGATGGGGCTCCACGTGGACAGGCTGTGCTGGCAGCTGGCACCAGGTGAACATGGGACAGCTCTGCTCTGCCTGACCCTCACCAGGGGTAGCTGACAAGCACATGCAGCATCTCTGCCAGGTGCTGATTTAAACCTGCTCTCCTGCTTTTCCAGCATAGGCTCCTGTCTTTCCCAGTATCACTTAGTTCCCAGCTGGATCCAAACCCAAACAACATCCTTCAGGATTCACCTACAAGAACTGCTTCAAACAAAGCAGAAAGCAAACTAAACCACTGCTGCCCACCCCAAATGTTTGGACAGCATCACCACCAGCTTCCCCCACCGCCTGAGTTCAACAACCACCTGCACACAGTGAGACACCCACACAGCTTCCCCAGCCCACACCCTCCTGTGCTCAACTCCATCAACAATTTCAGGGCAGATTCCTGCTTTCACAGGAAATGAACAACCAGCATGGTGGAATGGCAAAGGGCAAACCTCCCAACAGCTTCTGGCTTTGTTTTCAGCCTGTAGGGGGTTGTTTACAACACTCTACACTTTCTGTGAAGTAATGCTTAAGGTTTCAGAAGCATGCAGGAGCCCATGGGTGGCATGAACTGCTTGAGTCACCTTCCTTCTGTCACAGCATCTGCCACAGAGCAACCAGGCACGTGGGAGAGCCTGTCCTGCTCTCCCAGGGCAGCCATTCCCCCTCCTGCAGCATCCTCAGCTGCTGACACAGCACCAGGCCCCAGGGACTGAAAGGAAAATACCACAAATGCCATGGTAACCGTGTGAGGTGACAAACACCTATTTGCTCCTAGGTTATGCCCCATTTCGTGTAACTGTGGTCACTCTGTTCACTTTCCTGCCCTCACTGCAGCTGGTGTTAATCCAGGGATGTTTTCTTAGGCTTTTAAGTGGTGTTTATCACTCATCAGCTCCCAGCAGTACTGGAGAGACAGCTGATGGCTCACCAAGCTCACGAGGACTGGAGAGCTGTATTCCAGATGCATTGATATGCCTCAAAAGTTGTGACCAGTCACCAAGGCATGACCAGAGCTCAGCCCCTGTGTGCCCAGCTCCTGGGGAGGTGCTGTGATTTTTAAAAAGAAAAATGATCCTCCAAAACTCTGTGTGGGAGAGCACCAAGCCCTTATAGCATCCTGTGCACTCTGTGCTGAGAAAAGAGGCAAAGGAAGAGGAGGCTGCAATATTTTATTTGAAACCACTGCCAGCTCAGAACAGACTGCTGACCTTCACCAGGGCCTGCAGAGTAGCTGCTCTGGTTCAAGCTAATTGGTACCTGAAACAAAAGGCAGGGCAGAATTGTCACCATCACATTTTCTGAAAAATCTCTTTGCCCAGGACTTTGCTCCTGGGAAGCTGAGAAGCCTCAGAGAAAAATGAAAACAATAATTATCTGATTTGCTTCTCCTGTGTTTTGCTGTTTAGGAATGTGGTTTGGACATTGTTTACCAACAGGTGATTGTTTCATTGGTTTCATGTGAATTGTTTTTACTTATTGGCCAATTACAGCCCAGCTGTCTCAAGGTTCTGGAGAGAGTCACAAATTTTCATTATTATCTTTTAGCCTTCTGTCTGTATCCTTTCTGTATTCTTTAGCAGAGTTTAGTATAGCATTCTTAATTTATATATATTTATCTCTTATTTAATATAATACAGATCATGAAATAATAATTTAGCCTTCCAAGAACACGGAGTCAGATTCATCATTCCTCCCAACAACAGGGGACCCTGAAAATCCCACACAGAATGGGGACCAGCAGATCCTAACAGGACCCCCCAGCTCTCAGCAGCACCCAGCACAGCACAGCAGCCCAGGGGGAAAGGTGAGACCCTCTCAGCTGCCTCAGCTGCAGCCTCCTGATGGACACTCCAGGACAGGCAGCTCCAGCTCTCCTGACAGCTCCTCTGGGGCCACCCCAGCACAGGGGCTTGTGCCATGCAGGTTTGTGCCAGTCACTGTGGGCACATCACACACACACTGTACAGACACACTGAGCACATCACACACACACTGAGAATATCACACACACACTGTACAGACACACTGAGCACATCACACACACACTGAGAATATCACACACACACTGTACAGATACACTGAGCACATTGCACACACACTGAGCACATCACACACACACTGAGCACATCACACACACTGTACAGATACACTGAGCACATTGCACACACTGAGCACATCACACACACACTGTACAGATACACTGAGCACATTGCACACACACTGAGCACATCACACACACACTGAGAATATCACACACACACTGTACAGACACAGTGAGCACATTGCACACACTGAGCACATCACACACACACTGAGCACATCACACACACACTGTACAGACACACTGAGCACATTGCACACACTGAGCACATCACACACACACTGTACAGACACACTGAGCACATTGCACACACTGAGCACATCACACACACACTGAGCAGATCACACACACACTGTACAGATACACTGAGCACATTGCACACACACTGAGAACATCACACACACACTGAGCACATCACACACACACTGAGCATATCACACACACACTGTACAGACACACTGAGCACATCACACACACACTGAGCACATCACACACACACTGTACAGACACACTGAGCACATTGCACACACTGAGCACATCACACACACACTGTACAGACACACTGAGCACATCACACACACACTGAGAATATCACACACACACTGTACAGACACACTGAGCACATCACACACACACTGAGCACATCACACACACACTGAGCACATTGCACACACACTGTACAGACACACTGAGCACATCACACACACACTGAGAATATCACACACACTGTACAGATACACTGAGCACATTGCACACACACACTGAGCACATCACACACACACTGAGAATATCACACACACTGTACAGATACACTGAGCACATCACACACACACTGAGCACATCACACACTGTACAGACACAGTGAGCACATCACACACACACTGTACAGACACTGAGCACATCACACACACACTGAGCACATCACACACACACTGTACAGACACACTGAGCACATCACACACACACTGAGCACATCACACACACACTGTACAGACACACTGAGCACATCACACACACACTGAGAATATCACACACACTGTACAGATACACTGAGCACATTGCACACACTGAGCACATCACACACACACTGTACAGACACAGTGAGCACATTGCACACACTGTACAGACATCACACACACACTGAGAATATCACACACACACTGTACAGACACACTGAGCACATTGCACACACTGTACAGACATCACACACACACTGAGAATATCACACACACACTGTACAGACACACTGAGCACATTGCACACACTGAGCACATCACACACACACTGAGCACATCACACACACACTGTACAGACACAGTGAGCACATCACACACACACTGTACAGACACACCGAGCACATTGCACACACTGAGCACATCACACACACACTGTACAGACACACTGAGCACATTGCACACACTGAGCACATCACACACACACTGTACAGACACACTGAGCACATTGCACACACTGAGCACATCACACACACACTGAGAATATCACACACACACTGTACAGACACAGTGAGCACATCACACACACACTGTACAGACACACCGAGCACATTGCACACACTGAGCACATCACACACACACTGTACAGACACACCGAGCACATTGCACACACACACTGAGAATATCACACACACACTGTACAGACACACAGAGCACATCACACACATTGCACACACAGAGCACATCACACACACACTGTACAGACACACTGAGCACATCACACACACACTGAGCACATCACACACACATTGCACAGACACACTGAGCACTGCCTTTCTCACCCTGAGAAGTAAACACTTCTTCAGGGTGAAGCAGGGGCAAGGTGCTGCCAGTTGCAGTCCCTGCTGAAGGGGCCCTTGGCTGGACAGAGGCACAGGGCACTCAGGGTGTGGTGACAAAGGGCTGACCCCTGGAAATGTCACCCCCAAGGCACTCCTGTCAGGGTCAGGGCACAGCAGGGTAATAAATCCTGGCATCCAGCACTGAGCCAGCCCTGAGAAGCCACAGCAGGCCATGAGTTAGACCTGCACTTGAATCTGAGGGTTCTTGCCACACTCAAGAATATTTGCCCACTCTTCTCTGCTGAGTATCCCAGAAGAAGAAAAGATCTTTTGAGGGCAACATTTTAAACCTAAATGTGATGCAGTATGAAAATTTCCTTGTATAAAAGCTAAAGGAGGATATAGTCAAAGAGAGAGAGACTGGTGCTGGCACCCTTGTTAGTTCTGGGATATACTGCTTCACTCCCATTCATTCATAATTTTCTGTGAAATCTGTCTGAATGAGCCCTCTCATGCATTAAATGTCAGCAGTCCTGGAGCCAACAGCTGCCCAAAGTTGTACCAGCCTGAAACAGGTACCCTGCACCTACAGAGATGGTTTGGAAAGCAGAGTGGTGTGGATTGGCTTTTCAAAGCCATGGAGATTCTTCCAGGAGCAGCAGCCTGGGGCCACCTGCCCCAGACATGGACCTTGCCAGTCCCACAGGGTGTTTCTGCTCCAGGACTGTGTGTCACTCCCAGTGCCAGCTGCCAGCAGGAACACTGGCTGTGACTGACAGCCTTGCACAACACACACAAACACCCTGCTCCCAGGGGCTGCTTCCCCAGACAAAAGAAATCCCACTGCTCACAGCAATTCACAAATGAAAAGCAGACAGGTTTCTTTAAATATTATTTATTCCTCAGAGTGTACAACTAGAACATAAAAATATTCCTTGGTGAAAGCAAACCAGAAAAGGGTAGGAAATTAAGGCCAAAGGAAAAGCATTTCACTGTTCCAAGGGAAGAAGCCTTCAGAAACAGAACTTGGAGACTCCTCAAGCTTGGAAGTTAGGGTTGTATTTCTGTACCACAGAAACTTCCTGTAGCAGGTGCAGAAGTTATCCATCTCACTGTGACTCAGGACCTGATGGAATGGTTTCTAGTTTGTTCTCTTTGAGAACCCAATTACTTCAAGTGCATCACACCAGTAAATAAAATCAGTGCAGTGCTTTATTTATTATTAGGCATTTGTTTTTCTTTATTGTGACTACATTATAGCTGCCACAAATACTCCGAGCAGCTGAATTAAAACAACACACTCTTGAATATTTCCAATCTCTCTAAGCCTTGGTATTTTTCATGTTCTCCAATACTTGGATTTTTCTGACTAATGAACTCTTCCAATTGCTGGGAAATATTGAATGCAATTAGTACTTCAATGCACAGCCTCAGTGTACACCGTGCCTCGCAGCTGAGCACTGTAAAGAGCCAGGGCTTGGCAGAAGAACCAGAAATCCAGAAGATAAAAGGGAGATTTATGCACACTCCCACCAAGGCCTAATGCAGAATTTAATTGGCAGGGTTAGCAATAAAGGGGCTGCAGAGAGAGCACTGGGGTTGTGGCCCCAGCACAACTCACAAAGCAGTAACAAATTATGATTCCCAGGCTGTAGAATTAGAAATTACATTTGGTTCCTCAGCTCACACTCCCCTGTGCCAGGCTGCACAATGTGAGCAAGCCACTCTATTCCTTTGCTTCTCCCAGCCCAGGTTTGTCTCTTCAAGGGGAGATACAAATCACTCCCTCCAAGCCCTCTGCAATCCCATCCAGCCTGGTCCTGCACTGCTGCTGCAGCTGCTGCAGCTCTCCCTGCAGGCTGGCCTCCCTCAGCTGCAGCTCTCTGATCACCTCTGCAGCACTGACAGCTGCAGCAGCCTCCTTGGACACACACTGACCAAAGGCCATTTTGCTGGCAGGCTGTTTGTTCCTCAGCACCAGCCTGCACAAACCATGCATTCTGTTTTTCTGTGGAGCACAGAGGGATGTGAGACCGCTCAGTTTCAGTTCAATGCTTTCCTGTGCTTTTCTAGCAGTGGCAGAGAACCTCTCCCTCTGCAGTTCTTCTCTTGTTGCCACCTGTAGAGGGAAGAAAAAGAACAGGAAGGGAAGAGTAGGGTACATTTGTGTGAAAGAAATCCTCCCCCAGGTAACAACACCAAACATCACCTCTGGACTAGGACGAACCGAAAAGAGGAGCCAGCTGTGAGTGTAAACTAAAGCATGTGGCAGAGCAAACTGGATGAAGCTAAGCTGTGCTTTCAGCCAGGCAGCAGCCTCAGAGAGCTGCCTGCAGTCACTTGTTTGCACATTCCCAGTCCAGCAGCCCCTCCAGTGATGATTTACACACAAGGTGTCTGCACGCTTCCCTCTCTCTGGGGAGCGGGTGGGGTGGCTCCAGAGCAAAACACACGGAGCAAAAAGGGAGAGTCAGCAGAGTCACCTGCATCCCTGCTGTGCTTTGAGCCACCAGGTTCTCATAACAGATCAACTGCCTATGAACAACAGCATTATTTTGGTTTGCTAATGTTTCCTGCACTTGGCAATGCTGAAAAGTAGGGGTGACAAGTGTAAGCAAGCAATTCCTTAATTCTCAGTTCTCATTATGGGGTAACAATTAGAAAAAGGAAAATAATGGAGCAGAGTCAAGCAGAGGCCAAGACCAAAATGAGTACCAGGCAGCACACTTTCACTGAAGACAAGTCCCAATAAAATAAAAGCTTCTCTTGTGACAGCATCACAGTCTGGATTACAAAAGCAATTGTATATACTGGGATTTTTCCAAAGCATTTGATTTAATGTTCTCCAACAATTTGATTTGAAGAACTTGCAAGATGGTAATTGCCTTGCCAATTTTACTCGTGGATTAAATATGAATTCAGTGACTCATCTCAAAATGCACTTGTCAGTGGGGAAACATCTGTAAAAGAGGCACCCTGCTAAGGCCTTCAGGGAAATGGCTCTTGGCCCAATGGGATTTTCTGTTTCTGCTATGGCAAAAAGCTGCCAGATCAACTCAGTCAAAAAGCAGCAAAGTTTCCCCAAAGCGATGCTGCCTCTGCAACCTGCACAAATCTCAGAGCTCTCCTGAGACTTGTGCACAGTTCTGGAGTTTGTGCCTCAAAAAACCACAAGGAAACAGCAGGAGTCACAGGCAGGGCATCCAGTCACCCACAGCCCAGAAAACAAACCTTAGAATATGAAACTTAGAGACGTCAAAATATTCCATTCATGGAGACAGACACACAGTTTGTTTTACTTCCTAAAAGGAAGTGGGGAAAAAAGTGGCAAAGATCAGACTTTGCTGACAAAGCCACAAGAAGATCAAAATTCGAGTTAAGATATTCAGCTTCAGAGTAAGACACTGTTTCCTACTGTGAGGATAATGAACCATGAAATGCTTCAATGCAGCTCCAGGGACAAAGCCTTTGGCCAAAGCTCAGCTCAGGTCAAGCTCAGTGCTAATGATACCCCTTCCAGCCTTGAAATTGCTCTGCAACCCCTCCCCTTCCTGCCCGTGGGTGAAGCTGAACAACTCCTTGGGCTTTTAAATCTGCAGATCTGCATTAAGATATCTGTACCTCAGACATCACAGCTCTGACAAGTTCCCTGTAAAGTCAGGGATATTTTGGCAGCTCTCTGAAGCACCAGAGATCAGGCAGAGCTCAAAGCAGCCCCAGCTGCAAGGACAAGGGTCCTAAGGCAGTGAAGCACCTGCAGCATTTCCCCCTGTTCAGCTGCAGTTGCTCAGGGTCAGAGCAGCTGCTGTCTGGGAGAAGAAAAGGAATTTTATCCCCCAGATCAGGGGGGAAGGTTTTATTACTGAAACAAGTTGAGAAGGGGATGGCATGCAGGGGATCAGTCTGCACTGTCTGACAGTGAAACACTGCAGGTGTGACAGCTGCAGTCACAGCTAAATTCCTCCAGACACCAACTTCACCAGGGCTTCGCTCACTCATCCCACACCTTCCTTCAGAATATCTTCAGGAGTTTTCCAGCCAAGTAATTAATCCTCTCCATAGTCTTCTGATGAGTTATTCTCACCCCTCAGCCTCAGCTTAAAGAAGATTAAGAAAATCAATCAAATCAGAAAAGAAGTAAATTTCTCTGAATTTTTACTAAGACATTAAAGGCTTTATCGATGCAGAACCATCTGTTAAAGGAGACCTCTGTTGATTAAGGCATTTGAACAGAGAATTGAAGCTGAGAGAAGTCTATCTTTGTCCTTGTCCAAGAACCAGGGGTCCCTCTTTATCATAATCCCCAAGGAATCCCAGGGACATCTCTCGCTGTTGGCTGTAAGAATAACTGAGGTGCAATCCTCTAACACCACTTCAGAAGGAACAAAACTGAAAAAATAAATTCAGTGTTATCTGGTCTCCCCACAGCCAATGAATAAATGGAAAATGATGTTTGCACAAAGTGGATTTAACACTGGAATCCAGGATGGGAAAAATTTCCCATCAGTTACAAACAACAACATCACTCAGCAAACAGAGCCCACAAGATGTTATTTATTTTTCACATTAAACTCCAGCAGAAGCACAGTAAGGCTCTATAAAAGCATTTTTAACGAAACATAGGTTTTCACACTCTCCACCAGTCAAAACTGGAGAATTTCATTATCCATTAAGCAAGGCACATGATGGAGGAGCAGCATGCTCCTCTGAGCACTGAGTGCATCCAGCTCTGACCCACAGCAGCAGCAGGGATGGGAATTACTCCAGACAAGCAGGAGCAGTTCTGAGGACAAGGACAGCAGCCCTAGAGCCAGGGAACAGAAGTGTAACAGCACCTGCAGCCAAGCATCAGAAGGATGTTGCACATGCTAGCTTCTCCAAAGAGGACCAGTGTTTCCTGAGATAAATTAGATAAACTTAAGAGGGGAAATTTTTAAAATTATCAATATTAAATAACATAACAAGTTCAGCAAAGCACTATTTATTTCCTATCAGCACAATCTGGAACTGCAAAGCTAACTCCAGTTCTGTTCTTGGAAGGCTCTGCAAACATATGTATGGCCACAGATACTCTTGTTGCAGTTTATAGATTTCAACTGCTAAAAATCTCCAAGGGTTACCTTCAAGCAATATCCTTTACTCTTCACATCCTGAATGCTTGTGAAAATACTCAATAATCTCCTCCAGTATAGTTAATTGATGCTCTTTAACAGCTTGCTGTCTCCCATTAGTCAGCACACAATGATTATTTTACTCTGCAAAACAATCTCAATAGACCACTTTGTATTAAACAAACATATTGTAAAAGATTAGGAGCCTCAGCATTTTGTGCCTGCCTGTTTCCATCCCACAGCTCTGTCTTTCAGCCTCAATCTACCAGCTGGAATTTGAATTCCCAATTAGGTGCGTGGAGCTGTCTGAAAACTGCTGCACATCCTCTCCAAATAAATACAACAACATGATAATCATCTTTTCACTTGTACAGAACCATCCTCATCCCAAAGGGACCCGGTACACTTGGAGAAATTCCACTGCAAACACAGAGGGCATCAGCTGATGAAGAATCAGCATCTCCAACCTGACACATATCCTGCTCTGCAGTGCCTTGGCTTCTCCCTGCCCAGCTCTTCATGTCATGGCTGCTCTTTGGCACAGGACAGTGGCTAAACTGCCCTGAGTGTCCCAGATGTTCTCCTTTAGATAACTTCAGTCTTCACAAGGTATTAGGAACTAAAAACTAACAGGAAAACTGCAATAACTTAGATGTTCTAAGAAGAAGCCAACAAACCAGTGGAGTTGCAGGGAGCAGTGCTGCATCTGGGACCAGACTGAGCAGGGACCAAAGAGACAGCCAGCCTGGGCTGTGCTCCCCAAAGCTGGCAGGGTGCTAAGGGCTGCAGTGTGCACAGGCACAGGTCCTGCTGGCATGTCCACAAGCAGCAATGTGCACAGGAATCAGCACTGTCATCAAACAGACCTCTTCAACGTGGGCTGGAGGGTGGGCACGCAGCTGGTGCATGGTGGAACCAAGGGCAGGACATCCAGCAGGTGTGGAAAGGACTGACCACCCCCCTGGGACATCACTGGGATGCTGCCTTCACAAAACCACTCAGGCTGATCTGATTGAGGAAAATGGCCAAAGCAGAAAAGGATGGGCCAGGACAGAGCTGGAAAGGGGAACAGTCAAAGGGGAGGCCCATCCAAACACCAGGCTGAGCAGGCAGCTTGGCTAATCCACTGGGCTGGATTAACTCTTGCACCAATGCACAGAAGAGGCTTGGAGCCTGCAAACACCTACACACATGATTAACTCCTCCAGCACCTCCTCAGCACAGCCTTCTCTGAAATGTCTCCTACTCAAGGGCAGCTGGCTAAATGAAGAGAACAGCCAGTACTATCTCACCTCTTTTCAGTCCTGGGAATCCTCTGGCTTTGAATAAATCTTGTAACAATGACTTCAGTGGGCAAGTCATGGCAAAGGTAACATTGCATATTTTGAGTAAGCTGCCTTCCAGGTTCTTTGCATGTTCCACAGCTTTGAGTCACCTCCCCTGACATGTGACAATGTGCCTTGTGGACAGCCCCAGCCTTCCTGCTAGTGAAGCTCTGCTTCCATCTCCTGCTTGGATGCCCCCCATACTCAGCTCACTTGATCCCTCCTCAAAAGGAAACCTTCCACCACTCAGCTCCCTCACATTTGCCTGCACCTTTCTGGTAAAGAGATTCCCAGAGCTCTGTGTTTCATTCCACAGGGTCTGGAATCATTCCAGAGAGGCTGATCTCTCTCCCATTTTTAATAACTCACTAAAAAAAATGCAGGAAAAATTACACAAAAATCATTTGTTTTTCTGCTGAAAAGCAAGCTGAATGTGAATTTATTTGGAGAGAATGCAACGAACACGCAAGACATCCCAAAGAGATGCTGAGAGATCTAGATAACCACATCATGTTCCTTAAATCATTCCCAGTAATGGCCTAGCTGAAGTGACAATCTCCCAAATGCTGGAAGTCAACATTTCAGCTTGTTGAAACTTCACATGGCAACCTGAAAGCCTCACAGTTGCATCCTTGAAGGAAGCCACTAGACAGAGATGTAGGTTTAAAAAGCAGCAGCAAGGAAAGGTCCAAACATCTACTTCCAGGAGGAGGAGGGGGAATCATAGGAGCATTTCCATTTTTTGATAGTATTGCTGCCAGCTTCAAAGAAGGAAGAGCAAACAAATGGCTGGAATTTCTTTTGAAGTGGATGATAAAGACCAGAATCATGTCATTACTTTTAAATCACAATCTCTTCACATTATTTTAGGAGTTTTGCAGAAACATCTAGAACAGCTCTGTTCAGAAAAAACACACTGCACAAGCCTAGGAATGGCACATTTTCTGTCTCCAGTCCTACCTGTCCACTCCTCCTCTCAAATTTCCCGTATGAACAGGGAGAAGACCCCATATGCATAGAGGATGAAATACAAATTATCCTTGCCAAGCTGCACAGATACTACAAACTGTGATGACTGCCTGAAAACACAATGAGCCTCCTTTGTGCTCCCAGACACAAGGAACAAACAGAAAAATCTCAGATCTTGTCTTTTGGGGTTGAGGAGTGAAAGGAAATTAGGAAATATAAACAGACACAAAACCCAAGCCACCAAGTCATGCTCCTTTGCCATCAGGGTGTAATAACCCAACACATTTCATAAACTCTGAAAACACCAAACAGCATCTGACTTGCAGAATTTTGTATTCCTAAAGGCTGCTCATTTCTGAGTTTTAATTTAAACCCATCATGCCTAAGAAGGCCCCCGTGCCTGGGCAGCTGAAAAGGATGAAATATTCCATGCTGGGCAACAGAAGATCAATGAAGGGTCAGACTGCAGGAAGAGAGGAGACCTGCCAGGCCAGCCTGAGCACTCTCCATCCACCCTGGCTGCAAACAGCTCCCCAGCACATCACAACATCTCCAGCAATGGCTTCACCAGCCTGGAGGAGCTGCCCAGGGCTCTCAGCCTCCCTGCAAACTGAGCAGATTCAACAGACAAGAATCAATTTTAGATAAAGATCTCTAAGTGAGGAATGAAAGCAGGATAAGCATGGAGATATCACTGGGATGGAGCAGAAATCCTGACAGCTGGGCACTGGAATCTAGGAATGGCAAATTAACACTGCTTTAGGAGCTCTCCCTTTCCAGAGTGGAATCCAAATCAGTCCAGGGGCTGAGCCTTACAAGCACTTGTCTTTAATCAGTACAAACACTTCAGAAAGGATCATTATTTATACCTTGTGTTGCCTTACACACAGTTTAGTGGTGTTTTCACTACCACCCCCCAAGAAATGCCTTGCAGAGCTGCAATCCCAGCTGACAGTCTATCTGGGATACAGAAAACAGGATACAGAAAAAGGGATAAACAAGGATTTGCAGATTACTTTTAAGAAAGTCTTCCTTGTAAGCACTTAAAAACCAGCACCAAGTACAAAAGAAATGAGCAAAAGGAAATAATAAGCAGAAGTATCAATAACATAGTAGGGGGAAGAGCAGAGTCCCCTCTAAGTACAGGAGAAATACCAGTAGATATGAAAAGAAAGTAGAATATAACCAAAAGAGCCAGAGGGATCCCACAGCTTCCACCCACAAGCCCTTTGTGTTGCTGTACAAGGATTTCCTCACTGTTCAACATGCATTCTGTACCTTGCTGCACACAGAGAGGCCATGAAGGCAGCACCCAAAGGGGATGCCCAAGCAGAGTCTGTCTCAGATATCATCAGAGATAGCAGGAACTGAACATGCCAGCACTGCTTTAACCCAAGAGGCCTGTGTGACCCCAAAGCCATAAAAACAAAGCTTTTTTCACACATAAATAGGGTGAGGGGACTTTAGCCTTCTTTACCAATAACAAATAATTTGGTGGGGGTACCAGTTTCTTTTAATAAAAATGTTTGGTTTTGGTTTTTTTTTGACAATGATGGTTGAGGGTATGACAAATGCTTTCCTTCCTTAGCTGCAGACAGTGATCCATTCAGGCTCAGAGGAGCAGAGAAAGGCACTATTTCAAGGGATGCTGTGAATGCATAATTGATGGAAAATCAAATCCTGCAGCTCCTACTGCTGGGAAAAGTAATAGAGCAGAGGGGACAGGACCCTGCAGAGCCCATGAAGTTCAGACATTTGCTGAGAAGGAAAATCAGGCCCCCAACTTTCAGAAAATAATCTAAAGGCGTTTGCTGCTTATATACAAAAGCCCACAAGTTACAGCAAAAGCAATATCTGAAATCAGCTGTTCTGGATACACCACAACACTGAGTAAGCAGGTGTTCTACTATAAAAAACACCTTACCCTAATTTCAAATTCATGTCTTATAGTAACTTGCCCAAATGTAATTTCAAGCCTGTAAGGAAGTTACAGAGTTAGTACTGCAGATCTATAAACCTTGTCTCATGGAATCAAGCTTCTCTGCTGTCAGCTTTCAAGGGTTTTAATTTTCAGCTGCAATTTCTACACATTCAAGACTAACCAGTTTAAAAAGCTAGAAACCATCACTTTCTATTTTAATAGCTGAAGACTTCCCACACTGTCCTGCCTAAATGAGGTTTCTTTCTTCTCGTGAGAGCATTGATTGTACACAAAGAGACTTTAAATAGCCCATTTAATGCCAGTTTTCATGCACTGGAGGATTAAAGTCATAATAAACTGTTTGAATAGTCTAATCTATCACAAAGCACAGGCTACAGTCTCTCACCTGGTAATTTCTGCAATGTTCTGCTACATTTTGGTAAACTAGAAACATATAGCTTTAGGTTTCTAAACACAGACTCCAGCAGATTAAAATACTGCCCTATCACTGCACTACCCCAGCAGTGAAATGCAGTTATGGTTCAAAACACACCTCTTTCCAGCAAGCTCCACCTCAGCCACTGGGTCTGCTCATACCATCTTCCATCCAAAGTCTAACACCCTCAAAATTCCACTTCTGCCTAGGAATTTGCAGAACACGGTCCCACTATGAACTTGCCTTGGTTAAATTACACTTTTCTCACTTCTCAAAAAGCCAGACCAAATTCATTCCTTTACTGCCCTTCCATTAATCCTTTCCAACCTTTCAACCATTTCCCAGCTGTGATGGTGGTGTAAGTGGTGCCAACACACTTCATTAAACTCTGAAGTGTGATCTCTATCTCACCTGTCCTTCAATGACCAGTGGCAGATAGCAACACTTAGCTGCCAATAACCTAACAACTTTTCCATGACCCATTACCCTCTATTTCCAAAGGCCATAAAATGGAAGGGTTTGCATGTAACCAAAATCAAACTGACCTGAGCTACAGGAATTGGTACTTCTTACTAAACCCAAGCCCAACAACAGGAAGAAACTGAAATGATGTCTTTTGGCTTAACAGTAATTACAGCAGCTAAAGCAAAACGCCACCTTAATATAATCACTATTTTTTAACACTTGTTATTAGTTCAACATGAGGAAAAATTTCAGTCCTTTGGAACTGGTGGTGAATAAATGAAAGGGGTGATCTCAAAGTAACATTAACAGGGGCATTATTTGTCCCATAAACTATGAAGATATTTTAGAAGGGCTGTAAAGCTGAGCTATAGCAACTGACAGAAGATGTAATTATATAAGCAGCTGCATTCCAAATTTTGCTGGGATCTGCAATTTCCTGCAATTAGGAAGGAATGTGGAATGTATGCATCTCCAATCTTATGCATTTTGAAGCAAGACATTCACCATCAGAATGCTGGCTCCTGGTGCACCTATTGTCATTCCAAAACATACTGACAGGGAAGCCAGGGAGAAGCTAGTTACTTATCTTACCTAGGAACAGATCTGATAACTAAAAATACAGTTTTAATACCCAGAACATCCTTAGCTGCATCTGAGGAGAAGAGCTGGCACTGCTGCTCCCTGCTTCAATTAAACATCAGATACTGCAGAGCACTTCCTAAGCCTTCAGATCCACACTGTTCTCTCCAAAGGAAAGATGGTGAGGAAGCACAGCAATGGGAAGCTGGATGCTAATTAAACCATTTGACTCAGATAATTTCATAACAAGGAGTGACCTGATCTTGTCAGGATGGATAACAGATTTTTCTTGGGGTTTGCTTGGCTTGTTTTGGGAGCTTTTCACTTTGGTTTTTCTTTAAGATAATCCAATGGCTCTGTACTTAAGACTCATGTCTCTAAATAGGAGTCAGAAAAGTTAATTTAGCTTAAGGTAAAGGAAAAGGATCCAGGATTAAGAAAAGAGAACAACATTAATATTTTTCAGGGTCTTTACCAGAAGATTACAAATGCCCCCCCAAATATCAATACAAGGCACACAACTGATAAAAGCCCTGCCTGTGTGCTCAGCCTACAAAGAGCTGCAGCACAGGCAGAGCCCAGGGGAGATGAGATGAATCCTCTGGGGCCTGAGAGCAGCTGAGCTCTGTGAGAGCTGCTCAGGGGCAGGGCTGCCCCAGCTCTCCCCTGCCCTCCTCCAGAGAGCCCTGGGATGGATCCCTGGGGGCCAGGCCTGAGGCAAACAGCCCAGACTCAGCAATGCTGAGAGCCTCACACACCCATCCCTCTTCCACAGAGCCACAGAAAGGTGTCCTGGCTCAGGGGAGACCTTCTCACTCTCTAAAACTCCCCAAAAGGAGGTGGTAGCAGGGGGGATCAGCCTCTTCTCCCCAGGAAGAAGCAATAGGACGAAAGAAAATGGCTTCAGGCTGTGCCAGGGGAGGTCTAGTTGGATATCAGGAAAAGTTTCTTCACTAAAAATGTTGGCAAATGCTGGAACAGGCTGTCCAGGGAAATGGCTGAGTCACCATCCCCAAGGAATTTAAAAATGCCAAGTGACATAGTTTACTGTTGGATTTGTCAGTGCTGACTTTGACTCCATGATCTTGGCAGTTTTTTCCAATCTAAATGATTCTATGATTCCGTGATTCTGTTCCATAATATTTTCTGTACTCTCAGTTTTGATTTTTTGGCATATGTACTTTGCTTCCCAGTGGTTAACTTTTGAGGAGAGCAACTTAAAACAAAGGAAAAAACCAAACAGGAGTCAAAAATGTAATCATATTACTGCAGCAACTCTGCAGATCCAGACAAGGACAGGTCTTAAAATAATAAATGGTCTTCAAAGAAATTTCTGCACCACCTCTGCTCTGCTGAAGAGGATGCCAGCACTAAGAGAGCAGACACAAAACTTCAGGAAGAGCACCCAAGCTGACCAGAGCCCCTGTGCTCTGGAGGCAGGAGCTCACCTAAAGCTCCTCAGCTCCTTCCCAAGCTGTGCATGCCTGCCACTCAGGACAGCCTCTGCCCTGAGAACTGGGACAGCTCCAAGCAGCATCAGCAAACTTGCAGACTCCTTACCAGTAACTGCAAGGAGACACAGTCCAGACTTGTGAAAGTCCCATGTCCCACACAATTCTGAATGCACACCACAGGAAATAAGAGAAAAAAAACCAACCCTATTTTCTTCTCCAAATTAGAAATCTTGAGCATTTTACAGTAATTTAAAAAGTTCCATTCTACCATTCCAGCCTTTCAAAATGCATTTCTTTTTAACTACAGTTTTATCTCTAGACTTTCCCAAACCCTTGAATTCCATTAGAAGATCACAGAAATTAAAGTAGGAATAGGCACATACTGAAAATATATGATATGAAAACCAGAATATGTCAGTGTAAGTAATTTAGACACTTGCAAAAAGGCTGGTGTGCTACTCTGAAAAAGATCCTGACAACTACAAATTGCAAAGAAAGGCAACAGACAAGTATTGCTTTGGATAATAAATTGCTCACTTACTTTTCAATTTTTTCTACCAAACTTTTATCTTGGGCAGCAGAAACAAACACTGATGATAGATCATCTCAGATCCAAGTGGCCTGCAGAGGCTTGGAGGGTCTCACTTTGCTTTTAGAATACTTTTATCACTGCACAGCATGGAAGTAGCCACTTCAGAAAGAGTGCTGCTTGTGCCCTGCACTTGTCTGAATCATCCTGCTTCGAGAGAACAGGATGTAAAACTTGAAATCCAAGCAATGGGGTCCTTGTAAGGACAGCCAACAAAAGCAATGTTCATACAAAGCACTCCTAAAATACAGAGAAGAGAGGAAGGTATTACCACCTAGTCATACAAATTTTCAGAAAAAGGTTTTTCTTCCCAAGAATTACAAACAAAAACAAAGCCCCCAAAAGCCACCATGACTTATAGGGCATTTGTTCACCCCCAAAACTGGTTTTGTTCCCAGTTAGAAAATACTCCCTTGTCCCTTCCAGGGGCTTTGCATGAGCACTGCAGAACCTCCCCCAGCAGCCAGTCCTGCAGCTCCTATCCCAACTTTTGGGATCCAGAGCAGTAAAGGTCATTCCAGCAACACAGCCTACCCAGAGCTATGGCACAAGGAAAAGGAACTTTAACTCCCAGGTGGAGATTTTCTACAGAAAACACTGTCAGAGAGGTTCAGTGCAGACATTTTCTAAAGCCACTGCTCTCACAATGATTCACAGGGTCTGTTATCTCCCAGTCTGAGGGTGAGGAGCAGCTGCAGGTGGATGTGAGGCTGCCTGGATGGCCCCTGGGACTCCTACAGCAGCTAAAGACCAGGCCCTACAGCCAGCCTGCAAAGGGAGACAATCAAACAGCTCTCAGGGCTGAGAGAGCCAGTAAATTGAAGGGAAATGGTGACTTTGGAGCTCAGAAGAGTACTCAGGCTTTATTTAGATGCATTTCTGGCTGGAGAGAAGATATGTGACGACACTAAATTACAGATGTACTTTTATGTCAGCTCTTCCACAAGCACAAGGGACAAAGACAGAAACAAGGTGGATACTTTCTTCTCTTATGATCAAGTACCCTTGATTTCAGGCAGGCAACTGAGAGAACAAGGCCAAGGTTTCAAGAACAAAGGAAACAAAGTTAAGCTTTGAATGCCTGGATGCAAAGAATCCTTCTAAAAGCACCTCACCAAAAACAAAAACCCCAAACCAACCCCAGCAGTGCTGCGAGGCACTCAGTGACCCCAGCTCCTGCTGGCAGAGGGGAACCCATCCCCACAGCCTGCCTGGAGCTGCAAAGGCAGCCTGGTACCTCCTGCAAGTTCCTGTCCCCAAATCCCACCCTAAAGGTGCAGTAAAACACCCTGACAGAGCTCCAGGTGGAGCTGTCTACAATGAGCCTCTGGCTGGGGGGTTTAACACAGCCTCTGCCAGCCAGAATTAGCTGGGAGCCCGAGGTGCTGCCCTTGTGGAGGATGTGTGCTCTTGTGGCTCACCACTTGCAAGACAAAATCCAGTAACTTTGGTTTCTGGTGCCTCAAATCCCACCCATCAGCCTTGAAGCTTTTCAAAAAATAGCAGTGCTGGGACCTGTGCTTCCATATCTTGTGCATCTGAGCCCTGCAGACATTCCTAGTCTCCATCCTTGTTTTATTGTGTGCTTTAGCTGTGAGAGCCTAAGTGCTACACTTATTTCTTAAAAATGCACTAAAACATTTACAGTGGCTACAAAACAGTGGCTTCTCTCATTGCAATGGGGTTTTTTACACTCTATCATTAAATAAAGCTCATCTGAAATTTACTGGAGTATAATTCTCCAGCTGCATTTATTACATGTTTCATTGCCTTGGTCAGTAGCCAACATCTTCATAAATAATGCAAGTAAAATATTAACCCTGGTTATTTATTATACTTTAACTGATCCTGTCACCTGAGCAAACATTCTGCATTTTGGTAAGGAAGGGAAAACTTCTGGGAAGCAAGAAAAACTTTCACCCACTTTGCTTCCTTCAAACCCCAGAGTTCTGCACACAGAACAGGAGACGGCACTCGAATTTTTCATGTTCCCCTCCTCCCCAAGGAGCTGCAGTCTTTTAGCCTACGTAAGCCCCATGAAAAATGTCAGGCTAGGTAATTTATTTCCAGTTACAGTTTTTGTGTGTGTTTGAAATCAGTTTGCTGATTTAGCCACTGGTACACAGAGTGCCTCTGTGTCTCACACTCGGAGCTCGTCACTCTTTCAGCAATCTGCACAAAAAGTTGCATCTGCAAACAAAGAATAAACACTTCTCTTTCCAACTCTTTGTATGCTGCAAGCTTAACGTTGACTATTCAAGCCTGGCCAGCCTACACAGAGTTCTTAGAAGTGAGCAAGAGTCCTTCAAACAATCTTCCAGCTCTGCTTCTGTACAGTAACTTTTCACCTGCATCCCAGCCCTAAACCAGGCCAACCTGGGACTTCAGGTCTAAAGCAGATTTTAGATCCTGCTGTCAAAAGGAGAACCAGTGCACAGGTGTGATTCCCTTTCTCCTTCCATCAGGAGAGAGAGCACACTGCCTTCCACCTGGATCTCTGCAGGCACTCAGCACAAACAAACAGCCTCGGATCTCCTGCCAGGAATATTGATGACTGAGGAACAAGCCAATGCAAGGCAATCCAAGAGCAAAGAGCAAATGTAAAGATCAGTATTTACTTCCTACTGTTTACAGCAGCTTCATGTTTTCTCATGGCCTAAATCTGCTAGAGCCACAGCAATTCCACCAGCAGCAGATTTAATCCTACATTTAACTAAGAACTGCACATAAGAGCCAGCAGACTTGTCCCTCCCTGCCCTCCTCCTGTCTGTGTCCCCCACTGCTGCCTTTGATGGATGTTTGGGTTGATCTCTGTGGGTTCCCTCCCTACCCAGGCATCTGGGCCCAGCCAACCATGCACTTCCAAAAGCTGCTCTTGTGGTCTTGCTAGTTCTTCAATTCCTTTTCGCATGAGGAGCTCCACTGACAGCTGCTCAGGGCTCCAGATGGAGGCTTGCAAATACAAAGTGGAGCACAGAAACGTTCTGGGAGCAGGAAAGGGAATATGCTGACTGAGGAAATCCACCAGCACTGAACCATTCCCCAGCACTCCTCCACTTCCTGCACCCCAGACAGCATGGATAATTAACTGCTCACTACACTAACATCTTCATATTAGCAAAAAGCCCAGGGAACCAGAATCAACAGCAGCAACAGCAAAGATGAAATGGGAACAGTGTGCTCACAAAAAAATAACAGAAAAAAACCCCACACCAAAAAAAAGGTGGTTTTGACAAGTCTCAGAGAGTTCTTCAGCGAGAGCTCAGCTGTAGCTTTGCCACAAATCCCTGGTTTAAGGCAAGGGAAACACACCCCAGCCCTGCAGCAGTGCAGGAAGGAACTCAGCCCAGGGAGCCAGCCCAGCCCCAGCCGTGCCCCTCACCATTCACATGCTGCAGACAGCAACAAGATTTATCTTTTCCTAGCAGTGGCTACTAGGGACCCACAACTCCTCACCCCCCTCTCCAATCATTATAAGGCATAAAGAAAAACTTTGGAAGTGCATTTTTCTGAGTTGATAAAATTCAATTCAATCTTGGTAAGAGAAACAAAAAACCCAACCACAAGGGAAGTAAGATCATGTTCCAGCATCAGCTTCTGGAGCTGCTTCCTACTCCAAATATTGAAGCCTTAAATCAAAAGCAATCAAAAACCATTTAGTCTTGTATAAATGTAAGAACCTTAGAAGAAAGATCTCTCCTTTGTAGACTCTACAAGGTCTCTGGCAGTGTGCTGTGATGAGCTGACAATGGCAAAATGTTTATATGAACCACAGAACTCATAATGAGTGGAGTTCATCATGGAGTGATGGAGTGAAAGTGCCTCTGTGTTTCAGTCCCCACCACCTTCACCTGACTGGGTGCCCCAGGCCATTCCTGCCACCCTTGCATCCCACCCTGTCCCCAGAAAGGGAAAACAAAACATCCCTGTCCTGTCCAGCCCCTCCCCAGCCCACTGTGAATTCAAAGGGCATCTCTTCCAACACGGGGCAGCCCTGCATCCTCCCATCCCTACCCAGGAAACAGCTGCTAGGGTTTGGGAAGGCTGGAGATTACTGAATGGAGGGGAGGAGATGGATCAGGAGAAAAACACAGAAACAAGGACAAAATGTAGGTTCCAGTGGCCTCTCACTGTGATTATGGAGGTCTGGTCCAGGTCAGGGACTGCAGTCTCACCTGGGTGCTCAGACACCACCAGCCAAGCAAGAACAGCCACCAGAACTTCTGGGTGGAATTCTGGTGTGGAAAGAGCCTGTTCTAGCTCAGATTAATGGCTGCAAGCCTTCCTGCTCTGTGCCTCAGAGATGTATGCATGAGCAAGCTCCATCCCAGTCATACCACCATCCCAAAGGAGTCTGCCTTGCTTTTAAATGCAGGAGAACACAGAGGCTCCCAGGATACAATATCCCAAGTCTCAGCAAAAGCTGGGAATGGTACCAGCATTTATGTGACAAGAACTGAAACAATTACCACTTGGAGTCAAACATTCTGCATTTCAGCTTGTGGATGCCAAACGTTTTAACACAGACTGAAATCAAATCCTCCCCTCTAATAGAGGAGCAGGTAACAGAATATTCAGAAAGGAAAAAGCAAACAAACAAGTTCTCTTCTGGGATTAGATGTCATCTCTTAGAGTTAAGTTTGTTTCTGAGAGAAGAAATGTTCTTAAAGCTTAACCATTTCCCTCCCCTTTTTGATCATTTCCAGATCCCCAAAATGTCACCAAAGAAATGATTATTTGCCCAGTACTGCACAGAAAAGAGCAAAGCTAACAGAAAGAAAGCCCCATATTCAGATCACACCTCTGTCATATGCCTTTTCTCCTCCAAGGTACTGAACACTGCTGCCTAGAGATGGGTATCAGTTAAAATGTCCTATTAATCAGGGTTTCACAAATCACCCAAATCCCGTGGCAGCATTCAAATGTCTTCTAGTGAATGTCTCTGAAAGGTTAAGTCATTTCAGGGTCATTCCAAGCACATAACCAAAGAAACAGCTGGGGGTAGGCAGAAACAAACAAAAGAAAACAAGGAAATGAAAAATGAAACAAAATAAAAGAAGCAAAATAATTTTCTTAATTTTAAGAGACTTAAGATTGATAGTTTTAACTACTAGAATCACAGTGTGCAAATGATCAAACTTCCAACAAATAGATTCAGCCCCCCTGAAACCACATCCTGAATCATAAATTACATTCAGTGGTGCAAACCAGGCATTGTGGCATAGCAATGACTTTAACCCATCTGAAATACCTCTGCACAGTCCAAAATAAATAGATTAATCAACTGCAGGCTTTCCTAAATGAAAGACACTTCAACAGGCTTTCAAGCCCAAACCACAGTCTTAGAGCAGGTGGAGTAATTTCCTCTAGGTTCACCCATCATGAAAACCAAGGAGCATCAGAAGAACATAAAAAATGCTTCCTCCTGCTCCATCGTGATACCCCTCTCCATTCTCTCCTCTTCTTATGCAAGGAGCCCAGTAAGTTTCCTCAGAAGAACCCTTTCACAACTTGGGTCATCACCGCGTCCCCTCCCTGTTCCTTTCCAGCTCAAACACCTTTTATTTTAATTTATGAATGGGACCAGCACCACACAGCACATTCCAGAAAGAGACGGGAATGTTTTAGGTTTTGCTTTTTTTCTGCTTCCCTAACAGTGTTAGGATCCAGTTTAGTGTTTCTGACCGCTGCCCTTTCCACAGAGCTCGCTCGCGTGCCATGACAATCCAAAGAAACACATGTAAAATTATGATGCTTGCTTCAGATGTGTTAGCCTGGATTTATCTCCATGCAGTTTTTCTGATGTTTTACCACTTCCCTACTCGGCACAAGGACCCTCAATAATCCTTTGCTGTTGCTTCTAGGGATTCAGTCTCCTCTCTCCACGTGGGCACCTCGCCATGCTGCCCTGATTGGTTTTGCCTGGCCTGGTTTTTGGCTGCACCAGTGACCTCCACCAACCCATCCCAGCCACCTCCTCCTGGCTTCCTGCTGCTGTTTGCTCAAGGGGGAGAGGGAACACAGCCCCGTGGGCAGTTTATTTTTGCTCAACATCTTTTCAGGGTGTCCTGGTTTAGGGCAAATTTGGGAGAGAACCCCCAAAGGGCCTCCTCTAGGAAAGCAGATTCAATTGGCCCAATTTTCTCCACAACCAGTCCGGGAGAAAATACCTCCTTAGAGAAAAGTGGAAAAACCTATTTATTAAACAATAAAACCTAAACAACATTAAATAATAAAACCCCTTGTTGCTCCAAAAGAGATGACAAACTGAGAAAGTCCCTCCCTGGGTTGCAGTTCAGCTCACTCAGGCTCTGATCAGTCCCTCAGTGCTGGAAATGTTGCGGGCCGGGCCCAGCCCAGTGGGCCACAGGTGCAGCTGCCGGTGCTCTTCTGGATGTTCAGTCCAGAGCAGGTTTCAAGAGATCCAAAGAAAAGGGAAAAAAGAAAAAAAAACACAGTCCAGGGAACTTCTTTGCCTCAACAAGCTAAAACTAACTAAAAGCAAAGGAGAGCTCTGTCCCACTGTCTGTTCATCCACAGACAACACAGTCAGGAGCAGGAATGTGGAGGAGTGCGTGCAGTGTCTGAAAACAAACTGCACGCTTCTTCTCTCTTTGGAACAGGTCTTCAACCCCTTCACTCTCTGGAACAAGTCTTAAAGGTGCAAAACTTATTATTCAGCATAAGCAGAACAGATGATTGGGGATAAAAGCATCATATAGTCAACCCAGGACACAGGGCCTTCATCAAATGCCATTTGCAAATGGAACCAATGCAGCCACCCCTGCCCACACGCTCACCGGTCCCTGCAGAGAGCTCCAGCAGATCCCAGCCATCCTTCCCCCCTGCAGGAACTCCAGCAGATCCCAGCCATCCTTCCCCCCTGCAGGAACTCCAGCAGATCCCAGCCATCCTTCCCCCCTGCAGGAACTCCAGCAGATCCCAGCCATCCTTCCCCCCTGCAGGAACTCCAGCAGATCCCAGCCATCCTTCCCCCCTGCAGGAACTCAGCAGATCCCAGCCATCATTCCCCCCTGCAGGAACTCAGCAGATCCCAGCCATCATTCCCCCCTGCAGGAACTCAGCAGATCCCAGCCATCATTCCCCCCTGCAGGAACTCAGCAGATCCCAGCCATCATTCCCCCCTGCAGGAACTCCGCAGATCCCAGCCATCATTCCTCCCTGCAGGAACTCCGCAGATCCCAGCCATCATTCCTCCCTGCAGGAACTCCGCAGATCCCAGCCATCATTCCTCCCGGCAGAGTACTCCAGCAGATCCCAGCCATCATTCCCCCCTGCAGGAACTCAGCAGATCCCAGCCATCATTCCTCCCTGCAGGAACTCAGCAGATCCCAGCCATCATTCCCCCCTGCAGGAACTCAGCAGATCCCAGCCATCATTCCCCCCTGCAGGAACTCCGCAGATCCCAGCCATCATTCCTCCCTGCAGGAACTCCGCAGATCCCAGCCATCATTCCTCCCTGCAGAGTACTCCAGCAGATCCCAGCCATCATTCCCCCCTGCAGGAACTCAGCAGATCCCAGCCATCATTCCTCCCTGCAGGAACTCAGCAGATCCCAGCCATCATTCCCCCCTGCAGGAACTCAGCAGATCCCAGCCATCATTCCTCCCTGCAGGAACTCAGCAGATCCCAGCCATCATTCCTCCCTGCAGGAACTCTGCAGATCCCAGCCATCATTCCCCCCTGCAGGAACTCCGCAGATCCCAGCCATCATTCCCCCCTGCAGGAACTCAGCAGATCCCAGCCATCATTCCTCCCTGCAGAGAGCTCCAGCAGATCCCAGCCATCCTTCCCCCCTGCAGGAACTCAGCAGATCCCAGCCATCCTTCCCCCCTGCAGGAACTCCGCAGATCCCAGCCATCATTCCTCCCTGCAGAGTACTCCAGCAGATCCCAGCCATCATTCCCCCCTGCAGGAACTCCGCAGATCCCAGCCATCATTCCTCCCTGCAGGAACTCAGCAGATCCCAGCCATCATTCCTCCCCGCAGGAACTCCGCAGATCCCAGCCATCATTCCCCCCTGCAGGAACTCAGCAGATCCCAGCCATCCTTCCCCCCTGCAGGAACTCAGCAGATCCCAGCCATCATTCCTCCCTGCAGGAACTCTGCAGATCCCAGCCATCATTCCTCCCTGCAGGAACTCAGCAGATCCCAGCCATCATTCCCCCCTGCAGGAACTCCGCAGATCCCAGCCATCATTCCTCCCTGCAGAGTACTCCAGCAGATCCCAGCCATCATTCCCCCCTGCAGGAACTCAGCAGATCCCAGCCATCATTCCTCCCTGCAGGAACTCAGCAGATCCCAGCCATCATTCCTCCCTGCAGGAACTCAGCAGATCCCAGCCATCATTCCTCCCTGCAGAGTACTCCAGCAGATCCCAGCCATCCTTCCCCCCTGCAGGAACTGTGCTGTCTCTCCCCCTGTCCATCATGTTTCAGCTCTCAATTCTGCTGCTCAAACAGTTCCTACCCAGTGCCCTGGCACAGACATCAGGCCTACGGGCAACAACAGGCACAAACACACTGTGGATTATCAGGTTCTTTGTCAAGTACAAGGAAGTGGACATAAGAGCTGTAATAAACTCTGCTGGCCCTCAGCTGGGCATGCCTGTAGGAGCCAAGATAATTTCCAGATGTCTCAGTACTGCAAGATACAAAGTTAGCGATAATGGCTTCAGCTACCGCTGTGCCTTCTCTTTGTTTGATTAAAAAATAATATAGAAGGAAAGATTTGATAAGCTTATTTCTCCAGGGAAAAGAAGGGGTCAGAAACATGCACTTGATAGAGGAGCCTGCATTCAGCAAGCATCCTGGCTGTGGGAAAAAAGGACAGACCACAGGAAGAAAGCATCACAAAAGCAGCAGCACTATGCAAAGCAAGGCTTGATATAAAGAGGATTGATGGAGAGTCATCTGACCCCAAGCATTCCAAAAAATGCAGTCATGTAGCATTACAAAACAATTCTGTTTCAGGGCATATGTAGAAGAGAAGGCATTTGTGGTAAACCAGCCTTTTAACAACACACTTAAGATGTACTCCATTTATCACAGTCACAAACTCATATGACATCCAGAGAATCTCAGAAACACTGGAACAAGACCAACCATTATTCAAATGCAATCAGTGCATCTATTTCAAAGAAGAAATCATCAGTTAAATCTTTCTGGACTTAAACCCTGAATTTAATTATTTAAAAAAAAATCAGTGTGATATTATGTAACACCTAACATCATATATATTGTAACATATAAGAGAAGTCAGAGCATATCTTGCTTTAGAAATCATGCACTGGAAATTTTATTTTTAGAATTCGAGGTCTGAGTGGTCCCACAACAGTCATGTCCATTTTGCCCAGGAACAAGCAAATCTGATGATTCTAGAGATCTGCCTAGTCCAGTACCCTGTCACTGACAGTGAGTGACAGCAAGTGCCCAGAGAAGGCTCTGAGACAAATGTAAATACATGGATATGCTTCCTCAGGATATTCCCCCAGCCTGCAATGATTTGTTCTCCCACTAACTCATAAGGTTGCAATTTGTATCTGCATATTTTATAGTCTTTGATGGATTTCAACTCCCAAGAACGTGTACAGCAGATTTCAAACCCGTGTACGCTGCTTATACCCACAGTGCCCTGTGGTGCCTATGTTTTGTACTTTGTGTGAAGCAGCAGCTCCTGGTGCCTTCCCTGTCCAACTGATCCTAATTAGCTCCTTATGCTTAAGGTGGAAGAGAGCAATTAGCTCTCTTTTCCCACACCAGCCACCTTTTGAACTCTTGGGCAGATACTTTTTGATGTGACAACCTGCCATTTTCCATTTTGTCAGCTGATCTGCAATCCTGTCTACCAACACCCCAATCTAAAACCACACACTCCCCTCTGTCCTGAAAAGAAAAAAAAATCAAATACTCTGGGCTAAAAAAACCCTCTCCTGAGTTAAGACAGACACAAAGTGGTGATACAGTAATTTTATTACTGCTCTGTCATCCCAACAGTTTCTTTCACTTTTTCTCCACCCACAGGTATTATAAATTCTCTGGTAGCCTTCTGTCCACTTGCTGCCTGGAAAGAATCACTAGTTTTTTATGCCTGCATCTTCATTGTTCTCCTTGTGCCAGGATGTTGATACTCAGATTCACCTTCCACATCTACATTACCTAAACCTCCTTTATTTATGCCCCACCACCACTCTGGGTGCTTCCCAGTGTCTCCCCATCCTTGTACAGCAAATACCAGGCACACTTCCTTCGTATCACCTGCTTTCCTCCACAGCCAGCCTCCCACAGCCAGTCTGTTCTGCCATCAAATCTTGGGCTCAGTCTCTTCCCTCACTTCACAGGTTTCAAATTCCTCTTCCCCATCAGACATTTCAAAGACTCCTAATTCAATGAAAGATGACAAGCTCTGGCCTCTTTCCCTGTAAATACTTCATTTTCTCACTGTGACCATTACCACTGCTTTCAGCCTGCTGCATCCATCCCCTCTGGGGGCTGCCATGACTCCTTCTCTTTTCTTTATCTTTTCTCCTCTCCTCTGCAGTGCCTGTGCTTTGAAGCCTGCCCTTCCAGGAGAACTGTGGTTTTGTTTGTCCCCTCTGGGACAGATGCTTTGTGTTTGGAAGAGCACTGGGCAGGCTGTGGGCACAACAGAGCCCTGCAGCCCTGGCACCGTGACTGCAGCAAGGGTGGCACAGGGCAGCCGCAGGGCCCTGCCCATGACAGGCCATGGACAGAGAGCTGAAAAATGCAGGATTAAACCATCTGCAGTGGTGATGAGCAGCACCCCAGCCCTTACCTTCTCCCACCAGGAAGCCTTTCTCTGAGCCACGAGCTGATGCAGCTGCTCCTGGAGAGCCAGCAGGTCCCTGGATAATCTGTCCATTTGCCCAGCCAGCTTGGCAGCCCAGGGGCAGCAGGAGGTCACCTCTGGCAGCCTTCTTTTCTCCACATCAGCATCCTGGGACTCACACATATTTCCCTCCTCAGCCATATCATCCAACACAGTTTCCTAAACAAAAAACAATAAAAGTTACTTTTCAGCAGGAGCTAAAATGGTTCCCTCCATCCTTGTGGTAATTCTTAGCTAGGAATTCACTGCTGCCATCTCAATCTACAGTTGCTCCACAATTTCAGAGTTATTTTGAGAGAGAACCCCCTCAGTTCACTATAACATATTTCCAAGTTAACAGAAAACTTATGTTGCTAACCCAGCTTATTTTAGAAAGCACTGCACAGTCAGCTACTCTGCACTGCACTAAAGCATAAAGTAACACTCCTGAGATGGAGGTGATCAGCACTGCAGCAGCCTGGATATGCCCTTCCTCTCAAATTCTGAGCTTGGATGCACTTCTAGGGCTTTTGGCAACAAAGTGATGACCAGGGAGGTACATGTTCACACTGTCCAGGAGAGCCCCCCCTGCTCTAACACCCACAGGGTCACTTGTGCCCATGGAAAACTCCACAAACTGAGAAACATCCAGGGATCCCTGCTCCAGACTGGTCAGGAGCTGACAGCTCTGCTTGACCATGACCATCTAGCTGGTTTGATAATTAACTGTGCAATTGCCTTCCAAGGTAGCAACTGCTATTTCAAACACTCAAGGAAAAAAAAAAAAACACAAAAAACCCCAAAAGCATTTAAACAAAACATTCAGAGCCCATCTATACACTCTGGTGCACAGACTGTGCAGAAACACACATTTTTCAAGCCTGAATAGCACAGCATAACTAAAGGACATAGGCCTCACTCACAGAATATTAAATATTTATTTCCATACTGTTATCAAGAAGACATTCAATAGGAGAGGTCATAATCTCTTTTAAGGACATAATTTGCATCCAAAATTATCTTTAGCAATTGAAGGAGTAATTTAGAAGCACTGGCAGGAAATTCAGCAGTTGAGCAGCGTGGTCTATGCACGAGCAAGGAAAATCCAAGAGCATCATTACTGCACAGCAGCAGCACTGCTGGAGGAGATGCCAGAGAGCCAGAAGTCACCAATGTCACACTGCTCAAGTCAAGCACCGTGTCACAAACCATAACCACGAGTCCCAGGGATAGAAGAGTGCTGACTGTAATGCTGACTTACAGGTGAGGCACTTGAAGTTAAACACAGACAAACAGGAGGGAAAGTCCCAGATGAGAGCAGCAACAAACATCAAAAGCTCGAATGTATGGCCTACAAGGACACATAAAGACATCAAAACTTTAGCTTAGCCTAGAAACAGGGACTGGGACGGCAGTGACATGCTAACAACCTTCACTTATATAAAAGATTGCTATAAAGAGGATGGGAAATTTTATTTTTTTCTCCTCTTTCTCTCTTTTCTCAGAAGGTAGGTTAAAAACTGGCTTAATTCAGAGCAAGAAATTCTTAGACTCATGCAAGAGAAAGCTTCATAAGACAGCTAAGAATGGCATAGGACACCCTGCAATAGCTCCTTTCTAGGCAAGCACTGGTGCTGGGAATTGGCACAAAGCAGCACCATGGCCCAGCTCCTGAGAACACAGACACAGCAGGGACACGGACAGGATAACAAACTGCAAAGAGATAAAGCACAGGGCTTGGGCTGTTTGGGGTTCTTCTGTTGATGCCTTATTTTGTAATTGATTAAATTACAGAATTGTAACATTAACATTCAGACAATGTTCTCAGGCACGTGGTGGGATTTTTGGGCTGTCTTGTGCAGGGCCAGGAGTTGGACTCCATGGTCCTTGTGGATCCCTTCCAGCTGAGGATATTCTGTGATTACTGCAGTCATGCCATGCTGTGGTGCTCCTGCCCACCACCAGCAGGCAGCAGCTGTGCAAGAACCACCCCATCCATCAGATCAGCAAAGCAAAACACAAGTTTGGTACAAAGAGAAAACTACTGTCTTTTCTAGGTACATCTCATCCCCATACACCCCACTGCATACAGGAACAACCACCATCAGCAGAGAAACAAAAGAAAAAGGCAAATTCACCATCCAGCACACTGAGTGGCTTATAAAGATGCTGCTGGTCAGTTTTCAAGTATTTCTTTAGAACTTAACTCCAGAAAGCAGGCTAACACTCTTCAACACGTCAAAGGCAAATGTTTTGGTGGATACACAGAAATAATTGCAGTTATATTTTCCCCCCGGGAGCCAGGCCTGTGCTAATGTTGATGCTTTCCAAAAAAGCTTAAGATGGTAAACATGTAAAGCAAAAACCATTAGAGAACTAATGGAAATTGGAAGTACTCTTCAAGACAGGTGAGGCAATTTCACACTGCCCTTTGCCTTGCTTTTAGTGTAGAAAAAGGCACATGGGCAATTAGCAGTCAGCTCAACTGATTCTCAAAATTCTGTAAGCTCATAGAGCTAATGTGGTGTGCTAAAGAATTATTTCAGCAACACTGAATGGGCAAAAGTGGTAGAGAGAAGTGAGATGGATGGCATCGTTTGCACTCACTTGAGAAATCCTAAGATGCAGAGAGAAAGGGTTATTGATTTTCTTATGATCATTCAACACAGTTCAAGGGGAAATCAGCAATGTCAACACACTATTTGGCTGGGGAAAAATGAAGTTGTTTTCAATATCAGCTGCCTGCAAATTTAGTTGTTCTCAAGACTGCAATAAAGCTCAGAGGCCCTCTTCTGAAAAGCCATTTAATTTTACAAAAATGTGCAACTGCTATGTTTAAAAACTATTAAAAAACATTAAGACCAGACCTTTTCATTTGTGTTAACTATATGAAATTCTGCCATTCTGCCCTGCAATTCCTCAACTTAGCTGGGTGAGTCCCACTGAAGAAAACAGGAATGAAAGAGAACTGTGGAGTTTACTTCCTCAAATCCTGACTGGAGGTCAGGTGCTGCTACATTGACAAGCTGACCCTTCCAGATGTCCCAAACCCAGGCTGTCCCCTGATAACAATGCAAGGGGGTAAAACAGAACTATAAATCTATAAAACTTTTCTTAACATCTATACATGATATTTGTCTGTTAATTGTGAGATCAATCACCACATTACTCATCTATCACAGAACTATGAAAACATTCCTTACTTTACCAAGACTTTTTTTTCTTTCTCTCAAGTGCTGTTGAACAGATGGTTTGCAACATTTAGTTTTGTGGGACTTAAGGGCCCTTGGGAGTAGCCAGCTATGTTAAAGTCAAGAAAGATGCACCCCTCAAAATCAGTTTGATTTGTTACCATCCACTGCCAGTAAACTGCTTCCAGTTGCTTCCATTCCAGAAAGGCTTCCAGCTGCGTGCTCTCAGACTCCAGGAGCTGTAACAGCTACAGGAGAGGAGACAAAAGAAAGGAAATCAGGTAACTTTGGCCACTTGAGAACTGCGTGAAATGTGTGCTTAGCCTGAAAAAGGTACAAAAAGAGTGTGAGTGGTACATGGGACAACACTGGGTGGCTTTACAAGAACATTTTAAAAACAGATGGGGAAAGGTGAAGTAAAACACTTCTCCCAGTAGCACTGATTTATCCCTCACCCCAAATGTACCAACTTCATCAGCTTTTCCACACAGAAATGTGAGTTTCCTATTGTTTTGAGGGAACAAAGAGACGCAGTTCTGATAGACATGCTTAGTGAATGACCAGCTTCTAATCTTCTACACTTCTTGACCACCAAAATAAGCTGTTTCTGCAAAAGTATTTTTCCCTGTCCATCCCTTCACTCTGAAACAGCATGGAAGAACTCCCTGTAAAATGTTATGTATTTCATAAACTGCATCATCTGCTGCATGAGGAATCCCTCCCTTTGTCTGAGAGCACTCAAAGGAGAGATGCTGCATTAGAGGTACACAAATTATATTTTTTTCACAAATATATGCATGATACACATGTATGCATACACATATACGGTGAAGGAGACATTCCACTAAGTATTTACATACCAGTAAAAAAAAAGCTCTTGTAAAGAATGGTAAGGTGAACAAATTTGTTATAAATCACAGCTCACCAGCTTTAACAATTCTGGTCCTGACCATACTTTTGAAATGAACAATTTTAACACCAATCTGACACCAAGGGCGACTTCTTAAAATGACCACAAAGAGTGTAGGGCCTTGAGGAGAATGATAAAGACCAGACCAGTACCAGCTAAATCCATTTTATGGACTACATTTTATACAGACAACTATCTTCTACTAGCTTTGTTTGCTTTAGTTACTTAGTACATAACATAATTTAAGTAAGTACAAAGCATGAGCTGAGTTTGCAATTTTACTATGCAGATATTACTTGACGGTAATGGAACCAAAGAAAGGAAATCACTTTGCAAGAGTAACTGCTGGAAATTGTATGCAGTTTGCCCTAAAACACTGCTGGATCCAAAATACAATTATTACACATTTGCTCACACACCAGACACTTGGCATTACGCTTAATGATTCTGCCAGTTCCAAGCTCAGCTGGGATATAAAAGGTGGAAGAATGGATTTCTGTCTCCTTTTTTCTTTTCTCCCTTTTTTTTTCCATAGGTACATCTACAGCACCAATGGCTTACATTATGGCATCTGAGGCTTGCAAGAAAACCCAGCCAAAAAGTTGATTAAATATTCAGGCAACAGTGAAGTTACTTGATTTTAAAGTAGCTCTGCAATGTGGTCACGAGCTGTGAGTGATTGCAGTATGAATACTTTTATTGCAGCTAAAGAGGGCTGAAGGTTGGGATGGGGAGTTTTTCATTCTGAGCCTTCAAAAAAGAGTGATCTTAATAAAAACACAGTCATCATCTTTATTCTCACCAGAATGTTAGAAGCACCATATGCCACTTGCTTTCACAGCACAACTGAAAGGATATGGTTCTGAACTTCACCAAACCTCTACAGGATCTGCTGCAGTTAACTGACCTTACCAACAATCAAAGCTTCCTGAGCAGTCTCCTAATCTGAAACCCTTTGGCATCTTTTGTATTTGGGTGCTGTTGTTGCCTTTTTTTTTTAACTGCTTCACAAGTTGCACAAAACTCGAGCAGCTTGTGTGAAAGCCTTCATCTGACTCACCCACTTACAGCAAACTCACCTTTCACTCAGGTTTTAACACCCTCAGAAACAGCAGGCCAGCAACTGTGTGCTGGAAAGCTTCAGCCATAAATCAGTAATGGGATGACTCCAGCAGTCCTTGGAGGACAGTTTCCAGCAGAGCTGCAATACACCGTGGCAGCCTCAGGCAGGCCTGCAATAGCCAGCATTTGAGTTTCCACCCTGAGGGACTTAAGGCACTGCTCCTGAATGCCAATATCCTCTGCCATCCTTTTTTTACAGGCCTTGCAAGACTTTGATGTTATTGAAGCATGGAGAATAAAGCAGAACGCAATAAAAAAATAATGTACTACAAATATCCTTGAGATACCTTAGCAAAAATCATAAAAACAAATAAATGTTCAAGGTTGGGAAGGGACAATGGATTGTATGTCCATGTGCCCTGAATTTGGTCACAAAGACGGGGTCCATATGCCCCAGGGGTGACAGGTCTGACAGGTTTTCACTCAGACATGCCTACGCTTTGGAATGAACATTTCTGTCAGGCAGCTTCCTTCCCCCAGCCTCATGCTTTGCACGAGCTTTGTTCTTTAACAAACTCTGCATTTTGAGACTTTGAGGCCACAATTGTGCATGTTTTCTTAGGTTACACATCCCGGAGCTGGCATTTCAGAAACCAAAGCCCAAATTGTGCCTCTGCATCCCGCCCAAACACAGCACCACTTCTCCCCCCAAACACAGCACCACTCCTTGTTCATTTACCCCCCAAACACAGCACCACTCCTTGTTCATTTACCTCCCAAACATAGCACCACTTCTCGTTCATTTACCCCCCAAACACAGCACCACTTCTTGGTCATTTACCCCCAAACATAGCACCACTTCTCGTTCATTTACCCCCCCAAACACAGCACCACTTCTCGTTCATTTACCCCCCAAACACAGCACCACTCCTTGTTCATTTACCCCCCAAACACAGCACCACTCCTTGTTCATTTACCCCCCAAACACAGCACCAGTCCTTGTTCATTTACCCCCCAAACACAGCACCAGTCCTTGCTCATTTACCCCCCAAACACAGCACCACTTCTTGGTCATTTACCCCCCAAACACAGCACCACTCCTTGCTCATTTACCCCCCCAAACACAGCACCAGTCCTTGTTCATTTACCCCCCAAACACAGCACCAGTCCTTGTTCATTTACCCCCCAAACACAGCACCACTTCTTGTTCATTTACTACCAACAAAAGTTCACACACGTGCCACGAGCACTTCTACCTCTGATGCTACACCAACCTCTCAAAACATAAAACAAATTCCCAAGCTGTAACTAAAGCTGGCAGCCCATTTTCAGTGAACTGAGGACTCGATGTCACACCTCCTAATGAAATTTAAAGACTGAAGCCTGTAGAAGAGCATCAATTTTGTTTCATGAAAAAAGCGAAGCAGTGAGTCAAAAAAGTGCCTCACGTGGGTATCTAAGTGATGCTTAAGGATAATGCCTGAAAAATGTGTTTCCCTCTACACAAAATTAAGACAACCAAATCCATTTCCTTCATTCTTCTGGAGGAAGTTATTGCTTTAAAATATTTACACTGACTGAAAAAGTAACGACAAATTCAAATTGCTAATCTCTGTGGAGAGGCAATTCCATAATGAATGCTGAGAGCAAAAGCTTTGCAGGAACAACTTCTTTGAGCCTTTGTAAAGAAACCACCCCTGGTGCAAGCAACAGCTTTGCTACAGAGGGTGAACTGTGCCTGGCTGAGCTGGCTCAGAGCAGGCTGCCAGGAAACCCCAGTGTGATGCAGAAGGATGCTAACTCTGTGAAGAGCATGCCTTGCTTCCTCCAGCACATGGCTGTGACCTCCAAAGCCAAACATCCAGCCCCCAGCACAGATCACAGACTTCAGGAAACAGGGGGAGCTTCAGCAGCAGAAGGTGACAAGAACACTGAGGTGGTTTTGGACACTTCCCTGAAAATACTCAAAAGCCAGCTGCACACAGCCCTGTAATGTGCTCCCTCCTTGAGCAGGGAGGTTGGACTAGGCGCCTCCAGAGGTCCTTTCCATCCCTGCCCATCCTGTGATACTCAACAAGAGGCCAAAGCTGAATCTTCCACAGCATCCCCAAGTGTAATTCGTATGTTGTTTAAACATATTTGCAATTACTTTTTCTGTAGAGATATTAATCTCTTTCTTATTATTTACCACCATATTAGAAAAATCATTAGTGCCTGTAGACTGTTATGGAAATCAATATTTAATAAATTTGCAGCATAATGCACCCTTTTCACAGGCTCAGTTCCAGAGAGCTCCCTGCAACAAGTATTTAATCTCCGATGCCCACAGCTCATAATTCAACATCCATAGCACTGGCAAAACTATTTTTAATCAAAAATTGCCCTGCCTAAATGTTCAGAAAATCATTTTATTGTTAGACAGACAAAAAAAAATGGACTTTCAGCAATAAATTCTGTTTCTTGGCTCAGAGACAAAACACTGCTAATTCATCACTGTTCATATATGTCTGTAGACAGAAAACTTGCACTGAACTCCTGAGCCCTGCAAACCTCACCCAAATGCCAACATCTCTGGAGAATTTCTCAAGGCTTGAGACAGGGTTGGCTTAGCAGGAAAGCTTGTATGGGGAAGCTACCTAGACTATTCAATAATTGTTTAATAGGTAAGGGCTTTATTCAATGTGCAGTTGGGTAATCTGAGTTCCAGCTCTGAATATCTCACAAGCACAGGAGAGAAGCTAAGTGGAGAAGTCCATTCCAAAAAAATGCAAAGAAAAGGAGTAAACATTCATGGAAGTTATACCATTTATGGTACCAGATATAAACCATAACTGGGATTAAAACTTTAGAGACCCAACCAAGTATCAGATGAAACAAAAAGAATTCAACACATCTTCTCCTCTACCAATACAAAACTACCTTAACTGAAAAAACCTGCAAACCTTGACAATTTAGAGCCTCTTAGCAAGCAGGTTTTCAGGTTTAAATTTGGTTTAAAATGGCCCACACAACCCAAATTGAACTTTGGCATGGCTAAGTTTCACCAAAAGAAACTGAGCAAATCTCAGTATCACAACCATCTCAGGTTGGGACAAACAAACAACACTGTAGGTGGACACACTCAGTGTTCCAAGTTTCAGCTCCACACTGTGATTTTTCCAGATGCAAAGCTGATTTAAGACATTGCCACATATCCCTTGAAGGCTAAAACAAAAATAAACAGGCCTGAAAACTAGAAAGTCACGCTAGAGTAGTGTGAAATACAAGCAGCTGAAGAGCACAAACCCACAGAACAACAGGCAGCCTCTAGGCACAAGGCAAATAAAGACCTTCTCTAATTTCTCTGCCTGTGAAATACCACTGAAAGCCAAGAGAGAGCAGGAGGAGCACTGCAGCCCAACCATCACAAGGCAGTGGATCTGAAAGGCTCTTGGAGGACAGAAGTGGATGAGAAGCAGGACTTCAATCTTTTGCAGAAGACACAATACATAAAATACAAAACACAACAGTTCTGGGTGCCTGAGTAAAATTCCAGATGCCTGGATATGTGCAAAATCTCTGACACCTACACCAAAATATGGGACCTTTCCAGCCACCAACACCAGTTTCACACCACTACAGCTCAAACTCCAGTTGAGCTATCTCAGGGAGCAGGAAATCAAACCACTAGTTAAAAACTTAAATGACAAAGACCATCATGATAAAATGTAACTGCTATTTGTGGAGGGATTCAGAAAACAGCTGTTTAAAATGCAACTGAGAGAAAATGATATTTAAAACAAACAGAATGAGGCGTTTGGCAGATAAAAATTGTATTACAGCTTTCACAGTGATAGGCAGTGAACTGGGATGTATCAATGGCATTCATTTGCAGAGGAACGGGTCAATGAAGGGACCACTTGGCATTTTCCCCATGGAAACGTATTAAAACGTGGGAAAAATACCAGGAAAAAGAAGCCTGAAGTTTTACACTTCAACAGCCAAGATCAATAATGTAAGAATGAAAAAGGTACATATTTTCTTCCCTAAAGGTACCCATGACTTTGGGTACCTAACCTGGCATCCCTGAAAAGCTAAATTTTCAGGCAGTACCAAGTACCTGTAGCTCAGTTAAAGCACATTCAGTAGATACCAAAAATCACACTTTAGAGAAATCTCAGCTAGAGGATTTCAAAGAAAAGCATCAAATTGTATCACAGTACTTCCTGACAGCTGTTATTATTGTACTGCCAACCAAAACCCCCATGCAGCTGATGTCAAAAAAAGACCATTATTCTTCTGCTTTTATTCAGACTGTTTCTGTACACAGAACAAAGCATTATCTATCCATACTCATTTTTTTCTTTTCCTCCCCCCCATTTACTTGCCCATTTCCCAGTATTTTTAACAGGCCACAAACAATTAATTTAAAAACATGTTCGAGATGTGGATTAGTCTAAGATTGCCACTTGATATGAGTACAGTTTCTCCCAGCCTGGCTCTTTGACAAGCCATCATAGACTGTTTGTGCATGCAGGTATTTTCACACATTTTAAAATGTGTTACTGACTAGAGAAACTACTAATTTAAAGTCTGCTAGAGTTCCTCATGTCAATTAATTTCTCTTGCTAGTCTCTTTCATACTCCTTTAAATTAAGCAACAAACTTTAAAAAGAACCACAAATCCAAATCTCTTGCAAAACATGAGTAACAGCTGATTTTATAACTCTATTTTCCTTGGCTATTTAAAAAAACAAAAATACCTGCCAGGAGAGCTGAGTTAACATTATGGGCCAATTGCACAGAAAGTTTAATTTTACAAGGCTGTAAAAACAGCTCTACCAGTCTACTCACAAGCTGAGCTGCATTCTCACATGCAGAAAAGCAGCACAGGTCAGTTCAGCTTTCCAGCAACAGTTCAGAGACATTGCAACATATGAATTTAACTGTGGTCTGCTTCTTTAATGAGCAGTGAGGCTGGAGAGAGGAGTGGTCCTGTCCTCCTTGACTTTCTGCATGGGTTAAGTGTATTTTTGATTCAGAGGTGGATGCAGGCACAAGGCCCCAGTTAGGGATAACAAGATCATCATAGTTTCTGGGGCACTTCAGGATCAGCCCTCATCAATAGCTGTACTTTGGCACAAAAGAAGAGTGGGAAGCTTCTTTTCTGTCAGAAGCTGATAACTCATTTCTCTTTGGCATGAGAACAACAACAGGGTACACTCCTCAAGCAGCTCTGCCCTTTCTACTGACTACTGTGAGCTTCAAGGCACAATTCAAGAGATGACTCAGGAGTTTTAAAGCTCCTCACCCAAACTTTTTTCCCCTGATATTAAATTTGTCCTTCAGGGTCCAATACCCCAGATAAGATCCAATAGGCTGCACCAGCAGATCCTTTCTGACTCCATCACCAAAAACTATCGGCAAGTAAGGCACTCCCACTCTGAGTCTCCTCTGCCAGGAAGGCAATAGGCAGCACAGCATGACCAGGGGATTTGGATGTGGATACAGGACACTCCTGCCACCACAGCAGCTTCAGCTGCTCATGGCAGTTCCATCTTCAGCTTACAGGCATCGGGGATGATGCTGCTCCAACCTTTGCTGTAGCACTGTGGGACCACAGTGCCTGCCTCTCCTCCCCGTGCTGACCCAAAGCATCCCCTGAGCTGCACAGCTTGCTCCCCCCAACTGGGTTTGCCAGCACTTCCACCAGGAAAAGAACAAAAAAGTTGAATGAAAAAAAGTGATGACAAAATACCTCAGCCTTGTCTCTCCAGCTTATTAATTCCAGCTGCATTGTCTCAGGTGGAATTACATTCTAGTATATCACTGTCATTGTCACTGTCACAGCATTCAAATTATGTTAAGTATGGCATAAAACAAGCAAAAGCACAGAAGCAGCAGTGAAGCTCAGTATCATTGTATCAGTTCTGCTGCTGGCAATCACAACCTTGTGCTCACACCAGTGCAGTATGGATATCCTGTGCTTCATGTGCTTCAGAGACACCTTCCTTTCCTGTGGTGGAGGAGTCTAACATATTGCTGCTACATAGTCCAACAATTTATGGAGTCTGTGATAAACCACTGCATCATTTTTCAAGGTCCAAGAACTCTATAAGCTTGGTCAGTAAAATGTGCTAAGCAATAACTCATCCCCAAAAAAATGGCAATGGCAACTACAGAACTGCAGCTCTATTAACTCCTTCCTTTTTGTATGGATAAGTTTAGCTAAAAGCAATATTAGTGACAAATTGCAGCCTGGGGATATTTTCAGATCAAGGTAATAATGCTATAAGGTAGAATGATTTGCTTTAGTGTTGCTATATAATGCTGCCAGTTCCCTCCAACTGGACACTAACTGCAGCCAGAGGCCACCTTGCTTAAAAAAATATCTAAAGAAATATTTTAGCACTAAATCTGTCTGGAGTAATAAAAAAAAAAAACCCAGAGCATCCTTCCCAAGAAGGGGAAGTGGGAAAGTGAAATTGGGTAAAAAGTTCAACAACTAAGTGATTCATGGCTGATGATAAGCTAGTGCCTGGGAGCTGTAGGAGCTGGTTCCATGCCAACACTGCTGAACCACACAGGTGGGAAGGAGCCTCTGGAGGTCTCTAATCCAATCTGCTGCTCAAAGCAAGGTGCTCAGGGCTCTGCCCAGCAAGTCCAGAACACCATCAGCACAGAGGTCACCGCTTCTCCAGGATCTGGTTCCAGAGTTTGATCAATTCACAGCATTTTTTTCCTGTTTTACCTGGCCAGAATTTCTCATGTTCCAACTTGTGCCTGCTGCCTCTTCTCCTGTCCCAGTGCACCTCTGAGAAGGGCTTGGTCCATGCTCCAGCTCTGACCACCTCAGAGAGCTTACTGGATTTGCTCCTGGTCCTTGTGCTGGGACAGGGACACCAAGCACTCAGGATGTGCAGAGGGGCAGGATTCCTGCATTGCACTCCCAGGGACTCAGCAGAGGGGCAGGATGGGCAGAGGGGCAGGATTCCTGCATTGCACTCCCAGGGACTCAGCAGAGGGGCAGGATTCCTGCATTGCACTCCCAGGGACTCAGCAGAGGGGCAGGATTCCTGCCTTGCCCTCACAGGGATGGGCAGAGGGGCAGGGTTCCTGCCTTGCCCTCACAGGGATGGGCAGAGGGGCAGGGTTCCTGCCTTGCCCTCACAGGGATGGGCAGAGGGGCAGGATTCCTGCATTGCACTCCCAGGGACTTAGCAGAGGGGCAGGATTCCTGCCTTGCCCTCACAGGGATGGGCAGAGGGGCAGGATTCCTGCATTGCATTCCCAGGGACTCAGCAGAGGGGCAGGATTCCTGCACTGCCCTGCCAGGGATGGGCAGAGGGGCAGGATTCCTGCCTTGCCCTCACAGGGATGGGCAGAGGGGCAGGATTCCTGCCTTGCCCTCACAGGGATGGGCAGAGGGGCAGGATTCCTGCCTTGCCCTCACAGGGATGGGCAGAGGGGCAGGATTCCTGCCTTGCCCTCACAGGGATGGGCAGAGGGGCAGGGTTCCTGCCTTGCCCTCCCAGCATTCCAGCTGGCAGTGCTCACGATGCAGTCACTGCTGACTCCTGGGCAACCCTCTGCCCCCCTGAGCCCCCAGCTATTGCTAAAGGGCACTGCACCACCAGCTGAGCCCAGAGGGACCCCACCAACAGCCAGACACCAATGTGAGCTCAGTGGCCCAAACAATTCCCCACTGCTCCCTTATGCACACCCCTGTAACCAATTTGGCCACAAGGATGTTGGGATTTTCCTTCAGTGCTACACAAACACAGGCTCATTCTCTGTGCCTCCTGCCTTCCTCAAAGCTCCTTAATGACATGTCCCTGCCTCCTCCTGGGATGGGACACTCCACACTGCTTTGAAAGAGAACCAGCAGCAGGATCTGAGGCACTGCAGAGGTGGAAAGTGCCTGTCCCAGAGCACGTGGAACTGAACCAGCTGGGAACAGCAGGCATCAGAGGAGCAGAAACCATCTGATGCCACAGCCAGTTGCAGGGAAAGAGAATTGTTTTGATCATATTCACATTTTGAGATTTAGAGCAGTTTAGCTCCTGCAGAGGCTTCTTTCTTCCTACAGCATGAGGAAGAGTCATTCATACATTTCTAGCCTCTTCACTCTCCCTCAATTAACTCTCCTTTCTCCTGTCAAGCCTGAACTTCCACTCTGAGCTCCAGCTTTCCATGGTTCTGGAAAGTGCTTGTCCATTTTCCAGGCAGGATTTGGAAGCCAACCTCCCTGCTTCTGGAGGGTGAGTAAAACCTCCAGCCGCAGCACCACAGGGATCAACAGGGAAGTTAGGAGAGAATTCCTCACCCAAGACAACTGGTCCATTGCCTGCCCCAAGAGGAGACTACACAAAGTATTCAAAGTCATTTATATTAAACTTTTTTTCAGCCTTCCCTTCTAAAATCAACTTCAGTCTGCCTTAGAAACTCCCAATATCCATTATCTCACACAATTTGACTGCTCTTGCTTCCACAGTGCACAGCAGGGCAGAGATTTCCAAGATCTCCCTTTCTTAAGAAGGATCAGGAACTTGGCTACAAGCAGACACTGCCTAAAAGCAGCTTTGAAGCCATTTGACCTCTGTAATTCTTCCTGAATTTACATGGATGACAAGGCTAGAATCTGTTCTGCCTCAGTTTTGCAAATGAGTACCTGGATCCACTGTTTCCAAGAAGTTTTAATAACTCCTACAGCAAACCATGTTTTATGTAAAAATGTCAGGAAAGGAACTGAAAACCATTTGCCCACAGCATTTCGGAAGGAAAATGACATGGCAGCCTACCCTCTCCTCCTGTAAAGTGAATCATTATAAAAGGCAGGAAAAATATTCTTTGTTCCTACCATGTAGCACAGGGTGGGCAGCACATGCTGTCACTGACAGCTCCTTTGCTTTCTTAGCACTTACTCTTGCCTTGCAATGAAATGTGAGGAAGAAAAATTATGTCTGAATTGCCCAGCATTCTTTGGATTTCTGCTTTAAATTGTTTTCTCAGTAGCCTCTCTCCCATTCTGCAGGAAATACATAACAACCACCAAATCACCTCTTGTAAAACAGCACCCACTGCTGCTCCAGGAAGGGTGGGGAGGGGTTCTCAGGTACACAGGCAGAAGGAACAAAATCCACCAGAGCTTTTTCCAACCCCAACAACCTTCAGTGCACCAAGCTTCAAACCAACAGAGCCTCCTCACAGAAAAGCAACGAGTAATAACTATCCTGAATTTTAAAGGGGATCAAAGCAGTCCCACTAGGAAGACACAGCACTTCAAGGGATTGTGTTGAGCATCTTCACATGTATGTAAATATGGATTTCCAACAGAACGTCCCCTCCCTGGGGGCTCTGCAACTCCACCCATCCCAGCATAGCAATGTCACCAATTTTCTGAAAAATCCCTTTGCCAGGATTTTTCTCCTGAGAAGCTGAGAAGCCTCAGGAAAGAAATGTAAACAATAATTATCTGAGTGCTTGGAATGTGCTCTGGAGGTTGCTCACCAACAGGTGCATCTTTGATTGGTTGCCTGTGAATTGTTTTTAATTAATGACCAATCACAGCCAGCTGTGTCAGACTCTGGTCAGTCATGAGTTTTTATTATCATTCTTGTCTGGCCTTCTGATGTCTCCTTTCTCTTTCTTTAGTATAGTTTTAGTATATAATTCTCATATAATATCATATCATAGATCATATCATATCATATCATAAATCAGCCTTCTGAGAACTTGGAGTCAATTCTCATCTCTCACCTCGTCCTGGGGACCCTCACAACAACACTGCAGCACAGCAGCCACTTTGCTCCTGACATGACACCACCAAAACACCAGAGACAGCTAGAGAGAGAGAATAAACCTTTCAACCACCACATCCCAGGGAGGTTTAAAGCCCATTCTTGCTCCACCATCCATCTGGGTGATGGCAGGGCACCAAGGGGAAAGCAGCAGTCCAGGAGTCTCTGGCAGGGTCAGGTCAGCTCAGAAAAGGGCTGCCTACATATCAGACCCTGCTCATCACAGAGCAGCATCAAGGGTATACTTCATATTAAACCCATTCTTTCAACCTCCTCTGAACAACCACCATCACAATTCCAGCACTCTGGATCATTCAGCTCCTTCAAGCTTTCTTGTGTGAGCCTCCAGGCCTCCTGCATTTAGGTGCTGGAGCCCCATATATAATGCAATACATCATCAGATCTGCTCTTCTCTGCAATATTAATGCCAGCTCCCATGTTATTTCTCACCAGCCTGACTACCATGCATGTAAAATGTCTAAAGTAACTGTTGTTGGAAGAGCAACACAAAACATTAAGTCATTTAACAGGGGGGAAAAAAGCATTGCCTTTCAGTGGCAGTGCTGCTCAGAGCACATGGCAGGAAGCGTGTTTTACACCTCTAATGCACAGCCCAGCAGGATAAATGCTAAAGTTGGAAACTCTGGCATTCAAAGTTAAAAAGTGCCAGAATTCAAGCTGCCTGAACAACACTAATTTGACCCTCCCATGTGTATAAGGTCTAGCATTATGCAACCAAAATGTTTCCCTTCCTAATCTGTCTCACCAAGGGCACAGATTGGCTGGTGCTCACTCCACATGCTATTCCTTTTCCTTTCAAATGGCACATTATTCTGTTTGTTCTTCAGAGGGAAACCATAGCCTTATTTGTCACACATCATTCAAATCCCCTTCTAAAAGCAGAATTTTTATCTTGAAGATAAACAAGTTATCTTCCCTAATGACCCATGTGAGACAAGATAATAGCATCGCTGCTGGGCCACAAATGGGAAATGAAAACAAGGAGATGTAAGTAAAATGCTTCCATTGCTTTTGGATGCCTTAACTGAGACTTCCAAGACACGATTTTCACAAAATTTAGGAGTTACTATAAAGCACTTCGTGGATACATCTACCCAGCACAGCTCAACAACTTGCAACCCTGTGCTCAGCCCTCCATGGTCTTGGGTTTCTGTGGTTGAAATGGCTCCCGAGGTATTGAAAAGTCTCTTTCTTCCCAGCCCCATGACTGAAGAAGTCGAGATTTGTCAGTTCTGCTTTTCAAGGTTGTTTATTTTCTCTTATCTGTTCCATTCTTTCTCTGACCTGCTGAGATCTGTCCAGCAGGTCGGGTTGTGGCACAGTCCCTGCCCTTGGGGTGGTGTTAACTTTTTATACTAAGAACTCCGTGTACTTTATTTACAATAATTTTCCAATACCTACCACCTATGTTAGACAGTCTGTCTCTACTCTAAACCAATCAAACAGTGTCACCACCCCAGCAGAAGATGGAGGACAAGAGGAAGGAGAAGAAGGACAGGACACACCCAGATTCCTGCATCTTGCTTCTTGAACCTCCATTCTAAAAACCCCAAATTCTACTTTTTCACCCTGTGAAAAATTCACTATCATTCTACTCAAGCTCTTGTGGCTGGTAAATCCTCACACAAAGTTGGTAATTGTTTCCATGGGCTAAAATCAAAGGCACAGGTGTCTTTGACTCTGTGCCAAGGTCTCTGAGCCCCTTGCCAGGGTGTGGAATCACCCAGGGCAGCCAGAGCAATGTCCTGGGTCCTGACACCATGGAAAGTTTAGTTAACCTGAGAATCCAAAGGCACAGGAGTCTGGCAGCACTCCAGGACAGAGGAGAACTGCCTCAGCTGCTGAGGCTTCCTTCCTCTCCCAATGGCTCTCCCACCCTTCTTCACCTTCATCAAGCCCTTTCTTCAGCACAGCTGTGAACACAGACAAGGCATTTATCCTGCCCTCTGCATACACCATGGCTCCTAATTAACATACCTTACACTCCAGAATTGTGCTCCCCCCTTCAGATCACTGGTAACTTTGATGTTTTTAGAAAGACACTTTTGAAAACTCCTCCTGCAGCATCAGGAGGAGGTTGAACACTCAGAGCATCACAGGAGGGGGATGACATTTCCTGCAAGAGGGTGACTTCTCAGACTCCCACAAGGAGCAAGACACTGAGCCAAGTCTTTAGACAGATCTTCCCCATTCACAGAGCAGCATCAAGGGTAATTTCCCTGTCCTAATCTTCCCCTCCAGTCATGGTCTTCATGTTTATATTCAGCCCCTTATGCCTCACTTGGTTTCTTTTCACTCCTATCATCTGAATTCTTTCACATCAGAGCTACCTTGCTTCCAAAATGCCTCATTCAGGCTTCCTGTCCAGGAATGTGTCTCTCCCAGCTCCTGACTTCACTGGACAAGGGCCAGAGCAAAAAGGTTCTTCACTCTCCATCCTATCCCTTCCCAGAGTCCTGCTCCAGCTCCCAACACAGTCCACATTCCCTGTTCTTCAATGAATAATGTTGGAATGGCTTAGTAAAAGCAAGTTAAAGACAGGAAGAGAGGAAAATACTTTAAAAGGACAAAGCCTTTGCTATTTTTATTCCAAGTGTCCTAGTGAGCATAATTATGCAAATTCAAAAAACTTGTCATAATTGACCTTTTCAAAACATGTGTCCATGGGCCTAACATACAATTCTTTGGTGAACCTTGAAATTTATTAAAGGTCAGCAGCCCTAAAACTTTATTTCATTTAATCATTGAAGAACTTATTAACATGCAGCTATCACTAATCATCAAAGAAAAACAAAATTGCTTAGACACAGGTAAAAATTTTGATGCATTGGACCAGCAAAACCTGTAGCTTTAAAAAGCTGTAAAAGAAAATTTTAAAAATGTTCTTGCTACAGAACCTAGCAGTTTAGTTGTTGTTCTGAAAATTTAGCAATGCCAAAATCCAAGGGTTCAGGTCCATCTGAAGCCCTGGAAGCAGATCTGGTAAATGGTCAGAAGTCACTACTGATTCAAACTAAGTTAATTCCAGCAGTGTATAGAGTAAGTCTAAAATCTCATTGTGTTTAGATTCTCCAGGGCTTGGCTGTCTCTTCTGAGCTACTGCTCCAAGAACTGTCACAGATCTTTGTGCTCCTTTGGGGAAAACTGTTCTCCACCCTTAGAATCTCATTTGCAGCAACACAGTCTCTGCCCACCTCAGAACCTGGTTCTTTGTGAGAAAAGCTCACCCAGAGCCTGGCACGACTCCTAGTAAAATGCAACTCCATGAAGATTTCTGAGACATCGGGACTGGCCAAGGAGGGATTTTGGACAGAACAGGCACAAAAAGAAAACCAAAACAGGAAAACCCCAGGTTTTCACAAACACTCACAAGCCCCAGTGCAGCTACTCTTATGCTATTTATTTTTTATGCAGGAGCCAATTGAGAAATTTCAGGTTGTTTTTTTTTTTTTTTTCTTCCAGGGAAGTAAAACACGATTTTACTTTACAAATAGGCAAAGCTGTCCTTAATTAGACCAGGAGCTACCACACAAAATACTGATCTCATTCAAGGACAGAAAGGACAGAACTATGGCTTTTACCAAGGGAATGAAACAATAAACACATAAACAGCTGAGGGCCAGACCAAACAGAATTAGTTGCCAGAGCACCACAGAAGATCATGAATCTATGACAATTTATACCAGTGAAGGCAGCTTGCCCTTGAAGCTCAAGGACATTTTTTCACTAAACACCAAACCTTTTTCCTGAAATTTACATGCAGTACAAGCCTTCATCTCCTGACTTAAATCTTCTGCCCAGCAGCATCACAGTCTATAGAATGAATGTCATTTTTTCCCATTGGTACCTACACTCTGAGAAATGTGTTGCTTGAACTGCTTCTTGTACAACAGATGGAAGGACGTTCTAAAATATCAGACGGCTCCCTAACAGGCTCTTTGAAATTCAAATAAGGTTACATATCCTTCACCTCACCATACAAGACCACAACAGGGCTGATTACAGAAACACTGGCACAGGTCTGTGTCCAATCAATAATGTGACACAGTGTCAAGCTTATCAGAGGGGCTGAACTGTTTATTTTCATTTGGCACCTGCCTGCAGTGCCTGTCACCACCAGGAACATTCCAGGAAGTCCCAAGCAGCCAACACAAGGACACCAAATATAGCCTGGGACACAGCAGCTGGAACTGTCCTGCCACAGTTATTCCATTTTCATCCAAGGGGATGAACAACCTGGGATCCATTTCTGGAGATAATGCAGTAGCACAGTGATTATTCAGCAGCCAGACAAATACCTTGTGTTAGCTGACAGAGCTGATTTGGCAGCTCTGCCCCCACACACGTTCCAGGAGGTGGTGCTGTCCCTTGGATGCACTGAAATCACTGCTTTGTCTTGGCAGAGAAAAACTGCAGCAGATAAGGGGAACTTTAAGCAAGCGCAGAGCCCATGATACCAAGTGAAGACTCAACTTTTTGATGAAAAAGTAACTGTTAAATGCACATTCAACATTTCTGAGAATTCCAAGACTGTCAGTTCCTCATGCTTTCAATGTGAATGCACTTATTCTGGAAAGAACAGCAGCTCTGTAGTGCTTTGCATGAATTCAAACCACAGCCTATTACTCACAGAGAATAAACCTGTTGTGTCACCCATCTGTAACAGCCATCTGGGACAGATGTTTTAAATGGAAACTGCAACAAGATTTAGGCTTCACTGACAACCTACCTTACATCTTGATCAGTTATCCCTCAAATGACCCAATAAGAAATTATGGATCCCACCTGACTGAAAGAAGCAATACAGGTACTTCACATTGGTGTCCTTTCCTGATAAATCAACAGCCCAGAAAGCAGATCAGTGCTGTGCCTGCACATCCTACCCCATCCCACCCAATCCCTGCTGCTTGGAGAGCTAAAGCTCACTTGAATCTTTTATGGGCATGGAATTGACCATACATTATGTATGCAAAGTCAGACAGACTATTTGTTTGCTCCCATTTACTTGCTACCAAGAACCTTAGCTTCTTATGCCAAATAAATCACCTTTAAAACATGTTAATGATCAACAGATATAAACATTCTTCATAAAATTCTGAAACAAAATTATTAGCTATTCACATCCAGGTTCTATAAATTTCACTGCATGTCCATCTGGCAGACATCTGCATTATTTATTTGCTGTCACACTCAGTAAATTGATTTACTGGCATTTAAAGGTGTCATCTTTACTCATTACAATTTCAGTGATCACTCCAGCACTGCCAACATTGCACCAATGACCTGAGTTTCAACTATTAATCTCTCCTAAGATTGAATTCCACATACAAAGCAGTATGTGAAGAGACAGAGGAAACTGAAGGTGCTTTGATTCAAAGTTCATTGATCTCTATACAGTAACAATAGGGTGAGAAAGTTAATTTAATGACTCAAGTGCAACACACATTTTTCTGAGCCCAAGGTAAACTTCAGAACTGGCAACACTGCTGTGCAGAGTTAAGACAGGTGGACTTGATAGACAAGAAAAAGGAATGAGACCACATCCTGGGAAAGGATTACTGCCTGGAAAGTTTGGGGCAGATGTGGCCACATCACCTCTGTGCTCTCCCAAGTGTGCTTCCCAGCTATATCAGCAGCAGTGCCAGAGAGCAGAACTCCATTCCTGCCCTGGAGATATTTCAGGCTGTCAAACAGCAGCAGCCCCTTACCTCAGTTGCTGGGGGGAGCCATTTGAACACAAGCTGTTCATCAGCTTGGAAAATGCATCAGAACACAAGAGATACTCAGGGTGCTCTGGACTAAGTGATAAGTGCAGGAGATTTTCACAAGAAGATGCAATGACCCCTCCCAAGCTCCCCAGTTTGTGTGCTCCAGCACAAGCTCAGGCCAACAGCTCCAAAACCATCCCCACTGACCAAGGAGCTTCTGAGCTTCCACTGGAAACTGAGCTCCAGCTGAAATAACAGCACCTCCCCTCCTCTGACAGCCCCAGGCAGCACAGGAACCAAACACTGCAGTGACCTGCAGCTCACAGCCACACACATACACACAACCACAGCCAAACCACAGGAGAAGCTGGAGTTTGATCATGCCTCACTAGAGAAAAACATAATTAAAACCATTAGGTTTGGAAAACTTCCAGCCCTATGAATCTGAAAAAGACATTTATGATGGTAGAGGAATAATAATGTCCAGTAAAATCCCTGTACATAAAAGCACTAAAAGTGTTTTACAGTCAAAAATCCAAGGAAAGAACATTTTAAGTAAGTTAATATGCATCTTCTATAGAAAAGGAGCAGCGTGACTTTTACATTTCATAAAGTGAGCTTGACTTCACAGCTATCTGTATCCTATCACACTTTTCCTGTCAGACTAAACATCTCTTGTTTTGATGCAAACAGAGCAACTTCTCTTGCAGGGTATTTTTGATTAAAATGAACTCAAGGCTTAAAAAAGAAGAGCCCCAGTCCTTCTGTGATAGCAAATTTCTGATGCTGCAATCCACTTTGCACTGCTGGGCTTTGAAGGATGCCCAGGATGAGAAGGAATTCATAACCCCCTCCACCAAGAGGGGTGCATTACAGTAAAGCATACTGACTCTTTTTATTCATCCATGCAGCAGGTTCTTACTTGAGGTAACATTAAGAGAAATTTCTCATTTACTTGAAAAGACAAAAAAACAATTTCACAGTTTTTGGAGAAAACATTTGGCAGAGTGCTGCCATCTGCACCAATATTTGAAAACCAAGCCATTCAAACACTCATAATTTACTTAATCTTAGCAAGATATTTGAAAATTAGAGGCTTTTTATTACATTTTCCAACCAAAGCAGCATCACTTTGCATATGGAGTATTAGATCCATCTGGAAAAGTGACACTCAAAACAACAATGCCTTTTCAAGCCCATACCACCTTGCTGTACCAGGCTCTTCATACATAGTGAGCACATGACTTCCAAAAGCTGCTTTTGGGAAACAAGGGTAAGGGGAGACAAAATCCACAAAGAAAGTTCAAATGGTGACCATGACAATTATAAGGCTCTCAAAAGCATCAATACTCAAGTGTTGGCTTCCTGCAATTTCTCCTGTTTATTTTAATATCAGGCTCAAGAGAGAGGCTCAAGAGCCTCCTTTCTTGAATAGGTCTGAGAGCTTTAAGAGGTTAAGAATTTCACAGCTGATTATACTGACAAATAATTCCAATTTTGGATCAGTCCAAGCAATAAGCGACATAAGAAAGGAATTTCCAACACACATGCACTGGAGCTGAAGCTGTTTGGGATTGCACCTGTCAGACCCAGAAACTGAAGACAGACTGTGCCACTTGTAGTTTATTTAAAGAAAACATCTTCTGTCACCCTGCCTCTCAGTCATCACCCTGGTTTTGTTTCACGTATGAATGAAGACTTTGTTCATTTTAATTAAACTACAGAGCTGCCCACTAAACCTTCTTGACTACAGCACTCTACCTAACCACAATGCTCACAACACAGAAAAACTCCTTCCACTTTATCCTGAGCCTCCCCTGAACAGAACACCTGGAGCAGGCATCCAGGAAAGGGAGCAGAATGCAAGGAAAAGCTCCTGGACTGATTCATTCAAAGCAGTCAAAACCAAATACCAAGAGTACCATTAAGCTTTATTGCAACAGATCAGTGACACGCTCAGGGTAAGGCTTTGGGAAAAAAGGTCGTTGCAAAGTCCCTCTGCAGAGCCTGGAAGTTTCTAAAAAATACCAGCCTGCCAGACCTTTACAGGCATTTGCTAAGATCTGGAGACTACAGACTTCAGAGCAAGGTGCTGCTGTGTGTGCTGAGCCAACCACAGGAGGGGCACTGTGAAATACAAGTGAAAAAGAAATCTCTAGCTGACTTAAGGCCATTTGCTCCAGAAAAACAGTAGTTTTCCAGGAAAATGCTCTAAACAGATGAATCTTACCACGAGGCTGGATATGAACTGTTCATCCAAGAAATACTCAGCAATGAAAGATTAACATGCACTTTACTTTAGGGGCTTTGAATATAAAACTATCCTCCCACCTTCAAATCTACTTTCCTGAATTTCTTTGTGCAGAATATTTACAATGCCCACTTTCATTCTTAAGCAAACAGCAGAAAGAATATCTTCTTTGAGCAAACAGGTGTGGACAGACTGCAGAAATTTGCCAAATATTGATTTTGTTAGGGATAAGCTTGAAATTTCCATCTTGTTTCAGTTTCATACTGAATGAACTTTTAGAAAGTGATTTTTAAAAACAAATGTATTATACTGCATTAAAAGAAGTGAATTAAACTACTTCAGATAATGAACTGAAACACCTGTGATAATTGAGTAATTGAGAGCAGTAGGAATTTATCCTTCAGGGTAAAACAGTACACTGGGGAAAATGATGTTTTCCTAAGAGGTTGTGTCTTGCTCAGACAGGGCCACAGGCAGACACTGTGCCTGACTGGCCCAGATGTGGTTAAGCAGGATACAGCAAGTCAGCCAACTTATCTGGAGTGTTTTATTCTACAGGCTGTTTCTCCCGTGGCACTTTCAGTCAGGTCTCTTCCCACTTCTTGTCTATCAGGTTTTATAAAACTTACCCTGATACCTTTGGGCTTATGTTCTATCAAACCAAATTTGGTGAATACAAATAAGTGAAGAAACTGAAAATTCAATATATAAGCCCTTATTTCTGCTGGAAACTAAGTTTAAAAATGTTAAAAGAAATGCAGTCTTCACAATGTTTGTGTAAAGCATACTGAGCATCCAAGAATTACAGGAGAAGCATTACCTGCTTGTAGTTCTCTGGATGTCTAATGAGATCTGCTTCTGTGACAGAGAAATGTCCAAGGTTCTGGTCCATGTGGGAGCCACTGGTGAATAAATGGATCTGGAACAGATTGATTTAAAAGACAGTTGTCAGTGCAAGGAGCAGATCATTAAGATCATTAACTACCACCCAACGGCTGTGTGGGTTGGCAGGGTGATGTGACCAGTGCTCACAAAGCCTTTCCTGTGGACATGGACAAGTGTGAGTGCCACCACCAATACAACAGCCAGAATGGAGAGGAGGAGCAGGCACCACAACCACCTCTCAAAATGGTGCATCTGGTAGCACTGCCAGAACCACAGGCAGGAACTGCAACCACTGCTGCCACAGGAAAACTGAAGGGTTCTCTCTTCATCCTGTCTTGAAGTCTTTTTCCTTACAGCACACATGGCTGGGTGCATGGCATGAAAGGAGAAACCATTTACACAGAGAGCAGCAGTCTTAACTGAGCTAAAGTATACTCTCACAATAATTTTTATTTCTTTCTTTTAAGTAGAAAATGCTACCTAGTTACAGTAAGGTTCTCTTTTGCTGCTCTATACTGTTGGCTTTTGCTTACCAAGACCTTGTCCCAGCTGCACTGGTGATAGTATCATCAATTACTCGATGAAGAAGCTTCCCAAGTTAGTCAAGGGAACAATAAAAAGCAATTCCTCCTATTCAGAGCTGATCCCTTTGTAACTGTAATAACTGCAGCTGCCAAACAAGATAGCAGTGCACATTTGTCAGACAATCACTCATATTTCATTAATATTTCTGCCAGAAGACAGAGAATGTTTCCTGCTTTTCTTCCTTTATTCTAATACGAACTTTATCACACACTTGGGTATTGACAACTATTTTAAAGTTGACAGGCACTGGGTAATTATCAACCCTTCCATGAAACTTCAGAATATTTTAGCATTCCTTTCCCAAAACTCACTGCTGGTGACAACCATCTGTCACATGTGCAGAGCTATGCGAGTTTAAAAATAAAAGAGCACCTCCCCACACAATGTTCTTCCTTTCCACTGCCACTCCTCTCTCCCTGCTGCATTCTTGTGTAACCCTGGCTGCCAAACCCTTGGGCCCCAGCCGGGAATTTCAGCCCCTTCTCCGAGGCAGGTGGCAGCAGCATCCCTGGGTAAAGCCCAAAACAAACACAGTAAAGCTGTAACAACAGAGGAATGAGGTGCTCCCCTGAGACCACACTGGATGGATACCCAAATAATCCAGTATTTATATTTTTGCTCTCTTACTGATGGCTAACAGAAGATAAACAAGGCTTAAAGAGGGAAAGAGCACCAAAGCAGAAGCAGCAGGTGAGAGGGTGAGAGGCAGAACATGCCCAGCTTTTGCTCCTTGGCACTGGAATACCCCAGGTGGAGGCAGCTCTGATTTAACCTCACACTAACCTTTGCAAGAGAGCACAGGCACAGCCCCCACACTCAGCACCACTTTGGGGAGTTTCCAGCACCAACTCCTAAATGGCCTTGAGCTCACTCAAGCTGCTCTCCCTGCAGGGTGCCTAATTCACCTAGAGAAGATGAAAAGGGGGCTTGCTCATGGTTCACACACATTTGCATGAGAGGAAAAAATTTTACTGCATTAAAGAATGTGCTTCTGAGATCTAATGGCAAATTCACCTTAGGGGGAAAAAAGCAAAGATTTTCAAACCAAACAGACAAAAAATATATAAATAAACAAGGTAGCAATTCCCAGAGCAATGTGGTAGATTTTTCATGTCAAGATACAGATGCATCTAACAATTGCAGTTTAGCTCACTCATAAATTACTGACAACGAGGTAATTACCCAGCACCAGTCCCTGCCCTCTATTATTCAGAGATCAAGACTTTGTCCTTGTCCTTTACTCTTTCTACCTCAGATACAACCCATTCAATCTACTCCACTACATATTATTCTATATTGTTAACAGATAAATTGTTTTATATTTTTAACACCTTAGAGGGGCACAAGAAACCACTCAATTTGTAGGTAGTAATTCCCAGTGCTGCTCTGCATTCTTACTAACAATACAACTCTTGCTCTTAGTTTCCAAGCAGATTGAAACCATTTTTGTTGCTTTACCATGATCTGATAATTCCAGTTATGTTAAACTCTTCTTCTATCATTGAGAATTCCATTTAACATTATTTTATTCTTACTAACCCATATTCACAGCTCACAATCAGATATCCACCTCCTTAAAAAAAAAAAAATCTCTGAGCCTGATCTAACCCTCCACTACTTCAGGATGGAAAATACCCCTGGGATATCCATCAGTTTTGTAGAAACTCACCTGTTTCTCTGCTTTTTATAACATGCCAATTGTGGCAAGGTACATTTAACAGAGCCCCCCCAAAAATGAAATATATTTTAAACTATACAGGTTCCTTCCTGTTTTGCTGAAACGGTGCAAGGCTTCTTATTCACATTTTCTAAGGCAAAATTGTAACTCAAAGACTAAATAAAAACAACTGCTCTCTCCTATGAATTCAAGAGGGATCAAAACTCAGGTAGACAGATCCTTCTGGCATTTGACAGAAAGAAGAAAGAGAACAGAAGGAACCAAGAGACGTGCCTGAACACAGTAATTTATTCTCCATGTTCCCATGCATTTGAAGGCACACCAGATAAATATGTACCACTGAGAATTTCCAGGGAATTAGAATGGTATTACTACATTATACTTTCAAAGTGAACCAACCTGTCCATGTTGAGAAGCCATTAAAATGTTATTCAACAGCTCATTGCCTCAGGCTGCAAACCTCCTCAGAAACAGAGAGGTGAAGATTTCCCTCAGGAAGTCTTCCTCCTACAGCAGGACATGTGTGCTTCTGTGAGCTTCAACATGCCTTGTGGGAGCTGAAGTCACTGAACAGCAGCTCCTTCGAGCAGCCAGCAAAGAGCAACAGCCAGGCAGGCCACCTAACAAGCAATTCCCAGCACAGGAGCAGCTGTAGCTCCAGAGAGGCTTCCCTCTCTTGGGGACTGCAGAACTTCAGCCCATCAACCTCAGGTGGCTGCAGGCAGGATGGAGTAGACAGAGGGCACAGCAATATTCATACTAAAAAATAGAGTGGAAGGAAGAGCAGTCATCTTCTGAGTAAGAACATTTTTTCCAACTGTGTTGTGTTCTTCTCAGAAAGGCCCGAATAGAGAAAATGGCATTTTAGAGCCCGTGTGAGTCACAGAATGAAAGCTGCAGAAGTGTCGCCGCCAGTTGACAAAAATTCTAGCTCCTGATGAGCAGTAAATAAGATTGTTCCACAGCTGAGACACATAACCAGCTACGTTATTAAACAGAGAGAGTAAAAGCCTAATTATCATTTTGTAGAGAAAGCCCTCTGTAAATCTGCCAACATAATTAAAAAACATAACAGTCATTAGCCTTTTGCATACTGTGTTTGTGGTTTATTAGAGGAAAGCAGCAGCTCATATAAAGGTCATACTGGGTCAGTTCAGTCTTCTAACACATAGAATAGTTTAAAAGTTTTGAAATTAATGCAGTGGTAAAAGCAATTTCTCTAGAAAGAGTCAGGAAATATCAATTATTGTTTATACAGCTGTTAAATTGTGCAAGTATCTTATATTTTGTGTTACCCTAAATGCTAACATTAATGTGGCACTGTAATGGTGTCCTTCCAAAGTCACATTTACCTTTCTATTCTCCTGCTTTTAATTCAAACTAAAGTATAAATCAGAGCACTGCACTTTATTACAGCTCTGAACAGAACTCCCACAGCTGCACACATAATGCCAGTGTGGGTTCACATGTGGAGGAGTTGGGCTCAGTTCCATCTTCCTTTGTGCACCCCCATGGTGGCAGCTCTGACTGTGACAATCACCACCAGCACCACTGCTGCCTTCAGCTTCACCCAGCAATGACAGCTGGAGAAGGCAGTAATGACAGCTTTGGGAAACTGGATAACCAGAGACACAGACCTCCCTCCTGCTTATTCCTCCAGATTCTGGAAATCGTGGTCCAGCGACCTGCAGCATAACTAACCTGCCTCTTGCAGTTGTCTGACTGTCCTAACTTTAGCACACATTCTGCCTTAGACAGCCAAAAAGGGGGGAAAAAAGTCCAAGTTTATTTCAAAGTACAACTTCCACAGGAGGGTCATCATCTCTCATCTCCCCTGCCAACAAGTTTTTAGCATGTTGCCCCATCAGCACATCTCTCCATTACCTCAGAGCCTCATTTGGACTGCTGAGAATATCTCTGTTTGTACTCCAGCCCCAGGTCTGACCTGCTCTTAATTCTTCCTTGGCCTCATTAACTGCAGGCTGAGGCACTGGAGCTGCCTAATGATTTGTTACTGTCAAGTCTCACATAAATCAGAGCACTGATGATGAGTTATGGAGGCATTTGCCTCACCTACTAGAAAAACCAGCATACCTTAAATAGAGGTAGTTTATCAGGGGGAGGAGATGCCAATCATTTCATGTGAGATTCACCTCTCCCAGCCCCACACAGTCTGTGATCACAGTGCACAAAGCCAAGGACTGCAGGGGCACTTAAAGGGAATTGCCCCCTTTGTTCCCAGACCTGGGAAGCACATCAGCAGTGGTCAGTGAAATGCAAAAGGTTATTTTGGATGCTGCACACACTCACTGTGGTTGTCTATCAGACACCAGCCCTAGCAATCAGCTCATGGAAAGAACAAAATGTAACCTCATTATAGTTTTTAGCACTGCTCTGTCAGACACAGGATTAAAACCAAGAAATCATCTTCATTCAAAGGTGAAGATGGTTCTGACAACTTTTTGATGTGTATTTTGGGAAGAAATTTCCCCAAACCGTTTTTAGTCTCAAAAAAAGGTTTTCTCTGAAGGTTTTGAGAACAGTAATAGCTGTCTCCATTTAAGTTATTTAAATGAGATATAAATGGAAAAGGGGGACCTAGGAAAGTAATACATAATAACTTTTAGGACTCTCTTAAGAACTTAAGAGAAGTATTTTTTTAATTTGTTTCTGGAGTCCCCACCACTGTTGACTTTGGGACTGAAGGCTGGTTCCATCCTAAAGAGATATAATGCTCCCAGATATCTGTGATTAGACAGGCATCTAAACACTCATAAATGGGAAGATAACTGGAACCTTAGCAGTGTAGGGACCATTACTGATTCCTGATTTAAAAGCAGATAAATTTTGGGTTCTGCTGAGATGTCCCCTAGTACTTTGGAGAGAGATTTTGCATTTTATTTTGCTATTACTTTCAATATTTATGCTTAACATTTTGAATCCACATTTCCAGTGAACTTATAGTTCTGCATTGCTACTTCTTGTCTGGGGAGCCAGAATGCTCTGTCTTGTTTCTACCAGGCATTTTCTGAGAAAAACAGGAGCAGTCTTTGGTTGCAGAAGTGACTAATGTGCCAACCTGCAAAAGAGACTTTTATACAATTACAGCCTTACAAACACTGAACATACTACATTTTCTCATGGTTCTGCCACACTGGGGAAAGACAGAGCTGCTTATATTCAGAGTGATTCACTCTTACCTACAGAAAATGCAGAACTAGCAAACAAGAATAATTTGTACATTTAGCCCTAGCTGACAAGGCTTATAAATAATCAACTATGTCATAGTGAGTTAGAAGAATCATTTACCTTGTGCAAAAGTTTGCATTGCTCTTGGTGCTGAGCGTGCAAACTGCACCACTGAAACCTCAGCCTCCCGTGCAGCCACTGCAGGTATCGAACATCCACTCTGCCTTCAGCTCCTGCTTCACTTGTGCCTTCCTGGCTCTCAGGCAGATCATCTTCACACTGAAAGCAGGAAACAAAACCAGATTGGTTTTCATTAGTTTCAATATTTCCAAGTCATTCATTAGTGAACATACAAGATATACAGGCCAAAGAGGAAGGAAATTACCCTAAAATGAAGTCAATTCCAGCAGCACAGAGAAATTAGAACACAGGACTGGGAACAGCCTAAACAAGTAGAGAAGTGTGGAATACATATCAGCTTCTCAGCTGTGATATGGTGAGCTGTCTCCCCTCTCATCTTTCATTTTCCATACCCAGGAGGACACAGTGTTCCTGAGACAGCAAGCATGTTCTTTACCCAGATGGGAAAAAATGTATTTTGACTGCATTCTAATATGTCAAAGAATATAAAAAACAGATTTAGCTCCTGCAGTGTCTTCCTGAGACCCCATTTTGTAAATCAGTAGCTTATGTAGGGACAAAATCGTGGGCCTGTGCTTGCCCAGCTATTTTCTTTTCTCCATCCAGCATTTCCCGTCTGGTAGGATTGAGGAAAAGAAAAAATCCTGCAGCTGGCAGAGACCAGGACTCCACAGAGGCACTCCCAGCTACAGTTGTATCATCTGTCTTGCTTGTTTTGCCTTTTTCTAGAGTAATTTGGAAGGAAGAACAGAGAAGCAAAGAGTTTCCATTTGTTCATCTTGTCCCACTTTCCTTCTGCTGCAGATGAAAACCCAACAACAGCCAACACCTTCATCTTCTACATGAAATTCCTGCAGCACATTTGTTGTATCTCTTTCCCAGGAACACGGGGAATTCCACCTCCCCCAGCCCCTTGCACAAAGAGATCATTCACATGTACAGACAGATCTCTCCCTTTGCAGCTAAGACTCCTGCAGATTGCAAATTAAAAGGGGAAGAAGACATGGGTAGTTTTACTTCTGATGCCAGTAATACTATTTAAAGTAGAGCTTTCCATTTCATGCACTCTATAGGAATTACACACAATAAACACAATCCATTGTTCCAAACATTTTTACCACAACATGTCATAAGAAGTAGAAATAATACAGAACTGCAAAGACCCGGTTATTCAGAAGGGATGTTTGCCTTTCTGAAACAAAGTGTCTCCCAGTTCTTAGACTCTCAAGATATTTCTTTTAAGTAGAAATTTTTAAAGCCTATTTGAAACATGACTGTTTGCAAGAAAACACTTAGGCAGATATTTGGACCCACAGACCTTGATGGTATTTAAGCATATGTGCTTCCCTGCTTCACAGATTTGCACGTTCAGTAAAATCTTCAAAAGATCCAGTTGGCAGGCAAAGCTTGAATGTAGTTCCAATTTGGATCCTAAACTAACAATGCAAACTGTAAAATGAAGAGATTTAATCTTGCCTAAAATGCAGATTTCAACAGAAGTGTGTCTACAACCATGATTAAATAACCCCCTAACACTTGTTTTAACCTAAATATCTCCAGCTGACAGGGCCTCTATTACAATGTGTCCCTATTATTCATAAGCACAAAAATGCTGTTCTGGTCACATACCAAACTGTATCAGTATTACAGGTCTGTTCCCTTTTGCTCTGTGGCTCAGATAAACAAATGCTATAAATCACAGAGGTGCAGGGCTGGTAAAGGGCTTCTACTTTAAAGGCACTGATTCATCTTTAACAAAAAAAAAAAAAAAAAAGAGAAAAAAAAAGAAAAAAGAGTTTGTGTCAACTCCAACATCCCTCTTCTTCCTCTGTTCCTTCGTCTCCAGGCTCCTAAACCAAGGCACTGTGTCCTAGGACACTGCAGTCCAAGCCAAGGACCTCCACGGCTCAGATGGTTTTGCCCCAGGCAGGAAGGTTCCAGGACCAGGACACCATGCAGATATGATTACCAAGCTGCCCATTAGCATGGTAGCCAAGCAGCTGGATATTAGTCATGGCAACAGAGAAAACCCACCTGGTACAGAACATTAAAACACCTCACATAAGCAGCTAGAAAGCCACAAGGCCAAAGACAGACTTGGGAATCCCAGATTAAAATCTGCAGTGTCCATAATTTACAGTCCTACTCCAACTTCCCTGGTTAGAGGTTTCAGAACAGCACAAATACTGCTCTCCTGGGGATTTATTTCAGGAAGGAATGGCATTAGACTCGATTGCTTTGGCAGTATAGTGACAAACACCATGCAGAGCTAATTTTATTGTAGCAACCTGCCTTATTAATATTAAAATAAGGAAGCCAGCCAATGCATTTTTAACAGGATCTCTCCATTATTTATTTCACAAACTGCACAAAAAATTTACTTTTGCTATGAAATACTTAGCCCGGCATAAAGTAAACAAGGTAAAAAAAAAAAAAGTCTTGCATATTATACTGTGACCTCAATTTCCAGTCCCATCTTTACAATCTAAGACTATTTACTGCTCTCCCAGGGGGTGAAAAATCACTAAAACACCAGCCCAAGCTACAGGCTTTGCTTCGAGTATCACTGTGAATTTATCTCATCTATGCAGCAGTCCAGGTACACACCTACACTCACTCTGAGATACAGAAGTGCATATTTTTTTAGTCCAGTTCACAGAGAGAGCAGCCAAGGCAACTACCCAGAGACCCCAATGGCCTTCCCACACTTGGAATGCTCCACACCACTTTTGGAAGAGATCATTCCACAGCCACTCCCCAGAGAAGCATTTTGCTTGCAAACTGCTGCAATTAATGCTTCTCTCTGATTCCACTTCACAGAAGGGACGTGCCTGGATCAGCTCGAGGAATTGGTGGCACAGCCCTAAGGTTCAAAAGTCACATGAGCAAACATCAATGCCCTCATCACCACGTTGAGGCCTTTCCCATCACTGGTGGTACCTGAGCTGGTCTGGTCAAACTGGGGGATGTGGACCTGCCAGAGCAACCCTGAGCAGTGTAACTTAGGAAAATTGATTAAGCAGAAGATAGAATGAAGCTCCATATTTCACTCCCACCATAACTCACCCCAAAGGAGCTTTCTATCCTAAAAGCTCCAAGTACTGCTGTTAGAAGTTTTCAGTATCCACTCATTGGCAAGACTAAGAAAAGCAAGCACAAGTCTGATCAAAGTGACAAGCATATATTTACACAAGATCCCTCCAAGCCAGTTTCTGAACTATCACCCTGCCCAAACTTCAGCAGAACCACCTCTCCTGTGGTAAAAGATCCAGGAGAAATAAACAGCAAAGCCCCAGGACAAATACACCTCCCAAGACACCACCCATCACCATCCCAGTTAAGGTAGCTCACAAACTACAAAACCTACCCCAGGCTCACAAATACACCTCTGGCTTAGTCAGACCTAAACATGGTTTATGTCCCAAAAGCATATATTTAATAATTTTTGCAAGGCAGCCTAGAATTCCGTCTTTAACACACAAATTTTGCCCTAAACATTCCATCCCAATCTATTTCAAGTCAAATTATAAAAAAAAAGGTGTCAGATCATTCCCAAAAAGTGTGAATAGGCTTGTGGTTAGACAATGCAGCAAGTGCATTAAAAAACCTCCAACCCTGCCAAAGTCCTCCTGGCAGAATTGTTCTGAGCAGACAAGTCAGAGTCATGAAATACAGTGAACTGAAAAAAGCCATCAGATATGAAAGTACTCAGAGGAAAAGAATAAGGGGTGGGAGAAAGGAGGGTGTGGAAAAGACATAGTGCTTTATCAATTTTCAGCCACATTCCATACATGTGAGGAAACAACTTGCATGCAATGTGCTTAGAGAGAAATTAAAGATTAAGAAGTTTCAACTTCAACAGCAGAAATGAAGTTGTTCTTTTTGGTTTGAAATACAAAGCAATCCCACGTTATCAGAAATCAGAGAGCAGGTGTAGCAACAGTGGATGGAGATAAATTAAACAAGTACTTCATCATATAAATACTTCATCAAAGAATAACACAGGCACCAGTGTGTTTACAGACATAACAGAAGGGAGCATTTTTTCCACTGCTTGCTCTATTTGAGGATTTTAGTGACTTGGTATGGAATAGATTTTGCTCTGCTCATACATTTTGATTTAAAAACTCCAAAAACTGATTTAGTGAAAAATTCCTTGCAGATCCAGCGATATGCCATTAGCAGGACTGCAGAGGAAACATTCTGCTGTGCAAATTCATCTAGACTTTCTACACTATTCCTACTGATATAGGAATCTTTAAGGCTTATAAATCCTTACCTTAATAAATTCACTGTGCCCTGTGCAGGCACTGGAATAGAAAAGGCCGTGCTGCCTGCACTGCTGTAAAACACAGCGATGGCAGGGCTGGCTCCCCCAGAGATGCTCTTTTCTGACTGTGAGCTGCCACCTGTCGGCCCAGGACAGAGCCCAGCTCATCCCCACCGAGCTCTGCCTTTTCCCAGGCATCTTCCAAACCCCTCCAAGCACCAGCTCTCTGCCTCCACATCTGGACAACCAGCAAACCATCTGCTGCTCACGCTACCCATGGAGAAACAAGCCTGCTGGAACATGGATAAGATGTTTAACCTATGGATAGATGCACTAGGTCAACTCCCTGACACTAATCCTTGAGCAGAGCAACATGAAACAACTGCCAGCTGAAGCCTCCAGTGCCCATTCCCAGCCCACTGCTCACCTGCACAGGACTGACTCCAGGTCTAGACAGAAAATATTTATTCACTCACCACTTAGATCTGAACTACTCTAAGCCCACAGCCTGGTATCACAAAGGTGGGTAGGAGCACATTTAGATCCTCACTGCAGGGCTCAGGAAAGGCAAGGCAGTCACATAAATCAAGCCAATAAAGTGCTTCTGCAGCTTTTACTGAGCGTTCGTTCCGAGCCACTCATAATTCAGACATTGGTTTTGATGTGACATAACATATGTTAACTTCTGTAATTACACATCTTTAAACAGAACAGAGTTTTTTGTTGTTTTTTTTTTTCCTAATTAAACACCATAGCCAGAAATAACAGTATCAGACATGCTTTCTTAATTAATACAGCCATATATCTATCTGCAGGAGGGAAAATGTGAAAAGGAACAATCTGAACAGATGAATGCAAAAGGGACAGCACTATTTTCATTAATAGCACCATAAACAACACTAAATGGATTTCTTCATAGACAAGACAGGATCCAGATTAGATTTACACAGGGAAAAGATAGATGGTGTAAAAACCCATTCCCACATGGTGCACATACCAATTAAATCTCCAGATATTTGCATAGAAGAGTAAGTTTTCCACAAACATGAGTGCTCTCAACATCGAAGTTATGCTCGTATCGCGTTCAGCAATTAAAATAAAAAAAGTGAAGTCCTGTGTTTCCTCAAGGCCTTTTAGCTTTTAAATTTCTATGCCTCTTGTAAGAATTACTACTCACAACAGCACTCCCAAGAGCTTACTCTTGGCAAAGAGTGAAAAAGAGAAGGTGCTGAGGGAAGACAGAAAATGTGAACACAGCTCTTACCCATGCCTGCCTTGTTCAAACAAGCCTCTCTGGCAGTAGCCACGGGCCTGAGGCACTAGAGCACATCAGTCCTTTATCCCATCCCTCCCCACTCATTTGGGAGGCTGTTTAAGAGCTCTGCAATACAGCAAAAGCACGAGGCCTTTAAATGAGCTCGGCAGCGCTGCCTAATCTTTGGAGCCGCAAGGTTTTAAAAGAACACTAAAATCCCAATGCTCACTGCATTATATATTCAGACAGAACATGGAAACTCAACATCCTAAGACCAACACGTGACAGGGCAGACCTCAACTGGGAGAGCATTCTGCAAGGCTCATGAAATGCAACACACAGATAATGCCTGCACTGCTTTTTTCCCCCTGCCTGCAGCTGTAGTTCCCCTTGCCCATGGCCATTTGCTCCATGGTGGCAAGAGAGGACCCCTGGAGACAGAAAGATGCAGCTCCCTGCAGCAACAGCACACCTGGAGCAAGGGCAACACAGGGGAACAGCACCTGCCCTCCAGGAGAGAGGAGACAGAGCTCTGCCATGGGTAAGAGCCTGCCATGCCCCTCTCCACGCATTCCTGAAGGAAGAGTCCTCCTGAGGGAAAAGTGCTTTATTTCAAAGGATCCTCTCAACCTTAGACCCAGGTTCCTGACAGTGGGACACCACAAACAGATGTTGACATTTAACTCCAAAGGCTGCAAAGACAATCAGAACGTACCAAAGGCACTGGCTGCTCCCTGGCACTGGAGGGCAGGAGAGGCACTGAAACATCTCAAAATCCCTCTCATTTCCCCAACAGCCTGGGAAGGAGCTCCCTGTGCTGGATTTCAGCAAAATATCAGTGTGACCATGGTAAACCTTCCTACTAGCACACCAGTCCTCACCATTTGCTCCTCACACAGCTCAGGGGCCTGTCTGCTGAACCCCATCCAGAACACATCAGCTGTAATGTCAAGCTCAAGAAATTCTGCAATTCAGACATTACCAGAGACACAGCAGATTCAATAAATTATAAGCCTTTCTGATCAGTTCAGACTTGTCTTTTACAGTGTTTTACTTTGACATGCTGTCTAAAAAAAAAAAAAAAAAAAAAAAAAAAACACTTCTTAATTGTGCATTCACTGTGTCAAGCAAAGACAAATGTTGGTAACTGCACATCTTCCAGTGTAGCACAGGAAGAAGATACCATGACAAGTTCAAAGTATGCTACAACAGACTTGTCAGCCACACTGAGGTGAGGAAAATTCTGCAGGAGAAACCTCAGGGATCCTGCACCCCCTGCTCAGGTTTAGCAGATGGCTTATAAAAAAAGTGTTCCTTAGCAGCTAATGAATCCAGCAACAGTAATAGCAGAAAAAGGGCAAAAACATAAATGGTGGGAGTTACTAGGAAGACAGGAGGACAAAGAGAACAGAAGTGTAAGCTGAGGGAATAAGGGAGGAAAACCAAAAAATGAAAGCTGACAGACTAATATAGCCCATAAAGATCTGGAAAGTAATTACGCCTCTGAGTCAGAATCAATAAGGTTAATAAAATTCCCTCCTCTGTCCTCACTGGAATTGATAAAGACATGGAAAAACTGCAGAAAAGTACTTTTCACTGAAACTAGTGCCCAAGGTTTCCTGTTTTTCTACTAGGGGGAACATCGAGCTGGGCTGCTACTTTAACACTTTCCTCTAATAACATGGTTTATGGAACAGCAGTGACTGTCAAGTTTTCTGTAAAAGAAAGGCATTGCAACAAGATCAGACCAAGCATAACCCTTACACTATACTGGATATAGCCAGTGAGCCAAACTAGACCATGACAAACAAAAGATAATCAAATTGCAAACCTAAGGGTCAGAAGGCATGTTTATCTTCATTTTTGCCCACCAGAAGTAATTAAACTGAGTTATTTTGGCATGCTAGAGACACATGCATGAATTCCAAGCACAAGAGACATAATAGCTCTATTTGTTGATTACTACAAATTCACAAAAGGGGAGGGGCATCCAATTTCAGACTCAGAGGCCCAGAAGCAGACAGGGGGAACTAGTGGAAACAAGAACCAGTGTTTGTACAACATCTCCTGATGATCATGAGGGATATAACATCACTACACCATTTAAAAAGCTCAACAGCCTCCACACATAATCAAATTACATTAATTTCAGCTGTAGAAATAAAAGAAGCACAGGCAGTATTCCTCCCTGGAAACAGGAAGAATATGTGCTCACAAAGTACTGCTATTACCTGCCCAAACCATCACAGATTTGGAGAAAGCTGGGGCGGTACCATTGAAATTTAAAATGTGAGGTAAATAAGAATTAGTCAAATATTGAATGTGCTAAAAAGGCAAGTTTATATCAATTATATGCCTCTCAGAGAGAATGAGAACTCCCCAGGTGTGCCTCCCAAGTTCAGTGAAGGAGACAGTTTCAACTACAGGTTTTCAGCTGTGTCTTGTACACTTGGATTTGTTCTGTGTGAATAGGAATCAATAAATGGCACTTGAGAATAATCTGCCAGTACATGATCACCAAAGCAACAGAAGACGTTGAGACATCACAGCAGTGAATATCTGAGATGGAAATTCACAAGGGTTGTCAAAAGCCTTTGCAAACCTTGTCCATCAGTTACTGGCCCAGTGCTTTAATGCAATTAACAGGTGAGAATTCCCAAGCAGACACTTCAGTGCATCGATGTGAGCCTCCAATTCAGATTCTACTTAAGTCTTTATAGATCTAACAGAGTTCGTGATTACTTCTTCTAAAGAGTTGGCCAATGCAAGGTTTGAACTTTCACTTAGTGCCTCTGGAGTCACCAACCTGCTGACAGATGAGCACAGTAAATTCACAGAACCTGAACTGCTGCAGCCCAGCTCTAAAGTTTATCATGGATTATGGATCCCCTCCTCCTTCTCCTCCTGCACAGCAACACAGTTTGCTCCTTGAACTGTTGCCCCTCCCAGTTTATAAACTTCACATGCTAGAAGAGAGAATGGCCAGGGAAAGACCTGCCACAGGCCCCAGGATCCTGGCTCAGGAGACACTGCAGCTCTGCCCCACCAAAAAACACGAGCTGGAGGTGCCCTGAAGGAATCTCTTACCTAACACACAAAAGCAGCCAAGCCCCAGAAGCACCCCAGGCTACCAACCATGCCTGTCCTTGCCACAGCTACCTCACAGTGAGTTCTGACTACATTAGCACTACCTATTACCACCTTTCATCATCTCTGAGTTTATCATTTCAGGAATCATTTAACTCTTGGTTCTCAAAATGTAAGTACATGCAAAAGTCAGCTTGTGGAAGATTTTCACAGCTCAGGTTCAAAAGATTAAGAATTCCACACAGAGCCTGAGCTCCTTGTCCATCATGTGTCATGAATACCCTTGTACCTCTGAAAATCCTTTAGAGCTGATGGAAGTGTTCAATTTGCAGGGAAAGAAAACGGTGTTGCTAAGGAACTGCAAAGGAAAAAAAGGCCAGAGTGTGGTAGTCTGAAATGAAATTATTTAAATTAATTGGCCATTGATATGTTGGGTATTTGGCATTTTATCAGCAATTCAGCAGGCTTTGTTTTAAACTTGGGCTGAAAGAACAGTCAGAACATGATTGTACACTTAATTTAGGGATTAGCTCCATTCTCTCTTCTCACACAACAGACCCAGTTGTGTAAAACAGTAAAACAGTGGATTTCAGACAAAATTTTAAAAGCAAACCACATGAATATCAGTTTGAACTAAAGCTATGCCTACTGTTATTGAGACTCCTTTCCTTTTAAATGAAGACAAAGGGTAAGGATTCTCTCCAAATTTATTCTCACTGGTAGACCAACAGATGTACTTTTCCAGCAAGTACTGGCTTTCACACTTTGCTCATTTTGGCAGAGATCTCAGCCATGCACAGAACCAAATGTATTTCATGGATTTTTGTTTTGCAACATTTTCACTTCAGGAAAATTGTTTATAATCATTAAAGATTTCATTCAGTGGAAGATTTTTCAAGTTCTCAACTGAGAATTTAATTTCAATTGTTTCAAAGAGCATTCCCTTCTCTTTCTCCTATTTTTTGAGACAGATCTTTCCTGAGTGAAGGTTTTTTTCCTCTTCTTTTACCTTTTTCCTTCACTTTACTGAAATAGAGAGAAATAAGACTGCAGAGACTACATGTCTGGTGTGTTAACTTACAAGATGTCAGGTAGCAAAGTGACAACCTCACCCTCCCCCTCTCTTACTGAGATTTTGGGGTTTTATTGCTGAACACTGGCCGATGAGCAGGTTTTGCCACATGAATAAAAATAACAAAAATAACAAAATAACAACAGCCTCACAAAATAACAACAGCCAGCAAATAACAATATCTAACAGCAATAAAACTTCATGCTTTTATGAAACAAACAAACAGCAGGTTTTCATGAGTGGTTTACAAGGAGCTGATTCACTGACCAAAATGAGGTGTGTGTGACCCATCCATCTCCTCCTCACCCACCACTGCCTCCTTGCATCCTTGCCAGTGCATTCCTAGATCTTCATTTGCTTGGCACCTAAAGGTTGAATTTATTGGTTTTGCAATGCCTAGTTGATCAAATAAAAGGTAAGACCTCTCCCTAAAAATTCCATTTGTTTTAACTTTCTTGTGATGGAGAATCACAAAACCCACTAGTTATGCTATAACTATATTCTTTTTTTTTCCTAGTAAATATCTATTTTTATTGGAACATGAAAACTGCTGGATGAACACCATACAAGAAATGTTTCCATTAATACAATGAGCTTTACATACACAAGCTAAGTCCAACTTCCAGTCTATACAATTTTTGTCTGGTCTATTAAAAAAAAAAATTCAGACTCTCAAGCCTTTCCAAACACTGTTTTGGACAGTTATGGAGTAAAAACATTTGATATGCATTCCATGCTTTTTGAGAAACACGAGTACAGCAGGTGAGAATTGCAGTGAAAGACACACCAGTATGTGTGGCCATAAGAGATAACATTGTATTACCATAGTTCTTTCATCCCTTTTTGGGAATTGCAAAACTTGAAGCCTTCAGAGAAAATAACACAGGTGCTGCCTCACTCCCTGAATTCATGTCACATTTCACTTGTCACTCTTTTGTAACAGAAATTAAGAAAAATTTTAACAAAAATATTTTTAAAAACCAAAAAAAAAAAAAAAAACCCTGCTACTGCAGATGAAAAACAAGAAAAAGGTAAAAGAGAAGTTGAAAATAAAAAGTTGTCCAGCAGTGTGTTTTTTCTGAAATCTTAAGGCACCCTTCACATAAGTAGATGGCACTGCCACCCACAGCTCAGCCTCTTGTGCTCCCTCTTCTGTGCAGCAAATAATTGTAGTGCAGCAAGAGTGGTCCCTTTCCTCAAAATACTTCTTGTAATGTTGTTACAAAAAGGATTCTTTCCCTTGAACTGTTTTCCATTTGTACAAGTGTTTTCCTTCTGAAGACAGTGTTTTTATATTGCAGCTTTCCTGCTTTGCTTCCCCCTAAAAAGGCTCCAGAAAACCAGGGAAAAAACATATATGGGTTCAAGGAAGACCACACACCTCAGACACCACAAGATAATCAGCAGGTAGGGCTTCTGGCCTACAAAGTCCTTTGCCAAAAAACTAAGAAATTCTGTGAGCCTGTCATCTTGAAGCAGACTGAGCAGTAATTAGTGTCTGACTAGATGATGGCTACTTCAGAACAGACTTTCTATGTACTAACAGCTTTTATTAACAGAAAAAACAACATACTCTAGTGTGTTCTCAAAGGTCATTAGTTACCTCAAGGGCAGGAGCTGCCATTTGAGACCTTGCTGTTTGCAAAAAGTATTATTTGCCTTACCTGCTCTACCCAACAGTGCCAACATAGCCAGCATTCATTGCTAACCTGTTTGCCTGCCCTGCAGGACCACTCACAGCTCAGTCTGGGAGCCCAAGGCCCAGAAGCAGAGAGACTGAAGAGATTCACTTACCTCCACAGTGGTCTCATCTGTACTGGAAATAGAAATCAGGGAATTCAGGCAGGGGTGGGAGCTTGATAAAGAGAAAGAACTGTGGTGGTGTTTGCAGGGGTCCCAGGATGAGGGAAGAGATGAGAATCTTGACTCCATGTTTCAGAAGGCTGATTTATTATTTTATGATATATATTATATTAAAATAAAATGATATACTAAAACTATACTAAAATAATAGAAGAAAGGATTTCATCAGAAAGCTAAAAAGGAAAGGAATGGAATGATAATAAAATCTTGTGACTGACCAGAGAGTCCAAGACAGCTAGACTTTGATTGGCCATTAATTAAAAATGACCACATGGACCAATCAAAGATGCACCTGTTGCATTTCACAGCAGCAGACAATTATTGTTTTTCTTTTCCTTTGAGGCTTCTCAGGAGAAAAAATCCTGGCAAAAGGATTTGTCGTAAAATATGTCTGTGACAAAGAAGCCCTAAGCTTTGCACACAGAAAGTTTAGAGAAGGGAAAGGAAACAGACACTGGCCTTCTTTGAAGCTGAAGTCACTTACCTGCCAAGGCACCAGGACAGCACCCATGACACGCTGGTGGTGACACAGCTGCTGTCACAGGTGGCTCGTGGACGGGGGGGGTGGGGGGACACAGCATGCTCACCGTGCACACAGAGGTCTGATCCCCAGTCTGCACTCTGTTCCGAGCCAGGAGCTGCTCCAGGAGGCCGGGGCAGTGCAGCAGCCAGGAGAAGGCCAGCAGCAGCTCCCGGCTGCCCGCGGAGCCGTCGGCCGGGAGCCGCTGGAGCTGGGGCCGCCCGTAGCCCTGGTACCACAGAGCCCACTTCACAAACCTCACCTGGGCACCTGGAAGAGAAAAACACCGCAGAGTGACACCCTGCAGCACTGCATTCACCCACCCAGCTCCACGCTGCTGCCTCCTCAGAGGGCAGCACTCTTAAGCCAGCCTCAGGAAGGCAGTGGGGACTTGGTCTTTATCAAGGGTCATTGTAGCCTTGAGCTGGAGATAGAAATGAGATGGATGAGATGCTTGAGTTTTTTGTGTAGAATGGCTGAATCTTTATTGTACATAGCTTACTTTTATATGGTATTAGAAGTACCCTGTTTGAATTTGATAGGTTAGCAAATTACTGAAACTCAGTTGATTGGTTGGTAATGGCTAATGTACATGTTGATCAAATTTTTTTCTTTCCAGATAGTTTATATTTTTTCTTCATGGACTCACAGGACAGACTTCTTATTTTTGTAGCTGCAAACTCTTTTCTCATAAGAATAGATTGTTATGTAAACTGATTTTTATTCTTTTTTTTTTCTCATGGGAACTTAACAGGTTAGTTTAGCCAGAATAGTAAGGTTTAAACCATGTTTTATAAGGCTTTTCTTTTATAAGGTTTTATCTATATGATCTATATGCAACAATCAACAACTGGTGAAGGACAGGAGGGAAAGGATAAAAGCCTTCTTTATACTGCCCCATTCTGATTGCAGGAACTACTGGTCAGGGAAAAGAAGAAATTCAGAGTTGGGATCAAGACCAGTAATGGCCTCTTGGAAATTAATAAAGGTAACTAGCCATCCCCACTACAATGGGACTCCAATTCACCTATTCATTTTTTATGAGTCACCAAGCATGCTATGAATTAGTAAACACTCTGAACCACTCTACTCCTGAGCTAAACTGGAATTTAGAGATACGAGCTTCACAGCCTGCTGCAAATCTTTGAGTGCCAGAGAGCAGAGATAATGCAGCACAGCACATGGGCTATTAAATTCTCAGGAATGCTCTGATCCATATTCCTTCACACCAGCAAATGTTACCTGACAGCTACAAGACAGGCACTGCAGGGCTGTAAAATACTGCAGAAACATAGAGAAAGTTATTATTAAAAAAGGTTCTGCCCAATAAACCTTGGCTTTGTACTAAGTCAAAAACAGAATAAAGAACATAATTAGGAGGACAATGAAAACAACTCATAGTGGCTAAGAACCAACAGCTGTAAAAGGAAGACCTGCTCAGAAAGTTTCTGGAGTTCTCCAAGGGCTACAAGAAGCAAGTGATTTAGGAAGATTCAACCAATGCAAGACATTTAGACTTCCCATTGGGGTTCAGCTTGCACAAAGAAACCAAGGGACTGCAGTGGGGGGAGAGGAAGAGCCTTGGATCAATGACAAGTACCCAGCAGACAAGAACCAGAGGGCAGGAACAAACAGTGGTTTCACATGAGGGCTCTGTGCTAAACAGCTGCTGTTCAAACAACTCAAAATGACACTTAGACAACGTGACAGTGACAGAAAACTTGGTGCTGATGTGATATTAGTAGTAAAGAATGCAGGCAGATCATGAAGGACTGCAGAACCTTGAGCCCAAGCTTTAAAAAGACAGATAAAAGTATTTTTAGAAAAAATGAAAAATTATGTGCACAAAGAAAGAAATGTTCCTAACTTTACTGACTTACAACATGAGACTGGACCTGGAGCTGCTCTGTGGGCTCAGCAACACCATCTCAGATGACAAGGTTTTTAATGATAGTATCACAATTGGTTCTGACAGGCATCCAAAGGCAAACTCAGTGTGAGAAACCTAGCAAGGACACTAAACAGAACACAAATACCCACCATGACCCTTATTTCTTCTCTCCCATTAAGGCTGCAGAAAATTTGGAAAGAAATTGAGAGAAAGGACAAGTACAACCACAAGAACAGAACAGCTGCATTGTAAGAAGCTATGAAGTAGGCCAAGAAGAGCAAGAATGGATATGACAAACTCTTCAAAATCCTGAGTGCTGTGCAATTGGTGAAGAGTGGATGATTTGTTTGCACAACACTCAACACAAGAACTGTGAGCCAACAAAGTTAGCAAGCATGTGAGTCAAAACATGGTAAAAGAGATGCTCTTCACACACGCAGCAAAATTCTGAAATTGCTCACTGTGGGACTCTATGGACTCCTAAGAGTCACTCAGGCTCAAGGAGAAACTGGATTCACAGAACAGCAGTTCATGGAAACTTATGAAACACAAACATATCCTCTCTGGATTGCAAAGTCTGAGATGTAAACTGCTGGAGGCTGAAAGAGTATCCCCCCATGCCATGAAAGAATCCTTCTAGATTTGCTCTTTTCTTTTCCTTTGACAGCTGTCACAGCTGGGTGGAGCTAGAGGAATCTACAGTTTCATGCAGTTCAGGCATTCCTACAAAGACCTAAATCACTCCATTTGCTCTTTTCACAGACCCTGCCCTGTTTCATTCACATATGAATGAAACAAGCAGCTTCCCTTCCCCATGTCAGGGTGGCAGAAATGCCTATGGCTTGCTAAAAATCTTGCTGTAGATGTGCTTTCCAATCCCTCAAGCACAGGAGGAGCATGGAGATATTTCAGATTTTATTTTGATCACTTGTGAACATTCTTACAGGAGCAGGGTTTTCATGTCATCCTTTCCTTTTCTGTGTGCATTTGTCAAGAAAGGAACTGCCATAACAGATAAAGGCAGAAATCCTCCAAAAGGAAGGATGGTCAGTACATGCTTTCTGCCTTTTTCAAAGCAAATAAGCATCACATGCTGCCATCTGCAGTTCAAGGAGCTCCTTAACAAATCACATCTCAAAGTGGAGGAAAGGAGAGCAGGTCAGGTGGTTTTTATTTTCTTTTATCACCATTTCCCTGCTCTGATGTATCACTCAGGTCAGATCCAGCAAGGCAATTCACCACCTGAATTTCGGTGTTCTTCTGGTCCTTTATCTCACCCTCTTTCATGTCTCCCTCTGCAACATGCTGCCCTCACAGGAGAGGGTACAGCTGGTGTGCCAGGCAGGAACTGGGAGTGAGCAGTCAAGGCATGGATCTGGAAGTGGGGCTCAAGGAGCCTTCCTTTGACCTCAGAGAAATCCCTTAGTTTTCCCCATCTCCAGAGTGCTCAAGTTAAAATGCAAAAGTATAAATGGCAGTAAAGATTATGGGAGTACCCAGGACCAAGATGGATTCTTCCATAATGCGTGACCAAGGGAGAGGAAAAAACATCACTCAGATAGAAGAGACACACCAGACACCTCTCTGACATCTTCTTATGGCACTAGGACTGGGAAATTTATACTGAAAGACCTTCACAAGGCTCCCACCTAATCCCCTTCTCCACATAATATCCACAGATATTATTTATAAAACTATATTCAGCAAGCAAGACCAAGCTCAGGGTTCAGCTCACTTAAAACTGTACTCGAGCTGTGCTCTTCCACTGTGAGTCCTGACAAATATTTTCAGCGATTTACAAGATGATATTCAAACAATAGCTATGCACTAGCCTGGCAGGCTAAAATGGAAAGGAACTACAAACCAAGAAGAAGCACAGACACATTACTTCATGCACTCAGACAAGGAACACCTGCATAGGTAGTGGTATTATGGGAAACTACTGCTTCAGAAAAACATTTTCTGCTACATTTGTCAAACAAACAAAAAATCTATTGCAGCTCCAGACCTCTTTCCCATGCTATAAAAACTGAACAGCAATCTCAGAAAATAAATGTTTCCTCCAACTATCCAAATGCATATTGCACTGCTACCTGGTGTGGCTGTCAGGCTGTTAACCAAGTTCATCAGCCTCTGGGAAGAACAAGCAGCATGAAACCACTAATCATGATTTCATCAGCAAGGTTATGCCCAGAGTATTCACACAGCTTACTCTGACTCTCCACTGTCCAATGGCCCACTGCTGTGACATGTTTAAGGGGCTGGGTTTTACAGCAAGTTTACACCAAAGTTTACAGTTAAGTGTTTTTCACTGTGGGAAGAAAAAATTCTTACAGAACCAGAAACCAGGAGGCAGCTGCAGAATTTTATAACCACTGACTGGTAAGCTTCAGTGGGATTCCTGAACTGGCCAAAGATCAGTGTTTCCTTTTGAAAAATAAAGGATACAAGATCACTGGAGAATGGCTTCTCTTTTCCAGAAAGCTGTTTCTATGCTCACAGTAACCCCTAGACCAAAGGAGTCTTCACAGCCTTCCTCTGGGATCTGGCAACTGCTGCCCTCCTTATTTTAACCCAGGTAATTAAGAGGTTGTACAAAAAGAGCAAAGAAAAGCAAAGCTTGATCTGTGGACTAAGGCACTAGACTTGGATTAGAGGAATCTGTTTCAATTCTCTCTTGTGTAACAGGATCCTACACAAACCTGAGAAAGTTATTTAGTGCCTATGCCCAAGGCTTATTTCATTTGCATTAAATACACAAGAGACCAGAGCTGGGGCAGAGAAGAAAAGCAGTAAAATATCGATTGTGTTCAGAGCAGACAATTCATTCACTTGCCAAGCAAAAGTAATTAGTGTCATTTGAAAAACAGTACAGCTCTCCAGCCTGAACTTCAGCTTTAATCACCAAGTTGTGACTAAAAAGGTTTCTCAGAAATCAGCTGAGCAGTTCTCAGCAGAACCACACATTGCTACCTCACAATATAGCAGTGGAGGCTGTGTTTGCTGTCTCCAGAGCCAGGAACCTGCCACATGCACTTGGAATTCTGTCCCCAAATGCTACAGGCAATCACTATGGGAGCAGCCAGGATCCAGTAAGGTTGCACATGTGCAGGACCACATCCACAATGCTGTGGGAGACAGTCAATAAATAGACTTCCCATACACAGCAGACTGTGGATGAGTGGAAAAATAAAAACAGGCAAATGAAAAATAGCAGTCCTGCGAGTAACGGGACTTCCTGCTGAGCTACCAGCTAAACTATGCTGGTGGTTTTGCTCTGCATTCCACAATGCTGAACCTTTCTTAATTCCATTTACAGAGCCACCAGGCTCACAGCCAATCAGGGGCTCATACAGGGCTGTTTAGGGTGTTTTGCTTTCACGGGCAAAAGTGAATATTAAATGGAGTTGGTATGAGGAGACCTTGATTCATCACAATACAATTCCCACACAATGAAAAGGCCCTAGATAGACATGTTTCAAGAGAGAAGGTGGGGAGTAGTGGTACATTTAAGAAGTAAATAGTGTTCTGCTGTTTTGAGAAGCCAATCTGGATTCAGCTCCTCTCTGGAGAAGTGGCCTTGTCCTTAAAGACATTATTCACAGTCCTCCTAAAATAATCATACAAGTCCATTTCTTGTTTTGTCTAGAACTTCAATCCAAAACACTGCCTTCATGGTTCTCACATTGCAATTCCTGGCTCTGACACAGGACTGGATAGAAAAGGACCAACAGAATCATGGCATGAATGGGAATGGGAAAAGAAGGAACCAAAGGAAAACACCAAATCTACTTCTCAGTCTTTGCAGATACTGAGAAGGCATAACATCATTGCAGAGATTTACCTGCAATAAAATGTCACAGGGATGCAAGAGCCTGTGGAACATCCCAGTTTCCAGGACAAAGCACATCAAAGAGCAGCAAACCTGCCTCACAGCACGTTTCCTCATCACTAAACCTGAGGTCTGGTAAGTTGGTGGCACAGGTGTGCAAAACAGAGCACTCACTACAGGGAGAAAGGAGCCAAAGGTGCTACAAAACCAGTCCCAGGACAGATGGAAACTGCAGTCAGCCAGAATGATGTTATTTACCTATGGCATCAGACTCTGTCCACTTGCCCCCATGGATCTGCTTCAGAAGCACATACAGCAGCTTCCAGAAGTCCAGGCTCTGCAAAAGAGAGGGGTGGAAGGGGAGATCAGCAGGAAAAATATCTGCCATATTATTTAGTCTTAATTAGGCAATTAAGCCCATATCTGAACATCACACATTGAACAGCACATCTGCTGACCCAGCCAACACCATCTGACAGGCAGGTTCATGTATGTCAATGTTCCTGTTCATGTATGCTCACATGTTCCTGCCTGATGAACAGAGAATCTATAGAAAGGAGCACCCAGAAAGAAAAGGGCTAATGCTGGCTGCACAGCAACACCCAGCACTCCTACAGTGAGACCCATGTGCGGAGCATTCCAAAATCTACTCTGATACAGTCACATATGGCACAGCTCAGCCGTAGTCAAACAGGCACCTGAACACACCGGTAAGATCTGACCACGACAGCGCCAAACTCACAAAGAGGCACAACAGAATGAGCTGGAATTGGGAATCGTTTCTTGGCCGCACAAGGACAGCATGCTGACAAACTCAAATAGTGATTCCTACGGCTGGAATGTCAGTCAACACTCGTAAAACCCTTAAAATAGCCGAGGAAGGGAGGTACCCTGTGTGCGAGCTGGAAGTCTCGGAGGCAAAGCAGCCAGACCCAAGCTGGGTACGGCAAAGAGCAGGAAAGCCCAGACGACACCGAGGAGGTGTCACAGACCAGGGTGAAACACCAAGCCCCAAGTTACAACCACAGTGAGGCACAGCCCTTCCCAGAGCGGCGAGTTTGCTGAGATTCCCTAACACGTGTCAGCTGGGCGGACAGCGAACCTGGGCCACAGCGAACCGAGGCTACAGCGAGCCGGGGCCACAGCGAGCCGGGGCCACAGCGAACCGGGGCCACAGCGAACCGGGGCCACAGCGAACCGGGGCCACAGCGAACCGGGGCCACAGCGAGCCGGGGTCACACCGAGCCGGGGCCACACCGAGCCGGGGTCACACCGAGCCGGGGCCACACCGCGGCCCCTCACGCAGGGCCTGCCCAAGGCTCAGTGCCCGTGGCGCTGCCGTGCAGAGCCGAGCGTGTCCCCGGGCCCCGCCGCACTCGGGTGTCCCGCTGGTCCCCGCTGGTCCCCGCTGCCCTGTGCCCCGCAGGGTCTCCGGGCGGAGCGGCCGGCGCTCACCGCCTGCGGCCGGTCGAACCTGGCGCGGCGTAGGGTGTCGGGGGCGGGCCGGGCGCGGGGCGGCAGGGCCCGGCACAGCGCCCCGACGGCGGCGGGCAGCGCCGGGCCCCGCTGCCGCTGCTGCTCCCCGTGCTGCTGCCGCCCGCGCATCGCGCCGCTCCCGCCACCCCCGGCCCCAGCGGGAGCGCCCTTCCGGCCGGCCCGCCCGCGGCAGCGCCCCCTGGCCGCGGGGAGGGGGCACTGCGGGCGCGCCAGCCCTGCCTCTCGCCCTGCATGTGTCTGCATCTCCCTGCGTGTCCCTGCACCGCCCTGCATCTCCCTGCATGTGTCTGCATCTCCCTGCATCTCCCTGAATGTGTCTGCATCTCCCTGCGTGTCCCTGCACCGCCCTGCATCTCCCTGCATGTCCCTGCATGTCCCCGCACCGTCCTGCATCTCCCTGCATGTCGCTGCATCTCCCTGGATGTGTCTGCATCTCCCTGCATGTCCCTGCACCGCCCTGCGTGTCTCTGCATCGCCCTGGATGTCTCTGCATCTCCCCGCACTGCCCTGCATTTCCCTGGATGTGTCTGCATCTCCTTGGATCTCTCTGCATCATCCTCCATCTCCTTGGATGTCCCTGCATTGCCCTGGTCGTCCTTGCATTTCCCTGGATGTCTCTGCATGTCCCTGCATCACCCTGCATCTCTCTGCATCTCCCTGGATGTGTCTGCATCTCCCTGCACCACCCTGCATCTCCCCGGATGTCTCTGCACGTCCCTGGATATCCCCGCAGTTCCCGGACCGCCGGTGGTCCCGACGCTCCCTCGGCCTGCGCGCATGGCTGGGGACACAGAACGCTCCCAGGCTGTGACCCACACGGGGTGTCACCCCCCCGAGCCATGGACGCGCCTCCTGCCCCGGCAGAAAACACCCGGGGAAGCCCTGCGAGCTCCCCCCATCCTTCCTGGTGGACAGAGCTGCTGCAAAAGCCGGCAGAGCTACGGCAAAAGCACAGCTCTGCTGCAGTCAGAACAGCTCGGGGACACGGAGAGCAGCGCTGGGCAGCAGCAGCAGCAGCTCTGCGATGTCCCTGCCATATCCCTGCCATATCCCTGCGATATTCCTGCGATATTCCTGCGATATTCCAGCGATATTCCTGCCTGCCTCTTGCTCAGCGGGCCATGCTGCGGCCAGCCCGGGTCCCCAGGCGTTCAACCCCCGACATGAAACGATCCCAGGGGTTAATCCTTGGGGGCCATGGGGGAGGAGAAACGGAGCTGCCCTCTGGGAGAAGCCTGAGCTCCTGAGGGAAGTCCGGCCGTGAGCAGGGTTTACAGAACCAAAACCTGGCACGGAGATGGATTCCTGCTGTGGGTTAGCAGAGGGAGGACAGCTGGTCTGTGCCAGGGACACGGGTCTGCTCTGCCAGCGCCGCGGGGATCCTGCCTGTGCCTGGGCATGAGACCTGCTGGGAGCCCCCACTGATGGTTTCTTGGCCAGTTCCCCAGCTCATAGCCCATTTAATGTGCTCACTGTGCATCTAGCGTGATGCCTTTACTTTTTTTTCCACCAGTATCTGAACAACATGAAACAACATGTGAAATTCCTTCCCGCTATGCAGCAGGCTCTTGCAGCCAAATGGCTGCTTGCAATGAGGAGAGAAATCGCAGTGGTCCAAAGGGTCCTCCAGCCAACGTGAACTGTGTTTGCACTCCTTCCCTCTGGTTGCTCCTCTCCTGCCTCCCACCTCTATGCTGGGGAGCACAGCCCTTTCCAGTGCTGAGTGCTGCTTTAGAGCTCTCCCCATCCTGTGGATCCTGGCTCCTACTCCAGCTAGCCCTGAAAGGACCCCTGGGTGTGAGTTATCCAGGCTTAAGGATTTTTAAAATATCTTCTCTAGCAGCTGTTGTCTCACATCCTCCTTTCCTAATGGCCTGGAAAGCATTTTCCTTATCCCTTGTCCAGTTCTAGCTCAGCAATCTTTATCCACTTCTTTGCTCTCCTTCCTAACAGGCTTGGCATTTCCACATGGTTCCTTGCCTTTGGTTTCCAACAGCCCATAAAGTCCCTTTTTATTGCCCAGAGCCTTATCGAACCGGGACAATCCTGTGCTGTCTTTGGCATCCTTCTTGGCTTTCCATGCCTTGCTGCTATCGGGCGCTGTCTACTCCCTCCATGACACATCGCTTGTCTATTTTCCCATCCCTGCTGCAGTCTCCAGGCAGGAGGACCTTCAGCTGCAGCCAATTTCCTGTGTTTTCTTGACCACTCCATAAACCCAGCTCAAAGCTTTCCCTGTCCCCACACACATTCCTCTGTCTAGGCCTTTCCTCCCCAGGGCAGCTGCCGAGACAAGGGCTCTCCTGCACAGCCTGATGCACGCACAGGGAGTGGTTCTGTCCATCACCCCTCCTGTGGGCTCCTGTCCCCCAGCCAACCCCCAGGCCAGCCAACATCACCACTCAGCAGCTGAGATTCATACCGAGAGCCCCGTGCCACTCTCCATCCCGTTGGCCAACCCAACCCCAGCACAGGGCTGGCTGCCCTGCTGGCCAGCGTGCCCCTTGTGCCATGGCTCCCCTGGCACACAGCCCCATGGGCACAGCTGACACAGGACACTGGTGCTGTGCAGGGCTGGCACTCAGCCATGGGTGGACTGGAGACTAGGCAGAGCATCCCAGGCTCCCAGCAGCCCAGCAGCACAGCGGGTGCTCGGTGCTGGCCCGCCAGGCCCCACTTATCTGCTCTGCCTGGGCCATGTTTCAGCGTGGGAGAGGCCAAAGGGAAGGCGATGGTTTCCTGCTGCAGACATGGACCGTGTGCTATGGACAGGCGATGGAGGTGATGGTGTGACAGCCCCAGCATGCTGTCCCAGCAGGGGTGGCGATGGCGTCCCACTGGCAGCAGAGCCCTGCTCATCCAGGCCGTGCTCACCTCCCCTCTCCCAAGCAATACCAGCCATGGCTGGCTGACATCAGCACACAACCCTGATGTCATCGTGGAGGTTGGAAGCCCCCAGGACCCTCTCTATAGAAAGGAAGCAGGACGGGCTGGCTTATCAGCTGGTCCCTGGCTCCCAGGCACTGAGATAGATTCAGGGCAACAGTGCAGTGGGGACAACAAGGGGAAGGGAAAGTCCAGGCACGTACTGAGTGGCCAGGGACGCTTTAGCTGGGAGAGGCCATTGGACTTTGCCCTCTCTGGGTTCCCGGGCCCGCGTGGTGCCACACAGTCCCACAGCCGCCCATTTCAGTGCCGTGTGTCAGCTGTGGCCATTGCCGTGCTGGGTGACTCAGTGGGGCTGAGGGCGCCTGTTTGCACCCGTGCCATGGCAACTCGCCACCACACACGGCCCCGCTGCGTGCACAGGGCTGCCTGAGGTGATGACGGCGGCCCTGTCCCATTGCCTCATGCCGATTGTATGCGATAGCAGCCATCCCTGCCCGCTCCCTGATGTCACCTCAGCCCACTCTGCCAAGGGCAAGGTGGGAGCTCTCCTCCTGCAAAAACAACTTCTTTGGTCTTTGGTCTTAATGTTTTTATCCCCGTGAAGGCGTGGGCGGGAGCCAGCCTGTCTCCTGGCCAGGCCCCTAAGCCAGGCATCAGCGCTTCCCACACTCCGCCGCCAGCTCGGGTGGCCAGAGTTCTTCACCCCTCTCCTTCCCCTCTCCTTTCCCTCTCCTTCCTGCAGTGTGGTATCTGCTGAGCAGCTGTCAGAGCAGAGCACAGCTTCCCTCCCTGCCTGCTCGAGGGAGGCCTTGGGTGGCAGGAGTGTTTCACACCCTGAGCAGGTCAGGCAGACTGCACCACTTTCCACTGCAAACATTTCCAGCCCCTTCCCCATGCCCTCCTGGCCCTTTCATACACACTTGCTCTTCCCTCACTGGGACATCAGGTTAAGCAGAGTGGGAAAAGGCATGACTTGGCAGCATGGCCATGGTGCTGGCAGAAAGGAGCCAAGCGAGCACAGGGCTGTGGACATGCATTGCCTGCATAGATGGACTGCAGCAATGCTGCCATGACCCCACAAATGCTCTGGTGCAGCTTTTCCTGGACACAGGCAGTCAGTCAGCAGCAGGCCTGTGTGTGGGCTGTATAGCACCAAAATTCAAGGTCAGCTCCTAGCAGCTGGATGGTTAAGAAAGGTGTTGGTGTTTCAGGCCCTCTGATGCAGGGCTTTCAGTATGATAAGTGAATTGGGAACAAATAGAAAAGAGGTCTGAAGTCGCAGCAACTCTCTTCTTGGGAGTTTCAGCCTTTTTACTCTAATAGCCAAGTTTCTCTGCAGGAAACTCCCTGTGATCTCCTCCCCCAGGGCCTTTAACACAAGACTCACCAAAAGAAGACAGAGGCTTCAGTGGGAAGTCCTCGCACCCTTCCCTCTTGGAAACTCTCCCTGTTTCATTGAAAATAACACAAGAGGTGTGAAAGTAAAATTCAGCTCTAGGTGCCTGATGTCAACCTTTCTGCTTCCACTCCCTGCTTGGGCAAGCCACCCAGGACCTGATAAACACCCCCAGGGCTTTCTGCCCCCAGCTGCTCTCCAGCACAGGATCACCAGCAGCAGGAAGGGGTGAGAGTAGAGCAGCCTGTGCCTTCCTCTCCTTGCTCCCTAGCTAGACCTCAGGTTCCAGTACCTCAGTTCATGGTCCCATTCACTTCTTGTTACACCCCTGGCTGTCATACCCAGAGTCCTTCTGCCTTCAGTATCTTCAGTGTTTGCTGCAGGTGTTGTTCCCCATCAGGAAAATGGTTTTTCACCTCTGCAGAGCTGTTTCCGTTGCTGAGATGGGGGTTCCCCGAACCACCGCTTTGCAGAGCTGGATGGGAAGTCCCATCTTCCCCCGCAGAGTTCCTGCTGCCTGATATCCACTGCACGGCCCCTCTTACCACACTGTCTGCGTAAGAGGGCAGATTTCTGAGGCATTAGGTGATGGGCAGACACTTTTGGACCTAAAAGATATCAGAGCTCTTTGAGCTTAACACAAATCAGCCTTAAAAATCCCTGAAGCAGTGGATACCACCCAGCTCCAGCCCGGCTTCATCCCCATGAGCTCTGCACAGCACAGAGCAGGAAGCTCCTTCAGCCACAGCCCCTGTGCCACTCCCCCCCAGCCAGAGGCTGCACAAACCACCTCAAGGGAAGTGGTAGAAATGTCACATCAGTGCCCCATCAGAGCTGGCAGGAGAGGGTGAGTGGCCCCATTGGTGCCCCAGCGTTGACCCGGGCACCCAGCACATGTTAGTCCAGATGTGACCTGAAGGCTGCAGCAACACTGCCAGAACACAGCCCTGTCCAGGGCCCGAGCCTGCTGCCCTCCTTAGCATGACCCTGAGGAGAACCCTGCTGCAGGGCTTCCAGCCTGAGCCACCTCCCTTGCCAGCTGCAGGCACAGGGAAACATCTGTCCCCTGCTTCAGATTAAGGTCTGTCAATCTGTGCTGAGAGGAGGACACAGGTTCAGATCACCCTCACTGGCCACTCCTGCCTGCACTGTGCCCCCACAGCTGAAGGGCCCCCCAGCCCTCTTTCTTCTCCCCTCTCCTTTTCTCTTCTGTACAGAAAGTCACAAAGCTGGGATGGGGAGCAGCAGCAGTTAACCTAAACCCATCCTGTTTTCTGTCTTTGCCAAAATCTCTTCTGCTTCCCTACCCAGGGCGTTGGGGCTCGCCCACACCCAGCTGCCAGAGGAACTGTGATGTTGTTTGTTTTTTTTTGTCACAGTGATGAAGTGTTTATAGCAACTATCACTCCACAACCCACAGACTGATCTCAGCCCAAGCTTAGGAAATAACGGCAGAGGAAGCACGGCCCCTTTCTTCAGAGTCACCAACGGTGGCGTTTCAGGTCACCAAAGCAGGGAAGTTTTGTGCTGGGCATCACCATGCTATAAATCGCCCAACAACTTTTGCTGTCCCAGATAGGCAGAAAACTGGGATTTGCCCTCAGCATCTTGCTCTCCCTGCTGCAGAAGCAGCACAGCCAGGGCATCACCACACTGAGAGGGAAGGCACCATCCCTGCCTGTCCCAAGCTCTTGCCAAGGCTCAGAACCAAAAGCATCACAGATGAGAGGCACTCATCTGTGCCATGAGATGGAAACCACACTGCTGCCTGTCTGTGCAGTCACACTCCAGGCCACAGAGATTTACTGTTCAAAAGGAGAAAGGATTGTGTCTGCTGACAGCCCACCTCCCCAGCATGCCGGCCGCTGCTGAGCCTCGCTGAGCATCCAGGGGGGGCCTGGCTCAGCCATGGATTTCCCATCAAATGAGATACAGCTGTTCCTGCTTCCTCTCCAAAGACCAAAGTTAGTTTTTAAAAAAATCAATTTCTCATATATTTTCTTTGACCAAGGCTCCTTGTGGATGCGGCCTGTGCCTGAACTGCCCAACCTCACAGCACTGAGGCTGCATCAGGCAGAGAGCGTGGCTTGTACAAGCACGGCTCTTGGAGAATATCCCAGCAGAAAGTCCTGGGGCAAAAAGCCATCTCAGTGGGAGCTCTTACTGCAGAGCAAGCAAAAAAACAGGACTCTAAGAAGGAGATTTTGGCAATCAATACCAAGGGGCTTGTCCCCAGCCCATATTTGAGGGACCCCTGTTTTTAACGCACACATATATTCCCCTCTGCAGCACAGAGTGAGGCACCTGCAGGATCAAGCTTAGCTGCAGCTGCACAGGCCTGGCACCGCTCAGTTCCTGCATCCCTGCATGCACCCAGGACAGGGAGAGATGTCCCCCAGCCACCACAAGTACACTGCAAATCCAGGGACAGAAGTAAAAAGGAGCCCTGGGCAGCACACACTGCAAACAGCAGCACACAGCAAACAGCAGAACACTGCCTCCTGCCCCAGCTGCAGCCACTGCCACTGAAAAGGGCTGGATCAGCCCAGACTGCCCCTGTGCAGCCCCTGCTTTTCATACCTTTCACTGGTTCCTTCCTCATCCCTGCTGGCCGGGCCCCTTGTACTTGGAATAAGCTGCTTCTGAAATTTTACTGCAGGACCCTGCTGGGAAGGACCCTGAGCCAAATCCACAGGTCCTTTGCCCAGCTGGACACATTTATGCAACCCTGAGGATGTGTTTGCCATTAGTTTAAATGCCTGAGGGAAAACACTATCTCAGTGGCACAGTCAGGCTGCTGAGATTCTATCACTAGTTTCCTTTGAAGCTCAGCTGGCAGGGGAAATCATGTCCCAGTGCCCAGAGGCAGGCTGGAGAGGACAGGGTGTGGATGGCCAGGAGCCACGGGTCCATGGGTGCTGGCACCCCTGGGAGGCTGCGGGCACCCCGGGGAGGCTGCTGGCAAAGGCAGCAGTGGGAGCAGGAGGTCCCCACGAGCCCTGACTGCTGGGAAGCCTGATGACACCGAGCAGCAATAGCCAGGGTTTGCCTTTGACACAGACGCCTGTGTTTGTTGTGCTGTCGGGGTGGGAGGCGAGGCAGCGCCTTGCAGCATCAAGCAAGTTTTAATTGGAAGTTTTAAGATGCTTATCAGATCATGCTGCTTCTGACACCAAGGATTTTGACACTGGACATGTGTCTCTAACCCCTTAGGGTTTTGGCAAGTCCCAGGAAGGCTGATGTCACAGTAAAATGCAGAGCAGCCTCTAAGGAAATGCATGCATAAACTGTAGACAAAAATATCCCAGTGGGTGATGAGATATCTCTGAATATGTAAATGGAGTTGTTCAGGTTAGGGAAAGACATGGTTAAGAAATCATTTTAGAAACATTCCTCAAGTTGACATCTTTGACATCTGTCAGTGCCGTGTTTCCAGTAGGGCAAAAACGTTGAAACAAGAAAGAGCAAAGCTCTGGAGCCAGCTCTTGCTTTCGAACACCACAGCTCTGCTGTCCCTGCCGGGGGAGGCTGGCTCTGCCTCAGCAGTAACCTCCCGCTTCCCTTGGCCTTTTCAGGTGGCTGCTCAGATCAAGAGCAGCAAATACCAGGTTGTCCTGATGTGACAGTCATTCCCCTCCCAGCAAGACACCTCTGTGCCCCAGCTGAGGGCATGTGGGGCCACCACACAGTGTGGGGCTCAATCCAAAGGCCAGGGGCATCAAGCAGGTGGCAAGCACTTCACAAGCGGGTCCCGTGGGACTCCCGTTACAGAGAACACAGCTGCTACAGGAGGGAAGCATCTTTTCATTTATTAAAGACTGAGAATACAACTGTGGGCCCAGCCATGAGAGCTGGATGCCTGAAGCAGAGCTAGGTTTTGGCTGGAAGGGTGCTTTCTCCTCTCCAGGCAGCCTTCAGCAATTTCAGCCAAATTTCCTACCCGGCAGGGCAACCCAACGCCCCCACCCTGGCTGCACTCCATCTGGAGCACAGCCTCTCTCCACACCAGCCCAGCCTTGGTTACTTATTGCTTTGAACGTGCTAGTCTAGTACAGGGTGAATTAAAAACAAAAATGCATCTGCTGCGGTGTGTTTGTGCTGTCCTCAGGTTGTGCTGGGAACCCTGGACGTCAGACCTGGAGAGGGATGGAAGAGAGGAGTGGATGAAGTCAGGCTGGGCTGGGAGCAGAGATATCCCAGGGACAGCAGTGCTCCAGGATAGATCCTGTCTTTGCCAAAGGGTCACAAAGCAATAGCCTTTGGCACCCGGTGCTGGAGCCAAGCAGGTGCTGACAGTCAGCTGGGGCTGGAGGAGAGGAGCAGCTGGCACCCAGCTCCTGAGCCCTGGTGTAAGGGCTGGGAGTCACAGCCAGCCCAGAGGGATGCTGTGGCAGGCCTGCCTTCCCCACTGGCCTGAGGGAGGACAGCCCCAGCCAGCCCATGGAGCCAGAGACAGGAGAGGAGCTCCGAGGGAAGGACCAACCTGAGGCTTATTTGAACGTGTGGCTCTCAGCTCCTCCCCGGCCGAAACCTGGAAGAGACAGAGCAGGGTCAGCACTGCCATGGTATGGTGAGCACACCGAGGCTGCAGCTGGCCTGGAGACAGCAGCCCCGAGCCAGACAGCAGCCCTGACCCCCTCACTCCCTCCATGACCCTGCCAGGAGACAGGAGCCCCGAGCCAGACAGCAGCCCTGACCCCCCTCACTCCCTCCATGACCCTGCCAGGAGACAGGAGCCCTGAGCCAGACAGGAGCCCCGAGCCCCCTCACTCCCTCCATGACCCTGCCAGGAGACAGGAGCCCTGAGCCAGACAGGAGCCCTGAGCCCCCTCACTCCCTCCATGACCCTTTGGCCACACGCACGCACCTTTGGGCCCGAACAAGGCAGCGTAGCAGGGGTGGTTGCAGTAGGGTTTGCCATCGTGCTGCAGGGAGAGAGAAAGAGCATGAGCCTCACCTCTGCTTGTCCCAGCCCCCAGGTGCAGCAAACCCAGACCTGCTGGGCAGCAAACCTCACCTCTGCATGGCCTCCAGACGTCAGGGTCTTGTTACACTTCTCACATCTCAAGCAGGGCCGGTGCCAGTCCTTCCCCAGAGAAGTCACCTTCTCGGCTGCCATGCAAAGGAAAGGAGGCAGGTGAGTTCAGGCACTGACAGGCACAAGTTAGTTTTGGCAGATTGGCTGCCTTGCTGTCAACCCTAGGGAGGACAGTCTTGGGCATTTTCTCAAGTCTGTCAGTCCAGGACAGAGGGCACTGTGTTCAGACCCAAGTGTGCACATGCAGGAACGTGGATCTGTAGCAGTGGTGCCACACCCAGGGTGAGCAGGGCTGCATCCATGAGGATGGACTGACTTCTACCCCACCTTCCAAAGACCTGAGGACCTCCCTCCTTCCAACATCAGCATGCAAGGGGATTAATTCCTCCCCAGAGAGCTGGAGCCCAAGGAATCACTAGAGTTGGCAGGGGTGAAAGGGGATGTTGGCAAGGACTGGGGAGGCAAAGCCATTGCCACACCCTGCCAACACAAACCAGTCCCTTCCAGCCACAGCTTGGATTCTGCTGGCACCATGGCAAACCAGAGCAGAGCTGGAGCCTGGCAGGGGTTCAGGCAGCCATGGGAGGGACAACATGGGAGCCAGGACACGTTTGTGGAGAGAGGGGGGAGCACAGGGGGCCTTTTAATTGGAGCACAGCAGGGGAGAAGGGTATTTTCTGCAGGCATGTGTGCTCCTCATATTGGCAGCCGAGCTCCTGGGAATTTATTAAGTGATTAAACAGAGCTGTCCACAGGAATCATGTCAAAGCCAGGTCTGAACACTGTCCCCATGCCTGCAAATGGGACCAAGCCAGTGTGGGTAGTGCATGCCTTGGGGGGCCCTGGGCAGCCTGAAGCACCTTTTGCAGTCCAAATATGTCCACAACAGCCTGTGCAAGGAGCAAGCTGATGGCTGCAGAGGTGGGAGCGGGGGCAGTGCCCAAATGTCACAAGGCTGCCCTGCTGCCATTCTCCAGTGGCACAAAGGGCCTCCTGTGCCTGCAGCCTGGCAGCAGCAAGTGTCCTCCCCCGGGTGCCCCTAGGAGCCTGAGCCTGGCCCGAGGCAGGACCCTCCTATCACTGCAAGGTTTCTGCAAGGAGCACAGCCTCCCCACCTCTTGCACATGCATTTGCACCAGCACTTGGGCAGGAGCTCTGCTAAGGCTCATTACAGCACTCAGGCATGAAGGCAAAATTCCTGCAAACCCCATCCCTAGTCCTCTCAGCATCACCTCCTCCCCACCCCTGCTCTCTACAGACACGATTTAGCCCAGAGCAGCCTGAGGCACGCCCAAGCAGGACCGCCAGGCTCCAAAAGCCTCAGGGTGCCCCAGAGCCAGGCTTGCTGTGCCTCCTCTGCCAGCACTCTGGATAATCTGCAGGCACAGAAATCATGCATCCAGCTTGGTCCTGAAACAGCGTTTGAACCCTCCTCAGCCTCTCATCAACAGAGACATTTCGTAATAAGTGCAAGTGTGATAAGTGCAAGGTCAAACCCCTCCTTGGTCAAACTGTGCCGTCCCAGCTGCTCCATGGCCACACCTGTGGGCACAGCAAACCCAGCTCTGACTGACTGACCCACACCAAGGGAAGGCACACGCTGCCACCAGCACCTTGGTGCCTCCTGATATCAAGCCACAAACTCTATTGTGCCTGAACTGCCATCCCAAAGCCTGGCTGCAAGCAGTGAGTTCAGGGCAAGGCAGTGCTGCCCAGCTGCAGGAACCACAGCCCCTCAGCTCTCTGGGCAGTGCCCACGTCAGCCCCAGCACAGCTCCCCAGGGTGGGCATCACTGACACACACAGAGAGCAGCTCCTGTGTTTGAGCCTCCAACTCCTTGGCTGAGCACAAATCTTTAGGGCACAGGCACAAGCAGAACAGAAATAAAGCAGAGGAAGTAGTCAGTGATGGCACCTGGGTTCCAGATCCCTCATCTTGAGTAAATCAGAGAGCAGGGAGTGTCTCTAAACTGCTCCCAGCAAACCCCCTCAAGTTCAGCTATGCCAGGCAAGTGGAGAGGTCTGGCAGAGGAACCTGCCTGTTCCAAAAGCTGATAGCAAAGTGAGAACTCAAACCCCACAAAACCTCAGACAGGACAGCAGGTCCATGGCCCCAGAAGGGGCAGGAGCTTTGAGCCCCAGTTTGGAGGGAAGACATCTGCGGGAAGCCCAGCAGCAGACAGCAGCCCAACAAGGCTCACACCTACCCTGCAACAGCGGCTTAAAAATAGCACCCAGAGGTGTCATCCACTACACCACACAGAGCAAGGTGTGGGTGACCCACTGACCCAGGCACTTGCCCGAAGGCATGATTTGCCATTGGGAAGGTGCTTGCTTCACCTGCCCAGGCTTTCAGAGCAGCGGGGCTTTACCAGCCGGTCCTTTGGGCTCCAGTGCGGCTCAGGGCTGCGGGCTGTGCTGCGAAGGAAGTGGGGCTGGGCTCCCTTCTGCTGTGGAAGCACCCAGTGCAGCCCGCGCTCTGCAGCCAGGCATCTCCTTGGGGTGCATCTGTAGGATCCCCCACCCGGGGCACCCCGGGGACCCACAGCGCAGGGCTGAGCAATTCTGGGATACCCCAGGAATCTGCAGAGATGGGCTGCGCAGCAGAAGGGGAGGGGGGCGGGGGGGGCCAGAAGCCGGGGTGCCCAGAGGGTCCTCAGCCCGGCATCGGTGCCCGGCAGGTGCCCCAAGGTGGGGGCGGCTGGGGCGGGGCAGGGAGCCCTTACCGAAGTAGACCTCCTTCTGGCAGCGGGGACACTTGGGCATAGTGTCGGCTCGGCTGGGCTCGGGGCTCCGCTCGCACCGCCTGTGGGATGCTCCACGCCGGCCCCGCCGAAGTCACTGCTCGCCCGCCCCGCCCCGCCCGCCCCGCCCAGATGTGCGCCCCGCCCGCAGCTGGAGGGGACAGCCCGGGGCACGGCCCTGCGAGGGCTCCCGAGACGGGGTCCTGCGCCCCCTCCAGCCCTGCACCCCCTGCACCCCTCGCCCCTGCACCCCTCGAGCTGCACGTCCCGCGCCCTTTGCAGTGCACAGCCCCACAGCCCTGGCGCCCCGACCCCCGCTGCCCCCAGACCCAGCCCTGTCCCCTGTGCACCCCGGCCCTGCCCACGCGTGGGCTGCGGGGGGAGCCCCGCTCCGCGCGGGAGCTGCGGTTGGCGTCTCTCGGTTAACGCCACTCCCAGCCAGAGATTCGCGGGGTGCTGCCCGCCTGGGCTCACTCCCTCCCAGCACAGATACGTTTTTCTCCCAAGGGAGAGTAAAAGTCGAGCCTCAGGCAGGGTCTCCTGCCCATGGGGAATTTTGGGGTGCGGGGTGAAGCAGGCGGGAGCTTCAGGACTGTAACCCCGCTCCTGCAGGACATTGGGAATGGCGTGGGTGCGGCACACGGCTCCACTCACTGTGGAGAGCCAGCCCAGCTGTGTCACTGATTTTGTCATTTTATTAGGAGGGAGGACTTGTTGTTCCTTTGTGCTTGGCTGTAAAGGAAATGAAAAGCCTATCCAAAGGTCTGTTTTGTATGAAACAATCCTCCCCAGGGCACGTTGCTGTGCTGGAAAGGTCATGAGGGCTTGTGAAACCCAGCGCCAGGACGCCTAGTGACTGCCTCCCGAAATGCGAGGCATCCCTCCCGCCACAAACAGGGCCCTGCTGACACCGGATCCCAGCCGTGGGTGCAGGAGGAGAGGCGGCAAGCTGTGCCCAGAGGCGAAGTTCATGTTCAGCTGGGACCGCTTTAGGAGCCAGCCTGGCTCCGGGAGCCTCCCTTCCAGCACAATCCCCCTGCTGATGCTCCCTGCTGCTGCCGGTGGTCCCGGTCTGTGAGCCCACAGTTGGCAGCCCCACTGCAGGCTGGGGGCACCATCCTGCCCCAAGGGCAGCGCTGGGCAGCACCCACATCAGCAGGATGTCACCGGGAGCAGTGAGGCATGAGGCGTGAGTCATGCTGAGATGCTGAGACAGTGTCTTACAGTATGGGAGGGAAGGCAGAGTGTCCTGCAAGGGCCTCCACCCTGCCTCCTCCCCATTCTCCCTGCCCTGAGGCACCAGTACATGCAGGCACCCGTATTTCAGCCACATCACATCCCTGTACCCAGACACAGCACTCACTGAGCACCCACTGGGTTACCCAGGTCAGGACTCTTCCCCACAGCACGAGGGGTGCAGCTGGCACCCTGGTGAAATACAGGGGACAAGACATGTCCTCTCCCCCCTCTGGTGGCCCTGCTCCCCCTCGTACATGGTGCCAGTCCGCTTTGGGGCCACTGATTGCCTCAGACAGATGCCTTCAGCTGCAATCCCTTTTAAGGCAGGTTTTGTGCAGGCCAGCAGCTGAAAACTGCCCTCCTGCAAGTCCCTCCAGCTGGCCAGCCCTGTGGCCAGTCCCCATGGACCACTTGGCCCAGCTCCGTCTGTGTCAGGAATGCTCCCATCCCGGCTGGGGCAGCAGGGGCCTGTGCATGGCACCGCACACCGAGTGACGCGGCTGGAGCAGAGCCTGGCTGTCCCCTCCTCTCCGTGTCCCCATGGGACTCTCTCACTCAAGAGAGCAGGCACAGGACGTGGGCCACTCTCACAAAGAAGGCAGCACCGAGCCATATGGTGCTCTCTGCCAAGCCTGCCTGCACGGGGCTGTGTGCCTGCTGGCCCCTCATGGCTCTTGGTTGTCCTGGCTGGCCCTGCTGGGTTACCAGAACCCATGGACCCAGCCTGCTTCACCAGGAGTGAGCCAAAGCATGGAGCTGTGTGCCCTGCAAACCTACATGAATCCCAGCAAGCCCATCTCAGTGGGAAGGCTGCTGTGGGGCACAGCCCTGGATCCTGCACCCCATGGGAGTTGTGCCTGCACCCTGCCCACTGCTGTCCCCTGATCAGCAGGCATGCACAGGGCTGGGGCAGCACAGCAAAGCCATCTGGCAGAGGGCCCCAGCAGGGAGGGAGGAAGGGCTACAGGTGCTCCTGGAGCACAGCAGCATCTTGGGAGCTCATGGGATACAGCTTCTTGCCCATTTTACAGGGAGCGGGTCCATAAACACTTGGAATGCCAGTGTGCAAAAGTCATCAGCGCTCTGCAATGGAGCAGTCCCACTGTGCTGGAGGGAGATGGCTTGAAATGCTGCAGAGGATGACATTTGGGGTCACTGCTCCTTCTGCCACGCAGGGTCCCCCCAGGACACAAAACCGACTGTGTGGGAGCATTCTTGGAGTGGCAGTGAGCAGCAGCCAGCTCATCCCTCTTCATTGGGGTGCTGCCCATGGTGCCGTGCCCACGCATACAGACAAGGTCATCCAGTGGGCAGCTCCAGTGCTGGGCAGAGACAGCACCAGGGAGCAGCAGGAGAAGGGCAGGGGTGGTATTTTCAGCAAACCCAGGTCCCACCCAAAGCATCATTTCAAATCAAGGTTCATAGCCTGACAGGGAAACAACCCAGCCAGTGCCAAGGAGAGCAGTCTCTTCAGGAAAGCACAGCTTTATCTTATCTGCAGACCTTGTTCCAGCTAATTTAACCATTAGACTGAGCATGCCTCAGCTGTCAATGGCCTCTGATAGGAATCTGTGGGTGAGGCTCTATCCTGAAGCATCAGGCGCCAGCACTCCCCGATGGCATGGCAACAGCCCTCGGAAAACCTGGGCTGTCTCATTTGTTTGTTTGGGTGGTGTTGTTATGGCCAGGGCTATCCCTTCCCTTGGCAAGAGCCAGCACCAGTTCCCCAGCTCCATCTGTGCCCTATTTTGTGAAAGGTCCCTCCAGTCCCCAAGAGTTTCTTGGGCTCCTTGGACAGAGTTGCAAGTCAAGAGCTCCTGGGTGTGCCAGAGCTGCCTGCCCAAGTATCTCTCTCAAGCATCTTGGCCACTGGTGACTGCTGCACTAACAACTGGAAAAGCCACTGGCATTTTTGCAGGCAGGGCAGTGACATAAGCCAATTTGGGTTTGTTTTGCTAACACAGCAAGAAAAAGACAGCTATTTCCATGTAAGCAGACCAGCCCATCTGCCCAGGCAGCAGCTCCAGGCTCCCCCTCCTGCCCCACCTTGCTGGAGTGGGGTGGGGGCTTCCACAGCCCCCAGCACCCTTGCACAGAGGGGAGAGGATGCACCAGTGAGGGTGTGACCCAGGGCCAGTGGCACCCCAGTCCAGCATTGTCCCAGCACTCTCACAAGTGCGAGTCCTGCAAAATCTCCCTCCTTGGCCATGTTTCAGCCCACACTTGTGCATGTCAAAGGCTCTCTCAGCCAAGACTATTTGTTGAAAAATATGCACCGCACAACCCAGCGTGGAACTCTAATTTGACAAGAAAATTATAGGATGGCTTAAAACAAGCCTGGCAGAAGCTGGGGGAGCTGCCAGGCGTGTGATGCCATCAAGAGGAGCTCTCGGTGTGCCCTGCAATGGGGGCTGGCAGGCTCTGCCCCCACTCCCCTCAATCCCCTCTGATCTGCACACAGCTAATCCCATTACCAGACAGACAGGAAAACAACGGCACCGAGGCGGCTGTCAGGGCAAATTACACCCAAAGGAAAACCTCTGGGATACGTCTTCATAGAGCTGACAGGCAACCACTGCCGGGGAGGAGCTGTGAGCAGGAAAAGCCTTGGGGGGCTTGGGGAAGGGCTGGGAAAGGGGCACTCTGCGGGTTTGTGGCACACCCACCAGCACACCAGCACCCTGCCACTGTGCTGTAAAGCCCCAAACGGCTTGAGCCTGTCAAATACGCTCGCCGCCACGCCAAATCTGTGCTCTGTGCCCTTGGGGACACAGTGCAGAGCCGTCCTGCCTCAGGCACGGGCAATCACATGTCTGCTTCCAGCTGAAGCTGTAAAAACGCTTCCAGGCCAGCTGAGGCAGCTGGCTGCCCCCACAGCCCCTTGTCAGGTCAGCTCTCACCCTCAGAGGCAGGGTGTGAATTATCACCACGGGGTTAATGTTACACTGCACGAGCAACAACAAACACGGAGCTGCTCCCGCCTCAGCGTGGATGGAGCACGCAGGGCTGCCCACGTGGGGACAACAGGGACACGGTGCAGCTTCCATCCCTGGGACAAAAGGGTGTGGCAGCCCTTGTCCACCCTTCCAACCCTGCCAAGATGTGGAAAATCTCCTCCAATTCCACCCAGGCTCCTCCAGTCTCCCTGAGTACAGTCTGGCCAAAGTCTCCGCTGCCATCTGCTCTTTTCTGCAAGTTTCCATTAGTGGCAGCCCAAGGAAACCTCCTGGCTAAATCCTGATGGGGGAGGATTTGGTACATTTTCCTGGCATGGCCTGGCTGTTTTTATTGTGGCTATCGAATGGGGCCAGGATTGTCAAGGAAGCAAAGTCTGCTGCTTTGGAAAGCTGCCCAGTGTCCAGGAGGGGTTTTCTCTGCCTGCCAGGGAGATGCACATGGGTGCTGGGGCTGTCAGGGACTGTGGACAGCATTCAGGGGCTACTCTCAGGGGATCTGTGCCAGGGATCACCTCCCCAGCCTCCCTGGCAGTACCGCTTGCCCTGGGCTGGCTCCAGGCTGTTGATGCCACACCTTTTATTCCTGGTTAAAAATTCACTGTAGGTGAGGCAAAGGGGTGCAAAAGTGTTTGCTCTCTCTGTGAGCGCGCAGCTCAGCGTGGTCACGCTGTGGCAGTGGAGCAGGAAGGTGAAAAGGATGTGATTACTGTGCTCTGACATCCCCAGGCACAACAGAGGGCCAGGGCAGAGCAGGAGAGAGGAGGAGGAGGAGTCACAGGTTTGCTCACATTAGCAGCCTGCACTCCTCCATCCCGGCACAGGTACTCCTCCCCCAGTACCCCCAGGTACTCCCTTCCTCTGGCCCTGGGCACTCCAGGAGCCCCTCGAGCTCCCAGGGATGGTTCCCAGCTGCTCACCCTGCTGTAAACCTAAAGGCTGATGCAGAGCTCTGCCTGCATCCTGGGGTGCTCCCTCGTGGATGTCCCCAGACAGCAACACTGAAGAGGGGGAGCCAGCAGCAACCTCAGCAGGGCCACAGCCAGAGCCTGCACCAGCAGCTCTCCCTGTGTGACACTGCAGGGCACTGCACTGCCAGGGGGATTTACAGCCCAAGTCCTTCTCCTCTGGTTGGTTTTGTGCCATTCCTTCTTCATCCCTGCCTGCCCACCCACACCCTCTCCAGTATTTACACCCAGTTCTTTAATGTCCCACTGGGACCGGGCCAAAGCTCAGCCGGGCCAGGAGAGCCCCTCTGCTGACTCCAGGGAGCAGCTGAGCCAGCTCTGGGCCATGTGGAAACAAGCTGTGCTTACTGGGTCACTTTCAATATCCCATCTTAAATCACATCTTCCAGCACTTCGTCCCTTTTGGCTCCTGTTTATTGACTTCCCAGCAAATGCTTTCAATCTGTCTGGCTTCCCTGCCCGGCTGTGCTGCTCTGGCCCCTGCTGTCCCCCAGCCATCCTGTCCTGCTGTCTCCCTGCATTTCAGGAGCCCTCCACACCGTGATGGCTGCATCTCCTTCCCTGCATGGACCAGCTCAGAGGTACCCAGGGCTGCCCTCATCATTCCCACCCCTACCAGCTCCTTTCCTGGGTTTCCCATGTGTGCTGTGCCTCTCTGGGAACAGCCTTTGTGCACTCTCCATCCCTTTTCTGGGCCATGAAGGATGGCACAAGCTGTGCAGCCCCGTTTCTAGTGGCACAGGCACCCTCAGCCTCATGTTGAGAAGCACCAGTAGGTGACAATCCTGCTCCTCCTGCAGCTTGGGGACACCCAGGCTGGCACCCATCACCCACACTGCCCTCAGAATAGTTTGACCAGGAAACCTGGGAGCCAGCAAGTGAAATGGCCCAGGACAAATTCACAGGGCTTGGGGGATTTCCAAGCAAAGCTGCATCCACTTTGTTCTCTATTTTCATCTGTACCCTGGAGAGCTTGTCTGTAATCACCAGGGCCCTCCGACTTTTTTATCCCACTAGCAAGTCCAAGCTGAAAAAAAAAAATATTTGACATCCCTGAGGGGAAGGATGTTTTCCAAGCCTCAAGTAAAGGAGCACTTTAAGCTCACATAGGCCTCCCAAAAATAAATACAAAAATGCATCAAGGATTAGAGGCGAGAGCTGCCTTCCCTGCTTGAGCAAAGTGCCACTCTGCTGTGTCTGTGCTATGGTCCCCACACTGACCCATGAGCACAGGGACAGCCCCAGCCCCATAGCACACACAGATAATCCCATACAGGACCCCAAAGCCCTCCTATAGCCTTCAGGTTCCTGCTCTTAACACCCACCCTGGGGGCACCTGCTGTACCTGGGGACACTTTGTGTCATGAGGGGCACCCAGTGCCTCCACCTACCTGAGGGTGGAGGACATTGCCCACCCAGAGCCTGAGCAGCCAGGTTGTGCCCTGTGGCGTAGCAGGATGCTGTGATATTTGCAGGCTTCCCAGCACTCCATGGGGTAGCAGAGCTGAATTTTGTCTATTTTTGATTTCATTGCATTCCTTCAGCAAAACTCTCATGGGGAAAAGAAAATGTAAGGATTAAAAAAAAAAAAAAAAGAAAGAAAGAAAGAGAAAGGAATCGAGGGGGAAGCCAGTCCATGGTGGGATCCTGCTGGCATTGCTGAGCCTGGCTGGTGCACAGCACGGGAAGGAGAATCAGCCTGGCAGGCCATCAGGGAAGCTCCCTGCTGCAGGGCACGGCCACAGGCTAGCAGAGAGGCTGGCTTATTAAGCTCGTTAATTAATGATGGGAAGTAAGAGTTGCAAGGGGAGATGGATTGGTGCCGAGGGCGTTGCTGGCAGCTCAGCTGGGCCCCGGAGGAGCGATGGGCACCCCCCAGCTCAGCACCGCTGCTGCTGCACGGGGCAAACTTGGCAAATTGTGGCTGCGAGGGCCGAGCTGCGGGTCAGGGGAGGAGCCGAGAGCGACACCGCTCTGATTTACACCGCAGCCTTGTCCCTAAAGCATCCCGGGGTCAGCTCTCCATGGAAACCGCACCAAAACACGAACACACTGAGCCGGTTCCCGAGCCGGGAGCTGCGCTGCCGAGCCCTCCGTGCCTGGGAAAAGGCTCCGTGCCCTGGGATTGCTGCCAGCAGGGAAAAGCCGCTGCTCCCTGCCGGCCCCGTCCCGTCCCGCAGCTGTGCCCGCTGCATTTCCCAGCTGTGCTGTGCCCGTGGCTGCCAAGCAGCCCCTTCTGCACGGCCCGGGGCTGCGGCTGGGGCTGGCTCCGGCCATCGCGGGCACCGCGGCTCTGCTTTCCCCAGCGGACGGGCCGGGGGCATGGCCGGGTCCCCAGGGGCACGGCCAGCAGGGAGCCCCACGGGGCTCTTGCAGGAGCGTGACAGGAGGGACGGGCCCGAGCAGCAGTTCCCAGAGCCCGTGTTTGGCTTGGCAGCCCCAGCTCCGAGGGGAACAGCTGGATGTCTAAAAGCAGGCCTGGCAGCAGGGCTGCGATCTGGCTGGGGACAGGGCAGCCCCCAGGGGCTGGGCAATGCCCCACACTGCATTCCTGCCCTGCTGCTGCCAGGCCGAGCTTTCCCGAGGACAGCCCCACTCAGGCACTGTGCCTGCTCAGCGAGCCCGGGCTGGGGGGAGCAATGGCATCTGCTCTTTAACTTCTCTCCACTGGTTTCTCACTCCCCAAAACTGGGAAGGACCCATCCCACCGCACCCCATCCTGTCTGCAGGGCCAGCACAGCTTCCTACAAGGCTGTTGTGCTCATGGCACAGGAACAGCTCCTCGGAGGAGCTCGGGCTCCGCTGGAGCTCCTCAGGCCGGCCCCAGGAGGAGCCAGCTGGGATGGGGCAGCAAGGTCCCACCTGGTCATGGGACCCGAGGGATGCTGTGTGGTGTGTGCAGCCTCCCCCACCTCCGCCCAGAGCTGAGCTGCACAGCACATCTCTCAAAACCTTTATTGTCAGCAAATAACAAAAGTCAGCCCTGCAGCAGCGCAGGGAGCCTGCAGAGAGCGGGGTGCTGGCAGCCAGGGCTCGCTGCCCCGGCCCCCCCTGCTCTCCTGGGCAGCAGCAGGGCTGGGCGTGCACAGGGGACGGGTGAGAGGGGGCACGTGTCATTCTCCAAAGCAAGGAGCACATTTACAACTGCTTATAAATAAACAACAACAACGAGAAACCTCCGGCTCTGGGAAGCAGCGGGGGTCCTGCTGCCCAGGCCAGCAGCCCAATGCGCTCTGTCCTCCAAAGGTGGGGAGAGGGGAGCCCCCTCCCTCCCCCGAGCCGCAGCTGCCAGGTGCCCCCGGCACAGGCTGGGCCTCTGGGGGGATCAGGCTGGGGACACCAACCTAAAGCAGCCCGCAGAGCAGGCTGGGGCACCTGCCCGGGTGCCCCTACAGGGATTCGGGATTCAAAGACAGGGATGTAGGGAGCTGCCAGACCCAATAGTGGAGTGGGCCAGTGGTGGGACCCAGGGACAGTGAGAGCCAGGGCATGGAGCTGGGAAGGGCCAGGAGAAGGGCAGTGCTGCCAGGTGTCACACACCTCCAGCAGCTGGTGAGGAAGAGGGCTGGGAACCCTCACCCCAACCCCAAGCACTGAGGGACAGCCTGGAGCACCCTCCCGTGGTGAGAGTCCTGCCACCACCTTCCCCCATCCTCAGCCCTTTGGGTGCCACCCGCCATCCCCTGCCCACGGGGACACCCCCAGAGCTGCCCTGCTGCCTCCCACACTCGGGGGCTGTGGGAGGGCTGGGGAGGGCAGAGCGCATTGGGAACCACCAGAGATACCTTCTACCTTAGCCTTAAAACACTGAAGCTTATATTAGAGACATGATAATAACCAGGGGCAGGGCTGTCCTGCCGGGAGTAGGGACAGCAGAGAGGGCACAGCTCCGTGGGCAGCCTGGTGAGGCTCTGCTCGGGCTGGGAGCAGCAGGTTAGTACAGGAGGGGCACAGAGCGTGCGGCAGGGCGGGGACGCCGCCTAGGGCTGGTTCTTCGCCTCAGGGTCTTTGTCGTAGATGTAGCTCCCCACAGCTCCGGTGTTGACACCTGCACGGGGCGAGAAACAGCAGGGTGAGGACAGGGCAGGAAGGTGGCAGGTGTAGGAGTGTGCTCTTTGTTGATGGAGTGACAAACCTATCTTTTGTCCCCTTAAAAGGAAAGAAGCCCAGAAGTTTCTCTCCTTGATTAAGTGAAAAGACGCTTCATAGGACTTGGGGGACTTCACCTCAAACTTAAGGACACAAATTGGACAGAAGCCAAAGAGTCCCACCTGGGAAATTAACTAGAAAAGGACATGAACAAAGAAACTAAAGGCTTTTGTAAAGTGTTTTACCAGGAGCAAGAACGTCTAGCACCTGGCTCGGTTTTTCTGTTCGTTATTTTACCTTTTATTAAACCTTTTTGTTTCCAACACTGCAACAGCAGCCATCCTGATGATTTTTATGCCTCCAAGGGTAGCTGAGCTATCTTGGGTGTATTATAGGCCTCCAAGAGCTTATTAGACCTGGCTCAAGGAGGTTACTATAAGAGGCGTGCTCCAGGGAGATGTCCCCTCTGGCTGGTGGCACGAGCATCGACAGGGGCACGTGTGCCTGGTCTGGGTCCCCTCTTGTGCCCCCAGGCTCTCACTCACCCTTTGGCCCGAAGAGGATCCCGTAGCAGGGCTTGTGGCAGTAGGGCTGTCCATCGTGCTGTGTGGGGCAGAGAGAAAAACCTGTCACCTGGGCTGGGGGCCAGGGAAAATCCAGTGCCCAGGGCGTGCCCACCTCTTGTGCTCTTCCCCTGCAGACACCCCAACAACCCCAGCACTTCCCCAGGCTGAGGGGCTGCTCCTCCCAGCCCTGCCCTCCTGCAAAGGCAGTGGGTGCCATCAGGGTGGCCTGGGACATCTCAGCCATGCCCTGCTGGCATCCCCAGGTGTGAAGGCCAGGGTTCTGAGGCTGGCACCCCCTTACCTCGGCGTGTCCCCCCGGGGTCAGCGTCTTGCTGCAGCGCTCACAGCGTAGGCAGGGACGGTGCCAGTCCTTCCCCAGAGAAGTCACCTTCTCAGCTGGAGTGGGACAAGGAGAGAGGGTCACATCAGCCCCCTGCAACATGCCAAGGGGGAGCATTCCCCACGGGGATATCACAAAATCCCAGGAGAGCCCTCAGGATCTCCAGCCTCCCACATCCCTCCCACCCCTCTGGTGCCTCAAAGGTGACAGGGGATGGCTGAGCACAGCTATTACCACATGGGAGGTGACACAGCAGGGGATACAATGCAGATAAAGCCCTGCACCAGGAGTATATCCAAGAAGACCCATCCCTGAAGGCCCCTCAAGCACATCCCTCTGTACCCACAAACCCCTCTCAGATCCAAACCCCACTCCCAGCCTCTCTGCATGGCCCAGGGTTCCTGCACAGAGCCCATTCCCATGGGGCCATGCCATCCTGCGGGGCCATGCCACCCTGCGGGGCCATGCCACCCTGCAGGCCCATGTCACCCTGCGGGGCCATGCCACCCTGTGGGGCCATGCCACCTTGTGGGGCCATGCCATCCTGTGGGGCCATGCCACCTTGTGGGGCCATGCCATCCTATGGGGCCATGCCACCCTGTGGGGCCATGTCACCCTGTGGGGCCATGTCACCCTGTGGGGCCATGACACCCTGTGGGGCCATGCCACCTTGTGGGGCCATGCCATCCTGCGGGGCCATGCCACCCTGCGGGGCCATGCCACCCTGCAGGCCCATGTCACCCTGCGGGGCCATGCCACCCTGTGGGGCCATGCCACCTTGTGGGGCCATGCCATCCTGCGGGGCCATGTCACCCTGTGGGGCCATGCCATGCTGTGGGGCCATGCCATCCTGTGGGGCCATGCCACCTTGTGGGGCCATGCCATCCTACGGGGCCATGTCACCCTGTGGGGCCATGCCACCCTGTGGGGCCATGTCACCCTGCGGGGCCATGCCATCCTGTGGGGCCATGCCATGCTGTGGGGCCATGCCATCCTGTGGGGCCATGCCACCCTGTGGGGCCATGTCACCCTGTGGGGCCATGCCACCCTGTGGGGCCATGCCATCCTGTGGGGCCATGCCATCCTGTGGGGCCATGCCACCTTGTGGGGCCATGCCACCCTGTGGGGCCATGCCACCTTGTGGGGCCATGCCATCCTGCGGGGCCATGCCATCCTGCGGGGCCATGCCATGCTGTGGGGCCATGCCATCCTGCGGGGCCATGCCATGCTGTGGGGCCATGCCACCCTGTGGGGCCATGTCACCCTGTGGGGCCATGCCACCCTGTGGGGCCATGTCACCCTGTGGGGCCATGCCATCCTGTGGGGCCATGCCACCTTGTGGGGCCATGCCATCCTGCGGGGCCATGCCATGCTGTGGGGCCATGCCATCCTGCGGGACCATGCCACCCTGTGGGGCCATGCCATCCTGCAGGGCCATGTCACCCCGAGGCAAGCACGCACTGCCCACTTGTCACCTTACCAAAGTAGACCCTCTTGCCGCAGCGCGGGCACATGTTGGGCTCCCCGGTGAAGGTGGTGACACTGGAGGCTGGAAGAGAAGAGGACATGTGCCTGGGAAGTGGGGGGACATCTCAGCCAGGACACAGCAGGGTGGGGTGGGCCCCACACACAAACCCTGCACTCACACCGTCACCAGGCACGGTGGCTCTGTGCTGGCTGCCCCATGGCAAAGGGCCAGGCTGCCTGTCCTGCCCTGCCCCTCACCTTTGCTGGGTCCCTTGGGAGGTGCAGCGTTCACCTTCCTCTCCTCCACCTTCACGGGGTGCTCGATGGGTCCCGGGGCAGTCTGCCCCTCGATCTGCGGCTTGTCGTAGATGTAGGAGCCAGCCCCGCCGATGTTCACCCCTGCAGAGGGGCACAGAGATCCTGCAGTGACCTGGGAGCCCTCGGGGTCTCCAGTGTCCCCCCAGCCCCCTGTCCCTCCTCCCCCAGCCCCGCTGAGCCAGGGGCCACTGCTGCACTTCAGCCCCAGCTTGCTTTCTCCTGACCCAGGCTTCCTCCAGCCACCTCTGGGATAGGAGACTAACTCCACCTTCTGTTTGAATGGGAATTTGTTTTTTTAAATATTAAAAAAAAAAAAAAAAAGGCAGCTCTCAGAATAGATTCCTCCCTCCCTCCCTCCTTCCTTCCCTCCAGCATCTCTTCTCTACCTCTGCACAAGCAGACAGCTGGCCTGGGACTGCAATTTGCTGGCTCAATGCTCAGCCCATGCTAGGCTGGCTTCTGGGATGTTGCTGGGGCCACCAGTGGGGATGAGGGGACCTGGCCCCTCCTGCAGCCCCAGGCCCGGCACCCCAGGCAGGGGGGACACACAGGGACGTACCTTTGGGGCCGAACAGTGTGGCATAACAGGGCTTGTGGCAGAAGGGCTTCCCATCGTGCTGGGGAGAGAGGGCAGCGTTAGGAGCAGTGACCACGGCTCCCTCAGGAGCACCTTCATCCTCTGCTGTTCAGAGACCACCACGGCCATGCCAGCACCCTAAAATGCACCCAGTTCTGGGTGTGCAGCACCAGCCTAACCTGGCCTGAGCACTCGGGGGTTTCACCTGCATCAAACACTCAGGGGTTTCACCTGCATCAAGCACTCGGGCTGCTGTGCACAGGTCATGCCCTGGGGCTGGAGCACCAGTGGCCATGGCAGCTTAGCCATGGGCACCTCCATGCCCTGACCCAGCCACGTGGCACTGGAGCCAGCGCAGCATGGCCTCAGCCCCTCAGCATGCTGTGCACAGCCAGGCCACTCTCCATGCTCAGAGCACCGTGGGAGCTCAGCTTCACTGTTCCCTCATCTTGGCCCAAGATCAGAGGCCCCGCACGGGCTCTGGTCCCAGCCCAGCTGCTATCGACCCCGCTATCGTCTGGGGTGATTATCACAGGAAGGCAGGAGGCAGGCGATAAGCCCCAGAACTCCCCGTTTCTCATGGGCCAGCTGAAACCCAGTCCAAGAGAAAAGAGTGTTTGTGGCTGGAGCAGGGGGCCAGCAGGGCTGCCACACACACTGCCCTGGGTAGAAAACCCACTGGGAGCCTGTGCTCGGGCAGAATCCCACCCCATCTCCTGCTTGGCCCCACTGAGCCCTGCTCCTGCCCCATGCTCCTGCCCTCCATCCCTCTGCTGCAAGGCAAGGAGTGCTGCCCACACAGGGCAGGGTGGCAGCTGAGCAGAGGGGCCGTGCCAAAGCAAGGCATAAATATGAGTGTGCTCGCAGTGTTGCCATGCCAGAGGGGAGGGTAAACATTTAACTGGTCTCCCCGCGACACCTTTCCACCCTGGCCTCCTCAAAAGGAGGGAGAAAAAGCAGGGAAGGGCCAAATCTGCCATCAGCAGAGTCAGTGGGGCTTGGCTGCCATCCCCTATGGGAACAGAATCCAACCTTATATGGAGAAGCAGCAAATCTTCTGGGCTTAACCCGGTCTGGAGCACAGATCCACCTCGCTGGCAGGACAGGCCCCGCTTCCCCACGGGCTGGGGGCCACCCGCACAGCTGTCCCTGCTGGTGCCCAGCTGTTCTGCCTGCTAGAGCCAAGCTAAGGAGCTGGTGACACTGTGGAATGACAGGTGCTGTGCAAACCCAGGGTGTCACACAGGGACACTGCACAGCAGAAACACAGTGGCTCCTAAGCCCGAGCAGCTGCAGCCAGCAGCATGGCACCTCACACTCCCCAGTGCAGGGCAGTGGCATCACGCTCCAGCACAGGCTCCGAGCACAGAGAGCACCAGTGCCGAGCTCTCGTTGCCATGGTAACCCAGGCATTCCCCGTTTTCGGTGTTTTTAACCATAGGTCAGTGCAGGCTCTCAGCACACAAACCTCTCCAAAGCTGTGCGATGCCCAAACAAGTCTGCCCAGCGCATGGAGCTTCAAGTGCTTACTGGGGCATGCCAAGCCCCACCACAGCTGCCTGGGAGCCCGGGGTGACAGAGCAGTGTCACCACACGTGGTGCCAGCACCACTCTGTGGCTCGCCCAGGGCTGTGCACAAGAGCACTCTGAGCTGCAGCAGCAGCGTTTGAAGCCTCAGTGTGCTCTCCTGGGCTTGCATGCCGCAGGGACAGCGCCTCCACATGGATCAGATATCGGCCCCAGCCCTGGCTTTGAGATTTTCGTCCCGCCAGGCCCCCCCAGTGCCAGCACGGCTCCCACCCGGCCTGCCCTGGCAGCTCTTACCTCGGCGTGCCCACCCGGGGTCAGGGTCTTGTTGCAGCGCTCACATTTCAGGCAGAACTTATGCCAGTCCTTGCCCAGGGAAGACACCTTCTCAGCTGCAGGGGACACGAGAGAGGGGTGAGCCACTGCCCAGCACCCGCCGAGGCCCCGGGGGAAGCCAGGCCTGGGAACCAGGGGGGCTGCACCCCAGAGGGGCTGCACTCGCTCAAGGGGGCCTGCTCACCCTGTGCACTCAGCCACGCTGCAGGGAACAGGAGCCACGGTGCTGCAGCCCCCGGGGCCCCCGCAGCCCTGTGGGATGTGGGCACAACCCCGGCTCTTTGACCCCTCACAGCATGGCACCAGCTATGAAGAACATTAACCCTGTCCCAGCACCAGCTCTTAAGAAGAACATTAACCCTGTCCCAGCTGGAGGCAGGACACCCCCCAGCTGCTGTCCCACAGCCACGCTTTCCCACACGCCAGTCCAGCAACGGTAGCGTTTTCTTCCCTGCTCCCCTGGCTATTTTTATCCGCCACGCTACCCGGAATGACTTCACTCCCATTCAAATATTTGGCGTTTCCATGCCCACCCCGCCCCTGCAGTCACACTCCCCCCACGCACAGCCGGCCTCTCCCCAGGCTGGGAGCCTCAGGCGCAGCTCCAGAGATGCTCCCAGGAGGAGGGGATGGCAGATGGCCTCCACTGTCACCCAGGATGGACATGTGGCCTGGAAAACACCTGCCCCTTGCCCCCAGCCCGGGAACAGGCACGATGTGTGGATGAGCACACAGCCGCCATCCTTGCACGGCCACAAACCTGCAGAGCAACTGGCTGCCAGCACTGAAAACAGTGACAAAGCACCAGTGGGCAAATTCAGGCAAGGCAAACGCTTTGAGACTGGTTGTATGAATACAAATACAATCCTTCCATCTGGCCCTGAGCTGTAGGTGTCCAGGAGCACCCTGGGAGGCAGCACAGGCTGCCAGTGCTCCTCTTGCATCCCCAGCCTTGCACCATCCCCTCTCCCTCCCAGCTCCTGGGTGGCCACGGGCTGCCTTGTGCCCCCCACGGATTCCTGCTGGCCCTCCCTCTGCCCTGCACATGTGCAGAGACAGCTGGAAAACAGTGTGAGCCCGTTAAAGCCACCGTAAAACTAAATCAGGAGAGCCAAATAAAATATTTAACAAGCAAATAAAAGTGCAACCAGAGCTGGCTGCACTCCACGAGAAGACCTCCTCCGCGATGTTGGGTTTCCCCCCAGGACCTCAGCAAATGTCACCTGTTTGCATCCAGTTGAGACGGGGGTCAAGAGCTCCCCAAAGGGCAGGTCCTGGCTTCTAGAGCCACCCTCCTCCCAAGGCAAACAGCTGCATCCGGGGCACGTCACAGGGCCAAGATAAGCCGAAACAATGCCATCATCACCCAAAAATTCCATCTCAGTGCAAAGCCAGGGTGGGAGGGAGGGGCAGTGTGACAGAGCAGAGCCACAGCCATTGCACCAGGGTGCACAGGAGACTCCTGAGAGCACCCCAAGCAAGCACACGAGAGATGGACTCTGGGGACTCACATCGGTTGGAAGAAACTCCAAATCCACCTCCTGCTGATGACGCACAGGCTGTAGAACCAAACCCAGGCAGGAGCAGACAGCAGGGCCAAGGGATGCCCCACCAGGTTTCCCCCCAGGGAAATGCTGGGCCTGCCTGCCCAGCATTGCCAGGGCTATTCCCTGCTGGCTCCAAGCCCAGGGGCTCGGGAGGGCCTGTGTCTCCCTAGCCCCTCACAGAAGGCAGCACGCAAGGAAGGGACCAGGGCCAGAGCTGCCCTCCTTTTCCTCTGCAGCCGTCATCTGCCTCTGGGAGCAGAGAACCAGCTGCAGGGTGAACAGCCCCCAGGTCCCCCAGACCCCAGGGATTCCCCAAAACCAGGGGAATATGGAGGTCCCAGCACCCCACTGCCGTGGGGGCACTGCAGGAGCCCTGCATCCTCCCAGCCCTCCAGCAGGAAGGTTCCTCCCCGGGTGACCAGGGCAGGAAACCGAGCGTGATGGGCTGAAAGGCGAGCCAGGGGCTCGGGGCCAAGGAGCCGCTGGGCTGTGTCACGGTGGATGCACACACAGCCAGGCCGGGCTGTGCTCCCCCTGCCCCGACCCAGCGCCGCCACGGGTACAAAGCAAGGAGGAAGCTCCCGGCGGATGTTTTCCAGAGGCCATGGCAATTATAGCTGGCCACAGCCCCCACCAGCTCCTTCCTGCTCCCGCGATACAAAATGCTCCCCCAATGACCCCACCCCCCCCCACCCCAAGAAAAAACAACAAAAAAAAAACCCACATTCAGCAGATGGAAATCCTGGCTCCTCCCTGCCAGATGCACCCCCCCTGCCGATGCTTCCCTGAGGCACGCAGAGCCAGAGGGATCCCAGCGGGGCACGGGCAGGAGGGACGGGAGAGCACCCGGAGCACCCCGGGCACAGGGACAGCCCGGGAACCACGGGGGCTGCCCTCGCCTCCAGATGGAAATGATGGAAATGCCGCCCAGGGGCCGCTCGGGCATCCTCTGGCTGCAAACAAGGATTCCCGGGGGATGCATCCAGGACCGGAACAGCCGGGATGGCTTTCCAGAAGGCATTGTTTGCACCGAGCAGAGGAAGCAGCTTGGAGCCGCTCCGGCCCATTTCCAGGGCAGCAGCCTGCGGCCACACCATCCCATAAATCACCGCGGAGGGAAGGGACCAGCGCCCAGATTTCCTGTCACTCGGCCACAGCTGCTCCGCTGTTGCATCAGCTCCAGAGGAAAAGGCTCTGGCCACATCCGCCTGCTGCCGGGGCAGCCCCTCAGAGCCGCCCGGGCGGGCAGTGCGGGCCGTGCCCAGCTCCGAGCAGGGAGCAGGGGACGATGGCACGGGGCACACGTGTCATTGCAGCCAGCCTCTGCCACCCATGGCCGTGCTGATCCCTCTGCTCTCCCAGCACATCCTGCTCTGGCCCCCGAATCCCCCCTGCCCACTCAGCCCTGCAGCTGCCAGCTCTAAACCAGCTGGGCAGCAGCCCTGGAAGGGCAGGGGTGAGGATGCTTGACTGCAGGAATTTGGCCTCTGCCACATGTGTGTGGCTCGGGGGGTTTGCCAGCCCTGCGTGGGTAGGCACGGGGTGCCCATGGATGGGTGGGCACGGGGTGCCCAGAGGAAACAGCCTGAGGAGAGGTGGAGGCACACGTCTGACTGCAGGACGCAAAGGCTGTGGGGTGGGTTTGCTCTGTGCAGGCTATAGGGTGGGTTTGCCCTGTGCAGGCTATAGGGTGGGTTTGCTCTGTGCAGGCTGTGGGGTGGGTTTGCTCTGTGCAGGCTGTGGGGTGGGTTTGCTCTGTGCAGGCTGTGGGGTGGGTTTGCTCTGTGCAGGCTGTAGGGTGGGTTTGCTCTGTGCAGGCTGTAAGGGTGGGTTTGCTCTGTGCAGGCTGTAGGGTGGGTTTGCTCTGTGCAGGCTGTGGGGTGGGTTTGCTCTGTGCAGGCTGTGGGGTGGGTTTGCTCTGTGCAGGCTGTGGGGTGCGTTTGCCCTGTGCAGGCTGTGGGGTGCGTTTGCTCTGTGCAGGCTGTGGGGTGGGTTTGCTCTGTGCAGGCTGTGGGGTGGGTTTGCTCCGTGCAGGGGATGCACCCACGCTGCGAGGGACGGCAGGAGCAGGCAAGCAGCCGAGGGGGCTGTCAAGGCACACTGATCCCATGGCTCCACAGCAGCCCCGCCCCACAGACAACGCGGCTCAGCCCTTAATTACCCGCCGTGCCCAGACAAAGCAGCTGGCACAGGCCAGAGGTGGGTGCATCTTCTCAGGGTGGGAAGAGAGCATCCCTCCTCCCAGTTTCTGTGCCGCCGGCCGCATGGAGCCGGCCCCAGGCCCTCGCACAGGTATTTCCACAGCCTGACGTCAGTGCTGCTCCCAGGCGGAGCCTTATTCAGCGAAAGGAACCACAACTGCAGCTGCATCTCTGCAAGGGCTGGGCTGTGCCCCATCCATCCACCACAGCCCTGGCAGGGCACGGGGGAGGGCTGACAAAGCCCAGTCTGGCAGTAAGGATGCCAAATCCCCACTGGGATCCAGAGACAGGCATCCCTGGCAGAGAGGGATGCTGTCAGACTGACTGTAGATTCACTTCAGAGCAGTTGCAGACACAAAGGAATGGAGAAAGAAAAGTGCAAGGAAAGGAGCCTGGTAAATGGCTGGAAACAAAGCCGAGAGCCATGAGCCAGCAGCCTCATCCCTTCCCCAGTTCCTCACTAAGTGGCCAGGAGATGGAAAAGGTGGAAGGACAGGTTGAGGATTTCCTGCCCTTGCCATGCCAGGCCATATCCCAGGCACGCTGCCCTGCCCGGTGTCTGCAGTGCCCTCCCATGCCCCAGCCCATCCCCAGCCCTGGCACAGCTCCTCTCCCCCATCCACAGCCGGTGCTGACGCTCACACCGCACCCTGATTTGTGGCCAAACATATATATTTAGCTTCCCTGCAGCAAGGCAAGGCAAGGCAGCCCTCCAGCTCTCTGGGCTCCCTCCAAGTGTGCAACAAAGCCAGCTCAGTACGGCCTTGCTGCAGAGCACAGCCAGGGGGAACAGGGAATATCCCAGGGGGGATCCCACTTCCAGCCAAGGGGAGAGTCAAGGGCTTGAGCCCCCGTGTAGCTGAGCCACTTGTGTGCAAGGGGAGGTTGTTTGATTTCCACCCCAGCCTTGGTGCTCAGCACTGCTCCCGTCCCCTGCTGCTCCCTGCCTCTCCTCTGCCACAGCCTCACCTACTGCAGGCAATTCCCTGGCCAGGAGGAATCTCCTGCTCTGGTTTGCAGGGCAGCCTCCAGCAAGTCCCCCACCATTTTCCACAGGGCTTCATCAAGCAGCATCTGAATGGGATGTGTGTGAGGTTGGGCAGCCTGGCTGTGTCTGTGCTGGGGGAGGATCAGCAATGTTTCCAGCCAGGCACTGGCTTCAGCCAGGGCTGAGCCCAAGGAATCAGCTGCTTTCCATGGCAGCCCTGCATGTGAGGCATGGCAGGCAGGACCCCAGGGGGGGCAGGGGATGCAGCCCACACTGCCAAGGGACACCACCACAACAATCAGAGGCCCACCTGCAGCCCTGCCCTCACCCAGCACACAGGCAGGGCAGAGCAGGCAGTGAGAGCCGGGCACAGGCAGGCACACACCAAACACTCCCTGGGTAGCTGCTGGCTCAGAGCACACTGTTCCTTCTTTCTGCACTCTGAGATGTCCTCTCTGGCAGGCAGTGCCGGGAGAATAAGACAGTTTCCTGGCCCGTTTCAGCAAGAGCAGGATTCTGGGACATGCTGGAGCAGCCAAGCTTGTCAAAGCACCCTCCTGCCCCATGGCTCCTCACCTCCCCACCCTGCTGGGCCCCCACAGCCCCAAGCAGGGTTCAGCCCAGGGCTGAGGATGCTCAGGGGCTACAGCACTGGGGCTCCCCACCAGCAAGTGCACAGCAGGACGGTGGGACAGCTCTCCCCATCCTCATGCCAGGACCCATCTCCCACCATCACCTCCCTAGTAGCACCAGGGCCCTTGGCAGGAGCAATGGGCACCACCACAACCAGGAGTGGCAGCATGGCTCATGCTCCAGGCTCTGTGTTTGATTGCAACACTGGTGTGACAGATTTTCCATTACTCCTTGCTTGGGCGTTCCTGCTCCACCTTTCCCTGCCTTTCCTTTCCAGTCCCATCACCTCACCTCTCCCCATCCCTGTGCTCCTGCCAGGGAGGGAGGGAGGATGGGAACATGGGGACCTCTGTCTGCCTAGAAGCTGGGACACGGCTGCAGGACTCCATAACCCAGACACCAACCCAGACCAGCCCTGGGTTGCACAGGGCTGCCCCCAGCACCCACAGCCCTGGGGCAGCACCGCTCCCACTGCTGGCACTGCCAGCACCACCCTGCCAGGAGCCCCAGCAAAGCCCAGGACATAAGAGCAAGGGGACCCAGCCCTCACACCGCCCCGTTCCACACTCCCACAGACCATTTTCTGTAGCCCGTGCTTTTTTCCCGAGGGAAAAACTAATGCTAATCAGCCTGTTCTTCAGCTTCCCACAGAGGCATCCCTCCCATGGGCAGGGCTCTGCGCAGGGAGCAGGGAAGTGGAGCATCCTTAGTTACCACTCTGCACGGTGCCCTGACGCTCCCAGGCCCGGGAGGAGGCAGTTCCCGAGGAGCCCATCCCGCTCCGTGCTGCAGGGCAGTGCCCACACGGCCTGGAGAGCCGCATCCTTTGTTAGGGACGGCTGGAATGGGAATCCAGCCCTCCTGCCGCTCCTGCCCCACCGTCTCCCTGCCCGGAGCCAAGCACAGCGGTCACTCATTAATTGCAGAGCGGCTTCTGCAGCTTGAATTTCGCCGGGCGGCCCCGGCGGTGCTGTGCTCGGCAGGGAGAGCACCCCGGATCTGGCTGCACCCCGTGTGCCCCGGCACCTGCTGCGGGCCCCTGGCAGCACGCTGGGCTCGAGCCTTCCTCATTTCCCAGCTGGATGTGTCCGTGTCCTCAGCGCCCCTCTGGAATCCCACCGCCAAACCAGCGCTGGAGAGCAGCTTTATGCCTGGGGGCTACTGAGTGACTCCCACCTGCTTTGGCGATGCCCCTTTCGGAGCAAACAGAGCAGCAGCCTCCCCTCAGCCTCACAGCCCCCAGCCCGGGCAGCGAGCGCCCCAAGAGCCGCCCGCAGCCGGAGCCGCCGCACGTGTGCTCGCAGCATCCCTGGGGCTTGTGCCTGCCCCGTGCTCGGGACGGGAAAACAGGAAACCCCCTGCTGCCTCAATCCCCTGCTGCTCTGGGAAGAAAGGATGGGAGGCGAACAGGCTTGGCCAGGGCTCCCGGTGACCCTGCAAAACTCATTTAAGGCTTAGCAATGCGAAAGGGAGCTGGGGAAATGTGTGGCTGTTTGGCTGCAGGAGACTCTAGTTCCCCCGGAGCTTCCTGGCAGCAGTGAGAGCGCGAAGCCAGCCCCGAGCCCAGCGCTGCCACCTGCCCGCGGGGACGGGACGGGAATGGCCCCGCTCCCCGGCTGCTCCTGACTCTCAAACATTCACTGCATCCAGCCAGCCTCCCAAAGCAGGAAAGTTAGCCCCAGCCGTTCCTGGAAACAATGTCACAGACCTCCTTTCAAAAAAAAAAAAATTAAAAAGGGGAAAAAAGCCAAAAAACTATTTTTATATTTCCCCGTGCTTTTTAAAGGAAAAAAGCTCATTCTGTAGCTCAGGAAACGCCCACATCCTCCTGACTGCGCAGGGAGGAGCCCATTGGATTTTTCCAGGGAGCATGAAGCAACAGGCATGCTGGAAATGAGTTTTCCATGGGTACCCGGGAGTGCGGGCGCTGGGAGCCGCTCGGCTGCGCGGGGCCGGGACGGGAGCCGGCGGCGTCTCTCACACATGACCGGGGCTGCAATCCCAGGCATTCGGGCAGCCCGAGCTGCCAGCGCTCATTCAGCACGGCCAGGGAGGCTCCCGAACAAGCGGGGCTTTATGAATCACCTCCCCGCTAAGCTTCGGGCCGGCCCAGGAATTCAGGAGCGACACCAAAGCCCGGGCGCGGAGCTCCCATCGCCTTCCCAGCGGAGCACGCCCGGGGTCCGCACCCCGGAAAGACGGCTCAGGATTTGCATGGAGCTTCCATGCATTGAATAAACGGACTCAGGTTTATTCTTCCAGAGCCTGGGCGGTTCCTCAAGGGAAACCCAAGGTTCCTCAGCTCTAAGCACAGAGAAGTTTTTTTGCTCCCGTTTCAGCTCAGCGCTACCTCCTCTCCCCAGGTCTCCCTCGGGGGCAGCATTCCCTGCGGGAAGGTGTGGGATGGGGGCTGGCACTGCCCCGCTTCCAGGCACCTGCCTCCAGGGCAGGGAGCAGCAGAGCCCGGGACAGGGACCACAGTACCCACAGAAACCGTCCGGGAAGAGCAGCTGGGGCAGGGGCTACAGCCTTGTTCCCCCCCAGACCACATCCTCAGGAGACCCACAAGTGCCCCAGGACATGGGAGGAAAAAGAGCAGGGACACTGCTGGGGGCTGGTGCTTCTCCTCCTGGCACAGCCTGGCCTCCTCCTCGGGTCCCTGAGCCCAGCCCTGACACCCCTACGCAAGGCAGGCTCATCCCTGGAGCCAGAGGAGCAACTCTGCCCCCGGGTCAGTGCCCAGCTGGCTGGGGAGGCACTATTTTTTGCTTAAAAAGGAAAAGATTCATACAAAGAAAGACATCCAAGGGGCCAAGCCCTTCCCACCCACACACAAATAGGTTTATTTAAAGGAGGAAGACAGCAAATTCCTATTTCCCTGTGTTTACTTGGAGATGGCCGGAAAAGAATGAAAGCACCGATGCCTCCAATGCTCAAACATCATTTGGTATTTCTCCACCAAACAAACACACTGAGGCAACAGGGGCTGGACCCCGGAGCATGGGGGGAGATGAGTAGGGAGGGCTGTAGGGAGGCAGCGCCAGCTGCACCCCGCGGTCAGCTCGGGCTGGAGTCCTGGATCCATCCCCAGGGCCACCCCGAGCTCACGGTGCAGGCCCGAGGGTGCTCACCCAGGGCAGAGTCCCCGCCGGAGGCTCCGGGCTGGGGCAGCTCCTCGGGAGCACCAAGGCCGGGGATGGGATCCGCCGCTGCCCCAGCCTCGCTGCGAGCCGGGCGGCGGCGCTCAGCCCGCGCTGCCTGACCGGACACACGCCAGCCCCGCTTCCCAGAGATCCCGACCGGCCACAACCCCAGGCAGGGCCCTCGGAGACCTGCGGGGACTCGCTGCTGCCCTAACCCAGCCCAGGCGTGCTGAGATGGACCTCCGAGCCCAGGAGTGCCTTTGAAAAAGTCCCGTAGAAACCCCAAACCCTTCGTTAGATCGCCCAGCTGGGAACAGCCCGCTGGGGGCTGGCTGCGCGGCGAGACAGGGAGGGGTGAAGGGCACACCTGGGGCCAGGTTCACAGGGAATCAAAGAAACCGGCCGCGAGGAGGTTTTGTTTGCACCTGCCACTGCCAACTTCCCCGCCCCAAGAGATCCTCCGGATCACGGGAGCCCCATCCCGGTACCGGCCGGGTCAGGTGGGCTGGGTCCCCCTGACCCAAGGCAGCAGCACCTGGGGACAGGAGCCAGCCCCTCTCAGCACCCCAGGTGCGGGCACACAGCCCAGCCAGGGCTCCTCACCGCCTGCTCCCCCCTCAGCCCAGCAAGGCCGGGACCACCCAGACCCTCTGTGCCCCTGCCCCAGGGCCGGCGGGCAGCAGCCTCAGCACGGCCGGGATGCGGAGCGGAGGGGCCGCGGCCGCCCCGGGGGGAGAAGGAGCCGCCGCCGGGCCGGTCCCGGGTGAGCCCCGCGGGGAGCGCGGCGGAGCGGACACCGGGGCGGTACATCCCAGTGTGGCAAAGGGGGATGCACCGGGGCTCGGGGGAGGGGAAGGCAGCGATGAGCGCCGGCTCTGGGCTGGGGGAGCGGTCTGAGGTCCCGGGGATGCGTCTCGGGGCGGGGAAGGGGATGCGGGGCCGGGCCCCGGGGATGCGCTCACCGAAGTACACGGTCTTGTCGCACTTGGGGCACTTGGATGCCATGGCGGGAGAGCGGAGCCGAGCCGAGCCGTGCTGTGCCGAGCCGTGCTGTGATGTGCCGCGCCGTGCGCCCCGCTCCGCCCGGCCCCCGCCCACCGCCGCCCGGGGGGAGCCGGGGCGGGGCTGCCCGCCGAGCGACGCCGGGCTCGGCACGGCTCGGCACGGCCCGGCTCCAGCCCAGCGCAGCAGGTGCCCGGCCCCGGCGGCGGAGAGAACACCCCCTGCCCTGTCTCCCATCCCCAAAAGCTAAAATCGGGACACGAGTGCTCCCGACTTCCCTTGCCTGGGAAAAAAACCTCCATAATAAACAGGTTGTAGTTGAGCGACGCGACTTGTGGGGTTTTACCAGCTCCAAAGGCACCGGCCGGGAGCCTCCCCGGCTGAGTCCGGGACATGAGTGGGGGGTGGCGGTCCCGGCCGGCGGCCGCAGAGGGGCTCGGGCATCTCCCACCGCCCGCGGGAGCGCGCAGCCCGTCCCCGCCCCAGCCCCGCTCGCTGCCCGGCTCCAGCGCCCGCATCCCCCGGCTCCCGGCGCCATTCCTCTCTGTTGCCATGGAAACTCCCATCTCGAAAACCCCTCCGGCTGCGAAGGGATGCTCAGGGAGCCGTGAAGCCGCGGCGAGGATACCCGAGGAGCCAGGATGCCGTGGCGAGGCAGGGGAGCCCCTCCGTGCCCGGATGGTGCCCCGCGGCGGGACTGCGGTGGGCGCAGGGCAGGGGTGACAGGGCTTGGTGACAGAGGTGGTGACAGGGGCGCAGGGCCCGCGGCCGGGGAGCTGCCGTGTTGGTAAACAGGACATCTGCCGCGCCGCCAGCGCAGCCCTGCATTATTCATCAGCGGCAGCCTGGCTCTGCTCCGCCGCCATTGTCACAGAATTCCATTCCCTGCCGGCAGCTGCTGCAGCTGCCAAGCTCCCGCCCGGCCCCGGCGCAGCCTTGGGAAGGGAACCCGGGCTCCGGGACGGGACACGGCGACCCTGCCGGCAGCACGGGGCCCGGGGGTGCCCGACAGCGGTTCCTCCACAGCCCCTGCACCCCGCGGCGCTGGAAGGCCCAGGCACCCCTGTCACTCCTTGGCCAGCTGCTGTCACAACAATGCGTGGCTTTGTGGCTGCGGGGTCCCTGCGGGGCAGGTGGCAGCGCTGCTCCCACGGCTCCCGGGAGGGGCTCAGCCCTGCGTGCCCCACCGCGGAGCCAGGGAGTCCCAGCCCGGGCCTGCAGCCACCGGGGAGGGCAGGAGCTGGGGTTTCGTGGAGCTTCTGGTTTCCAGAAGAGCGACTGCCTGCTCCAGAACAGTCCCAGAGCACTCCTGGGGTCCCTCTGTGTGCCCGGGGTGGCTGCAGCCCTAAAGCACCCCAGGGCAGCGGGCAGAGCCAGCACAGCATCCCTGTGCCTGCAGCAGGTCACGCACTAAAGGGACAGCCTGAAAAGGGTCTCCTGTCTAAATCCTCTCCATTGTGAGGCGGCCTCAGCTGGTGTTCCATCCCTGGGGGCTGAGGGGTGCAAGAGGAGGAGGAAGAAGGCTGCATTCACCCTGTGGCCTGGGTGGGGGGGCCCCAGGAGAAAGCCTGGGCACTGCCACGCTGCAGAACCAGCACCCAGAAGGTGCCGGCCAAGGGCTTTTCACACATAGAGGCTGGGGGGAATTAAGACAAATCACCTAAAGGTGTGAATCCCTGCCTGCAAATGCGCTAAATCCCAAGCGGATATGCTGGTCAGGAGCAAAGTGGCTTTAGCTGGTCGTGTCTTAATCTCCCCCGATTTAGGCTGGGCATGCTCCTGCACGGAGGGCAGGGATGTGACAGGTGACTCGGGTGCCACAGGCGGAGCCAGCAGGGATGGCCGAGCTGCTGTGGGGACAGCACGGCCAGTGCCAGGGGGGACAGCCCGCTGCCGAGGGGACACAGGATGCTGGCAGGGGGTGGTGGCACGTGAGGGACACCCCCGACCCTGCTGTGCCTCTCCCCAGAGAGCACATTAATAATTTTCACCAAAGGATGCGTTTTCCGTCAGAAACTGGAGGGGCCCATCCCTGCCCGAGGGCTGAGCTGGAGTTTCCCTGGCAGCGGGTGACAAAGGCGCCTTTCAGCGGCCAGGGGAGGTCTCTGGCACGGGCCGTGCCCCCTGCAGCAGTGCTCGGGGGTGTCCCAGCCGAGGGGGCCGTGTCCCCAGTGGCGGGAGGTGACGCATTTTCCTGCGGCCCTCGGGATTTCCTCAGCTGCGGAGGCAGCAGCCTCCGGCCTGGGGCAGCCTCACCGCGCCGGGGCACTGCCCGTGCCCTGCCCGTGCCCCAGTCCCCGCTCCGGGGCTGTGCGGGGCCTTTCCCCCGCCATAAAGCCGGGCTTTAACCCGGCCACTTCCCTCAGTGCTGCGGGGAACGGAGCAGGAGCCGCATCCCTGCAGCATCCCGTCCTCGGCCGCAGTGGGCCCGAAGCAGGCCCATCCTAAAGCCCATCCTAAAGCCCATCCTAAAGCCCATCCTAAAGCTGCTCCTGCAGCCCTGTCCTGGCAGCAGCGGCTCTGCAGGGCCCGGCAGGGGCTGCGGGACACGGGGGGGCTTTGCCTTTGGGCTGGCCCTGGAACAGGGATCGCCTCCACTGGGAGCCCCCAAAAGGTGCGAGGCTGGGACCCCTGCCCAGGGCAGGGCAAGCAGAGAGCTTTGTGCAGAGATTAAGGGAAAGTGAGGAATAAATAAGGAATAACTCCCTCCAGACTGCCTCTCCTTTGGCTCACCTCTCTCCCCCTCCCCACGCCGACTCCCCTCAGCTCTTTTTTCTTCATTCAGATACAAATACCACAAAAACTCATGGACCAGACAGAGCTGCTCCTAAGGGGAGTTGGAAAGCCTTCCTCTGCTCTCATGTTTTCTGGCACCTAGGACCCCTTGGATTTGTTACCGGGCAAGAAGAGGTTGGGGGGGGGGGGGGGGCAGAAATAAAAGAGGTTATGGGAAAATCCCCTGCTGCTGGCTTGGTGTGCCCAAAGATCAGTGATCCCTGTGTGGCCTGCAGAGCCTTGGCTGGTGCACCATGTGCAGCCACAGGCCCAGGGCCCTCTGTCCCTCGTGACAAGGTCACCCCAGGGTGACACACTTCTCCTTTTTCCACCCCTGGAACTCCCATGTCCCAGACACAGCCCACAGCCAGGGCTTGTGGTTAAGAATGGCTGCTGCCCATGGCCAGGAACAGCCACTGCCCACGGCCACCCCAGCTATAACATGCCTCAGATCCTTGTGGTAGGCAGGAGTTTCATGGAAAAAGTGGTTGGGCTTCCCTTCATGGGCTTCCCTTCATGGGCTGGGAGCAGTTCCCTGTGATGGGATGCAACAGAAAGAGCCTTTCACAAAACCTGGCAACACACTTTTTTTCTTATTTCATTTATTCTCCACAGCCCTCCTGGATGTGCAGTGCCTGCCAGCGTGGATCTGGCTGTCCTACATGGCGAGCAGGGCAGCCCCCTGCCTGCAACAGGGGACATCTGTCCCCCAAAACGAGGATCCCGGGGTGAGGAGGCAGCCAGGGGACAGCCCCACGCCCGCCGGGCACCCAGCCCTGCTGCCCAAGGGTCAGTGCACAGCTCTGGAGGGAGCACGGGGGCTTAGGAAGGATTAGCAGGAGCCTAAGGGAAGATGGAGGAGCAGAGGACGGGCGTGCCGAGGGCTGGCAGGAGCTGGGGCCCGTCAGGCAGCACATGCCACTGCCCAGGGCCCGGCACGTCAGCGCCAGGCCGTGGCCCCTGCAGCTCCAAGCCTCCACTCCTCGCTCCTCTCCTTTAAAAGGCATCCGAGCTCCTGCCCTTATCAGGCAGGGCCGATAGCGCTGTCACGCCTGCGATAAACAGGTTTACAGATTGTGTCCTTGCCACCTGGAATGGATGTCCCCATTGTCCCTGTGACCGCTTCCCGGGCCGGGGGATCCCAGCGCGCTGCACGCCAGGGCCGAGGCTGCAGAGCTCGGTGTGAGCCCCTGGGGCAGATGTGACCCCTCCGAGGATGCAGAGCTCGGTGTGAGCCCCTGGGGCAGGAGGGATCCCTCCATGCAGTGGGATCAGCCAACCAAAGGCAGGAGAGCAGCTGCAGAGATCTGAGCACAGCCCTCAAACCCCGTCAGAGCCATGGTGGGACTGCAGAGAGCAGCCAGGGGTGGCCACTGCAGAGCCTGCATCGGTGGCTCTCCCCCAGGTTTTCCAGGGAAAGAAAGGGTGTCCCAAGGAACGGGCTGTACTCAGACCCAGGCTGCAGTGGCAAAGTTCAGCTCAGGGCAATTGGCCATTAAGCCCTGGCAGAGCCACGGCCCCCCCGGACGTGCTGTGGGCAGAGGTCGGGCTGGCCATGGCGCAATGTGGCTCTGAGGGCTGGCACAGCAGCAGGAGCAGTGCTGTGCCCAGGGGCTGCCCAGCTTTCATGTGTCTGTGCCCCACATGCACCTCCAGGACACTCTCAATGATCCCCTGGGGTAGGGAAGGGACTGGACACACACAATCCAGCACCTCACGAGTGCTGCAATGTCCCCACAGCACCATCTTCTCCGTCTCCATCAGCATCACCCACCCACCCACCAGGATGCATTTGGCCTTGGTTCCCCCCAGACATTCTGGGCATCTTCCTGGGATGCAGAGAAACCCAGCTTGGCTCCTCACCCACAGGATGCACACGTTCACCTCCCTCCTGTCCTGCCTGGGGGCAGCCAGAGCACAGGCAGGGGGAACAAACTCGCTCCTGTTCAGATGGAAAATCTCTGAATGAGCACAATTTGGCTGAAACCCTCTGGCCAGAACCTGTAAATCTGCTCCCCGTGACGCTGCCAGCATCCCACAGAGCACTGGATCCAGGTGGAGAGTCCCCTTGCAGGAGGGAAGGGAGGAAGCTGTCTGCAAAAAGATGCTGAATTTATGTTATTCATTCTCATTCCAAGAATGTGGTGAATGAACTTGCAAAGCCCAGGGCAGGAATCAAGTGTGCTTCAACCCTGACCTGCCCTGACTTTCTTCCAGGCTGAAGAAGAGGTGGAGACAAGCCCCAGCCCCACAACCCATCTGAATTTACTGTGCGTCTTTGCTTGAGGCAGCTTTCCTCCTCCTGCACGGCTGAAACGTGATTGTCAGACTGAGTCTGCCACCAGGTTTTGAAGCTGCTCAAGCAGGGCAAAACCCTTCTGCCAGTCCCCAGGCAGGGAAGTGAGGGCAGGAGGGACAGGGGGACGTGGGCCACCCCAGCCTCCTGCCTTGGGAAGGGCATAAACACCACCCACACTCCAGACATGTTCATGTTCTGGGGATCACAGCAGATCCCATCACTGTTGGCTCTTGCAGGCTGACCTTGAAAGGCACTGACTACATTTACAGGAAAAACCCCAAACAAACCCTCTCTCACCAGCTAGAGAGGGCTGTCATGCCTTGACTTGCCTTTCTGCAGTGATCTTTCCTTTCTCCCTCTAATGCTGCTGCCAAAGCTTATTTGGGTTAATTGTGTTTTTATGTCTGTGCCCTCTTGATGGATTAAGGAAAATAGAAAAGATTCAAGGTCCAGTTTCTGTAAATTAGTAAAATTCCTTCCTTCTCCTCATAGTCAAAATCTGCCAGATTTTATTTGTGCTCTTCCCACAAATCCCCCAGCAGGCTGGCACACCTCCCGTGCCACTGCCCATCCCGTGGCCCCTGTGAACAGGTGAGTGCCCCCTCCTCGTGTGGCAGTGGGAAGCAGCTCCACCGTGATGCAATCCCACCATCCCAAAGAGCCTCTCCAGCTTCCCAAGGTCTGGCTTGTGTAACACTTGCACAGAGAGCCAGAGCCCGCAGCAGAGCTGGCACCGGCTCCAAATTTCCATTTCAAAAGAAAATTTCAGCGTGTATTTTGTTTTACAACTCTCCAATAGTGTCCCAGTTACAGCCCTCCTCCCACAGCAGGAATGCCAGGTTTGGAATTGTTAGTTTTGGTCATACTTTGCTTTTTTTCATATTATTTCATCAGTGCTGTTACGGTCAGGGCGCTGCCTTCATGTTACAGCAGCAAAAGCAGAGATCACAGAGAGCTGCTATTAACAAGCTGGTAAAATGCAAAATGCAATGTAAAAAAGCGCCCCCAAAACACTCAAGTTAACTTTAAAAAAAATTAAATCTGTAACAAAAGCATTTTGGCATGAAGTATTGTAGGAATGTTTGGATTTTTGTTTTGTTTTTAAAATACTTTCCTGAGCAGCTTCCTGCTTCTTTTTAAGCCTGTAAAATTGCAGGCATGGCACTGAGTCTGGAGGTCAGCATGCTCCATCCACGTGAGCACAGTCCTCTCCCGGGGATCACAGCTGAGCCTGTGACATATCTGCTCCCACGTCCGCATGGCAGAGAGGGGAGGGAAGGATTGGGATGCCAGGGACACACAGTGAAGGGAAAATACCCAAATGCACATGGCAACACTTATTACATCCCAACAGACCTGGCCTGCTTCGGGCGGGCAAGCACTTCCCAGCTCCAGGCTCTGCTCCCCCTACAATCTCAGGGGCTCATTAGGAGGTGGGAAGCAAGGAAAGGAAGGGACCTGGAAAATGGGACATTGCCCCAGCTGTGTGAACATTGTTCTATTTTGACAAGGCTCTAGAGCAGGAGGGTGAATAACCAAAGGCAATTCCTGCAGCAACAGCACAGGAATGTGAATACAGAGGAGAGGCTGGCACAGGAGGGGCTGTGACAGCAGCAGCTCAAGGGAGTGACCCCTCAGGCTTGGACAGGTCAGTGCCTGGACCTACCACTCCCTGCACTTCCCAAGAGCCAGCGTTTTCCTTTGGTGGCCAAAGGGATCTTCCAGCCTCCCCTCCCAAGCTGGTACAAATATAAGCCAGGGAAACAAACACATGGCAGGGGAGCCTGCTACTGCACGCCAGAAAACAGCATCTCTATTGAAGGACACGCAAGGGTCCTTCAAAGTTAGGGCAGCACAGGACGTGCTCGCTCTCCTTGCCTGGACTCCTTCCCAGAGCAATCTCTGGAGCCGCTCCAAGAAAGCTTTTAAGTTGTTGGAAACCGCAGGGCTGGCACCCCCAAGTGGTTCTTGTGCTCTCGGTGCAGCCGGAGCCGCCTTTGCCGGGCTCATGGAGAGCTCAGCCCCAGCCCCGGGATCCTCGGCACAGCAGCAGCTCCAGCATCCCGGGCTGTCCGAGCTGCCCCAGCCCCGGGATCCCCAGCACAGCAGCAGCTCCAGCATCCCGGGCTGTCCGAGCTGCCCCAGCCCCGGGATCCTCGGCACAGCAGCAGCTCCAGCATCCCGGGCTGTCCGAGCTGCCCCAGCCCCGGGATCCTCGGCACAGCAGCAGCCCCAGCCCCCCGGGCTGTCCAAGCTGCCCCAGCCCCTCGGGCACTGCAGAGGCCAGCTTGGACACGGGGTTTTCCAACGTGATGTGTTCAGATTTCCTGTGGCTACTGGAAGGAATCCACAAGAGCTCTTGCCCTCACAGAGACAGAAGTGTTACAAAACCCTCCTGCAGCCGGTGTTTGTGGCGTACAGAGGGTTAATTCTAAGGATTGATGGTGACAAAGTAAAACTGCCAATGGTCACCGGTGCTGCTCGAAGCCTGAGGGCTTTTGTGCCCTTCCTGAGTAGCACATCCTTCAGGCATGGCTGTCCTGTCTCACTTTTAAGCTGAGGACAGGAAAGCCTCACCTGTAGCACAGGATACACTTAAGAGCTGCCAGGGTGCACAGGTGCTCACAGCCACGGGGTGAATCTCACCACTCCTGAGCAGCAAATGAGAGCAAACACGGAGCCCATGCTGCTCATCTGGGAGGACAGAGCGATGCAGAGCTCAGAACTGCCCACGGGTTGGGCTGCTGACCCCCAGGGATGTCCCTCTAACACACCAGAGGCAGGCCCAGAGCAGCAGGACCAGGAGCTGCTGTGGACAAAGGGCTCATTCAGAGGCCCAGCCCCGCATCTGCTGCCTGTCTGAGGAGGAGGGAGATGCCTCTGAAGCATAAGGAAATGTTTAAACTGCACAGGGGAGGAATCAAACTATGAGTGACTCTGACTCTTGCCCTGTACTGCTGGCCCAGGGACCCTGGGGAGCAGGACACAGCCCAGGGATGGGACAAAAGGCGCGGGGCTGCGAGCCCCGGGCACGTGGAACCTGAGCAAGGGCGCTGTTTCAGAAGAGACAAAAAGCAGATGTTTCACAAAAGCTCACTTTCCAGGTTTATTAAGTAAAGTTAACTGAATTGTTTTCATTTTGTGGGGATTCCTTTCCGTCTAACCCGGCGGGTTAACAGAGTTGCACAGAATCACGGTTGGACTGTGATAACCCAAATACAACTTTGGCTCATCTCACCGCTGACACATATGGAATGACTAGGGGGTTATTACATGCTGTGTCTGCTTGAGGCAGGTACATGTACAGATCAGCACAAGTTGCAAATGATAGTTTACATCCTTTCAAAACCGAGCAGGGCATCCAGCAAATGCACTGCCGTGAGAAGACATATGAAAAAGAAATGATACAGACTTGCAAATACATAAGAAGTTGAAGAGATGCAAGAAACCTCAAACACAAGAAATGTCAAGGGGGGAAAAAACCACTTAAATTCAGACACAATGTGTTCAAATGAAAACCCAGCTGTAATTTAAAGTCCCTTCAAAATGGGAAACATACAGTAACGCAATTAAAGAGAAACCAGGTCTCATCCTGGGAAACGTGTCCAAAAGCACTGATGCACAAACAGGTTCAGAGTTCTAAGCAAAATGTCCCTGGGCATTGGTGTACTTGACTCTTGGAGCCAGAGCAAAGCAATTCATTACACTTGCTGGGCCTACTGCTAACAGCACGTAGGATCCCAGATGTCACAGAGAAGGCAGCACGCAAATGCTGGTTACTGGGAGAAATGCCACGGGCCACATCTCCCAGAGAGCAACTAGAGTAAGGACACCTAATTCTGGCAGCCTGGCTCCACTGCACACAATGGTAGTGTAATGTTCTGCAAGGTTCTTCAGTTCTTAGCTCACTCCTTTCTCAGCCTGAGTTGGTCTGTCTTGTGCATGAGCACAACTGGCTGTGCAAAAAGATCCAAAAAACAGAAGGGACAGGACCAAAGAAAACTGGCTGAACCTGGGGCTGGCTTTCAGCTCCTATTTTCAAATATCAGTTAAAGATTGGAAATTTATCTACAAAAGAAATAATATAAATGAAATAAAAAAATGGCACCGTCCACAAAATTAAAAAAAAGAGAAAAGAGAAATCTTACAACACAGCCTCATAAAATGGCTTTGCAACGATAGCTCAGTCACAAAATGAAGGGTTCTAGCTCTTCATACATCAGAAGAGGAAACAAAGCTAAAAAGTACTAGTCCACATTCTCTTAATAAGTTAAACTTACTTTCCCTCCCCCTTCTACAAAAGGGGTAGAAGCAAAAGGGAAAGGAGGCTACTAAAAAATAAAAAAAAAAAAGAAAAAAAAGGAAAAAAATAAGAAAAAAAGATAGGAGAGAGTGCAAGAGAGAGAGAGAGACAGAGAGAGAGCAGTCTGTGGTCAGAGGCTCAGAGCAGGGCTGAGTTCCTTTTAAGGGTTTAAAAGATGCAAAACAGTTCCTCAAAAGTCCCCTCTCTTCAACAGTTAGCTCAATGCTGTAGCCATGGAAACTCAAGTAGATACTGGAGGAGATTGCCGGCGTTAATCCTCGATGATGATGGGCTCATCGTTCATGGGCTGGCGGAGCTGCACCGCCTGCATGGGCCGCAGGATAATCGGCTTGTAGGGGCGTCTGGCGGCTCGCTTGGCTTCCGAGGAGGAAAGCAGCTTGCGGATTTTCCTGCAGACAGGAGGGAGAAAGGCACGGATTACAGAGGCACCAGGGCTGCTCTGCTCCTCCAGGGGAGATGGGGCCCGCACACGCCTGCTGGGCTGGCTGACAATGGCTCCTTCTGCAATGGCTGCCCTGGGAAACTCAGATTCTCTGATTTATAAACCCCCCAGTGAAGAGGAAACCGCATTCTCTGCTCCAGAATCCTTCCCCTGTAGAAGGCATTCTGGTCCAGCCTGGTAGGACCAGGGTCTCTTGCTGGGAATAGAACATTGAAATAGTCAGGACAGCCAGTTTCCACACCATTTATTTATTTTGAATTTATTTTGATCAGCTGGATGTGCTGCAGGTAGCTCTGGGGAAGTTTACAAAGCCAAGGCAACACCAACAGGGTGTTTCCCCTTTTCCCTTCTCCCATACTGCATGTGCCCAACCCAGAGATGGGCAATATTCACACCTGGTATTTGGTTAAGGATTTCCCTATATGTACAAGACTGGCAACAAGTCCTATCAGCTGCAGGAAGCTGTTTTCCATATGGATAGAAAGAGACACCAAAGCTTTAAAATTACCGAAGTAAGTTAGACAGAGACAAATACTGAATTTGTTTCTTTTTCTTAATACCAGGCTCAGAGATAAAGAAAGCATCATTAAAAAACCCCATCCAAACCCAAAAATGCAGCAACAATGAAAAATGTACTGTGTAATTAAAATGAGGAATTCTTTTATACAGAGGATGTTGTGGTGGTCAAAGGCACACAGAGATTAGAAAGGAAAGTAATAAATAGTCACAAGAGTAGTCCACCAGTACCCACTATGAGTCTCCAGCTCAGGAACTGGGGCAACAAGAAGGGTCTGATAAGGCAGCACTGCCTGCCCTCACAGGCTCCTGACAGAACAAGGTTTTGGCTGACCACAAGAGACAAGAGAGAAAGGGCTCTGCAGCCCACATTTCAGCCACCTATCCCCCAATTTCATTTAGGGAACACTACTGGGGCCAAAACCCCCTTTTGTTGGTTGTGGTTTTGGCTGTTTGGTTTGGTTTATTTGTCAGTGGGAGAGAGGCACTGAGCTGATGCCTATCACTGTGCTATGATTTCTGCCTTTAAGATGTGATGGCTGCTAAAGAAAGTGGTCAAAATACCTGCCTTATCCTCAAAAACTTACCCTTTGCACCACCAGAACTGACAAACCATCAACTTCAGCTGAAGATTTTTAATCACTTCTTGTCAGATTTGGTCATCTCTTCACTTGGTTTTTTTGCGCACTGAGCAGGACAAGCTGCTGCACTCACACAGACACATTTTTTGTCTGCCCAGTGTCCCCATTTCTCCAGCATCTTCTAAAACTAAAAAGCCACAGGGTGAGGAGAGGTGAAAACAAGCTGGCAAAGTGGTGGTGCGGGAGAGAGAGAAGAAAATCTTGATATAATGACTTTTCCAAGATGTTTGACTGCAGTTGATCCACTTTCAGCCAGCAGAGCTCCTTGCAGCACCCATGTGTGCTCCATCAGCCACGCTGCCATCAGAAACACGTCCTGCAGCACTCTGGATTCTGATCAGGTCACCGCTGCCTCCGCTTGCCTGAGTTATAAATGCCAGCTCCTCACTGGGAGCCTTCAATTCAAAACTTACTCCTTTCATTCAACCAACTTTTCAAACTGCTCCTTCAGAGCCACAGAGTTTTCCAGCACCTCTGTTGTGTTCTCAACAGAGCTAAACAAAAAGGGGAGAGGAGGAGCATGTAAAACTTCAGGGAAACCTACTTGCTGTGACTGAAAACACAGCCTGACCCTCAGCTGGGGGACGATATGCAGATATTGCAGCTAGATTGATTGCTATGGAGCCAACACAAAGCTCAAATTGTTCCAGAGCTCACAAACAAGTCTTACATTCCTGACACTGGAATGCAGCAGATGGTTCAAGGAAAAGTTAGAGGTGAAATGCCCGACAGAAAACCCGTGCCACTGACAATGCTCCATCGCTCAGGCTTCCCTGCTCTTCACAGCCTGCCAAAAATCTCCTTTCACCACTCAGCAGTCAGCTAAGCAGCATGGCTGTCAGACAAAGAAGCCTGGGTGGTTTTTTTTTCCCTTTTCTTTCTCTCTCTATTTTTAAATGGAAGTGATAAGATCTTATTGAGCTGATGTCTATCACCACGATTTTCATTAGAGCTGTGCTGGCTGCTGCGGGACTGATCCTTCCTGCCTCTGTCAGTGGTTCTGTTTGAGCAGAGGATTCTGTGTATGCAGTAAATTGTTGTCACAACCAACACCACACTGGATGAATATTGTCACAGTTCTGTCCAGGTCAAAGGGCAGGACCTTGTACTGACACGCTGCCACTGTGCACCTGGAGTATTTAATGTGCCTTGGATAGTGAAGATGTCAAGAAGAGCTCCCTAGATGCAGGATTATGAAACAAGCCTTGAGCATCTAAGGAGTGCATACCCTGTGTCCACAATGGCACATGAATCTGAGAGCTGCAACAGGATCCCAGTACCTCTTTATCAGAGCGACAGCAGTAATAAGAAAACTGCTTTCCCTGAAAATTAAATCCTTCTCTCACTTTATTTTCAATTATATATGGAATTCCATATATAACTGCTTTCTTTCACAGCATCTTGCAGGCACAGAAAGGAGAAGGGAAAGACATGGCAAAGATATGAATGAACTGGTGTGAAATGCACAGTTGCATTAAAGGTGTCCATAGGAACAAGTCTGACCAGGAAATTAATTTCATGTATCTTCTGAGTTCCAACATGGTGTTTCCTGCACTGAAAACTGATCATCCAATAGATCAGTGGTTAGTAACTTGAATGTTACTAGTATCACCTATTCTACAAAGCCTATTTTTGATACTAGGCCCACAGAATAGTCCCTTGGCACTTGAAATGCTTTGCAGGTTAAGGAGAAGTTTGGAGATACCAGGACTCTTGCCTATGACCTTTGCGCTGAACAAATGAAGACTCAGAGCAGTGCCAAATTTAGTAGTACCAGAAGAGACAAAGCACTAAAATTCTCAACCTCCTCAGTCACTTGAAGGGTTCAGACATCCAGTAATTGCCAGGTCCATGTCTGCAAGTGGAGGGAAAGGTAAGTGCTTCTCTGCTCTTGGGGCACTCACTGATAGCGCAAGTGTTGATAACTCCAGGCTTCAGACCAAGACAGAAGCCAGACACCACTTCTGCTGTCAGGGAGGGCTGGAAAGCAGGGCTGCAGCTTTGCTCTGACCTTCCTCAAGGTTACCCAGAAGGGAGGCATCAAGTTCTTGGGAGGAAACCACACAAGCCAATTTCTCTACCTTCTCATCACACCCAGGAGCAACACTCCCCTCCTAGGAATACCAGTACTGGGAACTTTGCCTAAGGGATTGGGTCACATAGCTTCTACCACTCTGTCAGCAGTTTGTAAACAGTTTGAAGTGAAACTCACACAAGGAAAGCTTCTTCTACTATTTTTATCCTGTGGGCAGACCAACAAGAAGAATTAGGACTAGCAGAAGTAGTACCACCAAAGGAGGAAGATTGACACTGTGGGACTAAATCTCACTGCTACTGGTGGCAAATGCAAATCACTGAAAAATGAGTCAGCTCAGCCTATGGAAATCCTCTGTCACTCACAGGTTCCAGGACTCAGACACACGTGGAGATGTCTTGAGGGGTAATGCCAGAGTTCAGCATGCAAGAGGACATGCAGAAATCTGTGTAGAGGAGGCTCTGCTCCTCAGTGTCACCCGTGAGCCAGGAGGGCCCTATCCTGTCCCACTGAGATGGGACCTGCGAGGGCAGTGATGGGTCTGAACCAGGTGAATTCCCACCGCAGTCTTCCTCCCCCCTTTGCATCCATCTCCTACAGCAACTGCTTTGGAAGAAGAACAAGAATCTGCTTTCTCTGGAATGTAAGTGCATGATTATTTCCCACCCTTTCCCCACCTCAGCACTGGCTGTGGTCTCTGCATTCAGTTTGTAGCATCGGACTTGCTGACAAGATCCCCCTCTAACCACAACACCAGGTGCAGCACCCACAAAACAACAGACATCCCTTTAAATCCTCTGAAACACCACATTTCCTACCTGGTTTCTTCAGTGGCCATGTAAAAAACATCATCTGGTGCATCAATCCAGTTCATCCTCCTCCTTTTCACTGGAGGCATGGATCCACCACGAATTAATCGGACTTTTGTTGGGTATGATTTCCCATTGAGCAGCAAGTTTCGGCTTGGTCCCTAACGTGATACATAAAACAGCACAGTTATGGCCTGCAACAAACCTGCTGCAACATGTGCTAAGCACGCAAAGGAAAAGAGAATTAAAGTTTTTGTATGGCTTGCTGAGAGTTTAAGGTAAACACCTCCCCCTCTGGCCCAGGACTGAACACAGAATTCACACATAAGCAATTGTTCACAAGCAGAACAAGTCAGGCGCCTTCGATATGCAACAGGACAGCAATACTTCAGCGACAGGACAAATAATAAATGGAAGGCATTACCAATAATTTGTGGCTTGTGTCTGAAAGATGACATCAAGTTCAAAAGATTGAGCATCAGACTTAGATTTCAGCTACTACCATAAATCTAGAGCAATTCTATTGATTTCATGGAAGGAAATTAGCTACAGAGCAAATCAAATACAAGAATCAGAATTTACAGTTATTCTGGAGTACCAAACTTACCCACGTCCTTTTTGTTCTAGGGAGGTCAATATTTAATGAGGACAGTATAGAATTAAATATGTTGTTGAAAACAAATGTAGTACTACAAAGCTTGGCAGCTTTCATGATAAAAACCCTTTTAGTATTGAACACCACAGACTTCCCATAACAACACATTTGCTTTGCGAATCAACACAGGCATCATTTTCCAGACTCACAGTAAGCCCCTTACACTCAGCAGGAAAAACATGAGCTGTTATTAAGAGAGGTGCAGATGAAAGGGAGCAAAGTGTTAAGCTTCTCAAATGCAGCTGTCCTTGATCACTGAAGTCCAGTGCTGCTGCCCCTCTTCCTGCTGATCAGCACATTGAGAAATCCCACTGAAATCAGTAACACTGAGCAGCTGGGAAAGATGCAAAATGAAGGCCCAGAAAATTTGATGTGCATGAATTAAAGCTGGTCAGAAAACACCCTGGCATAAATTCAATAGTGGTATTTCACAGGCCATCTCCCCAGATGCACCAAAGCTTCCCCTTCTGCCCATAGAGTGGGAAACTGAGCGTTTGTGTGAGAGATGTCTGCCCTGGGAGACCCACCTCAAAAGGAATGCTGTGGACATGGGGACTTCAAATCCTTTAGTGTCAGGTCATTGCAATAACTAATTGAATTTTAACCTTGACTTAAAAAGGGAAGAATTCAGTCTAAAAACCAAGGGGAAAAACCCAACAAACCCCTGTGTCTATCTCATTTTGTATCTGAGCAGAAAACAGAAAATGATAATGACTTATTTTTTGACCAGCCTTAATCAACTGCTCTACAGCAAGATCTGCTTCCTGTAGAGCACCAGGGCTTTAGAGCTAAACAAACAAACCCCCCACCTTTTAAAACCCTAAGCTCTTTAAAACTGTTGCATACAAGTGCAATAACAATTTAATTTCTTAGTTGCCCAGCTCCATGTTATACAAGACAGCTTCAGCACCACTGCAGACCACTGAAATACTTCAACAATTGCTTTTAGATTTGACATTTGTTAAGCAAAAGGTTTCAAATAAAAGCTTTTCTGATGGCTTTATTTTTACTCCCTCCAGGTTTCTCCAAGAAAATCCATTCCTTAAGGTTGCAAAGCATATTTTCTCCACATATGCAAGATACACAGGAGAACAACTCCAGAAAAAGTTACTGGAAATACCTAGAAATGGCACCCCTGTGCTTCCAGGTTGCCCTTTCTCTACCTACATGGTGAAATCTATTTCAAATGATACATCCTAAATGAGGACCTTTAATTTTTCATTCACACTTGATCGGGCAACATGGAATCAAGGCAGTTCTGGGAGTTTCACACTAAAACACCTAAAAAGTGTTAAGTCATCAGAGATTTCTCCCTCTGCTCTGAGTTGGTTTATTCAGCAGACACAAACAAGTAGCCAGTCTTCTCAGTGACAAGGAATGAAGCTGAATTCATGGAGGAATACAATTTACCACTTCAGATGGAGCAGCAAACCAAAGGAATGCTCTGTCATTCCAAGCAGCCTGGCACACCCAAGTTCTGGCCTCCCCTCGGGCCACTGCTCACTTCCCCAAACCCTGTCAGGTTCAATAAAGCCTGTGATCACTGTGCAGTGACCATCAGCCACACCTGCTGCTGGCTGACCTGTGTCACAGGGACCCTGCTGACACAGTACTTGTGGCACTTCAGCTAATGAGGCAAGCTCCATTTGATCAACATCAGAAGATCATTTTGCGGGGGGAAAAATATATGCTTGAAGTTGTTTCCCATAAGCCACGTGCAAGGGGGGAAGGGGATGCACAGCCTTTGCACTGGCCCCTTCACAATTTAGTGAGAAAGCATTCTGCCAGAGACACATCAATCAGACTGGCTATTTGCTTCTGTCCTTTGATTAAACTCAGCACAATAGATGAAAGGCTACAAATATTTTTACTCAAAAAAAAAAAAAAAGAACGTAAAATACAAGCATTCTCAGCACGTAACTTGCACACCAACTTGCTAAAAGAAAATTAAAAAGAAACTGTTTTCCAAAACAAACCCTTCCATCATTTAAACTTTTCTCCTTCAGGGAAACACATTCACCTAGAAACACATCCCAGAACTTTGCTGTAAGCAGCCACTCAGTTTCTGCATGAGCAGAAACAAAATGCTCTGTTCAAAACAGGATCTCATTTATAGATATAAAGGTAGATAGATTTGAGGTTTAAATTGTATTTAACCACTAAGATGATTTAGATGCCCCAAAACAATATTTTTTCCCTTTTCAGTGAATTGGGAATTGTGACCAGCTGCAAACAGCAAAGGTGGAAGTGAAGCACTACGGTTTAATGGGGTGTTCTATCTAGTGTGGGTTAATAATTCTTCTTTTCCCTGTTTTGGTTAAATGAACATTCTCTTACCATTTGTCTGGTTTGTCCGTGGTTAGGCAGACCTAACAAACAGGAAAGAGAATAGAGCTGGTAAGACCATTGCTTTTCCAAGACAGAAAAAAGTACAAATTCAAAACACACGCAGCTATGATTACAACTGTGTTGTTTTGCTCAGCCTAGAGTTGCCTACTGAACTGACTTCTGCCCTCCTACAAAGGTGACTGAGAAAAGCTTCCTTGGCAACGTGGTTTGAAGAGCAGAGGCCCCAAGTCACAAACACGTTCCACTCGCCCAGTCCCTTCTCCATGTACTCAAACCTTGCTTCCCACTAGCACTAGAAGCACACCTCCCTTTCAGATCCCAGCCTTGCTGTGCATCTGGGGAAAAACCTGACATTCTCCTTTAGTCTGAGGAATTTACTGACGTCAAGGAGGAGAAAGTGGAAGGCATTATTCACTGTCAAGGCAGCAACAAATAGAATCTTCCTTATCCTCCTTGGGTCCCCTGGGAACTCCTCAGCTCCGACGTCAGCTACAGGCTGTTCGCAAACAGAGTGGATCTGCTGAACCTGCCACGAGCAAACACCTCCAGGCACAGAGCACAGCCACTGAGCTCTCACAGAGCCCTCTCCCAAGCACACACAGCACCAGGGGCTTTGCTGTGCTGTCAGGAACCCCTCACACTGCCCCCAGCTGTACTGAGCCCACACAGGAGCCTGCAGGACTCTCAGAGCTCCTGGGATCTCAGGGAAAGGCCTGCTGCTGTAAGGCAGCACAGCCTGGCACAGAATGGACTGGGAGACCAAATAAAGCTGTTTGCTAGCACTGTTTGGTTTTACAAGATGCACATTCCCAGAAAACACCACTTCATTAGCATCTGTGCACCAAACCACCTTCCTCAGCCTCTTCTGGCTGAGAACCAAAATGTCAGTGAGCAAATCCAACAGGTCCTATAGGACAGGCATCAGCAAATGCTATTGCTGCCTGCAAAAGGTCTCAGTGCAAATTCTCCTTTCACATTCACAGGATTTTGAACCTTCCCATTGCTAGAGAGTTAGCTAGGATTAAAAACTTTTTAAAGAAACCAGCAAGAATGAACTTTCACAGCTCATGGTCTGTATTCCAGCAGGTTCCTGGAAGTTCTCATTGGTAAAACTGTTCTTGCATCAAGTATGACAGGAAACACAGGGCACAGTAGTGTCAGGAGCAAGGAGGGCGAAGCAGGGGACATTTCCTGAGCATTGAGTATATCACAATATACCACACCAGAATCATCAGTTTATATCAAGTGTATTGTCCATCCTGTGTAGATGTTAAACTGTTAGCTGCTTCAAATGGGAAGACACATGGTTTCAGTTCTTGCTGCATTTTTGTGTCTAAGTATCCACAGAGATGAAGAAATAGCTGCCAAAAATATCTCCACCAAGCCTGTAGGACAGATGTACCAGGCACCAGTAAGAAGGCCAGTAAGAACCTTTGGATGTTGACAAAGGCAGTGTAGGCACCAGATAATCATTTGTTTTTACATGGGAGCAACCACAGCATCCAAAACACAGCTGTGAGCAGCTGTTTGGGATGGATGGATGGACAAAGGGCTCCGTGGATGCTGGGAAACAGCACAGCCAGCAGGATGCAGCCAGAATCTGTCAGCCTCAGAGCTAAGCTCCAGCACTTGTTACTTTCTTCCCCCTTCCATAACTGAAAGATTATGTTTTCTCCATTCACAGAAAGTCTGGGATGTAAATCAAGTGATGCTAGTCCCTGGATTGAAGCCACATATTTTCTTTTAACCACACTCCAGTTCAGTTCTTTTCTTGTAGTAAAAACACCCCTGATGCCAGAAAAGACTGTCCTGATATGTGGCTGCTGCTGCACTGACTATTGCTGGATGTACAACAGACAGTAAACAGTGCTATTTCTAAGCACCAGAATTAAACCAGAATATTCCATGGTGAGAAGCTGAGGGATGCAAACTGAACAAAGGCTGAGCAGAACTGCTGCTTGCTCTGAGCCCCAAAGCTTCAGAGCCCTCAAGCAGCACAGAAGCAGTGCTAACAACAGGAACACAGCTCCCTCCCAAACTGCCATTTCTAGGATAAAGCTGCCATGACAACTTTTTGCTGCAATAAAATAGGACACAAAACAAAGCTACAGCTTCAATGCAATTTATACCCTTGCTTTCACAGCAATAAGGTATCAATTAGCATATTAATATTGGTGAATTAATCCATGAATTTTCACTTTAGTCACACTTCAATAACTGGAGTCTGAAAGAATGAAAACAGGCACGAAAATGACCTTATTCAGTTTGCAATTAAAAATAGTATCACAGTAAGAGCATATGCAGCCAAAGCACTGCTATTAAGTGAGCAACCTCTATGCACAATCACCACCAAAGAGAGGCACAGAGACAGCACATCTGTAACCCATTGTGGAACTGCTGGCAAGTCAACAGGATGCATCTGGACTGGAAACAATGGATTTTCACCCAAAAGCTTTTGGTGGCTTCTGTGTGAGAGAGGAAGCCTATGAGACAGGCACCTCTAAAAACTAAACCAATCCTGTGTCTGTGGGTGAGTGGTGGCACAGGCAGAGAACTCACCATGCCAGACTCACACCTGCCCCACGTGCCTGCTCCACTTTCACAGATGAAGATTTGAGACATGTCTCTCCATGCATCCACAAGCAGGTTAAAAATAAGATAGCATAAGAATTTAAATCAGGAGCAAAATGTAACAGTTCTGGCAGCTCCTCTCCAGGAAAAAAAAAAGACTATACTTTATGGAAGAATGTCTAGAGAAGACACAGGGTAGAAAATGTGATTATTCCTTCTGATGAGATCTAAGGTCCAACTGCTTGAATTTGCACAGCTCCACATCAGCATCAACACTGACCTCCTCCAAATGACAGAAAAATACACAAACAACAAAAGGAAGTGTTTTCAGGATTCACCAAACTTCTAAAACCACAAAGTGTAAAGGTATACAGTGACAAATCTAAGCAGGTCTTCCACTCTTTTGCAGCCAAAGAAATTGAAATATACTCTCAAAATTCCAGACTAAATGTTAGGGGTAGCATTGAAAAGAACCCAAAGCTGTAGAAAATCTCTTGCCATCCAATTCTTCCTGCCAGTCTCCTCTATACACTGAAATAAAGAGGAAGGCCCAGAGGATAAAATGAAGACAAAGTCAATTGAAGCTATAGCTGCAGAGAATCATAAATGCCCTTTGCCACAGCCGATTGTACACCTCACTGACATGGCAATGAAACAGCTGATCACTGCAGAGATTAACTGGCACCCTCAGGGCAGGGCTGCTCCCCACAGCTCAGGGCCAAGGACCTCGAACTGCTCCTCAAGCTAAGCACAATCAGAGATTTTGGATGAAAACCAGTCCAGCAGGTTATTGTGCCCTAATGATCCCCTCATTCCTGAAGTACCAAAGCTGCAGGTGAATAGACTTTCTCCCAAAGAAATACAGGTGGGGAAGGACTGCAATCAAACAGCAACACAAGTCTGTTACTGCTGCTACTTTGCAGCTCTTTGTTGTCTTTGGAGGACAGGGAAACCACCTCTCAGTCAAACAACCTGTTCCAACAATCTCATGTCATTTGCCTCTCATGGTTTAGGATTTGTTAAAAACAATAATTTGAATTAGAGAATGCCTAAACCTCCAGCAGCAACTACAGCACTGCCCCAAGAGCATGCTGTGGGAGTAGGGGACAGCTGGCACTCCAAAACACAGAGAGCAAGGGAGAATCTCATTTCCCAATGGAAAGCAAACCAGCACATCTGGTCCCCACGGGATGCCTGACTCTAGACATGCTCTTTGCTGCTCCAGTCCCATCCCCTGCGACTCAGCACCTCGATGGCACAATTCCAAAATCACCCTCGCTGCTCACATTCTGCCCGTTTTGCCAGCACCACACAACACACAGCTGCCACGTGGAGAAACAGGAGAGCCTAAACCCTCAGCAGTGAGCCCAGTGCAGGCTGGAGCACAGGGATATTCCCATGAAGTTACTACAGCAGCCTTCAAGAAGCTGCTGAAGCATGGAGAACTTTCTGCTTGGTCAGAAACCAGCCAGTGCTTTTCCACACCTGAACATACACCCTGCTGCTGGGGATGTACAGCCCATTGCACAGTCTGACACAAGTCTGTACAGAACTGGCCTTGTACCAAGGAGGAAGAGTAGCCCAGCTTCCAGCCTGGACACAACTCAGACTTAGTAAACTTGTGTTTACTCAAAGTTACTAACTCCAATCTTCTGCACATCCACCACACACCAAAATTGTTTCATCAAGCAATTAGTCACAGATGGCATTTGGTTTCTACTTTGTTTACCCACAAGAAGTATCGTGCAGAACATGTAATATGCACTAAGACTCAGACATACATCTTCAATCACAATGAATGCAGAGAATTTCACAACCAGTGACTTCACTATTGCTTTCTAAAATCCATATACTCTGCATGTGCATTTTCCTGTTCCAAAAGTAATCCTCCTCCTGGGACTCTATCCTTCCCAGCACTAACAAAAACATCAACAGTACCACATTTGTGAGTAAGCTAGAGAAAAATATAAAAATTCATGCATGAATAAGGTTTGATGAACAAGGATTTCACTTCCAAGTTACTGGCTCACTCGAGGCAGTCTCAGTGTGTTGACATACACACACACACACTTTTTTGCCAGCTTGCAAGAACACTTCAGCATCCCTGCCTCTCTTATAACTACCAGCAGTGCTTTACCACTGTGAGTGTCCACTTTCTAACAACCAGAGGCTACAAACTTTCAGAAATGTAAGTGCAACAAGCAGAACAGAACATAAATTGTGCCAAACACCACCTAGATTTAACATTTTCTTAAAATTCTTTTGTACCTAAAAACAATGTTAAAATTGCAATTTACTTACCTAAGTAAGTTCCTACCAAGATTGGCAAAGGAAAAGGAAAGAAAAGATTTAAGGTTAAAAAAGGGAAAGATTCAAGTAGTTCAGAATACAGTAGCTCGGCCCCATGCAACAAATAGAGATACACAGACTGGTTTGGCTGTAATGAAACACAGAAGTGATCACATTTCTCTGTTGGACAGATAAAACCAAGACAACATTAAACACACAGCAACTCCAAGTGAAAGATTTTGCAAAGAGCAGCTCTAATTTTGGATAGGTAAGTACTGGTCTGTACCCAGCTCCTTCCACCAAGCCCTGCACATGAACATCACTGGATTTTGACAGCACTTCCTAAAATGCTTGGTCCAGCAGGTCACACAAACTTGCTGTAAGCACAGCCCCTCCCAGATGAGGTGTCTGTTCATGCAAGGCTGTACCTCCTGCTACAAGCACCTCAAGAACCCTGCTAATACTTTCTGAACAGTGGCATCCAACTGCAGAGAGCCAGCAGCTCTCCTTGGATAAGCACAGTGAGAAGGGAGAGCTGATTTCTGTCTCAGGGTTGACTCAATCAATACTGTCCACTCATATTCCAAAAAGAGCATCATGGTGGATTTTGCCTGGCTGTAACACACCAAGTGGGTAAAAAAAGAGGAGACAAAACTATGCAGCTCTCTGCTTTAGGATTTGCTGATCCAAGCTATCTAAACTAGAAAGCACTGAATTCTTCACTGTTCTTAGCATCAGGAGTATTTTACCTCATATACAATATACATATATGTGTGCATGCATGTATTTTATATATATATATATGAATGATTGCTATGTGTCACACTCCACTCCACTTCCACTCAATTACAAATTCAGGCTTTGTACTATCCAGGGCACTTGCAAATCTGCCCTTGCTCTGTTATACATTAATTTCCTCTCACATTAATTACACCTGCTCTCTACCATTGCCTGGGGATATGCACTCTCCTCTCAATCAACATTTGCATCTTACTCCATGCCATCACTACTAAATGAAATAGTTTTCACTAGCTGATCCACAGAGCATGATGCCCATCTGCTGATTTTATTTTCAGATCTTTCTTCACAACACCAAAAGAACCTAATCAGAATATCAAGGCTAAACGGAAGGCAAGTGAAAATTGTTTCACTTAGCATCTGAATACAAAATCCCATATGAAATCCTCAAAAATAATCATTACTTTAGGCAAATCTTAAAGTGAGAAAGTTGCACAGGCACATGGCTCTTGGGGTCTCCAAAAAGCAGTTCAAGCAACCTGACATTCTTCCCAGCTGTGCTGCAGCTGGCACTGAACATTTGCTCTCTCTCACTCAGCATCACTGGGGGCTGGATTCCAACAGCTAAAGCCAGGCCTTTTCCCCAGCACCCCACCATTTATTAAAGGACCAACACTCCCTGCCATGTACAGTAATTCCTGGATGAGCACATTTCCATTGGCTGGTTATCCCTCAGTTTTTAGAAGGACAGCTGGGGTCACTGGTGATAAAGGCAGAATTTTAATGGAACTTATGTATACAGGTAAGTCCACATTTTCTGCAAGTCTAAGTGTCTAAGTCAGAAAAAACATTTATATATATATATATATATATATATATATATGTATGTGTGTGTGTATGTATAAAATATTGAGGCAGTTTTGGTCCCCTACACAGCTGATGTTAGACAACTTCCCTATCTTTCCACCTTGACAGCTGCTTTTGTTCAAGACCAGTTCTTCCACTGCCATCCTCTTCTCTTGATAACTCAGCTAAGACCATGCCAGGCTGATAAATGCTTCCACTTTTGGTTCATTCACTTTTCCCAAAAAGGATGTGAGAAACAATGAACCAGAACATGTTAAATTAGATTGACATTCCATTTGGGTTTAGAAATCCCCAGCAGCAGAAGCAAGGTATTCCAACAGTTAATTAACCTCACTTAAAAATCTGCAGCTTTTTTCCAGCCAAAGTCCCCAACTGTACCTTCTGGCTACTGCAGCTTGTTATTGCACTCCCAGCTAGACTGAAAGCCCCCTATTATTATACTTCTGCTGTTCCTGTCAGCAGAGACAAGCATCTACAACTTCCACTTTTTTTGATAGAAGCATTTTCCATTATACAGAGTGTTTTCCAGTCCCTTCCCTGTTTTCATGGCTCTTCTATAAACCCTCTCCAGTTTTCAGCATTCGATCCACCACCATGTTATCAATACAAGTTTGTTGCTGGGAAAAGCCTTCCCTTTATTGCAGCTACTCATTCATGTTCTCCCTCTTTCTGCCAATTTTAGGAGTGCATGTGATGACCCTGAAAAACAATTTTGATTAGATGAAAGCCAGCATGGTGTAAAAGAGAGGGGAAAAAATAAAAATCTAACAATGCTCTCTCCCTTCCCCCAGCAGGAATTTGCATAGCCAAGTACCACACAGATCCCACGCTGCATGGCTGTAAGGAATCAAGTAAACAGGTTCCTGCACACAAAACATCCTCTCTCTCTCTCCCCAGAGGAAGTTTCATGGCAAAGACTGTCAGTCGAGCTCCAGAACACTACTGAAAAAGCAATGAACTACTGATTTTTTAACATCTCACTCTATTTGACAGCTTATGAGACTCCATGTACTTTTCATGTTCCGAAAATAAGATTCTGTAGCAATTTGTCCATGCTAAGTTAATGTTGAAGGAGAGCTGGGAAGTGTACTGTATGCCTAATGATGCCTCCAACATGATTTAAATAGGAGGAAAACAAAGTAGATTAAAGAACTACAATCTTCTAGTAAAATAAAATGGAAGCAGTGAGAACATGGCATTAAGACTGTTTTCCTGTTCTTGGAATTCAGGCACTGGTCAAAATTCAAAATGCCTGGCCAGATAAATCATATTCAGAGCTTGAAGAAGTTCGGGTTTCAAGGACTAAGCAGAGATGAGTCAGAAAAACAATAGTCAAAAGTTAAAATTACTTAGCTGGAACTACAGAAGCAAGAGAATAAAAATAAACAAATAGACAGAATTCCAAAGGAAAAATGTGAACTAACTCCTTGAAGTTCAGCAATTGTCGTGTACAAAAATGTGCCTTAATGCTTTACACTATATAGACACAAGCTCTTTCCTGCAAATAAACCTCTTGATTGTACTCTGCTTTACACCCTGGCCTTGAGGAAAGCCTTACAAAACCATCACATGCCATAATTTCCTAAGTGTTCAGGCTTCTCCCCTGTGTTTGGAGGTGATGGCCCAGCACCATGAGGCTTTTATCACCAGCAAAGAGACTTCAGCTAAAGCCCACCATAAAAGATTCCACTGTCCCCTGTCACAGACTTTGGCATGGTGACCTGTACAAAACCTGAGACATCTTCCAGGTGCCACCAATGCAGCACATCAGCAGGAAGCAGAAAAACTCCTGGATAACACATACAATTTGGCACTAGGTTAACATCTCTTTGGAAACTATTTAAACACAGGTGGACCAAGTGTCTTCCTGCACCTAAAGTTGTGCAGAAAGAATTTCAACCTCTCTGTGTAGATATTTTAACACCATCTTTTTTTTTTGCAGTACATGCCCCTACAGTGACCTAAACTAGTCAGTATGTCAAGAGGAGATGAGAAACATGAAAATAACACTCTCAATTCCCCACAGTATATAGGTAAATGCAGAATCTGACCAATTATAACAAGTCGGGCTTATTCTCAATATTTTTCTACTATTATAGGTCAACTATAATCCAAAAATCAATTATTCTGAATAGATGGGTTTATTTCAATCCTTTTATACTCCCTCACTGGCTCCTAAATTCTGGCCACAAGGCTTCAACACTCTCACTGCCATTCACCTCTTCTTCACAGCAGTTCCAACTGGTGCCCTTCCTACAGCAGCCCCCCAGACTATTAAACCTGGATGGCTCCATCCAAAACCAAGGAGAAGCCTCAGTGCCACAGTCCCAGTCCTTTCATGGCACAAGAAACCAGTTGTATCCATGCCCACAACCAGTAAGGTTTACCAGTTCATACACAAGGCAGCTGGGAACCTGTGCTAAGAGGCACCAACACACAAACTGGCACCAGGACAGAAAGAGATCCACCAAACTTCCACCATCTGCTTCCCTGTGTTTCCCTTGGATCAAAGATCTTGATCCAAGTTCTTTAAAATGTTGTTTCCTTGCAGGTGGAACCCTTCCCTCTCAGTCCTGGCAAAGCTTCCGGCAACCCAGAGGCTCAGGAAATATTACAGATGCAAAACTGCAGCATGGCAAACATTTTCCATTCACAAATAAATCTCAGCCAACAGGTTTAAGCTGAACTGCTCACAAGAATATCCAGTTAACACTCACTACCCCAGCAGGTAAGCAGATTCTGGGAGTGAACTGGATTCTGCTACCTTGCAGTTACAGGAACAAGTACTCCAGCAAGTATTTCAGTGGCTGGCTGAGAACAGACCCAACAGGTAGAGCAGCAGGTGCTCGAGAAGATCCAGGCCCTGCACAGCTACACAGACCTGCTTCAGAGAAACACTAACTCTGAGGAACAGGCACTTTTCCAAAATCATCTTTGCCGATGGCTCCAGCAACAGTTCTAAGCGAATGGAGCACTACAACAGGGATCCTCCATTTCCAGAAAATCATGTTGGGTTATCAGGTCCAGTGCTCTCTGCAGAGAGAGCCTTCCAGAGGAAAGGATCTGTTCTACCTCCTTCCTCTGGGCCACAACATCTCTGAGCTTCCCAAGTGTGTCATCTGCTGAGGAGGACATTCAGCAGGGAGCAGCAGGCCTGCCCATAAGCAGGTATTCACCAGGAGCTGTGGAAATTCAGTGAGCTACTCTGCACCTACATCCCTCATTACTGGATGAAGGTTCAGAGGAAGCCAAACTGACCAATGCAGCAGGGTTTTGTTACTCTTCCCAAAAGACACGTTACAAAGCACATAAAAACTCAGCAACAGGGTATCAAGGAATAAATTCCCAAGGAGAGCAAGACAGTAGAACAACCCCTGTCGTCACTGCTGCATTCTCCACATACACTCATATTTGCATGCATGTAAATATGGGTAACAGCCATCCACTGTCTCAGCCACAAAACACAGGGATTATCATCAGGGCATGCAGTGCTGGCCAGTTCATGGCAACATGTAAGCTTTTGTGTTTGCCTGTTCACAGTGACATTTTGTGGTTGTTTGCCTCCTAAATATTCAAAATTGGTCCGTTCTGCTACATTTGGAGAAGTGACATCATATATATGTTTCCTGCATGATCACAAATGAAAGATTCTGACATCTCTTCAGTACTCAGAACAGATTAATTTTTAATCAATGGAAATTTTGAAAATCATTTTCTACTGCCTGCAGAGACTGTCCAGACAGAGTCTCTAACCAGTGAGACTGTCCACTCTCACTGGAAAATACGGAGAGTTGAACTTGGGACTTGATGTAAATACTGTCTTCTATTTCTTTTGGTCCAAGCAAATTCAAAGCAGTTCAAGACATGTGAAACTTTGCTTTCTTAGAAGTCAAACAGTGAAACAACCCCTATTTTCAAACCAACCATCACAGCTTCCTGCAGTTTCACAGAACTGCTGGAAGACTGTTCTGTCAACTTGAGGAATTAGGAATCAATTCTCAACACAGGACTTCATGTCTTCAGTACAGTTGCACAACTTGTTGCCTGCATGTGAAAAGCCTGAAAGGTGAGCAGCAAAACCATGGGTGGAAGTGGTTACCCAAGGAACACTTAGACATCAACACAGAAGGTGCACACAGACTCATTAGCCACAAAGCACAGACAAGCCAGCAGATGAAACTAAAAATCACTCTCCTAGCATAAGCTGAGCGCAGCTTCAAGGTCTTACCCCTGCTAGGCATCAACAGGCGCTTCTTCATGTTGCCTGATAGAGCACAAGTGAACAGAAAAGAGAAAAACATCACATCAGCAACCTGAACAGCAGCAGTTTTAAAAGTTCTTAATGTTAAAACACAATCAGATATCATCAAATGTTTGTAATTATATAAACTACTTATAAAGTTAAAATTAAAGGTAAAAAATGAGAAAGACTCACTGGATCTCCCTCCCTGCTGGAGTCACCACTACACCAACTGTTCCTTTCCCATGTTAAGGAGAGCTACCTTCTGTGTTCTCACTCCTGTTATGACCATTTCCACAGACCCTTTTCTCTCATCTGACAGAGGCTGCACTTTCTCTTCTCTGACACTCTCAAGCAAGAGCAGTTCTTCAGAACAGAGACCTGGAGTCCACACCAGGAACATCCTGCTTCTATCTCCCACTTCAAACACCTTTCCCTTGCCTCCTCTTCTTGAGGAGTTGAAGCCCAAGCACAGAGGTGGCCAGTAACAGGGCCAACAAGGGAAACCTCACTCAAGAAGTCTATCAGGGTATTCTTCACACTACTAATTTAAAAACTGAAGGGAAGTTTCTCCTTCACTATCCCATTTGCAAGGTTGGCCAAGGCAGGCAGAGTTCCACTAGCACAGTGACTTTGTGTGCATGCACCTCCTAGGCAGTACACACCATGTGCCTCACCCAAAAGGAGAAATGGGACAGGTGGCTTTTACAAAAGTTAAAAATAATCTCCCTCAAGAATAAGAAATTCTGAATTTATGTAAAGGACTATGAGTTTAGATAATGTCCCTGTATACCGAAAGGACAGAAGAAAAAGCCTATAGACACAACATAAATTTTGTGGAAAAATATTTACCATCCATTCCATTGTGTTGTTCATAGCTTCTTTTTCCCAGGATAGTTGGGGACCCATTATTAATGACAGGTGTAAACTTAGCAGGAGTCAGATTGTTGAGAGAACTGGACAAGCTCTTTGCAGGATCTGGTTTTGGAGGACATGGATGAGACTCTGGTGGAAAACAGCAAAGTAGAAATTTTTTTATTAGCAAAAATACTGGAATTATAAATCCGAAAACAACCTGCAAACTTCCCAGGTGACCAGGTACACCTCCTCTTACATACAAACAATCTCAGTCAATAGTTTTGAGATTGCTACTGATATAAAGCATTTCCATATATTTAGAAATTCACCACTATTAAAGACATGGAAATCATTATCATACTCTTACCCTAAAATAAGATTTGATAGCAAAAGCACTTTGTATCCATTTCTGTAACACTGTTCTCCAATTATTTGGGGTGATTTTTGGGGTGCTGGATACTACAACCCAACTTTGGCCATGTTTACAACCCCTAAACTCTGGGGAAATTACAACTCTGCCAGTTTGCCAGAAAAGTTTATAAAAAATACAATTTCTCCAACAGCAAAAAAAGTGAAGATTCAAAGATCCACTATAAAGAACCCAACATCTGAATTCAAGCTTTGGGCCAAGGCAGACATCAAGCCCACACTCTTCAACTTTGAGTTGAGAAAAGACTTTGAGAAAGTTATAAGAAACAGCAAATGGGAATTTCAACTGAGTCTTCCCTCACAGGCCCAACAGCAGAATAAGATATAAATTCAATCCCACTAACACCACCAAAAAAACCTCCTTGCCAGTCCTCCCTCCATTTCCATCACTCTTTTCTCCCAGCTCAGTAATCCAGTGGAGACCCTGACACAGCACAAGGAAGGCTCAAAATCTGCTGCTACTTTCTGTACAATTATTAAAATAAGGATTTTATCCAACAGCATACTTCTCCCTTCATTTGCTCTCTTTTGTTGCACTGTATGTTTCCAAAGGTTTGTCAATCCATGTATCCCATTAGTACACAGCAGAAGTACACCACCCAACAGAGAGCAGTAAATATTTAATACACCCTCAGCCTTACAATATTTCATCAACAAAAACGTTCAAAGAAACCTAAAATCAACTCCAATGCTGCTTATCTAAATGAAAAGGCAATCAACTTCCTTGCTAAGCTGGAAGCCTTCAAAGAGGAGACACTCTTGTTTGGCTGCCAGAACAACCTGAGGGATGTCTGCAGGGCAACAGGGAGCACTGGGGAAAAGCATTTGGCATCTGTCTGGAGTCAGCACTGGCATGTTACACAGCATCACTCTGGATGCTTCCAGCAGCTCAAACTTACACCAAAGTCCTGCATGGGGCTACACAGTCCTGCCCCAAAGATCAGCTCATGAGGCAAAAGTCCTCAAGAAAATTGTAACTAAAAAAAATAATAAAAAACCCATCAAAACCCAAGAGGAAAGTGAAAAACAGAAGTATGATCCCCTTGTCTAGATTCAGCACAGAACAGCCATCAGCTGATTCACAAGCTGTGGGACACAGTGCTATCCTAAACCCAAGAGGCTTCTTGGAGCACCCAACTGCACAAACGACCTCCAGACAGCCCAAAACCAGAAGTGAATAATCAAATGTTCCCAAAACATGATGCTAGTGCCTCCACTAGCAAACGTAACTAGTCTCCATATACATCAGAAACCACAGCAAACACATCCCTCCATTCACAAGTTTCTGATACAGCTTTATGACCCCAGAGTGGACTGCAGAGACACTGAGTCTGCCAGATAAAGTAGGAAAAGTAAAAAGGACACGTTAACGAGATGGGGTTTAGATTTTCTTTTGTTTGCGGGGGTAGGGTTTTTTGTGCCTTGTTTCTTGTTTGTTTGTTTTTAATCCTGAATGAGCATCTAAATCTGGACCCAACTGGAAAACCCAAATGGGTCAGCAGAGTATCTAGGAGGGTGTTTCCTGTGTTTGGGGGGTTTTGCACGTGATGGTTTGGTTTGTTTAATACCTAAATACCGGAGTACTGCTTCTAAAGGCTTTCGAACCACTTGCTTTAATAGCAATGGGTTTTCTGATGCCTCAGGTAAACGTGCTGTGCCTGTAAAACACAGAAAAATAATTAGATGGTGAAGACATTTAGCTATTATAGCAAAACCAAGTGAGTAACTCCAGTGTCCTGAAAGAGCTTTGCCATTAAAAGGAATTTTACAGGTAGCAAGCAGATCCTGGCAACAGGACACAAACACAGAGAATGCTCCATGTAATAGCAAACACAAATGTTTTAAAACTAACAACTCATGAACTTTCAAAGTTATTTTGCCCAGCCTACCATCAGTTAGAAGGCTCTGCAACTACACCTAGGTTTTGTGAAAGCACTAGCTACGTGCAAGAGAGCATCTCAGCAAGCTGCAACTCAAAACTTCCCAGGACAGGCATCTCAAAGGACTCCTTGGCAAGGAGGTCCCAGCTGCAGCTCACTCACATTCTGCTTTGATTGCTGCACTGTTGATAGGCAGATAGGGGTGTCTTGCAGCGTGCCAAGGGCGCAAGATATCTCGACATAAACGTCTGGCAATTCTGGTCAGTTTTGTTGTGTGCAGATAGAAAGCTTGTCGTGTCTTCATAGCAAACTTGGGACTCCCACTGTTTCGTACTGGCACACCATGAGGACTCTGAAGGGAAAGGAAAATAAAAATAGTTTCCGAAAAAAGTAATTATTAGAAAGTACAGCTGCAAAGAAGAGAAAGTATTATGTAAAAATCACTTTCAACTACTGATTCTCAGACACAAGAACAGAAATGGTATTACAAATGAAAGTATTTTTAACCCAGCTATTCCCCATTTCCCAAGTCTTACCCCTAATATCTCAAAGGATAAAATGAAGGTAAACTTTTTCACTTTGCAGGGAAGCATTTATTTCTATGCTGTCACAAGCTTTAAGGTAGGGATCCAAAAGCCAGACATGAAGAAGTTACCTGGTGCTATCACATGATTAGAGCTTATAGGCTCAAGAGAAAGACTCTCCAGTTTTGGATGCTCAGGGTTGCTCTGGAGGTATAATGCAAACTCTTATAACAAAGCATTTGTCAGAAGGAGGGGAAAATCAGAAAGAGCTGCATAACGAAAATATACACCAAAAACTAATTTTCCAAAGCAAATGTATGGCATGCAGGAATGGTTTTGGTTCAAAGCTGCAAGAATTTAATTCTTACTCTCAACAAATGTACTCAGAGATGGAGCTCATATTCATTGCATAAAATAAAGAATACTACTGGAAAACATTTATCAGCTACTGAGAACCAAAGTAGTTATCTTCTTTATGAAAAGCAACTAAGTCAACCAATGAAATAATGCAAGTAGTATCTTATCTCAGACCCACCCACAGCTGGAAAACAGGAAGAAACTTCAGTTTGGGGAGAACAAGGCTTTCCCTTCTATGACTATTTATATACTTTTAATTAACAAACAAGAGGTATAAGGCAGTTATCTCAGCAATTAGGAGGCTTCAGAGGGCAAAGAGAAGCCTGGATAGGATAAATGTTAAACAAAAGAAATGGAAAGGGAATGATAGCAAAGAATAGGAGAGAGGAAGGAAATTATCCTGAGATAAAAGTTCAGTGTGTGCTATCCTTCTATCCATGTGATACAGCTACCTTCTCCAATCAGCTTAATGTCTAATGCTTCCAGATTAAACTTCTACCAAATTCAGAAAAAAACCTGAGAATTTTGGTTTTCAAATAAGAGAGAAAAAATGAAACAGAAACAGCTCATACAATGTTTACTCAAACCTTTCCAAAAAAAGGAGGATTATTAACAAAAACAGGATTAGGTAGAAAAACAAGATAAAGGATCTCTAAAAAGTCACTAGCTATTTGGGGTATATCTAATTTTGAATATGCCTTGGGAGAGTAAATAGGTTTCAGGAAATAATTAATTCTTTTGGAGAGAAAAAAACAGTGCTGTTCCCCCTACAGCAAAAATCATGGAAACCAAATACCAGAAACACTGGCTGGCATTTCAGTTTCTCCCATCTCCACTAAGTCATTTCATGCATTTGAAGGCTGGTTTGCTAAACAAACGATGGGTTTCTTTTCCTCAGGGCAGTACTTGGCAACAAATTACTTCTAGCTGAGGTTAATGCGCCAACTTCTGCTTGACACGAAATACCAAACCCAAGGACAACAATGAGGGCTGCAGGCATTCTTTTGGTGGTTAAATATTTAAGACCAGTGAGCAGGCGGTTAGGCAGCATGACACTCAGCTTGCCAGGCAGAGGCAGCAGTCTGCCTGGTGGATACCCACCAAATTATTGCGGTTTGGTCCGGGCCTCTCCCCATCTAAGCGTGTTGGCATTTTCAAGCCACCGTATTTCTTCCAGTAGGTCCAACAGGATGCACAGAGGCGACACTGCATGTTAGGGGGACCCCAAGAATACCACTGGTAAGACTGGGTGGCTAGAGATAACAAAGGTGGAAATTATATATATCCTTACACAGGATCACTTTTCAGATCTTATTCTCTTTAGAAGCAGCACAAAAGAAAACATCCCCCCACACACAGAGCAAAGCTCAAACAGACCTTCAAAACTGATGATGGCTTCACTGTCATCACCACTGTTAAACATACTTGTGATTTCAGCAGAATTAATTACATTAATTAATCTACATTCCTTTAAAAAAGCTAACAGAAAAAAACAATTATTAAGATAGGAAGATTTCCTGTCAGTGGATGAGAAGGTTCTCTTTTTGCAAAAGAATTTCTGCAGAACATGGGAAACAGCAAAGATTGCCTTCAGGAACTTCCCATATATTAATTTTACAACTAAAAAATGTACAGAGTCTGTGACTTGACTTCTCATACAGCATCATTCCAGCATCTCTATAGGCTCCCCATAAAGGAGCACAATCATTAGAACTCAGTATAATATCAGGCAGCAGATCAAACACAATGGTGTCACATATTTTAAAAACTACTAAAAATGATGAAAAAAAATTGTCAAATTCACACATTAGTGATTTAAATATTCACTCAATAGTTATATGCAATTATGTAGAACATTTACTAACTGCCCCTTTAGTACTTCATAATTCTATATACAAATGTAACACTAGTAGTTAAAAACCAAAACAAACACTAAACAAAAACAACCTCAAAAACCCCCAAACTTTTAAATGCTGCAATATCCAGTTCTGCCCCCACCCCAGCACAAGACAGCTTTGACTTTAACATTTCCATCTCAGCTGCCATTCTGGCACTTACTGTAACAGCTCTCACAGGCCCGTCCTGCTCCCGCGTTCTGTGCCTGGACTCCAGTACCATTTACCACTCCTGGTTTGACATTATTTACATTGATCTGGTTGGGGTTTGGCTTGTTACTTAAGACACAAAGCAAAAAGAATGACAAGTGTTAATTGAAGCATGCAATTTTTTATTTGACTTTTGAAAGTATGGCCCAAAATGGCTGAAGACTCAAATTTCATTCAGCATGGGGCTTCCAGAACCAGCTGTAATTACCAGCAATCTGAACTTTTATGAAGACACTGTCTTCAATAATATTTTTAGAATATTGATAATGAAAATAACTATAATGATAGTTGGATGCCATTTACAAGACTTCAAAACCTTTCAACAAACAATAAACCAGTCCAGGTAGACTTATATTTTATTCACTATCCCAGACATGTGAATTCAGGCAAAAACAGATCTCACAAGTCCTCAACATGAGAGATATTTTACTTAAATCTCCAAAAAGAAGGCTGGGGGCAGGAGCAGCAGGCAGAGAGAGGGCAGTGTCTGCTTTAATCAGGGAAATACGACCCTAGACTGCAGTCACAAATATTTTCATGTTGTCTCACTGCAAGAGTTTGGATCATGTGGCTACAATTCCCACAAAAACACCCAACATACAACAACATCTGGGTCACCTCAGCTCATCCCTATACCCTCTTTTAAAATGATGATTCTGGAAAGGCTAAGATCTATGAGCTAAAACAAAAGCTACTGGCGGGAGCTGAGAATGGAAGGTCAACAAAACCTTGGCATGGAGAGCAGTATGGAATAGCACAAAATCTCTGCAGAGGAAGAAGTGCCTGAGGGGGAAAATGAGGCCTTCAAAAAATCGGGCATGGGAGGGAAGGAGGAGGACAGAATATTGCTATTGCAGGGACAGGACTTCTGGGGAATAGAGGAAGGTGGAAGAAGTCGTACACAAAGTTTCACACAAGAGCACACATCAAACATGCAAGGACTCTGGAGTGCTGTTAGGGTTCACATTATAGAAGTAGCAAAGAGCAGGCAGGCTTTGGAGCCAACTGCTGAACATGAGCCCCAACTGCAATGCTGGTTACATTCCTATCGTATTCCCTTACCTGAAGACTGAAGGGAGTGGGCATATTCCTTTTATTTCCAACTAACAAACCCATGATTTGGAAGGAGAAATATCTTAAAATGGCTATCTGCAACCTCCTTTTCTTACACATCAGTTGCACACTGACACAGGAGTCACAGTGATTGCAGTAACCCAGAATACTTGCTGTGTTTCACCCAGGCTAGAGCTACAAAAACAGCATTGTGGGAATAGAGCCAAATTAATTTCTTTCTAACGGGGCACCAGCATCAGGTTTCATGTTCTCAGCAATGAAAAGCAAAGGAGTTCTAACTGACATAATTCTGAAGACAACTGGAAAGCTGATGCTTCTCTGCAAGCCAGAAAACATCCTTCTTATCTGAAAATGTCCAATCAGATCCTGAGATACAGAGCTCAGTAAAGCTCCATTTTGACAGAGACAAAATAAGTTCTGCTGTGAATGAACTACAGGAACTACACAGAGGTTGCATAAGGAGGGAAGACTATGTTTGTCCAGTCCAGGAAAAACTTCTGATAGTGTTCTCACTGTAAAATTCAGAGCCTTTTTGTAGCAGAGAAAGCTCAGGAGGCCAAATGGCACAGGAACACTGTAGGTAGTTTGTTCTTATAGTGCACTGAGCAGCACATATACAGCTCAAAAGCAGCAGAGGAGATTAAAAAAAAGACATTTAGATGAATTCACAAGCCTGAATATTTTTTCATCTCCTTTTGCTTATTAATTTACCCAGCTCCTCCAAAGATTAAAGTGTTTCAGGGTGCTTATCAGAAAGGCACCAAGTTCTGACCCTGCAGATGGCAGGAGATCCGAGGGCAGTTTAACAAAGGGGCAGTTGAAAGAGGGAACATTCACGCTCCTCTGCTCTGGGATGTCACTATAGTAACCTGCTGCAAAAGAACTTCTGCCAATGATTCACCAGCAAACTCCATATGCAAACATTGCCCCAGTACTGCAGAACAAACAGCCCTCCCAGACACACTGCCACAGGCGGTGCTGCTTCACAAAGAAGAGACTGAAGTAAAGAAAACTAAGGCCTTATGCTTCAACATCAGGCCTGTTGCTTCCCTTCTTTACCTTGGATTTATTCCCCAAAAACATAGCAGAATAGTCTGACATCCATCAGCAAAACCCAACAAAGCAGGTCCAAAGAATTGGGACTAGAAAGGAGGATCATGGCCTGACTCCATTATCCTCTCTAAAACCATTATCAAGCCTATTAAAACGTGAGTGGAAAGCATGCACTGGTGCAAGCTGAACACCAAACCACGGTGATCAGAAGGACTAACATGCTGTAGTTGAGGTAAATGTCAGGATTCTGCAACACTACAAGAAGTGAAGCTGCAGCAAGCACCAGAGAGTGTCCTGCTCCAAAGCTACGGTCAAGTTTCTGAGTGGCAGTAACAATAAAATTCAGGCAGATAATGTTTTCATCATATGAGAACGAAAAAGCTCTTAATTGTTGATGATATGTTAATTAAAATTGTTTGATATCACCAAAGCCTGCCACAGCTATTAACAAGAGAATCAGATGAGTAACTGGATGAATCATTAAGCAATTAATGAAGCTGAAGCTAAAGATGCAAATAAGGTAGTGAGAATACTGATGGTATGGCAAACTGTCATTTCCAGTTCTTGTTTCAGGAATGGAAGTCTCTTAAAGGGGTTTCAGTTATGAAGGAGCAGTCAGTTATGCTGGAACAGGGACCATGAAGTGCAGATTTCTGGGCTGTATTCTTCAGCTCAGTCCCAAGGGAAGAGATGGAGGCAATAAAGTATATGCAGAGAGAAGCCTGTCAACAGAGACTGAGACCTCTGCACAAAAAAGACCCAACTTGCAGATAATCCTGATCCCCACACAAGACTGATATCCCTTCAGCAGATGAGTAGACAGCATTTGGCCCACAGCACAGTGATAAAATTTTTGTTGTTAGAAATAATTATCAACTTAATACCATCCTGTGAATATTTCCTATTATTGAAGAACCCATGTGTGCTGGATGCAACAAAACAAGTTAGAAATAAAGCCTCAGAAATAAAAACAATTTTAAATCCTTTTTAAGGCACATTTGCACCATTCATCTCTGGGCATCTAATGGAAGTGTTTGGATCCAGGCAACAGAGGTGAGCTTTCATCACAGCTCTCCAACCTCCTGTGAATACCCACTTCTAAGAGCAGGTCTAATGACCATTAAACAATGCTTTCTGAATAGGAACAGCTTTCTCCAACAAAATGTTGGGGATTGCCATTTTAACTAGCACAGCTACAGAGGGAAGAGCAGCATTACACCTTTTTAGCTTTTCATGTTGCCATGGACCTCTGCACAATGAAACAGGGAAGAAAAACGATCTTGCTCCTCAAGTAGAGGACAACCAAGAAACAGACAAAGGAATTATCTTCAGCTTGTTAAGCAGTTGCCCCTTGTAGTGAACCAAAGCTTTGACCTATTCCTCCAGTTTCTCTATTGGATTCACAAAAGGGGCACAGTAGGGAGAACAGTATTTCCCTGCTTCACAGCCTTTGAGAGGCTGCATTTGCAGCTTGTCAGTGTGCTTTGAGAGTCTCAGATAAAATACTGTAAATAGAATGTATTCATTAACACATACAGATGGAGAGTTAAAAGTTACATTTTGGAGACTGGAAATCGTGTGGAGCAGTTCACTCTTCCCTTTCTGTTCTTACCCCTTCTGGTATCACTTAGATCAAAGCAAATGAGGGAAAAGCCACACAAAACTGGATGTCTCAGCCTTCACAACTGCAGATGTCCTAATCCCAAAAAGCACAAGCTACACAACGAGATCTTCATCAAAAAGAAGATGGTACATATGATGCCTGCAAGATTAGTAAAAGCAGAGCACAGCTTCCACAACAACCTGAAGAGTATGTTTGGGTACACACTAGAAGGAGAAAGAGTCTGAGACTACACCTGCATGAAGGTCTTTCAAGCACTGCACTCACTTTGGAAGATGCAGGATGAGGAGGTGAGAATGTGGAATCTCTTTGTGTGTTCAGATTTCTGTTGCTGCTTCAACACCACTCACACTGACACAGACAGTGCTACAGAAAACAACTGAAACATTTGTTTTTCAGTATTTCCTGAGTTTAACTGATTTTACACTTTTTCCTTTCACCAGGAAAGCACATCAGTGCTTTTCAGCCAAAGAGTTTCATTGCAAAGCCATATTTATAGACATCAGGTTCTGTCGAGTCAACTACAAATGTCTGCCCCAAAACCAGGGTTATTCTTGGAAGAGGTACAGAAATGCTTATTCAGTCTGAGTCAGAAGTGGTTTTCTAAGACTTTGGTGTAGGGCTTGATAACCTCACATCAACTACCTGTATGACCCTCCATGCTTCAGTTACCTGCATCAAAAAATTTGGGGCACAGTTTCAAGTTAAAAAATATCAACTCTAAAGCTTTACATAGAGCTGCTATTTGTCACTGCGTAACACGTATGTGACCTTTGAAGACAGCTTCTATTCTTTTTCTTATTATCTTCCTCCTCTCTGCTACATTTTCCTATTTACCATCAGAGAAACAAACAAGAGCCCTATCAATGGAAGACAGCCAGAGGAAAAAAAAAGGTAAAATTGTTTGAGCCTGATATCCTCCAGGGTCTCTCACTGCCAACAATTTTACACCAGTTACTGTTAAAATGGGTTTCAGTCAATCAGGTGATACACTTCTGCATAGGTCTTGTGACAGCCTATATCAAGTAATTTATTTTCGAGGTGACAAGTGGATCATTATGGCTCAAGCCTAGAAACAGGAATGGGCTCAGTAACATGATAAGGACAAATCAATAACATTGGTATTTAGATCCCTACACCGTGCATTGCTATTACAAGCCAAGAATATAATCTCCTTCTAGGTCACAAGATAATGTAGATGTCATAGAGTCTCTATATGCCAGCCCTTGTACTCAAGCTTGTGTAGAAGTAATCCAAAAAGCTTAGAAATATTTAATTATTGCCACCTTTAGAGGTATTAATAGCAAGAACACAGAAGAAACATTCCTGTGGGATTAAGTAAGTCATGTAATTGCTACTTTCCCTGATATACATGAAAGGATATTGAAGGAGGAGGAAAATGTATCCCCCATTTTATCAATTAAATAATATGTAACTTAAGGTACAACACTCATAAAATGAACCGTGACTGGAAATCAAAGCCAGAGACAGAAGAGCAGCCACGTGGGCAGAGCCAGGTCTCCTCCTGGAGCAGGGAGCTAAGTTGCTGATTTGATTATGTGTTCTCTAGGTAGGAAAAAAAATTACCTTGCTGAGGGATAAGATGCCACTCCAGGCAGCCATTATCAAATGAACACCACAACCTTCCAAACATAAAGCCCTCCCTCCACACATTCTAATCCAAGAGAACAGCAGGACTGCCAGGCTCTCTCGTCTGCAACATCCTTTTGCATCTGCAGTCTAAATTATACTGCCTTTTGCTTTATGAGCTTATCACATTGTGAATTCGTGTTTAATTTGATGGCCAGTGTCCCCCTGCAGAGTAACACCATCCACAAAAAGCAATACTGTTGAAAAATTGTGTGACAAGAAATCTATTTGGCTTCACTCTGAATATTACACCTCAGTTTTAGTAAATTCACCTGAGAGGTATTGACATATGATCATGGATCCTCTACTTTCAGAAGAAATAAGGGGCTGTCTTGCAAGCTAAATATATAAAAATTAGTTTTATCTAAAGTAACAGAACAGATGGTAGAAGTTCATAAATATTTAAAAGGAGACAGCATAAAAGAGCAAAGAAGTTATTTGGGATAATACACAGGGGAGCATATCTGGGAGTGAAAGTTGAAAAGTGAAAGGAAAGGGTAGACTAGAAGTTCTGCATTATAACTACTACTGACTAGGCTATGCAGATGAAATGCAAGTGAAGACACATTTTACTAAATATTTTGTTTTAAAATATATGTACACCTATAAATAATTATACATTATTTTTAATATATAATGATATATAGCAAACAGGCATTGGTGATCCACTGCTGAGAACAATTAAGAAAAACAGATAGATTATTAAGCAGTTAATTAGCTACCCTTTTGTTCACAACCATGCTGACCTGCCAGTAAGTCCCCAACTCTCAGTCCATACAAAAAGAAAAATTAGAAGATAATTAACAGTCACTTCAGGATGGGAACATTACAGAGAATGCAGGAAATGAGCAACACTTAGCACAACATCCTAACCAGGAAATAATAATATTGCTAGGACATAGAAAATGCTACACCAATCACTCTACAATGAGATAAAAAACAAAACAAGAGATACTTACTAGTTGGGTATATACACTTGTTTTAGCTTGCTTTCTGCTTCTGCTGCTTTCAATCGTTTCTTTGAATAGAAAAAAGAAAATGGTTAAAATAAAAAGAAAATAAGAGCCATCTTAGCTGAGTCAAGTAGTAAACCTAGAAAGACTTCAGCAGTTATTTACCAAGCAGTTACCACTAAATCTCCTTCCAACAAAAAAATATTCACTGAAGACAACTGTGGGCATCACATAACTATGTAGCTTTTCAAAAAGTTCAAAGAGATGTCAAGCTAATATAAATGAGGACAAACTTTTCATTCCCATTCACTTCAAATCAAATTCCTCTTTTTAAAAGTTTTTATTTTCCCTGCAGAAGAAAATCTGATATGTCACTGTCAATTCTCCATGATAACATTCACCAGTTGGACAGTAAGAGATACAGCAATACCACCTCTCCATCACAGTTCCTCAACAGCTGCACCAATTCAAAGTTTCAAGTAAGACTTTTGTGTTGATACCCCTAAATTTCTGAAGGCTCAGTGACACAGGATATTTTTCTTTTGACATGAGGAAGATCAATAACTCCTTTTATAACTCATACCTTCACCATTTAAGCAGTAAGAGAGACACTCTGAGATTCAAGTTTTCTCCTTATTACATTTGCTAAATAATTTTAGGGTGAACCTCTGGAGGTGTCTAGTTCAACCTCTGCTCAAAGCTGATACCAGCTGTCTGCATAAAGCTGTGACACTGTTCTCCAGACAAACCGGCAGCATGGGGATATTCCAGACAAACAGGCTAGCTTAACATGTGCTATGCAGCAGCCTCAAGGCACAGTCTAGGAAAATAATTTTAAAGCTCAAGTCAGTATCTTCATAGAAGCAGGAAGCATCAGAAAACATAATAAAATTGAAGAGTGTATCACTGAGGAGCTGGACAAACATAAAAACTGTTTTTACAGAGACACCACAGACACACGCAGAAACAACAAAGTAAATGTTTCCTGAAAGCATAAAGCTTTTATCAGGACAGTTTTAAACAACCATTTTCCATAGGACACACTGACAGTTCCTCACCAAAGCTCTCTGGACTACTGAAGAATTCCCCTCTTCCCTTTTCCTGTAAATAATAGTCACCCTATCTTAGAAACCAAAGTGAAGTTGTCAGACAAGAGAGCAAGGAATGAGAAAACAGAACCTCTGAAAGTTATCCTAATGCTACACCTACAGAGAGCTGCACTCCTGGCTGACTCCTTTCTGCTGGCATGGGCCAGTTTCCCAGATTGCCTCTGTTAAACTCCACCTAGGACAAGAACTGCTGCCTGAAAACTGGCCTCCAGAGAGCCCAAACAAAGACCTGCTGGAGATAATCCTTATCAATCCCACAGATGTGCAGGAAGCAATAACACACACCTTGCTGCCAGTCATGGAACTGAAGAGGTTCTCCTGAATATGAACTGCAGGTTCAAACTGATTATTTTCAAGACACCATAACTGAGCATCTTGATATAAGAAACAAAAGCACCCAAAGAGGGGCCCCAAGAAGTGCTGTCACCATGGCTCTCCAAACAGCATCAGAAATCCTCCTCTACCTTCCAGAGACACTACACAAAAAAATGATCCTTTTAACAAAATGCATGCTCAGATGCCCTTCAGCTCAGGAACTGGAGCCTGTTCCAACACAGCCTCAGCTGAAAAAGAGGACTTCATGCTCCAGGCCCAGACTGCCACAGGCACCTACATCAGCAGATGAACAGCTCCAGAGCTCGTAGTCCCCCCAGGAAATACATGGAAATCCAACACCAGACACTGCCAAACAGCTTCAAATACTGCTTGATGACCAGTACCAGATTCCAATTTCCTTGAGACTGGAAATTCAGGAAACTTAAACTGGTAGAGGACTGTAGTGCTTTTTAAGTTTCTAGATTGCGAGAGGAAAAAGCTGCAGTTTTCTTGACAACATCTCCCAAAGGGACTGTATGGCATCATTATGTTCTGACAGTTTTGGAAATGTATGAATGCAAGAGCTTCATCCAAGCACAAAACATTACCAGTAACTACAACACTCTCCTGTGCACAACATAAAGCCACTTACTTGCCTTGGGGATGTGGCTACTTTAGGGTATTAAGCAGTATTTTGGTAAACAGGTGATGAATGTTAACCTCACCCCACAGGTTTCCTTTGTGACTGATGACCATGGAGCAAGCCCTGAGCTAAGAACTGCCCTAAGTCACCTGGACCTCACAACACCCTCCTCTCTCCCTGCTGCCTGGGGAGCAGCACAGCACACAACAAAGGGCACACACCCCTATGACAAACAGCACACCAGGAGAACTGAGGGTTTCCAGAAGGCACCACAATGTCCTGGGTAAGAAGAGGCTCTGCACTAAGTACCTGTGGCTGTGGGCAATCAATAGAGATATGATGGGTTTCCTATTTCCTGGCAGTGACTGATCCCAGAAGGTACAAAAGAAAGGTGCCTGAAATGTAAGTTGTGCACAATTTCAGAATAATCCCTTCCCTGATAGAGTGCTTTGCTAGGTCCTTTGCCAGTTATTAATTGATCTGTGCCTGAAGCATATTTCTGCTATAAATTCTTAATGCTGTCTGATGTAGTTATGAATGTCCTCACTCCCAAGAAAAACCCAGAACATCTGTAACTTTTTCTAGTAGTTTGGCCTAAAAAAATCTTTTTGAATTATTTATATATATACAGATCTTAAGTATATCCTCTTATTTACCTCATCATATTTTCCCCATCTATAAAAGGAAGATACTACCAACATATCTATCCCACAGGGACCAAGGGATTAAAATACTAAGCACTGAACATTCAAGTTGGTGCAAACATTTGTCTTTTATATATCCTCTCCCAGATTTGCCATCCTACCCACTGAGCTTGAAAGAGTTTTTTAATAGGTGACGTATCAGAGCAAATGTTTGTGGTCATTTTCTGAAGAGTGAACACTTACAAAGAGGAAATAACAAAAGTAATCCAGGAACACTGTGGATATTTCAACCTCCACAGCACAAGGTTGGTGGATAGCGTGGGGATACCTAAGATATACTCAAATATTAAGTCTTTATTAGTTTATGATAGGAAAGACAAATTACACCTTCTGGGTTCAGAAGGAGGAGAACTTTCACATTGCTCATTCTTTTTTCAAACCCCTGAGCATACAAGTGTTGAACACACAATGGAGGTCAAGGAGGTGGGACAGAAGAGGGAATTAGTCTGTGATGCATTTGGGAGAAATGCTCCCAGCTGCTTGTGCTCCAGCAACACATCTCAGAATGGATGGGTTGTACCTATGGTCTCTGGCAGTTTTGGTAAGGAAGTGACTGAGTTCCATATTACCACAGGTTTAACAGGAGGTGTTTGGGGATAAAACATCCCACAAACCTGGAAAAACCTTTCATTTATGTTATTTCTACACTTCAGCACACAGAACTTTATGAAGGCTGGTACATTAAGACATCACTCACAGCTCTGGGTTAGGTATAAAGCAGGCTTACATCTCTTCAGAAATATGCATTCTATCTGCATCAAGACTGACCCAGAGATCTCAACTTTGTGGAGTCAAATGTAAGGGCATTTCCACTTTTCCCAGTGTGTTCTCACCAAGCAGACCTTAAAACCAACTTTCACTGTCTGTTCCTCCTATACTTCTCTAATGCCACTTCCACATAAAAAATAGAACAGTAGAAAATGATAGTATTTGATCTTCCCCTTGAAGTTACCTGCTCCTCAGAAACAAATAAAAATGGAAAAACTAAATTAAAGCCTTTAACTCTCAGAAAGAATGTGACTAATTTAAACAATCATCTGCCACTGCCATGTCCCAGGCTTGTCTCAACCTATAGAAAATTTAATGTTTTCAAGTTTTCAGGACTTCCCTAATGATAAGCATAACAGTAGAAGCATTTAGTATTTTAAAAAAATCACCCTGGAATTCACAACTATGCAAGAACTCAACCTCTAACTGAATGAAAATGTAGGCCCAGCCAAACACCACATCAACCCTCAGAGCTCTCAAATCACTGGGAGAAGTCAACAAACAGCTGTCAACCAGTCAAAGCCATTTCAAACCTTCCTTAATCAGAAATAGACACTCTTGTGTACTGACACAGAAAATCTGTCCCAGGAAAAGAACACGTTCAAAGGAGACCCAGGATAGTGAATTTGGAATGCACCACCCTCATTTTGTTCATGACAGTTCTGAAAGGCTGTTATTGACAGGACAGCTCTTGGGATCACTGTGGCCAGGCATTCAGGAGCCTGCACTGAAACACCAATCCTGTGTGGCATCGTAGTAGAATCAGTCCTAGCAGCTCTGTTCTTGGGGTCAGTCCTTCTCCAGATGACTGAGCTCCTACTTATGCTGGTAATCTTGGAAAGGTTATCTTCAAATAAAAACGACTGGAAAAGAGATCCAAGTGCACGCTCCAAAGGAAGCCAATTTGCACACATCTTCATCTCAGTGTCCTACTCACAAGACAAGGCAGTGCTGCACTGAGCCTTCTGATCTCCGGTACGCCAACAGGAGTACAAGTTACTGTTCAGTTCTCAGAATGAGCCTTCTGTCAAAGGCAACTCAAAATGCCCCTTTCTCAATGGCAAGAAACAGAGAGATTGTGATTCAGTACTATGGCAGTGTTCCCTCATCCCAAGAAAATATCAAGGGAAACACAGAAATCCAGAAGGATGCAAACAGCTCCCAACTAACTCTTGCTTCTTCATCCAAGCAGGCAATTGGTTGGTGACACAAATCTTCATTGCTATGTTTTTTAACTCACAGAAATAGACAATTTAAACGTACTTTTAATGTTCTTTCAACCAAAGATTTTATAAGAATAAGCAAATTATTAATACTATTATTAAACCCTGTAACATACAGACTTGGAATATAATTTAATCATGTTCTTGGAAAGAGGGAAGTGGAAGTGCAAAAACTCGAGGTACACACTTTGCATATCCTTACTTGGGATATTTTCTGTATCTTATGTACAAAAGTGCTGTCAAGACTCAGAAACATTTTGTGGTATTAGACCAAGGGAAGAGTCTGCAAAGAACAAACACTATGAAGAAACAGATGGAAAAAATGGCAACAGATGTACTTTGTCAAAGACACTGCCCTCATCAAGTAAAATACAAATGTAATACACCATTATTTGAACTACAACTTCCTATGCTTTCTCTTTGTGGTTACATATAGATAGCTCTCTCAAGCTTTTTATAAATGTTTCATGGTATTATTTGCTTGTACAACCTGGGAATTTGAGATGAGTCTCCAGCTCAATTCAGACCTAATTGATGTGGTGTCTCTGCACTGCAGCTTCTACTGTTCAGCTTATACTGTCCCCAAGAGCAGAGTCTCTAATTGGAAGTTTTCCCCAAATCCTACATCCTGGTAAACTCCTGGGCAGCACATGTAAGGTGCAGCATAACCACGAGAGAAAACCCTGTGCCCAGGAACAGAACAAGCCAGTATAAGAAATTTTAGGTTTAGGGTGTTTTTTAACTGCTGCAAGAGCAAATAATTAAAGTCCTCTGCAATTTTGCCTATGCAAAAACAAACTTTAAGAAAATGGAGAAAACAATGGGGAAGAAAAAAAACATGAGCATTATTCTTCCCAACCATACCAGCTTCCATCACTATCTCATGTTCCTACCACCCACTTCCTACCTAGAATGAAAAGTTTCAGTCAAAGAATGAACTTAGGGAAATAGTGGAATGAGGATGCCACTAATACTTTTATTAAAAATGAAATATAATTGATGCAAAAAAGAGTTCTCATTTGTCATGAGGGGACCTCTAGTTTCAACAGTGCCCCAGCCAGCAAGAAAATGGTAAAAATCACATTACAGCACATGGCAAACATTGGTCAATGCCTCAGGCACCTAGTCTTTATCCCAGGTTGAATTTCCAAGGAAACAAGTTAAGGCAGGACATTGTCACAATTCCACTTTTTCTAATACTTCAACTAGATGCCTCATCTCAGGACTGATAATTATAAAGAAAAACCCATTCTAAATTTCTCCCTTCTTTTACTCAGTTTTCCTGTCAAATATTGTGAGTAGTTTTCAGCAACTGATACTCTGCAAGAATTTGCATGCCACTTGCATTGTGCTTGCTTTTTGTCAGGGACCAGCCAGCCTTTGTATTTAAACAAGCAGAGATAAAAATGATTGTAAACACTACTCAAAAGTTGATTCTCAAGTATAACAAGCCTGGGAATTGGAGCCAGTGACACTTCCCAGGTAAACACTTGACTCACAGAGCTTACATGGGGCAGCCTCGTGCATCTGCCACCCAAGCCATGGGCAGCAATGCTGGGGAATCAGGGTGGGGCCTCCTGCACAGCAACTGCCCCTCCAAGAAGTCACTGAAGGGAACCTTGAACTCCACAGTCAAAAAGCAACTGCCCTGCCTTCCCTCCTCTGCTGAATTCCAAACCAGACATTAGAAAGCTCTGAGCAAACAGGGTAGCAGCAAACATGAAAAGAATGCACTCTTGCCAATGCTGTTTGTATCCACAGAAGGGCTGATGAGTTTAGGGACAAGAGGCTGATCATAACAGAACTCACCTGTTGGAAAGGCTGAACCCCAAGAGGGAGAATAAACAAGGCTTGGTTTCACAGGCAAGAAAAACAACTTCTGTTAGAATGAAGGAGGTGATTCTGACTCTTACCTGCTGAACGTATCTGTCTGTAGTTTTCCACATATAGTAATATTCTATAATGCTTGTTAAGGACTTCCATGGGAGCTGGGGACACAAAGGAAAAACAGCATTTATTAAGGGAGTTGGCACACAGTCTCACTGAAATTCACAGGATTCTTCTGACTAATGGTTGCAGCAGTCTTGCAACTACTAGCCCTCCTCAAAAAAAAAAGACAGTCTGAATCTACAAAGGAGATTAGATGCACATGGGACCCAGGTTAAATTAAATGCCCTTTCAAAATACTCTGAGCTTTCAGTGTAAAAGTGGAACAGGCTGCAGGTAAATCTTCATGCTGCACTGGCTGACAGCAAACCATTCCAGAGAGGCACAATGTGGAAGGAATCCCACAGGCTCAGACTCTGCTTCAGCAGCAGTTAAAGCAAGAGTCACAACTACAGTATCACAGCTCTGATACGTTTGGCTTCAATGGAGCTGGCCCATTAAAAAAAAAAAAAAAAAACAAACCAAAACAAACTGCTAACAGAATTGTGCCCTGCCAGTTCTGTTCTCTGCATGAGAAGCATGAGGATTTCAGCAGGACCACAGAGTGTGCTGCTGTTTCCAAGTCCCTCTAATAGATTAGAGCACAGGACAAACAACACTGGAACTACTTGTTTTGTCCCAGAGCATCTGAACAATGACACAGTGAAACTTGGCTCTTCTTACAGCGCTCCATTCAATCTGCAGGCTGAGCACCTAGGGTGGTGCTTTGGCCAAACACAGGACACTTCCCTTGGATGCCCAGGATTCCTTTTGAAAACTTTCAAAAGGCCCTTTCTGAAACCACATTGTAAAGGTGACTACATTTTCAGGTTTCAGAAGGCCGAATATTTATCTTCCTTTAAACACAAATTACTCTAGAGCAGCTCGGCTGTCACAACAGTTTCCTACATCCTCCCTTGGCTGTAGTGGAACAGATGATCCTAAATTAATGTTTCTACAGGAAAAACTATGATCTGTGATTTGAAATTCTGACTGTACACCAGGCTGTCACTAGTATGAGGTCTCCCTTTCCCCACTTTACAGCAAGACACGCACTCCAGTTCAAAGCCCCCTTGCTCACACAATGAAGAACACAGTTTAGACAAGCTGCAAGTCAGCTCTGCCACCAGTCAGAGCTGGTCACCACAGGGGCACCTTTTTATATACTTACAAAATCTTGCTGAATGTCAGTGAAATCTTTTCCATATTTTTCTAGTGCTTCCTCAAAGAGGTTTGCCTCTGAAGCAGACCACTCCTCCATCTCATCTCTGCACAGGACTGGCCCACCTTGTGGCACAAGTGCAGAGATTGCCTTGGAAATGTCATAGACATTTTTGTGCAAAGTGTCCATAGCATGGAACTAGGGGGTTGGAAAGGAGAAAGAAACGTAAGGACAAGTATCTGGGGGGAAAAATGTTCAACAGTGAAACAGCAATGACAAATTCTGCACTGAGTTGTGAAGGTGTGGTATTCTGTACCTGAGGAAAAGTCAGTAAAAGCTGGTTCCACCCTCACACTGACTGTAGTTGTCAGTGTACAAACCTAACATTCGCTAATAGTGAGGCTTGTGGAGCACAAGCTCTTGTGTATCAATTATTCCTATCAGCTCCTCACCAGCAGCACCATGGCAGCACTGCTGGTAAGAAGATGCACGGGATGGATCCACTCCCCCCAGGACTGAGCTACCATCCCCAGACGGGCCATGGAGATAAGAGGTCCAAGGGCGTTTCCTCACAGACATAGCCATGCATTTTCTTTGTCAAATAATCCACAAAAAATTCATATATGAAAAACAAGAGCAGCAACACATGTATACATCCCCACCCCAAAGGGCAGAAACCTCAACAAAGATTCAAGTTAAGTCACACATCACAGCTGAATAGGAAAAAAGAATGACTCTCAGGGGCAATTACTCCTCAGAAAGGCAAGCTACGGCTGTCTGCAACTTGTGATTTATAAGGGCTGAGAACATGCTGAGAGGGAGGAATTGCTATTAGTAAATGAAAGCTTGGCTTTATTTCCACGTTTCTGCAGTTTTAATCAGGATGTTATTTGCCTTTCATCATACCAGTTTTGTGTATGTGCATAATTAACCTTCACTGTTCTGGACTAGAATTTGTTCTATGTCTAAGTTTACATTACTCCAGTAATGAGGTGAGGCTTTGATAACAGTTCTCTGGAGACTTCAGATATTTTATTCAAATTTTCATTAAACTTTCTGTAGCATAAAAGTTCAAGTTTTTTCCCTTTCCTTGATCTACTCAGCAATATTTATGATTATGAAATGTTAACAATATCACTACTACTCAAGTACTCTAAACTGGAAGTCAAAGAGAACAGTATCAACTGACATTTCTTATCTGACCACAAGCTTTTCCCCCAGACATCCTTGGTCAATCTCACCCAAGGATGCCAGTGACAATCTGGTGTTGGGAAAGTGATGATGAATGGCATTCTGGCATTGTAACATTACAGACAGGCAGACCATAATTTGTGTTCTTCTCAAGAGAGCTACTGAGCCCGTGCAAGGGATGAGCTGTCAAGCATGTCATCAGACTATTTTAATACAACTAAACAAAAAAAAAAAAATTGCCTCATAGTATTATCCGTGATGGATCATAAGAGGCACAAGACCAGAAGAAGTTACTTCATCTGTAATTAAAGGATTCCTTTGCAAAAGCAGGGTCTGTTTCACAGCAAGCCACAACTACAATCCATCTGTCCCTTCCTCTTTGCCAACTGTTAATGTTGAGGTGAATATTTTGCATCTCTCACAAACTTAAGGTCTTCTAAAGAAAATCTTACCAGTGTGATGTCCCTGGAGGCTGCTGCAGCACTCATGTGCAAACTTGGCTGTCTGACAGAACTACTGCAATCAAGGGCTCGGGCAAAAGTACCAACAGACCTGAAAGGAATTAAACACAGTGTTAATTTCACGTGCAAACCCAGCATAAACACCCAGCCAGCACTTTCTGAGATGAGCAGACTCCATTTCCCAGTTACAAGATTACATGGTTTACCACTCATTCTGAGCCAGAGACCATTCTCTCCAAATGTGGTTTGTTATTGTGAGCACTTCACTTAGTTCGTATGATTGAAGAGGCTTAGGCATGGCAGAGGAAACAGAGAAAGACTCAGGAGTCACCAATGGGGAGTTCTGAGCTACTCTCTTATCTCTTATCTCTCAACAGACTTGAGCTGCAACAGGAACAGGGCACAAGCAAGCTTTATGAATGACAATAATCTCCTTCACAATGGCAAAGAGCCTGTCCAAAAGGTACAAAGACAGATGCCAAGATCAGACACAAAAAATGCAGCAATGCAAGCGTTTTTCTAAAAGTCTCAGAAAATTTGAAACAATATTATTTTACAACATTGTATTATATATATTTCATAAAGCTTGCATAACACAGCAATTCTCAAATACTTCACAACTCATCTCTGCATCTGAGACCACAAGCCCCATGCTCTTCACCTTATTCCTACAGAAATTAGTTGGAAAAACCTGTAACAAGCATTGGTTCTCAAAATTCCTACTCCCCCACTTGCTTGCTACGCCACATGGGTGCAACACTTGTGCTGCTGCACAGTGAACTGGAGCTGAACTCCTCTGAGCAACTACAACAACAAAATAGGCGGGTTGGGTTTTCCCCCTCCACTCAGGTCACTTCCCCAAAGCAGCTGAGAGCACAGAGGAACACACTGGTGCCAAGCAGTGCAGGAGTAGGAAAGGTAAATGTTTGGTGACAACTACTTCTCAAACATCTAATTTTGGCCAAAATCCAAACAAGCCTCCCCCATCAGTGTCTGTGGTGACTCACACCTCACCCTCTTCCCAGCCTCCCAGTCACTATCCCTGCCCCACAACTCCCCCGAGCCCAGCTTCAGCTGAACTGATACTTCCCTATGTGTGAACTAATTATAAACTGGAACGCTTTGCTGATTCTGAACAGAAGCAATTCCTGCACTCATCTTTGCAGTGATTCTCATTACAGCCTGCACCTTGCAGCAGCAAACCCAGTGGGCAGCACTGACTGCCAGAAAGAGCCGCTCAAACCAGCTCTGCCACCAGAAAGTGGAAACACCCATCACAAAGCAGCTCCACGGTCACTACAAACCAAACCACGTGAAAACCCAAGAGGGGGAAGGGGAAAAAAAGGCAGACAGAACCAGGGTTCATTTCTAAAAGTACCACCTAAAACACAGAGAATTTGGAGAGTGCTACTGTGTATTTTTTTCCCTAAATTATTCAGTCATCAATTGCTATGAGAGCCTAAAATTTAATAGAGGCTTCTGTTTATAGAAATGGATACACCAACGAATTAGTTCAAGAACCTTTTATAAAGGAAGAGCTGATCAACAAAGATTGCTTTGGGCTTGAATAAAAACATCAGTAGAGATTTGCAGGGTTTTATTTTATTGTGCCTACCTCTTGGAATCTACTCATAAGAAAATATCTCCAGCCCATCATAAGCATTTACCAGAATTCTTAGCAAACCATTAATGGATGTTAAAGTGTCACTGGCTTTGAAAAAAGCAGTAAATGGACAGAGCAAAGAACTGCCAAGAATTTAATTCACTAAATCTTCTGCATGCTGACTAAAGTATTCAAAAAACCCCACCAACTACAGGATCATTTTCACATGCAACTTGCTTTGCTTTTATGAAACCAAGTTGTAAATCTGAGGAGCTGTTCCTAAAGTCATGCTATTCCCACGAATGCATGTAAAATGTACCTCATCTTAAAATGGAGCAAGTGAATCAAGCAACCAGAACCAGCACTCATTCTAATAACACAAAAAAGAACACAAGAAAGTGCTTGGAAGAGTTACACTTACTTCTTCTTCAAAGGAGAGGTGAAATACTCTTACCGTGCTACCACCAGGAACTGGTCTATCTGCTTGTCTACTAGTGGGTTAAAGGCTTCCCAAACTTTTGTTTCAAGTTTTGACTGATCTCTTCCATCATCCTCACCTGGTTGAAAAACAAATCAGAAGTATTCAGTATGGCTCTTCTAAAATATGAGTACTTTCTAGATTCCTTTTTTATCTCACAATAACGTCACTGTTAGCCCATCTCAGTTACTCTGCCTAACAGGCCACTGTGAAAATTTCACTCACTTATTTGTATGTGACAATTTCAGCTTGACAGACACAGCAACACAGCTCATCCACATTGGGCAATCAGATTTTCACAAACTGGTGTCAGAGGATATGTCATGGAAAACAGAGTGCATATTTCTCCAAACTAGACACTTTCTTTCCCCAGCTTGTCTGTCTTCCTCCTTTATCTTGCAGCAGTTCCAGGAAAACACACACACTCCAAGCTGCTCTGAGCAGGCAAAGAGTAGATCTCAGCTGCTTTCTAGGGGGGAAACCATGGCATCAGACACTCCTCATTTTCCTGAGTCTAAACAAGCCAGAATACCATGGTGTTGTGGTTTGTGTTTGGTTTGTTCCGTTCTCCCCTCTCCTAGCTTGGCAAGTTGGTCTGGCTCAAACCCCCAGTTATGTCAATCACGGTTTTCCCCTCCTCATTTTCCCTCATTATCCCTTATTTGTCCTTGTATCCCCTCCCCAGGCCTTCTGCCAGTCACCGACACCCCGCCCCAAGTTCCAGAATCTTCCAGCTAGGGTGTCGAGTGATTGGCTGGTAGGCCTGGGCTCCTCCCCTGACCTATCCCCATTGATCCACACCACCCATCAGTCTTCAATGTATGCAAATTTTCGTTCTATGATTGGTTTCTTGTGTACCCACCCCTTCCCTGTAAAACCCGGTCCCCAGAGGGGCCCGGGGCTCCTCCTCCGCTCGCCACCTTTGGGTGGCCACCCTGCACTTCCCCTACCCTGGATTAAACCAAGTTAATTCACCCAGCAGAGGAGGGCCGTCTCTTTCCTTCACTCCTGCGGCATGGTTGCTTCAATATCGGTGACTGTTTCCTCTCACCCCACCCACGGTCGGCACATGCTTCTGGCTTCGTGCCAGGGGAGTGCCGGTATAACTGAAGGTGGCTGGACTCTCTAAATCCCTTCAGCCGGGCCCCCCTTAAAAACAGCCACAGCTTCACCATGGCAAAATACAGGAGCTATTGAGACTTTTTTCTTTCTGCTTCCTTTAAAACATCTGGCAATTATCCTTCTCTGAAGCCCCATGTTGGCCCACTGAGGGAACAGGATGCCTTTCAGATTAGTTCATCCTCACTTAGGAGACTTGCCCCGCTGTTGGATAAATACTGGTTTCAAAGACAAATTAAACAAGAATCCTGAGCCCTTTTTTCACCTGTCTTAACATGAGACTAACAGTGTCAGGAGAGCTTCTAAGCAAAGACAGAAGCACCTCATTGCTTCCACATCCTGGCCCATCCAGACTGGATGTGGTCTTCCCAACACAGGTCACAACCCTCTCTCTCCTAGGAGAAGCTTATGGATAGACCTTGCCCTCTGCATTACACAGGGCTCAGGAAAGAACAATTAGATGCCAACACTCCTCATCCCCCTCAGTTTTTCCACCCACTTTAGGATCTGTAGGGTAGTGCAGAGACAAATCTAAAGTTAGTTACTATCTGATAAATATTCCTGGTTCCTGCTACTTCTCCCTCATCCTCAGGTCCTCATGGTCCCACTGCTCCATGACACAGGCTGAAGTCTCAATGCATGCTCCAGCCAGCAAATTCTTCCTCCTGCCTGTTAACACTGCAGGTGAGAAGTCTAGGCTGGCAGCCAACACTGGGATGGGGAGAGGGCTCCAGGGAAAAGGCACCCAGCAGTAATGGGCAAATTGATGAGGGTAGACAGCATTTAATTGGCAGCAATTTGGGAGGAGCTCTTATAGGGAAGTGAGGCTTGATTAAAAACACAAAAGGCTTTACAGATGTGATGGAAATTTGTGTTTCCCATGGAAATTCTGAAATCTCTTAATAAAAAGAGTGCAAGCTCCGAGAGAGCCCATTAATTCAATTTATTTCAACAACTTTTATGATTTGGACAAATGCCCATTTAAAGACCCATTTGCAAGAGAACTAATTGCCTTCAGTGGGCAACAGCCTCCACAAACCCAGCCACTGCTGCACACATGGCCTGGCAGTGGAAACCATCTCCCACACCTAGGCAGGCCTCACACAGAGAAGTGGCCACGTTCAACATGAACTCTTGATAATTTAAATAAATTACAGAAATTACCCTCTTTTAGTAAGTCTGTTATATCTGCCTGGTATCTGTTTCCAACTCGAATCTCTCCTTTATCAGCAAGCAGGGTCTTTTGCTGAGGATCATACACTAGCGAATAAAAGAAGAAATCCTAAAAATAAAACAAGAGCAAAAAGGTAAACAGTGTTATTAGCTTTTACTTTCAGCTTTGCAACCATACTACCAAGTTTTTACAGTTTAAGTGTGGTTTTTACGTATATATATAGATTTTAAAATTGGGCAAACAAAAAGTAAATGAACCACCAGTTTAAAAACTCCATTTAAGTGCCACTACTTTCTTCTATATTACAAGTGTTAGCTCCCAACAACAGTCTCTCTCTTAACATACAGCCTCCCAAATTGAACAAAGCTCCTCTTGCACAGGGCAAGGCTCAGAAGGGCCAGGACACAATTTTTAGTCACATCAGCTGTTTCGGAACACAAAATTGCCACATTCCATGCAATTCCCATATTCCAGACCAGGAGGATTAGACATCAGTGACCCATCCACACAGAAATACCAGCACATATTGAAACATAACTTCAGAATGTTACAGCCAGACTAATGCAACCCCATAGAGGTGTGAAGCCCCAGACAAACCCTATGGCCTCTGCTGGGCTTGCTCCAATCTCTCAATGTCTCCCATGCTGCAAGGCCCAAAGCTGGACAAAAACCTGCACAAGTGGTCTCACAAGGGATGAAGTGAGGAGATGACCCCCTTCCCTCCATCTGCTGGCTACACTGCTGCTAATACAGACCAGGATGTGCCCAGCTTTCCCTGGCACAGGGATGTGCTGCTGACCAACTTCTGGCCTGCCACCATCTAAGCTTAAAGCACCACGTTTCTTTCTGCTTGTTATTAGGAGAGGGGCAGCAGATTTGGCAGCAGCAGTAATTAGCTGCAGGTGGCAATCCACTAATTTGTTGCTTTTGTTCAAGTAGATGTGGAAAAGGCTAAAATAGCTGCTTGGCTTCCGCTACCTTGGTGTGTAAAATGAAAGCAAGAAGGCATTCCAGAATGAGAATGTTCTGCCAGGGCAGAGAAAGGAAACAGCCAAAATTTTTAACTACCTAAAACTGTACAGTTTAAGTAATTAAACTTTTCTGCATGGATAAGTACTGAGCTATAGCTATTGACCAGGTATGCTCCATCAAAGTATAGTGTGCAGTTCTGGGCAGGATTAAAGCTCTGGTAGGACATGGAACAACAGACCTTTTGTAACCTCTGTCCACAGCAACATGTTTATCAGGAAGGAGAATTGTCTGAACAGAAACAGGATGTGCAGTGTGCCATTTTCCACATCTCAGGTTTCTGGCTTATTTTTTCACTCCCCTTATTTCTCTGGCACTGGCAGGCACCCTGTTTAAATACATCTCATTTCATGCTCACCTCATTTTTCCCTTTCCCTATATTTGTATGTGTCAACAGTATGCAACAAAAATTAGGACAAAACCAGCAAGAGTTTCAAGCCCGTTCAGCTTTATGAAGAGGTGGCAAAGGAAAAGAGAGTCTCCCAATCTGTCATGCAAAGCCCCAGAAAAAGAAGAATTGCTGCGAGTTTCCACAGTAACATGGCAAAAATTCTGGAAGACAACTGAACTTCAACTAGAAAGGTTGTCTGTAGTTGGGTTTAGGGTCAGAGGATTTGATTGCATCCTAAGCAAATGATACTTTTGAAAAAACTCCTACTCCCACAGACACCAGGGTCAAGTTACATCAACCTACGGGCAGAAGGCAACTTCAGAACATATGAAAACTCATTTATATCACATCTATGTAAAGAAATCTGGGGCTCCTGCTCCCTGACACACTCAGAGCTCAAGATATTGCAATAGTTTGAGAATGTATCACTGTGGAAATAAAACATAGGGAAAGCTTTTGTCTCACAGGCTTCCAGGTTATAAATACAGTGTTTAATTTGTTCCAGCTCCAAAATACCTGACTGCAGGACAAAGTATATGCAGTGCAACATTAATGCTTTGTGGGCACCTTGCCCAGCAAATATACAACACACTGCAGAGTAACAACACAGTGAGCCCCAAAGAAGACCAATTCCACAGGCAATTTCTTTAGTCTTTTTTGGCCAAGGAAAGTCATACATTGTGGAGGAGGTTTCTCCCATGATATTTGATTGTTAGATGCCCTACTGCTTTTCTTTTATTGGTTATCACTGTGAATTTTGTCTACAAAATCTCAATTAGTTTCAGGTCATCCATTTATGTCTCGTCCAGATCTGTCTCAAATCAATCAGGTTGAACAAAAGAATGAAAATCCTGTGGTCTCTTCTCCCCATCCAGAGCCTCCTCAACAGAGGAGAAATGGAAGCCTGGGGGCCCAAGTGTGAATTCTACAGAGGCTGCAACCCCTAGAGGTAATACAACACCACTGCCATCTTCCCTCACAGACATTGAGATTCATTCTTGCAGACTGAGTGGGACTGCTGAAAACATTAATACACATCAGCTTAGTGCCAATGCAAACTAAGAAACAAACCAGATCCTCGTGTACTCTAAAGCATGTGTGAACTCCTGACCACCACTATGTGATGAGAACTATTTTTCACAAGGGTTTCACAAGAGTGATGTTCACAACAAAATAACACTGCTCTTCAAAATCCTCAACACTCATTTGTGCTGTCAAACTGTGTATGCTGGGTTTGCAGCAGGCAAAAAAGAGAAGGGTTTTCTCTTTTCATTTCAGATCCCAGAAAACACCCAACACGTTCAGGAAAAATTAACGTGACCTGCCAAGAGTTAAAATTGAGTAATGACTTTCTGCTTCTCTCAACTGCTAGAGAGCCTTATCTGCTCAGAGCTCCCCTATCCAAGCCCCTAAGCTACCCATAGCTATGCCAAGAACCAAAGTCACCAAGAAACTGGAGAAAGAAAAGCCAAAGTACACCACAGAAATAATGGTTACTTCCCTGCAGCTTGCAAACTTACTTTCATGTATTTGATATATTTTAACTATAGAACATTTTATTTTTAGGGGACTACCAAAAGGAACAGATATGTCAGACATCTGCTCAGCAGGCAAATTCACACAAGCCTCTGGATATAGCCAGGCAGAGCAGTAAAATAGATGTACATTCAAAACAGTTTCCTGCAGAATAGGGAAATCTAGTGCTTTTGCCATAATTGGCTATGATCTCCATGGGAATTAGGTGAATAGAAAATTCAGGTTTTCTAGTTGCCTTTTTTTCCCCTCTATTTCCTGTTATTCCTCATTCCTGCTACAAATTTTAAAGAAAAAGTCAGTGCTGGTCCCCTCCAGCCTGTTTTCCAAACGTGCAAGGCAATCTTCCTGAACAGAGAGAGGGTGGAGGAGGAGAATAGAGATAGCAAAAATGCAATTTTGCTTTGCTTACTATCTCCCTAAAAAATTCTGTCTGGATGCTTAACCTGCTTCAAGGCAGACAGCCTTGGGCTGAAAGCCTACTTTTACTGATCATAACATTTAGGAAATCAAATACCAGGTTCCCTAGAACTGCTTAGGTTGTATTGACAGAAGCCACGTTAGAAAAAAAGGAACTACCCTGAAACATTTTGAAAAGCAAAGGTTGGATTAAGAACAGGAGGCATGGGGAAAGAAGAAACAGTTCAAAACAATAACATGAAGTGTTAGGAACCCATTGGGCAACAACTATCTCCTTTTCTTAATCTCTTTACCCTCCACCCAAGCATATTTATGTTCCTGAGCTTTTAATTTCTTTACCATCTGTCCAAGTTAGTTTGCACCACAGCAAAATGCCATGCTAAGTGACAGGACACATTCAGGGAACTCTCTCATTCTGTGAAACCTCTAAGTGCCTGCTCAGTTCTAAAAATAACCCACATCACTCATCTTGCATTTTGAAAGTTCAAAAGGATGGGGAAAAAAATTATCTTTCTGTGCATACATCTACAGCTGAGCATTGCATGATCAGAGGAAAGCATCTCCCTTCAGTCTCTGCACACCTACCTGTAACACCAGTGATAATAAAAATATGTTGGGAGCAACTGAGAACAAACACTACTTAAGAGCTGGGTACTAAAAAATCTGAAATCATTTCAGTTTGATTAACTTGTGCTTTCAAACTGGCATATCCTGGGCTTCTAGCTGGTTACAAGCACTGCTGAACACCACATCCCTTGTTTGATGCTCTGCCATTTGGCAGCCTTCAGCAGAGCCGACATTTTTTGGTTTCACATTGCAAAGAGAAACTCAACTATTTAATCCCCGTGCCTTGTTTAAAATTCTCTTAAACTAAAGTATCAGATTAAAACTAATCTTATGCTTAAATAAATACTGAAGAAAGCTACAAAAGCATTTAAAAAGAAAGCCCAGCTATGAGAGAGACTGCAGTATGCTCCTTGCATAAAATGGCCTCTTTTCTCCTTTCTTAAAGGCCAGTAACGGCCATCACCCCACTGGTTTAACTACAAGATTTCCTCTCTTGTATAACATTTCAATGTTTTCAAATGCAAATTATTTGCTTGCAGATGTGTTCAAATAATAATATCCTGAATTTCTTTGTTAATCTCCACAGTAAATCTCTCACAGATTGTCAGACTCCAAGACTGTCTAACCCAGCCACCACCCAGAGGTCTAGCCACAATTAAAGGTATAGAAACACAACTTTTAAAAAATACAATGATAATAATTTAAAATCACAAAATACCTGAAAAAGTAAATCCCTATATTTATATTCTGAATGGTGTTTAACTGTGCAAGACAATTCAGTTTCAAGTTTTGGTCTGAGATACCTTTAAAAAGAGACTGGGTAAATTTCTGTCAGATGTCACCTGACAAGCAGTTTTTCAAGGATTTAAGTGTCAGTGGTGGTCTGTGAAGGAGTCCAGATAAGTATTTTGACCAATGAACTCAAAGAACAGGGAACTAAGCTCCTCAAAAATCTGAGGCAAGATCAAGCTTAAAGCATATTAACATAAATCTGTATGATTTCAGGATAAAGCAAATACAAAGAAGCACAGCTTGCTCTCTCCTCTACAGTTACAGCATCTCCCAGGGCATCAGCCTCCAGGTTGGAGCTCTCAGCCCTGCCACACTGATGAGCAAGTTGGGTTCACTTTACAGGAGAGGCAGCTCACAGGGGTGTAAACACAAGGTATGGCCCCCAGACCCACAAAATTTTATGCACAATGAAGACTGTACAGAGCCTAAAGCTTCCCACTGTCAATGCCCAGTACATGCAGAAATGAAAGAACTCTTTTTAGAAGACTTGCAAAAAGGCACCAAACCTAAATTGTGCCAGAAAAAACTGTTCAAGCTTTACAATGCACAAAATGGTTCCTACCTCCCGTTCCAGATACGATTTAAGGGATTCTGTCTCATTTAACAGAGTAACGCTGCATTTGCCTCTAAAAAAAGAGAAACACATCTCATGAAAAAATACATCTTAAATGCTCGTGTGATTCACAAGATGGTATCACTGAAGTTGTACACAGAACTTGATCTTACATTGAAGAGCACTTGAAAAATAACAGTGTTGTGTGATTTTTTAATAAAATGGCAGAAAACAGTCATTACCTAATGTGTGTGGCTGGCAGAGATTCCAGCTGTCGTGAGAGAAACAACTCACGGTGTCGTAGCTGATGCTTCTGTTTCTCTGGTAAATCAACCATTTCTGGATTTTCCATCTCCTCTTCCATTTCTCCTAGTCATAAAGAGACAAAATTGATCAAGAACAAGACATGGATTGACTTTGAACAAGGCAGAATGACCTGCTCCAAAACCTTTGCTAAATAACAAACTTTGTAATCAGATTTAATGTAACGTTTTGGCCAACTGAACAATTACATGATTAGTACTCTTGAAATTATGCCTGTGAAGAATTTTATTTATTTACCACCACCATCAAATCAACCCCAGGCACACACAGGTCACACCAAGCTGGAAGGCACACAAATCTGCTACCAACAGAGGAGTTCTGGAGAGAGAGAAAGAGAGAGAGAGAGAGAGAGCTGCTTTTGGAGACCATCAGTGCATCAGATTCATCCGGTAGAAGCTGACACACGATGAGTGGGGCATACTGAAGTCTTTCCTCTTTGCCAGGCACAAGTTATCATAAACGCTAGTCCTCTTTCAGGACATCATACTGTCCCACGCCAGCTTTAACAGCTTCTGCAGGAAATGCCCACTGGAAAGGGCAGTTTATTTAATTAGTGTTATTTGGTACTCTCCTCACCCCAACCACAGCCACAGGATTAACTGGAATGTAACCAAGTGCCTGAGGCCACTCCTGCCACCCTGGTTACCCAACCCACACCACACACACCCAACTGCAGCACTCCTGCATTGCAGCAGCCAGGATCCACCACCTCTGCCTTGGAGCTATCCAATCTCCATCCAACCAGTTCTCAAACATACACCAAAGTAAATACATGAAATCCCACCCACACTGACATGCAACTGATCCCAAACATCTTCAAGCATCTTTCTTTTAGGAAATAAATTGTATGTTTTGTGTTTGTTAAGAAGTGTTCTGCCACTTACGCCAGCTAAAGCTGTAAAGTGCAAAATACTCAAAGAAAAAAAAATTCCAAAGATCCTCCATGACAAATGACTGAGAAAGAAGAGATCAGACTTTTCCCTTCTCTAAGAAATTGATGCAGTTACTTGTATTTTGCAAAACCACAGGCAAAGTTTCCCAGACTGTAGTAGAATAAGCTGTAAAAGCCTCATGCATGAATTGTAAAACTCTTAATTTTACAGCAGCATTACTCTAAAAGAGCAGACTTATGCCTCCAGCTTAATTCAACAGTTGTTGCCAAAAAACATTTCTAATGAGAAACACATACAGACACAGTTATGATTTATATACCCTTAAGATTAGTTAACTAAAATCCCCATAGTTATCCCAGAAATAAAGCAAACAAAAATCTCCATTTTATAAAACACTAAAATTGCATTAAGTTTTAAACAGGCCACCATTACACCAAAGGTGGTGACAAAAAATTATGTACCCTTCAGGTTGCCCACAATTTATCACCATTTTACTGCCCTGAAAAAAAGACCTGCAGTTTATTTGCTCATCAGGTAGGCTGCTCCAGCAAGGAAGGAAAAAAAGAGCAGCATAATTAAACCAGACTTCAACACACAATAGCTGCTACACCACATGAGCTGGTAACCATACAGCAGCATGTACTTAGGTTTTAATATTTTCCTGGGAACTAGAACACCAAATTTACATTTGTTGCACACTCTCATGGGTCTGCAATTTATTTACTGAAGTGGATTCTGTTTTAGTTGAAAATTAATATTGTGACTGCTATCCTACACTGTAAATATACCACAAACAATCTAACAAGTTCCAAGCTCATTTGCCTGAAAACTGAAGGATGCACAAAGGAAAGGGGAATTCATGCCTGTACTTACAGCAGCTTTTGGACATGACAGTAGTGCACGGTATAATGCAGGGAAAATACTACAAGGAGCAACCTAAAATAGTTTGTATCTTCGGTATATTTGATAGCCTACAGCTTTTAGAAATTACATTTTTCTAAAAAGTATGTCAACCCCTTTGTGGCAATGAAATCTACAGACAAAAGGAAAGCACCCAGCACAACCAAACTAATCCCAGGGACTGCATCCCTTCCGGTAGGCTTGCCTTCCAAGCAGTATTTTATTTATGTGTCTTGCTTTTGTAATAAAACACAGAAGGTGGAGAGCACACATGTTCTTATGGCAGCTCTGCTATGAACAGCTTCTCAAAACCAAAAAGCACAATACATTTCTTTTCAAAAACAGACAGACATTTCTACAGGTAACAAACATTTCCCTCACACACAGCAGTAAAACTGTCATAGCACCCCCAGACAGAGGCAGGAACATTCCAAGAAATAACAAACAAACACATCCATATGAACATTGTCCCTCCTTTTTCACAGCCATGATTTAACCCTGAAAAAAATTGACCTGATCAATGTACTGGGAACCAAGGGATGGAGGAGAGAATGACTGGAACCAGGACAGGAACCTCTCCCTCACTGAGGTCAGGCAAAAGCTGCTGGACAAAAAGCACCCAGCAGCACCCCACCCCCAGTAACAAAGAGCACCCAGTGGCACCTCACCCCCACTAACACCTCACCCAGACAGCTCAGGCTGAGTCAGACCATGAAGCACAACAGGGGCTGTCCCAGCCCCAGCTCCAGGACAAGTCTGACATATCTGCATTTCACCTTCCCACAGCTCACCCACTCACACTGACTGGAGCAAACACCACCATCAAGAATGGTGGCATCCGAGAAAAAACCTTTAAAAAAATAGAAACACATTTATAAAATATCCAAGAAACCTTTTCAGAAAGATTCGCCTGCATTCTTTACAGTACTGTGGAATAAGTGGTATGGGAATACAGGAGGTGCAGTACATTGGGACTTCAGTGCTCTCATAAAGCCTTACTTCAAATTAATCTTTCTGCTTGATAGATGTGCCTGTGCAGATTTGAAACTAAACATTTAATCTTAATACAAACAGTAATATATCAGCTATGCAGCAGTAGCCAGTGGAATGCTGCAAGAAGTGTATTAGATTAAGTATTATTTGATATTTAATGGCAGAATCATTAATAGCACATTAAGAAAGCTTGAAGATGACTTATATTAGGAACAAGAGATAGGCAGATTAGGCACAAACAGCAAGACTTGTGTGAAAGCTAACATATATGGGGAAAATAATTACAAAGAGTAAACTTTGAATTGGCAGGAGAAACCCAAGAGGCAGTAATTGTAATTTAAAATGACTGGGTGTGTGAGATGTGAAATTAAACATCAATATTTGCTAGACACGAGAAAGAATAGCAATTTGCTATAGATCAGATTTGGCTCTCCAGAGCATCAAAAGCAGAAAGCAGCAGCCCTTTCTCTGCATTTTGGGTGTCATACAAGTAGCTACATGACAGAATTCAGAAATGCACAAAGGTAAACAAGATACAGAAATCAGGTTTAGAGAGCAGACAAGGTTTACCAGCTTGGGAAACAGTCTGCAGTAACACAAAAATTAGTTAGCATAGTTATAACCAGCAAAAAAATGTAAAGAATAAAGAAAAAGAGTGGGGCCAAATCATTGGGAAACACAGTAAAACCAGTGGTACTGATCTGCACAATAGCTCCTTCGGCAGCAATGGAAGCTGCAACTCTGGCTGCTTTATCAGCTTAACTAAGAACCTTGGAGGAACATTCTAGAAATGCTGCATTTGAATAAATTAAAATACAACCCCAGGTTCCTTCTTCCAGGTTCAGTTTCAAATGGCTTGTATGAAGCTGTAGCCTTAATTCTTTTTTCTCTACAAAAAAGAGATATTGACTCATAGCTGTAGAAAACATGGAGAAAGTTTTAACAGGCAGGAATCCTTACAGCTTGACACTTGAGAAGGAGTTTGCCACATAATCAGTGTGGATCCCCTGCCACAAAGCTCTGGTGGTCATCTCTTGCAGCCATGGCCACTGTGTCAGGTAGCAAACAGACACTATTTTGGACACCTGCATCTTCCCTCACTGCACCACTCCCAAAGAGAGAAGACACAGTTCCCTCCTCTCAGCAACAATTGAGTCAAGGTGTCATTAGTGGATTTATGATTGGACTCCTCTTAAATCTGCATGTGTGGGGCTGGGAGAATATAGAGAAGGAGAATAAAATGGAAGAAATAAAAAGAGCTAATTCATGAAGCTTTGTCCAACTTCATTTAGATTGGTGTTATTTAAAATGTAAAAAAAATTCTCAATAAACTCCCTACCTGTTTAGGCACAGAGGTATCATGCAAACATCTATTTTCAGAAGCTTTGGTACTTCCAAAACCAAGCTGCCCTGTGTGCCAGAGCACCTGCTGAAAACCAACCATAAATCTGCCAATCCAGACAGTGCTATGTCAGTTCCCCAACCACTACCAACTGGTCAGTCATGGCTGCAAATACTGAAATAATTATGAAAAACTGTGTAAGACATTAAATAAAGAAAATACATAGTGACAGCATCCAACAAAAGGTTGAGGAGTGAAGTATCTTTCCCATTTCTCTTCCATCAAGTCCTGTCTGCAATCTTGTTTTCTAAGTCTCTCAGCAAGAACTAAAATCAGTGTCTTACTGGTGAAGCAAGTTCATTTCAGAAACAGTTGGAGAAACTCCCTAGAATAATCTGTGAGGTGATTAAAGAGGCTTATGAATAAAAAGCACTAACAATGCATGGAAGACATCATAGGGCTGAAAGATTTATAGGACAGCCCAGACAAGCTTTACATCATATGATAAAAATAGTAAGATCACAGATTAAATCCAAGAATCAGGTTACATACATCAGGTACCAATTTATAGTCACCAACTACAAAATAAGGCTCTTTCAACACATTTCTCTGTATACAGACTTAAGAGAACAGACAACATTTCAGACTTGCCTGTTTCAGATACCTGATGGATCGCCCAAGCTAAAGTGACCTTTTTTTTTTTTTAAACTTCAAAACATTGATTTCACAATTACATCTTTTTCTTTCCTTTACTGGAAGAATAAAAAAATAACAAAATATCCATAGAATTTTTTCATTCATGCTCTGGCTGTATCTCCCCACTGCTTAGCTCTCTCACTGCACTGATCTCAACAGTAGGTCTAAAATAAAGGCATCTTAAACAGAAGACTGTGTGAATCCAGAAATGTCTGCAGTCAGAAAGCTCCATTAATCAGCTGAACAAAGGCAGTTAAAAGATCAGCGATGCAGACACGTACATCTACTGCAAATGCATCAAAATGAGGCAACAGGAGACTTTATGGAAATGAACTCAAAGTCAGTGACAGTGTGCAATATCTGTACTAGAATCCTAACATCTATAAAATTTAATTTCATTATATCATGCAGAATGCTGATTTTTTTTTCAGAGTAAAGAACTAATGGCTGTCCAAAGAGCTTAATTTTGCTCTCTCTTCTGCCTTCTTATGAAGAACAGAAACCACAGAGCAGCACATCTATCTAAATAAATGGAAGTCATTCAGTAGGAATTTTATTCTGCACCAGAAAGAAAGATACTGGAGAAAATGCTAGTTACTAATGAAATTTACTCTAAGAGGCAGACTCAGTTGTCTCTGGTTGCTCTATTAATATGATTTTGCTATAGAAGAATTTTCCCATCTTTCAAACAACATATATGAACAATGAATTATTTGTCTGCATTACAAAAAAAACACTTAGATTTCTTATCACAAAGAGAAATCAGCATTTGCAGGTTCAAAGAACATTTATGTGGGTTCAAATTATTTTTCATTTTCGGTCTCAGCTCTGTGTTCCTGTGAACCCTTCCCACCTGCTTCCTTTACTGAACCTAGTGAAGTGAGACACAGATGAAGGAATCAATAGCCACGTTGTTTATGGTGAAGCTCCTATTGAGCTCCTCAGATAAAATGAATACTGCTGCACTGAAGAGATCTCAAAAAAGCTTCGCCTGCCATCACAATTCTGTGACACAGCAGACTCTCCCTCAACACCACGACCTCTTTCCACGGTATGGCTGCAATGGAGGGATTATGTGGACACACTACAACAGAAAATACTCAAATTTATCAGTAGTTTTGCTGCATCTTTTCCCCAATGGCATTAAAGCAGTGAGAACACAGCAAGGCATTATATTCCTTGCTAAAACTGAGTACCTGATTGAATCAATCCCCAGATCACTCTATTGATACACACACCAAGAAGCACATTAAAAGACAGTGATGCTTGCCAGCTAAATCACAGTTCTGACATGCCCATATCTGATTGCTTCCCTCTCATTTATAGATGTGCCCTGAATTACAAGGATTCATAAGGCCGTCCATGCTTTTTGCTAAATTTTAAGCAATCTGAACAGCTACACCTCACACAGTTCGCTGTTTACAAGAGAAAAACATTTTAGTTACTCCACTTGCTTCCCAACAAAAGGGCTTTAATTCAAAATTGTGATAGGAGAGTCTCAGATTTGCTGTTTTCAAAGTCTATTTACTGAGCATGTTCAGACAAAAGCTGTGTCACTGCAAGAAATATTATTAATATTGAAATTCAAAGAGAAATCCTGTTAGTCAGGTTTCAAGCTGGCCATGTTTCAAGTTGCTTTCCCATAATCAGTCTACCTGATTCCCTCATATAATGTTTGAGGGGTTTTTTAATATACAAACCAAACCAAGCAATTAATGAGAAGTTATACTCACAGGGAGAATACATTCTCTCATCCCAGAAATTAAAAAATTCATTTCTGTGGAGCAAATAAGATGTCTTTACTCAGCCCTAACTGAAACCTTCTGTCTTGTCCCCACCAAAATCCAACCATACACAAACGAGGTATTAAAAGGTTTAAGGAAAGGGGAAAACAAAACAAAACAAATAAAAAAGAGAGTCAGGTAGAAAGACAGAAAAGTCAGCCAAACAAGTAATGCAAATTGCTAAAGATGACTACAGAAAAAAATACATTTAAGATACTGGTACTTGAAATATCAAAGTCGTCCCCAGGTTGGACAATTCTGTGCAGAAGCAATGTCATTTAAACACAAAGCAGCTTACTTGCATGTTTGTCTGCCAGTACAATGAGCGTGCTGGAGATGTCTCTCCTCCTGTAGAAACACACCACCTTTGCTTCCACATTTCCATTGGCAGTCTGAAACAGGGAACACAAGAAAAAACTGATCCCTGACCAGGAACTTGATAAATTATTGGGAATTTTGCACAAGAGCTACACAGAGTCTGCTTTTAGCACCTCCAGCTGCACACATTACCTCACACACAAACTCCTGCATGATTCAGTCCAGGGTAGGGCAATTCCAGGCAGTTTGGCTCTGCCCTGGTAATGGTTCCTGAGGAATCACCACCTTTAAGTTACAGATGTTTCAAGCAGAGAAAACCACGCTCACCTGCCATTGCAATCTATTAACAAGTCACTTTGCTACTTTTGAGGTGATGCCTATATTAAACAGCACTCAAATGAATCTTTAAAAACCTAATTAAAAAACCTGTGAAAAATAACAGAATTCAGATCTAGGCTGTTCTCCAAACTCTACAGGGCAGGAGAAAGGCAAGAAAGAACGCAGCCATTGTTACTTTTGCAAAAGAAATGACATGAGATTCTCTGACAGCACTGGTGAGCTAAATAATGACCAACACACCAAAAAGTCATTACAGAAGGAGAACCAAAGAAGCTGCACCAGACAATAAACTCTTTTTGTATGCTGTCACTGAAATAAATTCAGAATTTTTGAAAGATTATTCACTTAATAACTCTTAAAATGAGATAGGTGATCAAATGTAAGATGGCATCTGTCAAACAGTGCAAGTGGCTTTTTACAAACTCTAGGGGAAATAAACCTACTGGTTTGTAACAGCCTCAGCCAATTTACTATCTCTAAAATCAAATCATGCAAAAGTAACTCAAGAGTTGAATCCTACAACTGAAGACTCTTTGAAAACCATAATGAAGGCACAGTTCCCAAAAGCAGAAGATACAAATTCCCTGCTAGGGAAGTCAGCAAAAAAGGGTAGTAAACCAGCAATGTGTCCACAAGGAAACAAAAATTTATGTACATGCTCATTCCTAAGATGGGAATGAACGAAAAATTTCAACTTTTCTAATACCAGTTTTCCTAACAGAAATAAAAAAAAAACAAAACACAGACATCACATACGTGCAAGGATATTTCCCTTAAAGACCAAAAGTTTTCACTAATTTCTCACAATTTCTACCTTCTTCTGGTAAATATAATTCAGAACTTTTAAATTTTGAGAAACTAAAATATAAAGGCAAGAACCATCTTGTTCAAACACAGACAGCTTTCATGTAAATTGATCTGGTTTATTTAATTGCCAAAATTTCATTTACACTCAGTTAAAAATAAACAAGCTAGGATTCATTTCAACCTGAAACATTCATTTTTAAAGTGTAGGTCAGAGAAATCACAGCTCAAGCAAGAGTTGCACCAAGATGGGGGATCCAGGTTGAAAGTTCATCTTTTTTTAAAGGTGAGGGGTAAAATGAAACTGAAGAGCAAGAGGGGAAAGCACTTTCCAGGAAAGTGATAACAAACCTGCACCCTGTAATGGACTGGAATACAGACAGTGATACCTCATGGATAGGGATCCACTGGGAACATTTTAAGAATTCACTCATGTTTCTTTAAGGCAAATGAGACTTAAAGATATTTCAGTAAAAGACCTCCATGGGGTGACCAAGGATGTCCTAGTACTCAGATTTTTATTGGTCATGAAATTGATACATTTTCTCTTCCAAATAACTGTTTGAGAATTACATGCTTTCCCATGACTGGTGGCTGTAGAAGAATACCTGATACCAGTCAGGTATCAGGTATTGCAAATACCAACCAAATTTGCAAATCCAAACCAGCAATGTGACATTCCTTCTGTAAGGGCTGCCCTACAGTTGGTGTTAAACCTGAACATATGGTGTATTTAGGATACAGCCACCGGCTTCAGAACCCTCTTCCCCTCTCAGCCAGGTCAAACTTCAGCTGCCTTCCCACACAGAAACCATCGTGCTTCCCTGCTCAATCCATGGAAAGGGAATTTGGCAGATCAAGTTCACTGGCCCAGAAGGACAATCAGCAAAGACAAAGTCTGAGCAAGCAGATCACAGCTGCAAACCTTTCTCCTGAGCAAGAGTCTCCCACAGGAAAAAACCAAAGTAAAGCTCTCCATAGGCAAACTCTTGTATATTCTTCATATCCAGTGATCCTGGCATGGAAGTGAAGAACTGCAGAAACCTGCCCTAAAGGTGGGCATCATCACCTTGAGAATGACATGCCACTGATACTCAGTTCTTTCATACCAAAGGAGAACAAAAGGTCTTAAAGCATTCCAGAAAATTATCAGAGAACAAATGTATTTTTAAGCTTCTAATTACCGCAGAACTGCTAAAGAATTGTTTTGATTTTAATCAATTCAAGCAGATCATAAATTCAATTAACTTCAAAGACTTGATGGAAAAAAATGTTTACCTTATTGAGCTCTTCTATTCTTCGTATCAAATAGGGGTTACTTGAAGAATTTTCGAAGTAGACATAATCTGACAAAAAGAAAAAAAGACTTTTTAAAATATGAACTGCTAAAAATCAAATCAAAACCTTTATAAGCCTGGAGAGCAAAGCATGTGATCTTCCTCCTCTCTCTGATCAGATTATTTCCACTTAGACCACACTGTTGTCTTTACTTGCTTCCTGTTCTTATCAAAATCCAGCCACTTTTCACCAGCAATATGTGATCTCTCTCTTCCCCTCCAGTTTACAAGCATGGCTCATTTACTTAGAACACATATAGTTTCTCTCTCTCATCTTTTACACTTATGTGATCCTAGAATGCCCTCAAATTTCCATATCGCTGCCCAGACTTATCAGCAATATCTGTATTTTGAGTGGGTTAAACATCTAAAGTTATAGGAAAAAAAACAAGTTCTTACCAAAGGTAGTGCCTTAAAAAAACCCAAACCAACCAACCAAGCAAACAAAAAAAAACCCCACCCACAAAGAAAACCCCACAAAAACAAAAAACCCCACCAAAAAAACAAAACACCACAGAAACATGCATGAGTGCCATATAAATTATTTGGTATTAGGGAACTCCAAGCTTCAGCACTCTCTAGGAAAACAGATGCTCATGAGTTCTGAATGAACTGGCCTGTCTCTCCTAGAAGCCCTAAGCCTGAACCGAGACAAAGAGGGACTGAATCCACCTCCTGCTGCTAAGGTGCTGACCTTGCACACAGATCTGACAATTCCTTCCAGGACTATCTAAGACGATTTCCCTGCAGACTTCCCAGCTCATTTGTGTTTGGAGGAAAACACCCGTAGCCCCCGGGCACACCTCAGGTGATCTTTTGCAATGCCTGCATTAGCACGATGCTCCAGGATGAGCTGGTGTTCAGCAGTGCTCAAACAGGGACAGCTCCTGAGGGTTACTCTCAATCCCCCTGAAATCCTTGTAAAAGGGCTGTGCAAAGCACAGATACTGCCCCCTCCTCCCCAGCCCAGAGGAAGGAAGACATCCCCCAAAGGTCTCTGCTCCTGGAAAAACTGCACCAGGAGAGTTAAGGGGACCCTTTCATCTCTGGGCTGACCAGAGAGACCTCAGGGCTTTTATCCATCACAGCCCTTCCACCTGCCCCGTGTAACACCACTCGAGCTGCAGACACACCTTTTTTCAGACTGCTGCTCACACCCGGTTATCCATAGGTCTCCCTGGATTTACAGACCCACCTACTTGCTGCATGGACACCAGAGCACAGCACTGACCACCGGGCAAACAACCCCAAGGAAGCTGCTCTTGCAAAAAAGAGCAAAAATCCCAAGTGCCCGCCTGCCCCTTCAGCGGGGCTGGCTGCCTTAGGAGCGATTCACTAACCAGGAATCCCAGGGGTTACAATCCCAAGAGCAACAATTCTTAACAAACCTATTTTCCAAGCTCTTGGCTTGCCAGAATGTGTGTTGTTGTCAAGCCACCTTGATAGTGAAGTGCCAGCCTGGTCTTGGTGGGAGTGACAAGTGAAGAGTTTCAATGGTTATGCTCAGCACGACTCTTGGGTTACCGAGCCACAGAGTGTAACCAGGGCTAAGAAGCACTGAAATAGCACACTCAATTTTTGATATTTTTGTGCATTCAGTGCTCCAGGCCTCTCAGGCTGATCCTCAGCCATCTTAACACACACCAACAAGCACCTGAGCGACGCCAAAACTTTACTCCCAGCTCCTAGAGTCAGTTCCTCTTAAATATCACATCCCTGCAGCCTTTAAACTGGTGGGAGGTCTCAAGTGAGGAACAGAATTTGGACAGCTGGCTTGTAGAAAACTTTGGGGGTTGGTATCAGAAATGGTTAAAACAACCAAGTAAGTAGATCCTAAATTTCAATTCCTAAACACTGGCTCTGTGCAGCACATCAAACAGGAAACAACAGGCTCAACATTATTATGACCAACTGTACCAGAAGTTACAAAACCAAACAGATATTTGGCAGCTTCAACAATAACAACTGCTGACTGAAATAAAAATGGTGGGCATTAAGCAATTTACTGATCAGCAGAGTAAAGAGAAATTATTTCTCCTACAGCTGAACCACCCACAACCTACAAGGGCACTGCAGCAGAGGATGTTGAAGCCTCAAGGTGCCTCTCCAAGCTCACTGGCCACTTCTCACTGGAAGGCTTCAACAAGTGAAGAAAGGATGAGCTCTTTCCCTCCAACCTTCCAATAATTCTTAAGACAACCAGCTACTTCTCACTTCAGGTACTTTGACTGAGGCAGATGCAAAAAACATTACTTTTTTTTGTAAGCACCGTGCCTGAAAATTATAAATTAAAACTAAAAATGTCAATTTATGTCTTGAAAATATAACCTTGACTTTAATCCCATGGGTTTCAGGTGGCTGTTACAAATGCTCCTAGTTGACAGCATTTTTAATCAGCTTTTTTGTGTGCATGTACACGCATATATTCTCAGAGACACATTTTATACCTCAAGTGAACATTAACTTCATTTTTTACGTAACTATAGTTTATTGATTGTAAAATCTGGCACGGATTTAAAGAAAGCTTATCACAGATGAATGGTTTACCAAAGAACAGCTGACAGTGGTATCCAACAGTACTGAATAATAAACCCCCATCACTGTCTTGGTCAGCAGCAGGAGCATCCCCAGACCCACAGTGTGTGACCAACAACTGCAGCCCAAGCTCACAGGAAGGAACCACCACGTTCTGCACGCTGCTGGCACCAAGGCAGAACCAAACCTGGCCCTCAGGATGCTCCAAGAGCTGACACATGACAGTGCACAGCTGCATTCCTGGGCCGCTGCTGATGACTTCACCATGCCAAATCCACAGTCCAGTATATCTCATCATCTCATCCATGTTTTAGACTAATTCCACAACTATGCTAAGCATTTCATCAGTATCCATGCAACTAATGGAGACCTATCTCCCATTGCTCAAATTACCTGGAAAAGGGCTTCTTCCTCTCTGCAAGTAATGCAGAGCACGCTGCAAACCACCTAACACAAAATAATGTGTATCAGAGGAAAGTGTCTGCATTTTTCATAAAGATTTTAAATAGTAGAACTAAAATTAAAATGCTATCTTGCACAGAGAATGGTCTGAATTCCTGTTCCACAGGTACAACATGGAAATTTTAAGTTCAACAAACCTCTCTCCAAACTGATGCTTGGGCTGGTGAGAACAGTTCTGAAACTCCACAAGCATCCAAGGCCAAGAAGACTGGTTTCCTGCACAGGAGGTTTAAAGGAGGCACACCACTACACTCCAAAACACTGCCTTTCTCCTTGAGTAGCTCTTCCACTTCACCTCCAGCTTCCCCCCATGCCATGGAAGTGCCCCCATTCTCATACTGCCTACCCAACTAATACGATTCCCAGTTTGCTTCAGGGCAGTGCCTACAGTTGCAGATGCCTGTGCACACACACACACAATAAAGAGAAACCTTCCACAGACTCCCAACAATCCAGCTGTCAATGGGAGATATCCTGTATGTGCACAGCTGCCAGGGGTCCTTACCCTGGGCTGAAAGGGGGATGGGGAAGGAGACAAAATTAGTCTCTAGACAACAGGGAGATACACATCTCAACTCCTACTAAGAACAGGATGGAAGACTTCACTAAAACGAAATATAAGGTCTAGGGACAGAAAGGTAGAGCCTGATAGCAAACAAAACAAGTCAGGCCCTTCAAACACAACGACTATCCTTGCTGATTTATTTGCTTTCCTACTTACAAAATTGAAGAAAAGGACTAGTCTAAAACTGTTCTGCATCCACAAGCATGACATGCCCCCTAACCACCATAAAAAGGACATGAAGGTAATCCCTCACCACCCAGCCTGAAGAGAGTTTCAACCCCATACCTTCACAACAGCTGTTGGCTTCAGCTCACCATCCCCGAATTAATCAGCCGTGCACCCATACCACGGCCCTAATTAATGGCATCACTCATGCATGCTACAGTTATCTGTGATCAGGCTACAACAATCACTGAGGAGTGTGGAAATACCAAAAGGCAGTAAGGACCATCACACAGATCATCACCCTCTGACAAACTCTAAATGTAGCTCTTCCCCTTGCCTGTGCTGTTATAGAGCAGAAGCACCCACATACAGAAATCTATGCAAAAAAGGGCTTTATATCCCATTATACTTTTTCTGAATATGCACAACATAACTTGCCAGAAAGCAATGCTGTGTTACACAGGTAATGACTGAACTGCTAGAACACACAGACACAAGTGCAGCAGCTAAAACTAGAATGACAGCCTACAGAGCACAGAAGATGAAAATTTTCCATGAAGGCAGTAAGATAACAGTTCTCTATTCACAATTAACATAACAGAATTTCTTTTTGCTCTCATATGCTTCTAAGACATTATTGCAAGACAGTTTCTTCCTCTGTCTTCATGTTCAGCTGTTGCTTATGTTTACATCAGTCCATGGAAAAGAAAATCAGGAAGGGGTACAGCAAAATAAATAACACACTCTGTCTAGAGGTCATATATTTATAAGATTAGACATGTCTGAGCTACCTAATAACCTTATAGGCTTTTAGGTGATCAAGTTGCAAAAATGCCCAAAAGTATTTTTATCCTTCCCAAGGCACACTTGCCTTTCAAGCTACAAGTGCTTTCTGAGGACTGAGCTGGCTGAGTATTCCCTCCCTCACCCCCCAGAAGTCTTACACAGTGAGTACTGCACCAGCCTAGAGATGTGCCCAGGATATCAGGGAGGCTGGAGCCCTCCTCTTCCCACACTCACTGCCACTGCTGGGTACAATCTGCAATTCCAGACACGAGATAAAGAAGCAACTTCACAGTTGTAACTATTTCCCCTCCCCAACCCACAAAGCTGCTACCCTAAATTAGAGATGAGCATCAAGAGAGTGCATAAACTTCTGATGACCTGCTTATTTTATGACTTCTTTTACAGGAAATATATGGCTCCTCATACTTTGGGCTCTCCAGCTTTGGGCCAGTTTGCTTCATTAAGTTCCAGTGTTCAAATTATTCACCAGCTTTGTCCCTAAACTGTCAATCATTTTACATTCTGGATAATACAATTCCTCTTGGTATGAAAGAGGAGGTTGGAGAGGCAACCCTACAAGTCCTGCAATCTCACCTGGCAGAGCCCAAGTCCTACTGCTTCTGGCTCTTCAAAAAGCAGCAACAGCCCCAGCAGCAGTCACCCAATGAAATGTTTAGTTACAGAGCAGAGTTTCAATAGAGAAAGCCTCACCAGCACAGTATTTTCATTAGCAGAAAGGCAAAACTGAAACAGTTCTTTCTATTGCAAAAGGAACTATGGGGTCTAATACATCTGGCAATACACACAAACCAGGTATTTACAAATTAATGTCTTTCACAGATCAACAAAGGTATTAAAGATATACTGTCAGCACGGGCTCAATTTGTATTTACAGGACAGCAGTATCTGTGGCTACTGTATGCACTGGATGCATCGAGCTGAGGATGAGGCAGCACATGCTATGGGAAACACCAGCACTACCACCCAACTCCTTAAAAGAGATGTGTAAATACCTGTAGCCAGCTAGCGAGGGACATGGCAAAAGCAAACATTCCCCCTCCACACAGTTCACAGCAAACCATCACTAAATTTAGCAAGGATAAGTTGAAGTACCCCAGTTAAATCAAGCCAGCTTTGCTCTGTTTCTTGAGCAAGAATTATCTACACATTCACAAGGTAAACAAAATGTTCATGTTATATTTTCTTCCAAATGTGCAGAATGAGAAAGGGACAGCCAATGTTACTTGGCTGTTTTGAAATGTAACCTATGGATCACTTTTTCTGACAGGCCTCCAAAAGGCCAGGTTCAATATTAGCCAAAACATAAGTCAAAGGAAAAGCAATTCATGGCAAGATCCATGTAATAGGACAAAAGGTTATGCACAGGCCTATAAAAAAAGTTGATACAGTTGTTTATCATGCCAGGTCTTATAGCAAGAGTTATTGCAACAACAAAAAAAACCTTCACCAAAACACCAAACTCTGAAGGACCTGTAATAGCTATAAACAAAACCTAAAGTACCTTCCATACAGAAATCTGTTCAAGGTAAGACATAACCTATATTTTTGAAGTTAGAAGAAAAATAAACCGAAGTTAATGACATGCAACTTGCTTGGACAAACTATTGATTGCTTGATCCATTTTAAACTCTGAAACATTATGATATTTGGAATTTTCCAGATGTCTTCTGCTCTTTGTTTTTTATCATGTCAAGGGAGGGGGTAAGAAAAATTCCTGTCCAGCCATCTAGTATCATTTTTTTGCCTGATTCTTAGTGAAACAAGGTTTATGCAACTCCATTATTCATGCATTAGTTCTTCCCTATTAACTCCTGAACCCTTTGTTCAGACATTTCACAAATGGACAGAAGTCTCAAAGATAATTAAGTTCTGATCATTGTTCCCTATATAAAAGACATAGACACAAAAACTACAAGTGAGAAAGGTAAGACAGAGATATTAAATGGTTCCTGTTTCAGAAACAATTAATAGACTGGGTTTTAAAGCAAATCACTGGAGATTCCACAGTGTTTGGAGGAATTATCAGAAGTCCTTGCATTCTGATGCACCTCTCAACTCCCCTATTGTCAGTGCTGCTCAAGGCAGGTCCTGGGCTCAATTAACTTCTAACCTGATTCACAATGGCCAGGTGTGCTCCCAAATATTTCCCCTCTCTGCCAGGGAAGGAGGCAGGTATTCTGCCTCACAGCAATCACCTAGGGACAGAAGATCTCAGCTCTGCATGAGGCCCAAAGCTCATACAGGTGGTACCTTTCCCAGTAAAAGTGTATAATTCCCAAGTAGGGGGAACAGAAGAAAGGGAAGAACCACCTCATGGAAGAAAACCCACAACTTCTGGATTGTCAATATCCTTATTTCTGTTCCTCGCAGCACTGTTGGCTGTTTTCACTTACAGACATCTATGGAAAAAAAACAAAGGACAGGAGTGTGCTGGTGCTTTTGACAAAGAGATTATGGGTGCCAGCTGTACTTCATGGGTCAGTCATAGGTAAGAACTGTGCCATACTAGAGTAACTGCTACTAGGGATGCCACCCCAAAGGAGACAAAAAGTCTGTACAAAAAGATTAGAAAAGAAACTGCAAGAATCCTAGAAATAAAATTAAGCCTCCAAAGCACTACCCTGAGGACAAAGAAGCAATTTTACTGTTAGAAATCAATTATATGGCAGTTCAAGAAAACCAATTTCAATTAATCCACTGCCAATATTCCAGCTATAACTAAGGCACATTTGCATGTGGCACTGACACTTCAGGTTCACTGAGTCAACTCCCTCCAGCTTCCTCCAGGACAAACCTATGCTAAACATTCCTAGAGAACAACTTCTTTTATTCTGTGCTTTACAGGAGACATGGAAGCACAATTTGAAGGCCTCTGGACACAAAGCCTCTTCTGCCACTTCAGTTCCCAAGAATGTAGCCATACAAACATTTTCTGCAGCAGCAAAGTTGTGAGCCTATGCAATTTCAGCTGCATCCAGTGCCATTCTTTGTGCGTCAATACCATGGAAATAGTTCAGGCTTAAAAAAAGAAAAACCTTTCCCCAAAGGCATGTTGTAAGGGAAGGGCCAGGATGGTCTAATTTACAGAAGAGTCACTTGAGCAGACAGAGAAACTAGTGAGAGTTCCTTAAATCATGGGGGAGTATTTGGAGGGGGTAGGGGGAATGGAAGAGGAGTATCCTCAAGCTACACCCTAACAAAAATCACCATCTGTAGCAGCCAAGAAAACAGCCTGTTCCATTGTAATTGTCATTGCTAAGGACAGATAAGAAAAGCATTCTTTTCCAAAAGATATTTAGGCAGCAAAGAAGATGACAAGAAACTAGCATTGTGTTCCCTGCAAGAATCTGGAGAGTTGCAAAACAAGAACCTCTGTAGTACTCAAGACACCAAGTTTAGCATCACCTCGAGAAAAAAAACAAACTAAAAAAAGTTGTGTTTCTTGTTCGGTTTGCTTGCTTCTTTAAAGGCAACACTGAACTTCAGTTTGTCAACGTGAACTAACTGCTTAGGCCATGGTATGACAATATATTAAGTCCAAAGGTAGGGCTTTCAGTGCCAGATCAGAAACATCACGGCTTCACAATGCAAAACACGGACAAAGTGTAAACTCCTGCCAGCGTTTCTGCAGATGTTTCTTCAAACAAGAGTGCCAGTGAAGCTGATTCATCCTCCACCCTCTCATACCACCCCCTCAAATTGTGACAGCCTCTCCCTGGATGGCAGGAGGCCTGCACATGGTAAACACAGTTAGGCACTCACATGGGTCAAAAAACTGTCTCCAACCAAACCAAGCCCTGCCCAGCTCCACCGCACAGCCTGGCAAAGGAAGGAGAGAACAGCTACAACTGCTTCAATGGACACCCTACCAAAAGAAACATCCACTCAAGAAACTGTCTCACTTGGCTGGTTCAAATTTGCTCAGATGTTGACAACTTAACTCTGTAAGGACAAGCCCTGTGCTAAATCAGGAATCATCTGTTCACACCACACTAACTTTATGCTTGGTCAAGTGTCATCTGTCCTCCTACATCTTGCATGAAAGCGTAAAGTCCCCAAATTAATCAGAGCACACTGTGTGCAATTGAACAGAAACGTTACCATGGGCCACATCTGACACATGATCTGGGAGTGCACAGAACCAGAGCCACAGAAGCCCAGGCACCATGAAGACTCAACAGCTTGCAAGCAACACACGTGTAAAGGACTGGAGAAGCCCAAGTCTTTCCTCCACTTGCAAACTCACTTTAAAGCCACCAACTAACTTCTTTGCTTTGCTTCACTGATCAATGCCAAGTAAAAATTTCACAAATGCTTCTCCTTCCTAAAGGTGGTCCAGCCAAAGAGTTGGAAGAGAAGAACATGTGAATACCTTCTTTGAGGCTGGGCTACAGCCCAAAAGCTTGACTAGTACTTTGCAGAACCTTCCAGATTTGATTTCACAAATAAAGAGGGGACATTCCAGACCTTCAAAGACACTCTGAAGCAGGGCCTCTTTGTATACTGGATTTATGGTGGTGAGCTCCAAAGACCCAGAACCATAGTATCTTACAGGAGCACCTCTCCCAACAGCTCCCGTTACCCAAACCTCATGGGAAACTAAGGCAAAGCAGCTGCAGGGCTTGCTCCCTTACCTGCTTGGGGATTAGAAAAAAAAAAAAGTGCTTGGAAAGCAACAAGATAGTGTGTAAAAAACACCTTACTTGGTGCAGAAGTAACACGGATTTCACAGGTTACTTTTTGCCAGCAGATGCCCAGAACTACCAGAAGCCAGTCTCCAACAGTTCATACCTTTGTTTTCAAGCGACCCCAAACTGCTCAGGAGTGGTTTATAAATCAAAGTAAAAACAGTAACAGCAAGCATCTCATTCTCTCCTCATCCTACTGGGGAGACTAGGCACTCCATGTCCTTACAGAAATCAGGACGATTAAACAGGAAAAGTTGCTTGAAAAAAACTGGATGCAAGTGAAAGGAACATTCTGACATTCACCAAATCCAACTAGTTAAACAAAACAAGTTTTAAAAGTCCTTTTTCCACACTTTTTAATCAAGTGCCTTTTCTTCACCATCACTGAAAGGCAAAACACCAAGGAGCAAAACAGGCACTGCCAAGGAGTGCCCAGCCACTCCCCAGACCTCCAGCGGGGCCCCCGGCCCAGCCCTCCCAGAACGCTGCCCTGGCACAGCCTCCCACCCACCAGCCCAGGAACAGCCTCAACTCACCCACAGAGCAGAAACAAACTTAGTCCTGTCACTCCATTGTGCCAGCTGCAAATGGCTTGCAGCTTTTACAAATCCAGAGCTGTCACAGCTCTAGCCCCCAACACACCGAAGCTGGCTGACAGCACTCTCCCCCATGCAGCATTTCCCAATAAAAGGCTAACCAATGCTGAAGCAGTCTGATATGGGGAGAGGAGAAAGGGCAGGGAAGGAAAGGAAGACTGCAAAACATGTGAGATAAACTTGTGTAACTAGAAACAATGAAAGGAAAAGATGAAAAAACCCACTGCCTAACTATTGCTGAAAGGTGATAAGCTAGAAGCTGTCCTAAATTTATTAGGGCAAATGACTGCAGAAGCCTATTAGTAATTTTCAAGAATAAACTCTCATTTTTATCTTTCCAGGTTATTTAATGCCTCTCTACTAAACCCATTCCCAGCTCAGGTTACCTGCAAAGTTAGAAAACAAAAACCCAGCAAGCACAACCAAAACAAGGATATTGCACAGGAAGCCCTCCTGTCACCCTAAACACATAAACACATACACACTCACAGCAAACCAAGGGGACAGGAGAAGGTTTACAAGTGATCCTGCAGTTAAATGATCTGAATTGGCTCCAGATTCGGACTCCAGCAACATGTTCTATGCAAGCTTCCTTAACAGCCCTCAGTTCTTTACCAGGAAAGCTCAAACAATTATTATTGACATTATTGTCATGTCAAGAGGACTGATGCACCATCCCTGTGCTCAGAGCTCTCTGGCAGCACTAAGGAAGCCAAGAGCTGTAGGCTGGATGCCAAGGGGGAGTAGGGAATGGGATGGGGGCAGGTCAAACCACAGTCCCCAGCCACGCATTCACAGCACCCTATGGTAGCAGAGAGATGATGTCATATTGCCATTCTTAAAAACTGTGGGGACTACACTGATAAAAGAAAGATGTGTGACTGCAGCACAGACAGGCAGACACACCACCACCAGCTATAAAGTAGTAGCCAGTAAATTCTGGAGCTTAAGCCTCCAGCACACTGGAATAAAGCTGCTGTGAACCTTGGGTGCCCACGTCAGGCACTGTGGGTCATCACTTCCCTCACTTCAAAGGTATTAGATGCAGCAAGTACCTCTATGCTTAACTGACTTGTGATCAGATCTCCCAATGCCATTTAAACATACCTTAAACGTACCACAGACTGAAAAAAGTGCTAATTTTGTAGCTAAGCATGCCCCCAAACAAGAGGGTAACCCGTAAAAGTCAAAAACACATAAAAGACTCCATCTGAAAGTATTATCTGACATTTATCTCAGCAAAAGTGTTGTCTTTAGTAGTTTTTCCTCCATCCTTCCTATCCGTTCTTTCCCCATCCCCTTGTTCACTGCCCTCCCACTGAGCCCATTCAGCTGTTCACACAGTCCCACAGTGAACCAGATTGAGTAGCTGATGCAAGATTAAAAATAATCCAGGAAAAAACAAAAAGTGAGGAGGAGGGAGGTGGAAAAAATTAAGTTGCTCAAATCAGTGCAAGATGAAAACGCAAAAAATCATTGTTTCACTGCATCAAGGGAAGGCCATAGGGTCATAAACCTGCAGTGGGGCTCAGTCAACTGCCAGCACTAACGGAGTACGTGTCACACCAGAGTTAAACTCTCCCGAAGAAGGTGGAGACAGAATACCTGCTGGAAAGTCTCTTGATACCAAGATGACCTGTTCCCTTCCAGGCAGCTGACACAGCACTCTCCTGAAAGCAGAGCCTGGCACTAGCTAGAACAATGAATATGTCTCTCCCACATGCATTTTTTCATCAGAGGCCCCAAATTCCAGCTCAGAGGTCCCAAGCTTCTCCGATCTGGTGTTTATGCAACATTCCCATACAGTCTGTGATCGTGCAGGCTGCCAGTCCTCTCCATGAAGAGGCAAACCAGCCCACCATGACTCCTTCCAAGTGAAAGCAGTCCACTTTCTTTGTGCTGCCATTTGTTTCATGGCTGTACAGCAGCTGTTAAGAAAATCTTCACTTCTGCTATACCAGAGGCAGGCAATTCCAGAGTTTCCTACAGACCAACAACTAAGATCCCCCATTTCATTTTGGAATTTGATACCCTGGCATTCTTCCCCACACATTTCCAAAGTTTTACATCCCCCCTGAACTATGCTAGCTTGTGACAGTCCCATTTGTATTGGAAACCAACTCTCTTCCCATCAGAAACCTACCAGGAGAAACTTGGCAGGATCCAGCAGAGCCAGCTGCTCTCTCCAAACAACTGGATGCCACCAGCCAACTTACCCAGAGAGCCTGACAACCATTCCAGGGGCAGCTCCTAAGCCCCCCAGCATGGTCACTCTGCTTCTCACACAAAGGGGAAGACTCCAGCCCCCACAGCACAGGCTGCTCAGCTCCTCTACCCAGGAACACACGAAGAGAACAACACACTTCATGTCCATCTGGTGTCAACCCACCACCGGCTTCTGGAAACAGCAATTCATGGTGCTTCATGCCCAGGCCTAAAGCAGTGACCATCCTTTCTGAGTGAACAGAGACTTCCAGGAGCAGTATTGATCTGTAGTGAGCAAGCTGCTTTTGGCAGCTGTTAGGTCTGGAGTTCATGCAGCACATCCGGTAGTCACAAGTGTAATAAGAGATTATCTGCTGAGTGTTTGTCTTCCAGTGGGAAGTGTATGAAATGACTGTGCACAAATCCCATCCCAGATTTAATCCTGCCCTGGAGTTCACATACAACTTCAGTGCACAAAACCATTAGTGGGAGATAGGAGCACCAGAGGTCAGAAACAATTCGATAACACACACTTCTGGGCTCAGGCTGAACAGAGCTCTCACACAGAAACAGCTGCATCCATCCATATGTTGATCTTGGTAATACATCAAATCAAGACTTCATCCATATGGACCATAACAGAGCACTGCAACCCTGGCTATCAGCCAGCTGCCTTGCCCTCTGCCCAGAAAGGCTATGGAGCAAATCCTGGGCAACATTTCCAAGTGCAGGAAGGACAAAAAGGTAACTGAGACCAGCCGAAATGGATATTCCAAAGGCAAATCCCACCTGACCAACATGACTCCCCCATCTGGGATGAAGTTGGCTCTGTGGCTGAGGGGAGAGCAGGGGGTGTTGGACACCTTGACTTATGTCAAAGGCCCTGTTAAGCCTCCCACAGCATCCTTCAAACAAAAATGCTTGAAAAACTGGATGATAAAGGTAGGGGGAAAACTAACATCAGGTTTAAAGGATCACAACCAGCAGTTGCAACCTCCACTGGGCTGCTGGTTACTATGACATCCCTCAAGGATCAGCCAGCCCTGCTTAGAAACAGGGATAGGGTGAGGGATAACGGGAAGGGGGACCCCAGCTGGAACAAGAGAAAATCCATCTAGGCACACGGAAACAAATATTTTCTATAAGCATGGTCGAGCACTGGATAGGGCCCAAAGTAAGGGTGGCATCACCATTCTTAGAGCCTGGGATGGATTCAGCCCTGAGCACTCGGATCTACCAGGAGATTTTTCTAGCAGGAGGTCAATATAGAGACCTCCAGAGGTGCTTTCCCACCTTCTATGGGATCCACAGTACAGATTTAGCCATACAAAATGCTAAGAGATGACACTCCCCACAAGACTTGGCCATTCAATGCTGAACAAAAATTTCCAGGAAACTATTCCCTTCACAAGTCACACCAGGGTGAATTTCCACAACTCATCTTGCCTATCATCCTACTCTCAGCACCCCCAAACCAACATAATGCTACAGGCACACTATCAGCTTGGGCAACCCAAGACACAAAGCTGGGACAGCCAAGAGTCAGCTCTCATACCTCTGTGAAACCAGGTGCAACCAGAAAAAAAGTACAAACACGACAAAAGCAGCTGCATTTTTCAAAAAGTAAGGGTAGGCCAGAAGAGCAGAAAGAACAGAAAGTAGTTGTTGATGGAGAGCAGCCAGACAGGATGGCTTGGCCACCTTCACTATATTTTTTCTCTTGTTTACTTTACTTTGGTTTTGCAGAACTCCACAAGAAACAGGACATTTTGAAAAGGAGGGAACTCCACAAAAACATATTCCTGTACAGCCTATAGTCCTGGGGAGAAGGAAGCTCCAAAGAACAGCTTTTATGAAGGAAAATGGCTGAGCACAAATTCATGCCAGACCACCCTCAGTTTATGTTCCATAAAACACGGTCCCAAACCCCGTTGCCTCTCCTTTCTCTTCACGTGAGCCAAAACAAAGGACAATCAGACAGGAGCACAACCCTGAACAGAAGACTAATGGGAAAGCACACAACAAAACAGCAAGAGTGGAAGGGGAGGCCAAGATCTGCAGGACGTGCCTCACAGCAGCCCCCTGGTCCACCAGCAGCCTCTGCCCATCTTTGTGCTCCTTATCGCAGCAACTCCTCCTGGGTCCCCACCCCGAGAACCTCGCATGACCCCCCATGCGAGCAGCCTCTCCGCGCCGGGCCCATCCCGGGGCCCGGCCCCATGGCTGCTCTGCTCCAGCCCCGCTCACCCATCCCACCCTGCCCCGGTCCCGCATCTGCCCCAGCCGCCGAGCGCCCACCGCCTCGAGCCTCGCACGCTTGGTTCTCCCCGCACCTTCGTGCTCCGTGTGGCCCCACGCGGCTGCCCCCCCTCCCTGGGCCATCCCGCTGCGCCCCCCGCCCCGGCTCCCCCAGCCCCGGGCACGGCGCCCCAGCTCGCCCCGCGCCGGGCCCCGCAGCCCTCACCCCGCGTAACCCCACGGCGGGCGGGCCTCCCTCCCCCGGGCAGCCCCCAGGCCCCTGCCCCGCGCCCGCCGCCCCCTCCCGGGCCGCCCCGGCCCCCGCCCCGGGCCTGCCCCGCCGGGCCCCGAGCGCCGGCCGCGCGCGGGAAGCAGCACGGGGCGGGCGGCGCCGCCGCGGCCGCTCTTACCTCCGACCCGGTACATGTTGGCGGCCATGCCCGCGACCGGGCCGGGTGCGGGGCGCGGGCCGCTCGCCGCTCCCGCCGCCGCCGCCTCCAGGTGCCGGATCCGCTGGAAAATGGAGGCTGGAGCGGGCAGCGGGGGAGGGGAGCGGGGGAATTAAAGGGGCCGCGCCGGCGGACGGGGAGGGAGCGAGGCGGAGGGCGGGGCGGCGGCCCGGACCCGGCGGCGGCGGCGGCGGGGGCGGCGGGAGGGAGGGAAGGAAGGAGGGAAGGAGGGAAGGAAGGAGGGAGGAAGGGAGGGAGGGAGGGAAGGAAGGAAGGAAGGAAGGAGAGAGGGAGGGGAACGAGCCAGAGCCGCCCGCCCGCGGCGTGTGAGGGCGGCGCTACGGCCTGCGAGGGGAGGGACGGGACGGGAGCGAGCGGCACGGCCTCCACACACAGCCTGTCCTTGCACACGCACGCGGCCTGTCCTCACACACACACACACCAACCGCCTGTGCACACCTGTGGCACACACACACTGACCGCCTGTGCACACCACAGTGACACATACACACTGCCTGTGCACACCTGTGGCACACACACACTGACCACTTGTGCACGCCTGTAGCACACACACACACACACTGACCAGCTATCCTCACACACATACACAGACTGACTGCCTGTGCACACTTGTGGCGCACACAGTGACCGCCTGTGCACACCTGTGGCACACACACACACAGACTGACCGCCTGTGCACACCTGTGGCACACACACACAGACTGACCGCCTGTGCACACCACTGTGACACACACACAGACTGACCGCCTGTGCACACCTGTGGCACACACGCACACACTGACCGCCTGTGCACACCTGTGGCACACACACACACTGACAGCCTATGCACATGTGTGGCACACACACAGACTGACCTCCTGTGCACACCATAGGGACACACAAACACGCTGACCGCCTGTGCACACCACAGTGACACACACAAACAAACACACACACACAGTGACTGCCTGTCCACACCCGTGGCACACACACACACAGTGACTGCCTGTGCACACCTGTGGCACACACACACACAGTGACCGCCTGTGCACACATGTGGCACACACACACACACCGACCGCCTGTGCACACCTGTGGCACACACTGACTGCCTGTACACACACATGACACCCCTACCCTCACATAACCCTCCTCACGCAGCTCTCTGGGCCCCACAGAGGCTCTGCTCTCCTCATGCACCTGCCCTGATGTGGCATGGGCAGCCCTACACACACTGTGGAGACTGTCCTCAGGTACACACTGACACACACACACACAGTGGAGACTGTCCTCAGGCACACACTGACACACACACCACCTGTGCTCACACGTGTGTGCCTGTACTCACAGTCTGTCTCATTCACTGGTATTCACACACAGCCTCCATCATGTACAGGCACCACTGGTATTTTTGGACAGCCCTCAACACTGCCTTGTTCACACACACACACACACACACACACACACACACACACACACACACACACACAAAGAATCTTCCTCACACACACCCAGCTGCCACAGGCCATGCACAGCCAGGGCAGGAACAGGAACAGGAACAGGAGGCCCCTGCACGGACATAGCCCTCCTGGTGCACACCTCTCCTGCTCACACCTACACCCGCGTGCTTCCCACACACATCCCTCCCACCCTACACACCCCTCCTGCTCACACTCCCCACTCCTGCACTGTCCCACTTGGGTCCTCTCTGTGCTTGTGTCCCCCACTGCCACGCTGGGGCTTTCCTCCCTCCTCAGGGGTCAGCCTGAGAGGTGAAATGATGCCTTTAGCTTTCCCTTGCCCACTGACCTGTGGGTGTCACTGGTCCTGGGCACACCAGGGCTGCACTGCACAGGTACCTCCCTTCTTCAGTCCTGCACAGTTCCTGTCCAGGTGTCTCCTCAGCAGCCCTGCAGTGGTTATACAGTTGTTGATCAGCTGTCAGCTCCAGATCATTCTGTAAAACTTGCACATTGCCACTGCCACTTCCTCTCCTACAGGAACTGGCTGATGCCAAAACACACCCCAAGAAACCACCATTCTGCGTACAGAACACCTTTACAGCAGGTCCCGCAGCCGGAGCTGACAAAGTGCAGCAGTGAAGGCGACAGACCATCCCCCCAAGGACTTCTCCATGCACGTGGCCAAGGGTAGATGGTGAAGCTCAGTGAAAAGCTGCCCCTCTGATGGCCAGTAGAAGCAGACCTGGAGCACTGCTCCCCTCTCAGGCAAGGCAGGATGACTACCCTTGGCTCCAGCACAGAGCTCAAGGGTCACCTGGTGTTACCCAAACCAGGTGACACCCCAGGACCTCTCCACACAGTCACACAGATGAGGATGGCCAAAAAATATCTGTCATGAAACTCTTTGCTGGAGTATGTGATCAATAGTGCAGTCATACCTTTTACTGGATATGGGCTAGGCAGAGCTGCTGCCTGCACTCTAAACACGCTTCTCACAAAGTACTGATACACCTACATAAGACTGCCCAAAATACATATATTTTTCAGAAAGAACAGGGCTTAAAATTTGCTTTGTGTGTTAGGAAAACAACCCTAATCACCAAATTTCTGACAGTCCTCAGATCCCAGGAGGGCACAGGGCTCTGCTTTTATGTTCCCACTGTGCACGAGGAGCACGGCTGAGTGAGGAAAACACTTCTGGGGGTGAAAATCGGTCAGCCAAAAAAGGTCAGTGCGCCGGGGAGCAGGGCTGTGATATTTCCTCCTTCCCGAGGCACCGGGGGAGCGCGTGCCGGCACAGGCGCCGGGCATGCCGCAGGACACGAGGGCCGGTCCCCCCAGGCTGCTGCTGCAGCCGCTCTGCCGAGCTCAAAATAATCCAGCAGGACACAGAAAAATTATCCAGAACAAATATTTACAAATCGCATCCCAGCACTCTCGGTAGCTGCACACAGAGAAGTGGACAGTCACACGGCGTTGATTACTTTTTCCAAATGCTAAATCGTGTTTTAAACGATAGCGAGAAAAACGTGTTGGATCTTCCCTGCTGTTCCTCTTCCAGGTTAAGCAACAGCTGTGGTCAGGGCCAGGGTGTTGTGCAGTTGGAGGGAGGCGAGCTGGAGCTGCCACACTCAGCCTGGGAAGGAGCAAGCTCCTGCAATGCCCCATCTCCCACCACCAAACCCCACTCCCACGAGTGCCACCAACTCCCACCGTGCAAACCCAGACCTCCCAGAAGGCTTTTGGTGCATCCTGGCAGGGCAGCACTTGCATTTGACACCTCTCCCATGGTAGTGAAGGTCTGAGCACAAGGTGTGAGAAAGGCCCAGACCTGCAAAAGAAAGATGCCAGTGCTTTGAGAGCCTAGGTTGCCTGGCAGAAATTCATCTGTCCCAGTGCATGTGAATGAGGGAGGCTCTCCAGGCCCATTGCATGCAACCTGCTACACTCTGACCCAAAGTCATTCTTGTTCCACCCAGCCCTCATTTCTTTCTCCTCTTTTCCAGGCAAGAGCAGAGTGTGCCAAGGGCACTTGGGTTGGTGCTCTCCCTGCTGATGTGGGGCTCATCCTCTGCTTCCCCCAGCAGCACACAAGCCTTCCCACCACCCCAGGCCTCTCCACTCACACCCATATTCACTTGCTGAGACAAATTCCTCCACGGGTTCTAAAATGTGTTGCTCAGGATGTGCCTCTTTCATAGAGCCAGGCCATCAGTGCAAGTTTACAGCTGAACCTGTGCAGAAAATACACAGCCAGAACACAGCCTTCACATGTTTGTCTCCCCCAGCTCTCCCATGGTGCCCCCCCATTTCACCACAGCCATTTCACCACCCCCTCCGTGGCCTTAGGTGCTGTTTCTGCACTCCAGAGTACTGATCTTGCCCTCTCCTGAGCTACCCCCATTCCTCCTACCTGGAATGATCCAATGCTTGCTCTGTGCCACCATGTGTGGGCTTTGTGTCCCCTCTTCCAGCAAAGGGCTTGGGCCATAAATGCATCTGCACCTGGCCGCGCCACGCAGAGCATCTGAGCTGTCCACAGAGACACGTGTCCCTTGAGAGCAGCCTGGCCTGCTCTGAGGGGCTCCCTTCACCCCAGCTCTTTGCTCCACCAGCTGTCACCCCTCCACCCCTCACCCTCGGGTCAGGACAGCGTGAGGATACAGGCTGTTCCAGCACAGCATTCCCATTTCTGCCTCCAGCATCCTGCATCCTAAGGACCATAGCCATAGGCCCATTTCTCACAATTTCTTCTTCACCTTCCTTCCTCAAAACAACAGCTTAGGTCCCCTCTTTCCTTCCTCTCTTCACCTTCTGACTCCCCAGCACCAAGCCCAAGTTCTTGGAATCCCACACATCCCTGTCCATCCTACAGTCCTCCCAGGAGCACACACAGCTTCAGGCTCCCACAGCCTCAGTGTTCCCCCCAAGATGCCCCCTTGGTACCCCAACACCACTGTGTCCATCCAATGCAGCCCCCAGATGAGAAACAGGCACCAGCCTGGTCTTTCCCTGCTGAGCAGAGGTGAGGACTGAGTGCTGGAGACGGCTGTCATATCCAGGAGAGCTGCAGGAGCTTGAGCAGATCCTTCTGGGAGAGGAGGCAGCTAGGAGAGCAGCAGGGCTGCAAAAACTACAGGAGGGCTCGGTGCTGGGAAGGACGTGCCAATCCACCAGCTCTGCCCTGGAAGTGGCAGCTGGATAAATAACACAAGAGAATCCCCAGGGCAGAAAGCCATGCTGCTGTTTCCTCCTGCAAACAACTGCCCTGGGCATGCCAGAGCAGCCCCTGCTGAGAGACGACTCAGGGGACGGGTGTGTGCTTTCATGTCCAGTTTTATTAGTGTTGCATTAGTACCATAAAATAGTTGACGAGGTCGAGCACGTTGCAGTTTGTTCCAAAAAAAAGGCTATTTACATTTAATCTGTCTTCATAAAAAACAACCCTAGAACCCAAACAATACAACAATGAAACAGATGGACAGCTCGGGAATCTACACAGTGGTAACTTCCCCTCTCATGCCGCGGTCCGGACAAGCCTGGTGGCACGCAGCCCCGGAATTCAGGCGCTTCCCCACGGCTGGGGCACGTCCAGAGCCAGGCAGGCCACACTCCAGCCACTGTCCAGCCAGGGCTGCAGCCAGCAGCTGGCTGGATATGGCCCCAGAACAGTGGCCCTCTTCTTTAAGGAAACCGGCAACCTGCTGCTTCACAAGTTGGCACATCCCCTTCTGCCCCAGTCTGTCCCAAAGCACCAGAGTGATCCTTCCTGCAGGAGCCAGCCCTGCCAGGAACATCTCCCATGAGAATACCATTGAAGAGGCTCCAGGAAACCTCCAGGAGATGCTGCTGCTCATTTCTGGCATTCTCCTGCCAGGTTAAGCCCAGAGAGAGTGCTACATTAAAATGCCACCACTCAAATATCTGCTGAGATCAAGACCCCCCAGATGAAGGGGACAGACCCATCCAAACTAATTTCCAGAAAGCTCCAGGGCCCCAAGCCCTTTACAGCAGCATGGCCCCACTGTCCTAATCCCGTTTCCCAATCCCTTAGCACACCAAGCAGCAGGAAAAGACCACTGGTTCTGCTGCCTCTTGACATGATTTCCCTCTCAACTTTGGAGACTCCAGGTGCAACATCCTGTGCCCTGGCTCTCCAGTGCTCCCACCAGCACACGCTGCTGGTGAGAAACATGACAGGGCCTTTGCTGCAATCACAGGTTAAGCACAGGGCAGTGTGGTTCCTGGCTGAGTGTGATGATGGGAAGCAAACAAGCACATCTCAGCCCCAGAAACCTGCCAGCCACCTACCCCTGCCCTCTCTGCAGGATAAAGCTGCAAGCTTTATCTCGTGTTCTAACTAAAGCAGCAAAACAGCCAAAGAGACCACGGGTCTCCCAGAAGTCATGTGTAATTCAGGAGGGCTCTGCAGTCACCGCTGCCACGGGAAGTGACAATTGGACTGGATGGGAACTGCAGCACGGAGCTGGACCAGCCACACGAGATGTCCCTGACACCGCCAGTGCCCACAGCAGAGCCAGCCCTGGCTGAGCGCTGGCAGGGCTCAAGCCCAGCCTTTGTCTCCAGGAAATTCAAGCCAGAGGAGCAGGAAGCGCTCAGGGTGCAACATGATGCCACAAACCCCTTCCATCTTTCATCTGCTCTCCGGAGCTGCTAAACTAGGTCAGCTCAGCATGGAGCCAGCCACTCCCAGAGCTCACCCCGAGCCAGCCGGGGGCCTTGCCCACAGCAGCTGGAAAAGAAACCAGAGCTCCGAGAAGCCACAGCCAGAGGGGCAGGAGAGACGGGCCCTGTGGGGGGCTGGGGTGAGCTCTGGGACACAGAAAGGGACACACCAGGGGACACCACCTTCAAAGCACCTCCTGGCTAGAGATCCACTCAGGTGCTGCCCACCCCAGGGCCTGCCTTTGCTGTCAGACCACACAGCTCCAAAGCAAGCATGAGGGAGATGGCCCCCCTGAGCTTCTTCATTTGAAATGTACCTTCCCTGCCCAAACTCTCCAGAGCTGAACACAGAGCTCTCTGCTCTAAGCCATCCTTCTGCACTTGCTGACATGGCCACGACCACCCAACCCCACAGGCTGGCACAGCTCTGCAGGCACGGGCCCTCTGCTGCCCAGAAACTTTTCCTCATCCCACAGTGATGATCCTTCAGGTCAGTGGAGCTCAGTCCCAGCAAGAAACTTCCCCAGAAACTGTGGGGAAGCTGGGAAACCTGAGATCAGTCACTCATTCATGGGACCAGATTTAAAGCTCCTTCCCAAAGCAGTCTGAGCCATGTGCTTTGACACTCATTTTTCTTAGAGACAGAAAACTGTTTCCACTCCAGACAGGGAAAGAAACAGCTGCACAAAGTGGCTCCACAGGAGAAACAACAGAGGCACAACAACCTGATCAGAGCTGTGCCACCAAATTTGCATGCCAGCCCTTGCCTCCAGGGCCAGGAAACACCACAGACCCCCTGGGCACACAGCTGCCCACAGGCAGGCCCGGCCTGCCATGCTGGACTCCCTTTGGGATAACAAGGCTGAGGAGTCAGGCTGTTTTCTTGCATGGAAGACGCAGTTCAGAGCAACAACAGCTTTCCATACAGGAAATCAAGCCCTCAGGTGTACAGAGAGTCTCCTGATGAATTTACTTGTATAGAGTCAGAACAAAACACAAACCAACATGAAATGCAACGAGCAGAAGTGTTTCTCTCACACGTACACACACACACACATACACACACAGAGAACAGCAGGGCAACACACATTTGATAGGCAGGACTCTGGAAACCCTGTCCTAGCTACCAGATTCCTTCTTTACAGTAGGTTGAAATACAAAGAGGAGCACAGTGATGGTTCTCCCCTCACCCCCCAGTAAACAAAGTTATTGCAGTCAGTCAGTCCAACCCACCTCTGCAGCAGCACCACCAGAGCTGCCCAGGCTGCACACAGCTGTAACCAAGCCCAATCACCCTTGTCACACCAGTGTGAAATTCGAGGGAGAAATCACACACTGACTAATCTCTTTTTACAAAGCTTTTTTTTTGATGCAACAGCCTCGATAAAGATGTGATGTGCTTATACACCCTCTCCCACGCTGCTGCTGCTAGGCAACGCTGTACAGCCCCAGAGCATCAGCTCAGGTCACCCAAAAACATCAGCTGAGGGACACAACAACATCCCCCTACAGCCCAGCTTCTGCCACAGCCAGGAGCCAGCCCACAGCAGGCAGGAGGAACAAAGTATTGCAGCTAGACAGTGTGTCCTACCCAGCAGCGTGCCACCAGGCTGGGGACAGCATCCTCCTCACTGCGTGGTTTGAAGGGAATACCCAGGCCCTGGCCACACAGGGTGCCCTTGTGCTGGGAAAGGTTTCACAACATCAGCTGGTGAAGCAGCCCAAGCTGTGACAGGCACAAGATGCAGCTCTCACCTCAGAAGCTCCCTGCCAGCAGAGCACACAACCAGTACCTGCCCTGGGAGCCAGCTGGTCCCCATGCAGAGCAGGACCTGCCATGCAGCGCAAAGCAGGCTCCCCAAGCCTTTGGAAACCCAAGGGTAAGGGATCAGGGAAAAAAAAAAAAGAAAACAGTTGAAAAGCATCACTGCCCTCAGAAAGTGCCTTCTGGAAATGCTCACAGAGCCTGGCTTGCCCACAAGGGGGGACCCAAAAGGGCCCATCAGAAATTTCAGTCCCTTAGCCTGAAATGCCAGAGATGTCTGTTCTTCCACATGGCAACAACACCCTGCTCCCCATACCCCACCCAGCACCTGACAGAGCAGCCCGTGCCACCTCAGGTGTGCAGTGTGACACATGGGCAGGAAGGCAGCTGGACACACAGAGTGCCTGGCTGGCTCCCAGTCCAGCCACTACAGTGATGCATCACTCCACAGACAACGGCTCATCTTCCTGGGTTTGTGGGGTTTTTTTTGGCAAATTAATATTTTTCCTGTTATTTTTTGTTTTTATTTTATTTTATTTTTTTAGAAAGCATTAAAAAAAATCTGCAGCTGTTGAAAAAAATCCTTTCCCTTTCGAGGCTGGACGAGGTTTTATTGACAGGTAAATAATCGGTGTGAGTATGTAATAGCAGCGACCCCACTGACGTGGTGCCCCTCAGCAGCACAGCCAGCTGGGGAACACAGAGACTGGCCAGGTTTGGTCATTGTCACAGACCTGGGACATGGGAGTTTCCTTATACTTAGTGATTCCCTAATTCCTGTTCCTGCCCAACCCTCCTCAGGCATCGCTTCAGCACCAACACCTGCCTCTCCCTATGGCAGGCTTCACGCTCCGAAGGGGATCTCCTCTCCAGACCTCCCTAACTCTGCAAGTGGCTTTGTTTTCCACACCAGACAGTTGAACTCCCTCCAGACTCACTGATCTCTCATCCTTTGGCAGCAGGAAGAAAGATTGGCCATCCTTTTCTCCTAGAAATACAGAGCGGGGGCCAAACGCACGTAATGCACACAATCTTCTGCAAAATCTGTTCGAGCTGATCCACGGCTCCCCCAGCCCACTCACACCAATGAGGTCTCAGGTTAATAAGCAGTGCAGTTACTCAGCTATCTGCTCGTAAGTGGTAGGTGTTCTTGGGCAGGTTGCCTGCTCCTGCCAACTCCCCCACGACTTCACGTTGTCAGCACATCTATATTTAAGACTGGTTTGTTGGTTGGGGTTTTTTTTTGCCTTTGTTTAAAGGGGCTTCCTTCCTTTGTAGTAAACTTAAGAGTTAATAGAAAAAAGTAATTCAAAAGTAATCCAAGCACATCTGTAATTAATTCTGCAGGAGAGGGCAGAGCGACGCGAGTCAGAGTTGGCACGCAGTTCCTGGCTCCTGGTGTGCAGTCCTCGGGATGGGCAGAAGGTCCCTGCGCCGAGCACAGCTAGAAGTTGGATTTGGAGTGTCCAAATATGCAGATGGGAAAGTGCTTGACATGAGAGGACCACTGTGCTGCCAGCTGAAAGAACTTGACGTCATTCCACTCCACCCCATCGATCAGGACTGCAAGGGAGGGTAAAAAGAGAGCAGAGTTAGGAAATGCTGAGGGGAAGTGGCCAGCCTGAGGCAGCTTTGGCAGAATTCCCCTGCAGTCGGCAGAGGGAGGCCTGGCCACGTTCAGCTGCTCTGCCCCACTCAGCTGCACTCACAGGGAGAAAGGCTGAGGAGCACACCAGGTTTGGGGAGAAGAGCTCAGGTTGTTGTTCCAGCATCGCTCACTGACACCAGAGCTCCCCACACTGCTGATTTCAGTGTCACCTGATCCGGATTCTCAGATTTCCTCAGCACACCTCATTTTCTTTTTTGGGCAAATGTGCTCTTACAGAGATGGACATCAGTCTCTCCTCACTGGCACTCTCACCAGGACATCCATGTGTCCCAAAGAGGTGACACGTGTCCTGTGAGCACCTCTCATGCCTGCCAGTCTCACAGGGACCAGGCCAGGATGAAGGAGGTGACCCAAGCGGGTCCCTCTGTTGGGGATTACTAACTGAACAGACCACAGGGGTATTTTTGCTCCTGGATGCCCAGCTCCACTGACAGACACTCCAGGTCTGTCTACAAGAGGCATATATGGCTCCTGCTGTGGCATGAGCATGTGCCAGTGTCCTGCCCAGAGGGGCAGCCACAATGTCACCACCTGCCACCAACAACACTTGCACCAGATGTGCAAGAGAAGCAGGGGATGACAGAGAGGGGAATGGAGCCCTGTCCAACCCTTGTCCTCATCCAGAGCACTGACTCAGAGCTAGCTGTGGGAGGATTTTCCCACATCCCAGACCTATTAAAGCCTTCCCCCATGCTGGGCACACCAAAGCCCATTCCCCAGGAATATCCCCAGCATGCTGGCTCCAGGGCACAGGGCAGGGCACCAGTCCAGCCCTTTGCCTGGAGGACAATCACAGCACGTGAGCCTTGCCCCAGCACCCCCAGGGATGCAAGTGCTGCACTCACCACGCAGCATGTTCTGCTGATGTTTCGCTGTGCAAATCAGCCTGCTGATTCCTTCAATACACTGGCTCTTTGACTCAACCTCCTTGTCCTTTGTTTTCTTGGGCAAAAACATCACTGGAAGAAAAGCAAACCAGCACAAGGTCAATCTGTGCCACTCACAGGAGCTGCACTGATTCTTGTTTGAGCTTCTGAATTCAAACATTCCTGTCTGAAAATTCTTACTCCTAAGATCCTCCCTTTTTGGCAGGAGTCTGTCAGTGCTGAGCACCGTCACTGATGCACATGAGCATCTTATTCCTAAATGTCTCTTTGTGAAGCCTTCCCAGCTCATAACCCTGACCCCAAAGGGCATGAGCTGGGCCCTCTGTTGGGACACCATACAGGGAAAACATCTGCATCTGCAGTGCCAGGCCTGCTGCACTGACTGTGGCCCAACACAGCCTGGGCTGCACAGACACCTGGAGAGCAGGAGGGATTACAAAATGGGGGCAGCTGGTGGGTAGGGAAGGCATAAGGAGAACTAAAGGATCCAGCTCCCCAAGAACTGTCCAAATGCATGAGCAAAGATGTACAAACTGGTTTCACAAAAGCTGGTGGTGTTGAACACTTCTGCTGCAGGCTGGGCCACCCCCAGGGAAGAATGTTTGGAGTGTCTCAGGACTGCCTGTCCCACCAACAGGACATTCCCAAAGGGTCTCACCAGGGCTGGCAGCTCAGCACCAGCAGGGCCACAGCTGTGCTGGCCTGGCAGTGACCTGGCTGCAGGGTTGTGCACCCATGTCCTGCAGCCCAGGAGGCCCTGCCAAGCCTTCTCTCAGAGTCCACCCAGGAGTGACTCCCAGGCCTACATGCAGAGGGTGTTGTGAAGGACAACTACTGGCAGGCAAAATATAAATGCAGAACTGCCTTGTGCTTCCTTCAAAATAATTTGTTGCAGAGCTGTTCTCAATTTCTAAAATGTTTCACATTACCAAGGCCAGGAGCAAATACAAAATCACTGACAACATTCAAAATGCCATTTTGTTAGTTTGGTTTGAGAAAATAAAGCCACTAGTTTAAGAGTATTAATCTTCCACTTCCTCTTGACCCACAAAGCATTCTGTGCAAAAGCATAAGAATTATAAAATCATGGAATTGCTGAGTTGGAACAGATCTCCAGGGTCATTGAATTGAACTGCTAATCTAACACTGCCAACTGCATCCCTAAACCATGTCCCCAAGTGCCACATCTATACATCTTTTAAACACCTCCAAGCATGGGGGGATGGTGGCTTCGCCACTGCCCTGGGCAGCCCCTTTTGGGGCTTCACAACCCTTTTGGTGAAGAAATTTTTCCTAATAGCTAATCTAAATCTCCCCTGGCAAACTTTGAGGCTACTTCCTCATGCCCTGTCTCTCATTACCTGGGAGAAGAGACTGACTGCCACCTTGCTCCAATCTCCTTTCAGGTAGTGGTAGAGAGTGATAAGGTCACCCCGAGCCTCCTTTTCCATGGGCTGAACACCCCCAGTTTAGCTGCTCCACCCAGGACTTTGCTCCAGGTTCTGAATCCCCTCGCTGGCTCTTGTGGGGTGGTGGGTGCAGGAGGAGAGAGGGAGGCCCCAGACTCCAGTTCAGGGGTACTCCTGTTTTGTCACCTCACAGGGATCTGTGATACTTGCTGGGCTTTTGTTTTCCCTTACATGCCTCTTTCGTTCTCTGTGGCTCTTTTGAGCTAAAGGCTCATAGGATGGGGATATCATCCCAGAAAGTAAAGCTATCCCAGGTTTCCAGCACACTGCCAGAAAGAAGGGGCTCATTTACCCTGACTGGTTCTGGGGCACAAGCTGCCTCTTATCTAATCCAATATCCCAACACAGCACCAGCAGGCTCCCAAGGAACACAGGCAAACTGTCCAGGCATGGCCTTGCTCTGTCCCCACCTTTGCTCTTTTGGGCTATACCATCCTAGCTTCAGCCACCAGGGTGAACACATCCCCTTTTCACCTCACACAGAGGAACCACCCTTCCAAACCCTATCACTTCACACAGTCACTCCTCAGCCACTGATTCGGACTTTGGGGATAAAAATAGGACTGAGGTGCTGCCATCCAGCACTGACAAGTCAGGCAGTCCTGGAGCAGCAGGACAGGGACAGAAGGATGCTGAGTTTGTGAAGTCCCCAGGACGAGGTGAGAGATGAGGAATCTGACTCCATGTTCTCAGAAGGCTGATATTATATTATATATCATATATCATATTAAATTATATACCATATCATATCATACTAAACTTATACTAAAGAAAGAGAAGGATACAGACAGAAGGCTTAACAAGAATGAATAATAAAAACTCGTGACTGACTCCTCAGAGTCTGACACAGCTGATGGTGATTGGTCATTAAGTAAAAACAATTCACAGGAAACCAATTAAACATGAACGTGTTGGTAAACGATCTCCAGACCACATTCCAGAGCAGCAAACACAGGAGAAGCAATCAGATAATTATTGTTTTCATTCTTTTCTGAGGCTTCTCAGCTTCCCAGGAGAAGAAATCCTGGGGATTTTTCAGGAAATATGACAGGGACAGAAGGACACCTTACCCTTCTTGTTCTTCTCTTTTGTCACCACAGTCATGGACATGGTTGGCGTGGTGGCGATCTCGCCGCTGGCAGGGAGCCTGCTGACCTGCAGGGACCGGAAAGTGCATTTCAGTGTGTTTTTGGTGGTGGAGGGGTCCTTCTTCTCTGGGTCTCTCTTCCTGTCCACGGGTGGAGCTGCAATCCAGTAATCCACCTGCAGGCCCATCAGCTCAGCACCGAGGCCCTGGCTGGGAAACAAGAGGAGGTGGTAATTCCTGCGTGCCCCTCAGCAGGGTTTTGTCAGAGTGGCTGCATTGCTGGTCAGAGAATAAACTGCTGGCTCTTTGGGCAATCAGGCTGTGACATTTCATAGAGAGACTCAGCAATTACAGAAGCCCAAGAAGCCACCCCTGAGAGACGCAGCCTGGGTCCCACTGCACAGAACCTCAGTGAGCTGAGACAAGCTGACCTGCTGCAGTCACGAGGGTGAGCAGTGGGAAAGGGAGCACACAAGCACTTTCCTTAGAACACAATGCTGAGTTCTGTGACACAGCAGCAAAGGCAGCTCCTGAGGTGGCCCAGATTACTTCATTTTTGAGTGGGGAAAAGAGGCTGTAAGCACCTTGCTGCTGCCCCCTGAGCACTGATGAGTGACTCTGTCCAGGCACAGCACTGCCAAAACCAACTCAGCTGGGGTGAACAAGGACTTGGCAGGTCCCTCAACATCAGGCACTCAATTCCCAGTCTCCCTGACTTGCTTCTTGCAACTGCCTATATCCCCAAGCCTTGCCACTTGCTGGGGAATTCCACTGTTGGGAAAAAAAAGTTCTGCCAGCCCTGTGATGTCTGCTAAACAACAGCAGATTTCAGGATATGCTCTCTTGTTGAAATCTCCTTGCATCATGTGGTGGCAGCTGTGCATCACCAAAACATGCTGCCAGCCCTTTCTTGAGCCAGCAAAGGTAAGATGAGCAGCCTGGGAAGCTCCAGCCCTTTCCTGCCCCTGCCTCTCACTGATAACCCTGAGGGGAGCAGGGCTTCACCATTCAGCAGACCTACAAGTGTCAGCCTATACTTCTTCCTACACAGTGACAATCAGCGTTGAATAATACACAAGTACCAGACAAAAACCTAAATTTATCTACCAGTCTGTGTCCCCAGTTTGAGAAATGGCAGTTGTTAAGGAAGATAAATCTGTGATCTTGAATGAAATATGCATCTCTCTGCACCACCCGTCTAACAAGGAACTCAAGGTAAAACAAGGACACCCCATCCCTACAGTCCTCTCAGCAAATCATTTCCTTTTCTTTGCCATTCATTCAGCTAAAAGTCAGACTGCAAAGCAGAGTTCATCTTTGATGACTAAAACCAGGGTTTTGGTTCTCAGGGCAATATTCAGAAGTGAGATTCTTTAAGGATGATGCTTTGAGTTGCAAAGCTCCTTTGCATCACATTTCTCAACTCAGTCATAAAGACAAAGCATCCCAATATTCACCAGGCCCAGGCAAGATTTTATGTTCCCTTCTCAGTTAAACACATGGCTCAATCATTCAGTTTGGGTCACCCTCCACCCCCTGTGCTGTCACTTAGTTAGAGATCAGGGAAGACAGAACAATGTTGAACCTGCAATTCCTCATTTCTTGATGATTTTGCCACACAGTATGAAACGAAAAAGTACCAGATTCCTAGAGCTGGGGTATCAGTTTCAGATTAATCACATCCATGGCTCACAGCTTTAATACCCTACACTCTTGGGGGCACCAGTTTCCAAACCACTTCCACCTTTGGAAAACCCACACACAAAGCTCACACACAAGAATTCAGTTCTGCTCCCTGGAGCCTGCCCAGCCCCCAGCCCTCTGCACTGCCAGCCAGCTGCTGCTGGGGCACAGGGACTCTCCTGCCATCCAAGCACAGGGATACACCAGGAAGGGCCTGGGGAACTGGGCCCTGGCACAGGTGAATGGGCACTAACACCTTCCAGGGCTGGGCACCTAAACTGGCACTTTCACATCTCCATTGCCTCCTGTTCAAAGGGAACTCTAAAGCCACTCTAAGAGGTCAGAGGTTAAAGGTCGCTGCAGGGCACCCTGGGGTGGGATGAAAGGTCCCCATTCTGTCCCCAACAGGGACAGCAGGGGATGCTGCTTGGGGAGAGCACCTTAGCCCAGCCTCAGAGCATGCCCTGGCACTTCCACAGCCTGACAACCACGGGACTGGGGATGCTAGAGGGGAGTCCCTGACACATCCTTTAGTAGCCATTAATGGATCTGCTGTCTGTGAATCTGTCTGACCCCTATTTGACCTGCTGATGCTGCTGCCACAGAAGCAGCAGGGGCAGACATGGTCCCTTCCTCTCTCTCCCTTTTAACTGAGCTCTTGCAGTGTCACTGTGTGCCCCCAGCTCTTGTGCCACAGCTTCAGAGAACCCCAGAATTGCTGGGGTTGGGAGAGACCTCTAGAGGTGACCCATTCCAACCCCCCTGCCAAGGCAGGGTCACCTGGAGCAGGTGGTGCAGGGATGCATCCAGGTGGCTTTGGGATGTCTCCAGAGAGGGAGAGACTCCACAACCTCCCTGGGCACTTCTCCCAGTGCTCTGCCACCCTCTACAAACCCAACCCCCCCTGACTTTGCACACCTTGAGTGGTTTATCACTTTCCTCTCCTCTCCTAAACTGCAGAGTCCAAATGTTTCTAGTTTCCTCTTCTCACAAGACTGCTGCTATGTTCCCTTAGAGGCTCAGGGGAGTTAACAAAATCAAGGGGAACTTCACCAAGTGCCTCTGAGTATTAGAGCTGCACACAGAGTGTTAGACAGCTACAACAATGTTTTGTGCAGCAACAAAATGAAGAGTCCTGGCCAGGGCAAGTCTTACTGACAGCTTTCTAAGGGTTTCCTCCCTTCACCCCTAAAATTTTCAGCTAAACCAGGGCTTAGTATTACCTGTAGGTGCAATCCCCTTGCTGTTCAGATGTGCTTTCAGGCACACACATGAATGGGAGCTGCAGTTCCACTTTACAATTGCCAGCATTACCCTCACAGAGAAAGTCATCAGCTCCTTCAAAAGTCACTCTGACCTTCCACTCATTTGGCTTTTACAAACACAACAATCATGAGGGATTAGCCTGGCACCCATGTGTACTAAGAGTCAGTAATTTTTTTGAATACATATCTTCCCAAGAGAATCCTGCCCTTGAGACATGCAGCCTTCCCACTAAGTGCAAAATCCCCCCTGCCCTCCCCAGCCCCTTGGCAGCCTCAGCAAGGACACAGTCACTCCAGAGGCAAAAGATGTGAAGGAGAAAGGTGACAACTCCAAATGTTTGCTAGGGATGAAGGAAGAACTATTGGTTTTCCTTTGGAGTTCTCAGTCACGTGTATGCCACATAAGCCAACCAATGGAGCTGTAAGGAGACAAAATATGGTTTACCTTGGGGAGGAGAAGCTGCCTGTAACAGATGGTGAGGAAGGGGGCGTGGGGGAGGCTTCTTTCACAGCAGGAGACACGGAAGGCGGGGTGGAAGAAAGGACAACGGAACTTGAGGGAGCTGCGTCATCAGAGTCACCTTAAAAAAAGGAAGGGAAACTGTTTGTCTGGGTTTGTCTCACAGCACAGAACACTGGGATAAAGCTCAATCTCCTTGTCCACACTCCTGCTGCACAGGTTTTGTTCAGATTCAATCCAGAGGTCAGCTGGCCCATCAGTTCTGACTGGCTCCACACTTCTGAGGGGCTCTGTGTGTCTGGGTCCAAGGCAGGCACAAACACTGACACTCCTGGGGCTCCTCCTTTGGCACCTGCTCTCCAGGGTTTGCTCCCAGCTGATTTTGAGCCTCCTGCACAGCCACAGCCCTGCCCACTGATCTCCTTCCTACAGGGAATCTCCCCCTGCAACCACTGCAGGGCCCCATTGGAATCCAGCACCTCTGGGCGACCACAGGGATCTCCCCCTTCCATCTGCCTCCACAACCAAGGTCTCATCCCCTTCCTGCTGGCCCTTTAGGATGGTGGGAGCACTGTGGCAGCAAGGAGCGACCCACAGAAGGGCTGCCTCCATGCACAAACCTGTGTGTCACCCAGGCCACAAGAATCTGGGTTTGACAGTGAAGCAAAACAAGAAACAATCCCAACACGAGGAAAACAATAGTCCTGTGCATATGGAGGGAAAAAATAAGTTTGCACTGACAAAACAGCACCACTCCATGTCTGTGTCTGTAAGCAGACAGTATCCTTCTGCATAACAGCTTTGCACCTCCTCCAGTAAAAAATAAATGGGTCTAAAATTTTGCCCACCCACAAGTTCTCAGGCACCGAGATCAATTTCATTCAGCAATTGAGCCCACTGCAGGGAGACAGGCATGAACTTCTGATGAACCCCCTCCTCAGGCTGAAGCAGGAACCTCAAAGAAGTGTAACAGTGAATCCACCCCACTGACAACATTAGAAAAATGGGGTTTGCAGAAACGTGAGAGTAGAGCTTCCCTGGATGTAGGTGTGGGAATTTCAGCTGGCCTGAAGCTCCATGTAAAGTAACAAAGAAAAAAGGGCGTCTCCCAAGAGAGAGGGCTCTCTTTCTGCAGGCAAACCACTGGGAGCTAATAAAATCCAACTCCACCTCCCAGCTCCAAGGCATCAGTGATGGACGAGTCTGCCCAGCCTGTGAGGTCAGGCTCCCATGCTGCAGCACACAGAGAGCACACACACAGGATGGTCCTTACCTGATGTTGCAGAAGATTGTTCCACTATTCCAACCTTCACCACCTAAAGGGGGCAGAACAGAAGAGCTCTATCAAACAAGAGCCCCCTGCACTTCAGGAACCCAAACCCCAGCCCTGAGCTCATCTCTGCACTCCCCAAGGCACTGTCCCTGCAGTCAGAGTAGTTAAGGAGTCCTCTAAGAGCCTGGCAGGTCCTGGCAATGTCCAGCCAAGCAGTGCCAGCTCACAGCCCTGACCTGACCCACACAAAGGACAGCAGAGACCTGCCCAGCTCTGCAGCCCATCAGCTCCAAGCTATGCCAACTACAGGGAGGAGAAGGGTCAGAAATATCCCTTCAGCACTGCTTGGATGCACCTGCTGATTGCAGACACACTGCTTCCATTGCTCAGGAGCAGCCCCTTCCAGGGTGCAGCATAGTTGGGGTTTGAGAAGAAACCACAGAAGCAACAAAGTACAGTTCCTGATCAGAGTTATCCATTCTCTAAACAAGAGAAGTGCCCAACAAAGAAGATAAAGCCCCTACCAAAGCCTCTGGAGGCAGACAGGGACAAACCACCACATGGACAGGTCAGAACAATCCAGATCACACTGCAATAAGGGCACAAACGTGTGTGGCCAGTCACCAGCTGGTACATCAAGATTAATGATAAATGTCACTGGCAATAGCTTGTGGAACAGAACATGCTGCAAACAAACTCCCAAGAACACACCATGCCTAGAAAGATAAAGTGGCCCCATGTGATATAAAAGCAGAGACCTTCTGCAGTGATAATCTGCTATGGTACACAGGGATCATCACTCTTAACACTGCAGAGAAGAGAGCCTTTTTAAGGTCCTTAAGAAACTTGTCTCCATGGATAATGTCTACCCTACACAAATGCTGACAAATGGGAAAGAGCTGCCAAGGGAGCTCAGGTCAATAAAAACTGCTTTAGAATGAGCACCGATGTCACACAGGCTGTGTGGTTTGAAAACAGAAGGTCATTAAGTTCAGACGTGACCATGTCTGGACCACATCTCTAGGGAGCACATTTCTGTAACACAGGGTCCAAAAAAAAAAAGGAAAAAAAAAGTTTATTCTTAGAAGCAAAACGCTTTGAGAGGAGGAGGGCAGGGAGACGTATACTCAACAGTAGATCCTGGAGAGTTGTCAGGCTCTCTGGTGGATTCTCATTTAGATCCAGTCTTGAAAAAGCCACCATGAATTCAGCAGTGTGTACACAGGCTCCCTGAGGGCTCACAGGCTTGGGAGAGGCTGCAGCTCAGTTTGGCCAGTCTCCACCCAAAAAACAGACAACTCAGGCTCTGGAGTGCAGTAGCCATTTGTGCTGTATGTGTTAAATGCCAAGAGGATATTCCACAAACTGTCACTGGCTGTGAACAAGGGGAGCAGGGTTGGGGAGGGACAAACAACACAGAAAACTGCCTGCAGCCACCTTGATCTGCAAGCCAGGCAGGAAATCTCTTCTGGCCTTTTCCTCCTTGTTGGCTGACTGAAGATGCTCAAGTTCAGACACATGGGAGGAACACAAGGTTAAACATTTTCCCTTCCCTCCACTCGGGGAGGTGCATGACAACACTGCAGCTCCAGCAGGGCTCCATCCAGGAAAGCTGCAGCAGCCAGCCCCCTGTCCCTCCAGGAAGAGGCACATCCTGTTAACTCTCCTGGCAACTGGCTGTCAGCCCACAGCAGTCTGAGCCTGGCCCCTTGTAAGGCTCCACTCCCACCACTTTGAGCCCAGCTGAGCAGCATGGCACTGCCCTGCCCATTTCTGGGTCAGAGACTGCACAGTCCAGCTGCAAGACACCAGGTTTTGCACCCCAAAAGCCCAAGAGTGCAGCCAACATCAGTTGCAAACCCAGAAGTCACTGGCTCCCTCTCTTCCTTGTCCAACAGCTCTGAGCAGGCTGCAGCTGAAGGGAAGAGCCTCAGTGCTCATGTCCAGCCTCAGACTTTGTGAGACACCTGCAAGTGGCCCTTCACTCTCTCCAGATGTGTTTCACAGGGCATTACGGTGTCAGGAATGCTTCAGAATCAGGAGCAAGCAGCACTGATTTGACCCTCACCACCAGTGACACAGGAAGTCATTCTGTTCTTTCAAGGCAAGTTTTTTGGGGAGCTGGCAATGGTATGTACACAATAAAGCAATTCCACCACTTTCAGATAACCAAATCCAGACTGGAAAAGCAGTGCTAATGTCAGGACGACAATCATTTCAGAGAAACTGGATAAACACTCTGAGCCCCATTTGCTTGCACAAAATTCAGGACTAAATCAGTCCTGAAAAAAAGCTTGCAGAGCCCAAAAACAGTCTGGGATGTTCCAAGTCCTCTAGGCTTTCCATGTTAGTGGGAAAGGTGAAACGGCTGTTTTGTAAGAACAGTCCATCAGTAGAAATTGCAGTTCATGGGAGATACAAGTTGCCAGCAAAGCTTATCAGCAGGGCACAAATTGGGGAGATGTGTCTCTCTGCCTTTGCAGAAGGCCTCTCTCCATCAACAAACAAAAGCAGCTTGTCATCTCAGGAATGCTGCAGAGAGACACTCTCACTATGAGGAGACACCAGAGTGAAAGCAGGGTCAGCTTGAGGGCAAGAGAGACTAAGCTCTTTAAATGCCATGGGATTTCAGAGGAGCTCTGACACACCGAGGGACACAGAGGGGACGTGTCAGGGTCACACTGAGCAGGCCAGCACACAAGGCAGCAGCAGGAACTGGGAACAGGACATCCCAGAGCTGAAGAGCAGCCAAGGGATTTCTTCTGGCTGCAGGTCAATGACTTTACACCTAAAACTTAATGAATTGAAGAGCATGATCAAATAAGGAGAGGGAAGCTAGAAAAGGCAAAAAGCACATAGTGCACGAAATACAGTGACAGAAGAACAAACATGGCCCTGTCCAGACACTCTGCACCTCAGATGGGAACACTTAAGGACAGGGGGAAAAATGAGGGACTATCCCAAATAAATAACAGTGGTATAAATTGCCTTCCTGCCGGGATGTACGCCTTACTTCCCAGGAACAGATGGGATGCTAAGAGGATGGGAGACCATCAGTGACAAGCATGCAGAGAAATGACACTGGAATAGCAAATTTGGCCAAAGAAATCAACCAGGGCAATGCTAGGCACAGCATCCCTATGATCAGGTTTCCAGGGACACATCACATTCCTGTCTGAGAAGGAAAATACACCCTGCAGTTTATTAAAGTGTCTTAGAGGTTTGCTTAAATATCAGGCAGCTGCATCCAACCATGAGACAGATTTTCATGCTGATCATCTGCCTTAGAGCACCCAATGGCTTCTGCTCCACTCCAGAAACCTGGTAAGTTTAGGTTAACACCTGAGAACATATTTCAGCTTGCTTGAGACAGCATCACCACGTCAACACTCACCCCGACAAAGGGAATGAACTTCTGCGAAGATTCTTCGTCGGGGCTAAAGGCAAAGAGAAGAGAGTTGTTAGCAGCTCGCCTCCATCCCGCACCATACTCACTCCATAGGTGGCATTCCAGCATGCAGCAGGGACGGACAGGATGCAAGCGCCAGTCCAGCCTCTTCTCGAGGCCCCTGCCGGCACCGGGAGCCTGCAGGGCCGGCAGGAGCACAGCCTGCGGGGGAGCACAGCCTACGGGGCAGCACAGCCTACGGCAGTCTCGGGGGGAAAGGCTCTTCCTCCCTCCCTCCCTCACGCTCCACAGAGGAACATGCTTGGATGGCATGGCAGTCACCACAGACACACGGCCTCCAGCTGCGAGGAAATGGATCTGTGCCACCACAACACACAGCGCGGGGTGTTACTGACTGGAGCCCGGGGCGCTGTGCCCGCACGGCCTCCCGGCGTCCCCCCCTGGAGCCGGGTGCCACGGCCGGCACATCTCCCTTGGAGCCAGGTGCCACGGCCGGCACATCTACTATGGGGCACATCTCCCATGGAGCCGGGTGCCACAGCCGGCACGTCCCCCTTGGAGCCGGGTGCCACGGCCGGCACGTCCCCAAGCCGTGGCCCTGCCGCGTTACAAGCCGGGACCCGCCATTACTGCTGCAGCACCAGCACGGCCGCGCCCTCATGGCCGCGCCCTCAAGGCCCTCCCTGCTGCCGGCAGCTTCCACGGGCACAGCCCCGGCACCGGCGCACGCAGCCACAGCCGGGCCCAGCCCACCAAAGGGCACACCAGCCTCAGAAACAGCGGGAGACAACACCACACACATCTGGAGAGCCACTCTGCTCTGGGCCCCGCCAGGACGCAGAGGGTGGAGAAAGGCAATGAAGGGCACAGTCAAACCCAGCAGGAATTAGGGGGAGACTCAGCAAAGGCAAGAGGAGGAAGAGATGGACGAGAAGGAAGGCAGGCCAGAAGGGCCTGCAGAGCCATTGCTCCCTTCAGTGGCAACAGAGGTCAGAGATGGACCCACAGGGTGAGGAGAAGACCACAGGAGCACATCCACATGTTTGGAGGAGCTGCAGTTCAGCAGAGGGAAGTGACTGCACAGGCAAGACACATTTCTCAGTGACTGAGCACAGGAAACAGGTAGGAAGCACACAAACACAGACTTCTCATGTTTCTCTTCCTGTGCATCCCCCAGTGCTCAGGAAAATCCATCCAGCATTGCTTTCATCCAGAATTTAGCTGGGAGTAGCATAAATACTGCAGGTCTTTCTGTGTTATTTCCAGTACGGATCAGAAATGCACCAAATGCACAAAGGTTGTTAACCTGTGTGATCAGCACAGGTTGGACACTTTCCTCTAAGCCCCAAGGAAAGGATGCCATAAAATTGCAGTGAACATGACTCAGCCAGAGCTCCCTCTGGTCCAAAGCAGAGCACCACTTTGCAAACAGCGTCTCGCTTTGGCTCAGCTCTGCTGATCCATCTTTAAGGCAAAGCCAGGGCCATTGCTCCCTTCATACCTCACACCCTCAGGCACTGCACCCTCACTGTTGTCCTCAAGCACAGGACAAAGTGACCAAGCCCCTGATTCCGTGCTGGAAGGCAGGAAGGTCCCATCTTTGTAAAAACCTCTGCAGGGCCCAGCAAACACATCTCCTACAAACAGCACGTTTCCAGCTCCAGGTTTGCAAAGGGAAAGGAGAAAACCACAGAGCTGTTGGGAGAGGCACAGAACAGAGGCTCAGGTCTCTTCTCTTTCCTTCAGCTCCTTGGGCTTGGAGGCTGGCAGAAAGCGAGTCCCACTCACCAAGCGAGGCAAGCACCACAGCCACCCAGTCATCTCTCAGCTACTGGATGGCTTTGCTCCGAGCTCTGAACAAACCAACCATGTCCAGTTCCAGCAGAAAACTCATCCTTGTTCCCCTGAGAGCTCTGATTCCCACGGCAGAGAGCTCAGGGCCAACTCTGAAATACATCATTCCCTTCAGCCACCATTTTTCAGGGCCCACAGCGATGCACAGGCTGTTCCAGAAGCAATCCAGCTGGATTTCAGCTCAGCCAGCCTAGTCCTGTCACATGCCCTCCTGGAACTCTGCTCTTGCTCATGTATGCAGCTTATCAAAACAGCTGTTCTTCTTGTGAATGAGAGAAAAGATGAGATGACCATGCTTGTTCTTCATTTTTTCCTTCATGCTCTTCCCAATTTTTGTTCTTCAGGATCTCAAGATCCCAAAATGTGAATTCAGAATCCTTTCACCTTGGTAACAGCTGTTTCAATTCTTCCTCCTATCACAGCCCTGCAACTAAAATATCTCTCAACTCTGGAAAGGCAGCTTCCCCTCATTACCTCAGCTGCACAGATTCCCAGGCTGCAGAGGGTTAACTCCACATGTCCAAGGCTTTTTTTATTTTTACCCACAGGGCTTCTGAAGGCCCTGGTACCTCAGCTGTAATTTAAAGCCAAATCTGGCCCAATTTTGTGATTTTTAGCAGTAATTGATGTGTCATCTCTCTAACCAGGAGGGTCTCAGGCACCACCTTTATTTGAGTCTAGTCCTGAAGGAGGCAACAGAAAAGAGAGGACTTCTGTCACTGAAGGACTGTCAGGCCAGGCACCACCACCAGCTCTTCACTCACCTATGACATGAAATCTGTCCTGCCCACTGGGCAACCCCAGCTGTCAGCTGGCTAACACTGTCCTGCTTCCACCAGGGCCAAACCAAACAAGGGACAAAGCAACACCAGGTCCTCATGACACATCACATGAGTCTCCTCTCAGCCTTCCCAAAAACCTCCTTTCCAGCATCTTCACTTTCCTGTGGTGGGCTGGACATTACCAACAGGACATCCATAATTTCTTGAGCCTTGACTCTCCTCTGCTGCACTCCTGTTGCATTTCCAGCAGCTGCCCAAGGAGTTTCCTGCAGTAACCAGCAGATAAGATGAGCTCTGCTGAGCCAGAGGAGGGAGCAGGCCCCTCTTGGCCAGCCAGATTCAGGTCCAGGAGCTGCTGCAGGGTGTGTTTGAGGAGAAGCACTCAGAGCAATGACCTGGACTGCTCAGCCACTCCCCTGCAGGGCCTCTGAGACACACAGCAGGCAGGATCAGTGTAATCTGTGCTCCCTACTGCCCAGGAGCCCTTCAAACCAAGGGAACTCGGAGCAAGAGCTGGGAAGTGCTCCCAAAAGCTTTTGGTAAACACATAACCAGGCAGGCAGTGATCCAGCCCTTGCCCTGACAAGTGAACAATGCTTCCATTTCCAACAGCCAGGCTGCTCCCCAGATTCATGCAAGGGCTATCCAGAAGCCACAAGGCATGAGCTGTGCTGGGCACTGAATTACAGTGGGTGACACCAGCCCAGCAATCCAGCTGCACTGGGAATGTGTGAGAGCTGACGCCCAGGCCTCAAATACCACAGGATTTCTTTCAAGAAAGCAATGCAGAGACACATCAGCGACATGCCCCTCCTGGTGAGAAGCCCACCCCATCCCCAGGGTCTCAGCTCCCCAGGTGTTGCCTGGATTGCACGGCTCCTTCAGAATTCAGTAACCAGGGCTTCTCCCAGAGCTCACAGACACAGTCAGTCACCCAGTGTAACTCAGAGGAGCTGCAATGGCACTTCATTTCCTTTGTGAACCCCCTTCCTCACAGCCAGTCCCTGTGCTTTCAGGTAAGGTCAGCAGATGCTGCAGAAGACCAGGACAAAGCTTTGGCACCATTGCAGTCCATCACAGGCAGTTCATGCGCCAACCTTTGCCATGACAAACAGAACAAGGGCAGGGGCAGAGAGCGGGGTCAGAACAGGAACAGCTGGCAAGAGAGTTGTAAAGCAGCTCATCACATACAGCTACATCCTAGACACTGGCTGGGCTTTCCTTGCACCACTAGGACTTGTTTAACAGAGCAAATGCCAGGATTCTGGGAGAATTCTTTTGCAATGAATTTGTAGGTAGTGCTGCTTGTTTCTACCTGGACCACTGCCTTGAAAGCTGGCCTTGGAGAAGCCATTCACCTCTGGCCTCAAGGGGGAGGGAGCTGCCGTAACTTTGTGTGCTGAGTACAAACTAAAAAATGCCCAATAATCATATGATTCAAAGCAGGGGACCCTGCAGAGCATGGGGGTTTGGAGGCAGCTCGGAGAGCACAGCTCCACTGCCAGCACACATCTGTCTTCTCTTTCTTAACCTCAGAGAAGTCCCATATGTTTGGGGTGCTCTGCCAGTAAGAGACTAGTCCTCAAATTTTTGATTACAGATTTGCTGGTGTGCACTCGGACACTGCACAGCTGATCCCCACCCTGAGCCACTGAGTGCCACCTACAGCACTCCAGCTCCAACAGATGGGAACTGAAAAGCCTTTACTCAATCCTGATCCTTCTGGAGCTATGCTCTATCTTCTGATGGCTAAGGGAAAAGGCAAAGAAAAACCTCCACCTTCTCCATGTTGTACTGCTGTACTGCTCTAAGCTACTCTCTGAACAACTCCTTCATTCCCACTCAGTCTACATCCTGGGAACCCAAATGTGTGGTCCAAAAGCACAGCAGTCACTTTCAACGCTGCAGGCTGCCAGCAGATGCCATGGTTTCAAAGCAGTGAGCAGAATTCAACCCAAAGCACAAACTGTGCATCCCAGACCTGCAGGACCTGTTAAACAAGGCACAAATCACCAGTTCACTGGGAAAAGAGAGGAGCTGGGAGAGGGAACCTAAAAGGAACTGATACCTTATGGTAAAATCAAAATGAAAGCTCTTTTTCCTTTTCAGCAAGCAACCAAAGAAAAAGATAAATGTGTTATTATGTTATTATACTTACAACAAAGTGATACATTTGTTTAGATAGTGCTAATGAAGACACAATTTCTGTGTTGCTTTTAAAAATACCCTTTCTAAATTGCTGCCAGTGACAGAGACCCCCATTCCTAAAGGAAGGGACACAGGAGACAACTGCCCATGCTCCAGTGAAAGCCTCTGGCTCACTCTCCTTTGCTCACAGGGCACTGATCTGAAAGCAGAAGTTATTTTAAGGCAGACACACAGAAATACTGAGAGATTGCAGGTTATGCCAGAGTCTGGCTGAGTTCCAGAAATCTCTCTTCCCAATAACCTCCTAAATGAAAACTATGAACTGCTTCAGGCATGGCACCAGAGTCCAAAGGGTGTCAAACCAAAATGGATCAGACCAGCCTGGTAAAGCAGTCCTGCACACTGCTGGGGGGGGAAAAGGGCAGAGCTTGCTCAAATACATTTCAGTTGTTTTCCAACAAAGTGCTGAATTGAGCTTCTGGACACATTAAAAAGTCAAAACCTTTAAATGTGTTTTAATGACACAAATGAAGCTGTAACAGGATGGAGGAGGCAGTGGAAAGCAGTGCAGAACCCAGCACCTGAAGGGTGCATAGGAAGAACTAGGCAGCCTCAGAAGGGATTCCCACTGCACTGAGGTGTCTGAGCTCCCTGCTGGTAACCAAGGTAAGCCTTCACACCAAAAATAAATGCAGAACTGAAGGCAAGAGCTTCAAGTGCTCTGTAGCTCTTTGAATTTCATCCTTATTATCATGTTAACTTTAACAGAAGTCCACAAATACATGAAGAGACTAGACTAGTGTCTTTTACTTGACTAGTCAGTCTGGAAATACAGGAAAAACATGTAGGTAGAATGGGTGAAATTTCACTGAATCATTTCTGCACGGTAATGTGAGAGCAGAAGGAATTCCACAGGAATGCAAAAGAAATATACTATGAGAATTTCCAAAAAGAAGGGGGAAAAGTGATGCTACCCACACTTTCAATTTCTCCCAATTCTTAGGCAAAGGAGACACTAATAAGAGATGTTAATGGACCAAAAATGAAAAATCAAATAGAAGTAATTAAAAATCAACAACATCCACATCTCATAGGGAGTTGCTAGTCCCTGACTGAGGAAACTCACATCAGCTGAGTTCAAATCTATCATTCTCCTCTGTCCCATGACAGAAATGCTTCTCTACCCTTCAGTGACAGTTACTCTTCCTCCTGGACCATGGCCACAGGAGGCCCTACCTACTCCTGAATCTTGTTTTCAGGCCCCAGTCCTCCCTCCTACAGCCTGCTTATCCCTTAAGAAAAGCTAAAATGAAATCTAGTGAATGTCAGCCCTCCCCAGCAGGAGTCCTGGTAGCTTGCAACTGCCAATCAACAAGGATTTTGTCTCTCCTGCAAGAAGCTCTGCTATTTACACTCCAAAAAGTAAGGGGCTTAGTTCCCTACATGCCAATGTAAAAAAGGTCAGGTCTCACAGAAGATACTCTGTGGGAGAATGCCAAGGTCCAGTCTGACACACCTAAGGTCACTGTGGTGAGAGATCTCTGGAACCTAAGCACATAAAACTTGTCCATCCCCATCCTGCTTAGCCTGCACTTCCCAAAACCTCTTACATCTTCAAAAAACAGAATCTCTGCACTTAAAGTAACCCTGCTGCTGTAGATTCCCTGAGTGGGACACACTGCTGGGTGCAGGCTCCCAAGGGCTTTGCTGTTTGGTTTTCAGACTGCTGGCACGACATGAGAAAAGCACTTTGCTCTCAAGCAGCAGCTGGTGCTGGGAGCCAGCAGGACAAGGGGGCCATACCTCTTCTGTTTGTAGGTCAGCATGGCTTCAGCAATGGGCAGCTGGTGAGCACAGTTTGCCCCTGCTATGTACTGAGTTATCCGGGACACGACGTCGGGCGCATCCGAAACTGCAGAGAACACAGGGAAAAGCATTCAATGACTGCTCAGACCATGCCAGCCCTGGCCTCCCTCAGACCATGCCAGCCCTGGCCTCCACCTGCTGGTGGTGCCCAGCCAGCTGTGCACCTTGCACAAGAAGCTCTGCCTACCCCAGAGCGCAGTAAAGCTGAATCTGTACTCAGCATTTCTGACCAAATCTGGGGTCTTTTCGATTTGTTAAAAGCTTTTCTTTGTCCCTGCCCAGAGTCAGCTTTAGACATTTCATGCCTTGGCTGCAGGTGTCTGCTGAATAAAGTGCCTGGCCATGTCTCTCAGGTGAGCTGCTCTTACACCAGCACTGAGTTACCTGAGTTTCTAATGAACTCATGGCCCTGCTCAGTTGGCCTAAAAAGACTGAGGGGCACACAAGGGTAGGAAGAGCACAAAGATCCAGTGATTTTGTGAGACTGTGGTTCATTCAAGTTGACACAAAGGCATTTCCTAAATGCCTTCCATACTTCTTTGGTTTCAACCAAAGAGCCTCAACTGTGAGATCCCAGGAACACAAGTGACCTTCAGCAGGCACTTCCATACTTTAAAATGGGCATTTCAACCCAGACTCTTTGTATTTGAACAGTGAACTCGTAAGAGTTATGGTTCTCTGCCAAATCTTCTTGTGCCATTACAGAGTTCCTGTGCAGCTGCCACCACACAGACAAAAATGCAGAATGTACAAAGTCTGCACTATACAAAAATGAAGTGGACTTTTCCTTATAGCAGACAATCAACTAAGGAACAGATATGGCTTTTTCTGGGTTTCTACAGGTAATGAAGTATTCCTAATTTAGACACAAAAATCAAGTCTGTATTGACATTTTTCTGCATTTTTAAGTGCACCAAGTAATTAAAGGAAACCAGTTCCATACACCAGTTCTTCCCTGAATTCAGGATTAAGGGAAAGTGTAGCTTGGATAGCACACTAGGAGATTTCTAGTCCAGCCCCCTGTTCCAAACAGGGCTGACTTCATCTTCAGAACAGGCTGTCCAAGGCCTTGTCCAGCCATGTCCCCATCTGCTGGAAACAGCTCTGAACAATTACCCCTGAAGAGGTCTCTCTCCTCCTGTCATGGCTAGAGGACTTCCAGGAGCATCCTGGGAGTCTCAGGAACTCTGCAATTCCAACAGGGAGAACCACATTGCAACACTCACGGTGCTACACAAACTTCAAAGCTTTTTTCTTCTAATGAAATTTCTGTGTGGGCAATGCTGCCACAACAGCATCAAATCTCAAGCCTTCACGTAGCCCTGAATGTGGAAAATCCTCCTTTCTCCTGTTTCCTTCCATTCTTGAGGAAATGGAGGAAGAAAGTGTAAGCATTCATATTTTAAACAAATTAGTACTTCAACTGAAGTAAGGCTTTAATCTGGCCTAGAACAAACTCAGATCAGAACAGGAACTTGTTGGTCTGACCTAGGGCAGCTCCCACTCGTTACCACACTGGTGAAGAACAAAATTCTTCTTTAATGAGAATGTTTTCAAGTCTGCTGGCAGGAACTTTCTCACACACAACTAACAGAAGTTAATCTTCCCAGAGCATCCAGTTTTCCAAACGTTTTAGGCTGCACAGTTCCTGAAGGAAAGCAATGTACTGAACTTAGGAGCAAGACCTCCACATCAAAGAACAAAGCTGAGAGCTAGGTAAGAACAGCATGACTCACAGGCAGCTACTTAATGCCTCTGAGAGCCCATAACTGATTGCAAACCACCATGGGCAAGACTTAGAAAGGTCAGCATCTGAAATGGGAACGTGGTGTAGTGAGGAGAAAAGAGGAACAAAACCACTTGTCTGCTTCCTCTCGTATTTACTTGACCTCTGCTAAAATTACTCACTCAAGCTTTTCATCCCACACAGGCCAGACAGACACAGAGTCTTACCAGTGGTCTGTGCTTCAAGTTTGTTGAACAGATCTCTCCAGGCTAGATCTTGGAAGAAGTTGTTGTATCTATAATCTACAGACCCCAGATACTTGGCCACTGGATGAGAGCCTAAGAAAGAAAGGAAAACATCACAGCTGTGCTCTCCAGCACTGAACACAAGCATGGTTTTGATCTGTAAGGAATTCAACCCCAAAATCAAAACCACACTAGACACCTCAGAAATAAACTTCTTCAATTATAACCAAGTCATTTAGTCCAGCTTATCTCTACAAGAGCATGCAAACAGACTTCCCAGTGCAGACTGCTTCAACACATTGCTATCTTTCACTTGAACCTTCCCCCTAACAAATTAAATTTTAAAAGGCCAAAGGAAACAGGACTGGGAAACTGCTGAGGAAATAAGTTATTTGGAAGGCACAAAGGCTCTACAGCTCTCCATGTCTCTCAGTTTTGCAAGCAGCTCTCCCAAACAGCCCTTCCTGCCCACAGGCTGCACCACAGCCAGGCCACCTCTGCCAGGAGGGGCCAGACCCCTTCCTCCAAGCACCATTTGTACCCCACAGCTATTCCACAACACTGAGAAGAGGCAATTGCCCCCAGGCAGGAAAAACAACCCAGGGAGGCTTGTTTAATCTGTGGAGAAGGGCTATAAACTCAATAACTAGGCTGCAATTTGAGGCAGAAAGCAGAGCCCAGGATTACAGGACTCAGTGAATACTGGCACATGCAGCAGGTCCCTGCTTACTCTGCCTGAGCCTCGTGGCCCAGCTCCTCCATGAGCATGGAAAGACCTCCTGCAGAAGCTTGGTGTGTCCAGCCTCCAGCCCTGCCTGGACATCTGACTGCACACTTACACTGAGCAGGACAGGGAAGGTGCTCAAGTGACAACCTCTGCCCTGGGAGGGTTCATTATTTTAGGCCACTTTCCTTTTAGGACATCTGTGTCCCCAAAGCAGACAACGCCCCCTAGCAACTATCTCTACAGTCTTTGAACACAGGAGAAAAGGTGTGCCAGGATCACCCTGCCCAGCCACCACCTGGCAATCAGGCTCAGCACCAGCCCTGTACATTTACACTCAGCCATGAAGCAGCCTCAGAGCTCCTCTTAATCACATTGTTTTCATCCTTCCTACATACCAAATTTGTCCATCAAGCCACACTTCCAGTCAGCTGAGTTAATGGGAAACCTGACAAATCCCTTCAGGACAACCCCAGTTGCTTAACTGCCCTCACCATGGTCCAGGAAAGCTCTGGTGGAAAAAAAAAAAGACCCAAACAATAAACCCACTGTCTCAGTGCTTCAACTCTCCAAGCTGATTTCCAGCCTTCAAGGAGAGGTGAAAGCAGGAGGTGCCTCTGAGCTGCCTCAGGGTCAGTAGAGGCTGGGACCCCACATTTCCCCTGCAGTGGAGTTTTGGGCAGGGCACACAGCACAGCTCTGCACCCTGTGCTGGAGAAGCTTTCCCACACTCTGCACATGGAAACAAGCAATCAAAGCAAGGCTCCCAAGAAGTCCTACCCATGGGAGCTATACAAAATGTTAAAATACCCCAAACAGCCAAAATACCCCCTCAACATTTTATTTTCCCCTTTTCAGCTATGATATAGTGTTTTAGACAGCAGAGGAGTCTTACAGCCATGGAATCAGTGGCATGGAGCAGGACTGAATCTCCCAGTTCATATGTTTGCAGACACTGAGCATTTCTGATTGCTAATAAACCACTGAGGGTTGACCCTTCTGTCACTGGCGTGTGTAGCTGTGGACTCAGAAAGTAAAACCAGCCATGGAAAAACCCTAGTTCACCACCAACCCATTTCAAAGGTATTGCAAGCAGCAGAGAGGCTTTTCCTTTAAGACATTTATGGCATGGTCACCATTCTGTCTTTGGTGCTTTTTCAATTGTCAGAAATGAGAGGTGGCTCCTCAATCACTTTAATGAACTGCCAGAGAGCTGGCCAGAAATAAGCACTTGATCCAATCAGGAAATACTGCAGACTTCTGTGGAAAAGATCCTCTTAAAGAAGTTCTATATTTAAAGTAGAATCTAAAAAGAATCCACAGTTCTAAAGCATTTCATTATCAAAGTGTCTGGTTCATTGTTTTCTTTTTTGATTACAAAACAAAGTTTTAAGATTAAAAAACCAACCTGAGCCCAAACACTAGCTAAATCTTGTGTTTCACTTTCAAAGATAGAGTATTTTCAGATCATTAAAAACTGCAGGACAGAAAACTCTTCTCCTGAGGCCAGGAGACAGTCAGCAAGTGAGCAGCAAAGTCTCAGACACAGATTCTCATTCAAAGCACATTTAACCTTGCAGAAATTAATATTTTTTTGGTTTTACTCCCTAAAGGGCTCTCTCTTCTCTTCCTGCCAACCACTTTGGAAACTAAATGCCTTTTTTTACAGAATGATCCAGTTCTTTTCCTCTGCCTTTTTTATTTCACTCTTGCAAATGACACCACTGAATGGACAGCCTAACCCCAGTGTTCATGGTGCTGGGCAGCAGCTTCTGATTCTTACAGGAACTTCCGTCAGCTGCCCCCAAACCCAGAAAAATGGAAAACACTGGCAAAAAGTGCTTTTCAAGTGTTCTGTAGCTTGCATCACTTAAGTGCTCTGTCCACACAAGTCAAGCCCTGGACCCCACCAGCACTGCCCAGATGTCCCTGCCCACAGCACCAGTGACTCCCCTGCTTCCCAGGCCTTGCCACCACCACATTCCTCAAGGTTGTGACTACACCAGCACCCTGGTGCTGCTATCAGTGCACTCTACCTCCCTCACCACAAGCAATCCAAGCTGGGGAATGTTCCACCCAGGCAGGCCTGCTGAGCTGCTGAAAGGGCAGAGATAAAGTGAGGGAAAAACCTGAGCAGACCAGCATGAAAAGTAAAGGTCAAGAGATGCATGTAATTTGAATAATTCAAATTCTCAGCAGTTTCAGAGCCTTTTAAAAATTTTCAACCCCTCCTCTTAACATTTTCTGAGTCAAGTCCAGGGAGGCCAGAACAGTTATTGCTTTGGGAAACATGGTGCCCACTGAATTTAACATTTCAGCCAGGAAAAGGGTTTCCAGAACAATTCTGTGCATAAGAGTCTCCCTGTATGGGGAAGGAGTACTTAACCCCTTGCTTCAAACAAAAGGCTTACAAGCAGACTTTGCCATCAGGAACTTAGAGATGAAATTCACTTCCACAAGAGCAGTAACACCAGCACTGCACAGTCATCTAACAATTTGCCTCATTTAACCTATAGCCAAAGCTCCAGAAAGGCTTCTCCTGAGGGAACACAACAGATTTCACCCATTCCCCTCCCTGTGAAGAAACACCATTCCTTATTTACCTAGAGGGATGATCAGAAATTTCATGTAGCCGAGCCAGTCGGGGGTTTTGTGAGACAGCTGCTCTACAAAGAGCCTCAACACAGCACTGAGGTAATTCTGGGCTCCTGCCACTGCAATTTTAATTGGGTTTGGAGGCTGTGAATTGCAGTTACAGCTAGACAGAAAAAGAGGAAACATATTTGTAATTGTGCCTTCAACCACATATTTCAGAGCAAGCAGCAAAAAAACCCAAAACTGGTTAATAACAATTATAGCAGAAGAGAGTTTGTTCAATACACAAGGCAATATTGCAACGATTCTCAGCAGCTTAAAACATTATTAATAAAATACAACATTCTTCAGTAATTCCTTAATTGGTCTCCCTGCTCCTTCTTTTGCACATTTTGATATTCTAAAGGGCTGGGCTCAACTACCTAGGTTAGGATGTACCTACTAAATGCTGGGTCAGAGAGCACACTCAGGTACCCACAGCCCCCAGCAGGTAAGCAGGGAGTGCCTTCAGAACTGAGGAATTATTCTGGGAATTGTTTGGAAGGGAGAGCAAGAACTATTTTAAACCCCTATATTTGTTTTGCGTGCACTACACCCCCAAGGCACAGTCTCTGATAATCACTGCTGCTGGTGACTTGCATGCCCCACATGAGGCAGAACAGCAGGCCCTGCAGGGGTGGTGAGTGCTGAAGAGCCACACAATGCAATTCTGACTTCAGGAAAGCAGACTGGAAAGGTTTCATGCAGTAGTTGAGAAATGAACTCGCTGAGTCCTGGGGCACAGGAGCTGAGAGGCTTTTAGGTGAGAACTTACTATCTCTGTATCCTGGAGACAATTGTGCTGAAAGCTGCCTGAATATCAGCAGAGGAACATGTGCAGACCACTGGCAAGGTGTGCTTTTGCAATACATCTGAAAGGTACTGAGGAGAGAACAACATTTTTTAGTCAGTTTTTTTCAATAGAGTTTGTCACAAGAAGAAAATGTGCCTTCCCCACCCTCCTGGGTATTCTCACACCCACTCCTGGGCACTCTCCCTGTGTCTGAAGGTGATGTGGCTATTTCACAAATGCCTCCTCTCTGCACAGCAGCCAAAGGAAAGTTCTCCTTCTAGAAAAATGGCAACATCTTCTTGACAGACACAACACCGTATCCCAGAGATGCAGCACAGTTTTTACAGCCACAGAGGGCAGGGCCAGCAGAGCATTCACTGAGCAGACAGCCCTGGGAAAGAGCAGACACTGCTTACCTGCCTGCTTCTGGCAGTGCAGCTGCAGCTCTCTGATTTCCATTTTGAAGAAATGCAGTGCTCTGCCCACCCTTAAACACTGAAGAAAGGGAAGGGTGCTACCACATCCATGTTCCTTGTGAGGGACTGTTTCCCCTCCATGCAGCTGATGGGGGCACCACACACCTCAGGTACACATGGACATAATTATGGCACTAATTATCTCACACTTTCAATTTCTGCCTGACTGATCTATACACCCCAGTCCATATCCCTCATGCCCTCTGATACTGCAGGCACAAGCTGCCAGAACCCCTGGCAGGTGATCTACAACATCTGTCCATCTCTAGAAGGCATTTCTGTGTCTTCCAAGAATAGAGAAAGTGGAACCAGTAGCTCAGATGCTATTTTTGCTCTCTCACACATTGAGACCCTAGTTCTTCTAGAAACAGAAAGCCAAAGCAGACAATGTAACTCCACAAGCCTGGCACAAGTTCCCCAGGCAAGGGCCACCCAGCACGTGTTCATTGGTCCTCTTCCATACATATTTTATTGCTTTCTCAGAATAAGGTTCCAAAAGGAGCAAAATTTGCTCCAAATTTGTAAAAATTTCCCAATTTGTTGTCAGCAAAAGGAAGTATTGGTCAGAGTTCTCCTTAAAACAACTATCACTCAGCAAGGATGGGGTGATTCCTGCAGTCAGCAGTCACATGCATGTGTACATGGCTACAGAGCTGATCCAAAATATTTTCTCCTGTTCACCACCTGTGCTCAGAAACCTCAGCCTAAACCACCACAAGGTCAGACCCTGCTTCCTTTGTCCCAGCCTACCATAGTTTAGGGGGCTTTTGAGTGCAAGGGTTTAGCCACACTCCCAGTGTGCTGCTGACCACAAGGAATGGCACTGCTTGGGGGAGAAAACACCTCTGTGGAAAGGTTCAAGTGGCAAAGCTTTATAAGATCCCAGCATCTCCTGGCCAGATGAAATCCAGCCTGTGAGCACTGAGCACTCTGCAGGCAGCAGACCCTGCTTGGTTAGTGCAGAGCTCAAGGCCTGTCCATTCCTGAGGAAGAACAGTACAGGAGAACAGTGCTCCAGGTAATGCCTCCTGCCCTTACCTGGCCTTGCCAGTCAGATGTATTGACAAGGATAATGTTTTCTGGCAGCTGGTCATCAGAAACCAGGATGTGATTCAGCTGATCATACACTGTTTTCCTGGGGATCTGGAAATAAAGACACAGAGAAGGAACAGTAAGAGGTGTCAGCTTTAGCCATCAAGCCTCCAGCTCCAGCTCTTGCAATTGATGTAGATGCTGGTCAGTCACCCCACCAGCAGAGGCACACTGGACACTCTGCAGCTTCCTCAGTGTTAGCCACCATGGATTTGTTAGCCACTACTCTTTTTGCCATGCACCTTTACTTACATCACTTTATACCAACTAACAGCAGCCCAGGAATTTAAGATTCATAAAAGCCAGGAACAATCTCCTTCAAGGAGGGAAATAAGTGAGTCCCACAGCTAACAAAAGCACAGCACATATGCTGTGCACAAGACAGTCCCTAGCAATCTGCCTTATTTCAAAAGAGTAATTCCTCAACACACCCCTATTCATTTCTCATTCTAACAATCTGCTCCAGTGTTTTGAGTTTATGGCTGGCTGACAAAGCTACAAGCTGGCAGACCCCAGCAGACTGGATGGAAGATAAAATTTTAGCCAAGACATGAATTCCCTCCTTCCTGAAGCTGCGGGGCCCAGTTCCTTCCCAGCAGGGACAGGGCTCGAACCAGAAGGACAAGGAGACAGTGGAGAGGAGGAGCACTGAGTGGCTGGAGGGCAGCAGTGTCAGCTGACCTGTAGGTGGTGCCGGGTGTCCGGGGAGCGCTCGTTGTCCAGGCTGTTGGCTCTCTCGTTCTGCGGCCTCACCGGCTGCCTCTCCTTCAGGGACGTGCTCCTGCCCCGGCGCCCCGTCTGCTTCCCTTCAGACCTGCTGGGAGACTCACACTGCCAGGGCAGGCACACCTCTGAGTGAGACACAGCCCCCAGAGCCCCACCACCCGTCTGGCAGCCTCAGTGATGCCAGCAGAAGCTCTGGGGAATTCTGCACGGAGATCTGAGCTAGCTTGAGCCCGGCTGATTCTGCTTCTGACAGCACAGCTCACAGCTCAGCACATTCTCAGGAGTGCAGGATGACTTCCACGGCCTGTGCTAAAACCCACACCCCCTCTCTGCTATTGCTACACCAGCATCATAAGATCCAGCCAGGCAAACTGCAGTCACACACCCAAAGCAGCACAGAATACCTCTGGGCAATCATTTATCAGTGCTCCAGACCCATTGCTCAAGTGCCCAAACACAGGGACGGTGTCCTTGCAGCTTACTGCCTTAAGGCCACCCTGACCAAGTCCTAGCATGCTGTCCATGCCTGCAGCAGGCACAGCCCTGTCCCCTGTACCTGGTGGATGGGATGATGAGGGACTCTGTCTTTGTGATCTTCCCACTGGGTGGGAGCTTCTCCACAAACACATCTGGAGTGGGGAGCTCAGCCTCCTGGACCTCAGCTTGCTGGTTAGACTCCTGCAAAAACACAGGGAACAGAGTTAGCAGGAACAAACCCTCCCTCTGTCTCACCTTGGGAGCTTAGCTCTGGCAGGGGCACATTGAGCTGCCTCTTCCAGACATCCTGCTCACTGCCAAAAGGGGGAAACCAGAAGTAGCTGTCTGGGGCTACCTGTTCCCAGCTCTGCCTCACAAGGGAGCTGGAGGTAGGAAAGGTGTTCAGATATGCTGTTTGGAACAGGCACTCTCACAGCTCAAAGCCAGGGACATGCCTCCTCATGCAATGCAGATGAATTCACCTTACCCAAATGAACTAGCTAAGAGAGAAAGACATGACAGAAATGTTACACACCCCACGTTCCCAGCAGAGCAACTTGAGCTTTGGGATTTCTACCCCAGGACCAGCTTGATTTCTGCCAACTCAGCTGAAAGTAATACTTCTGTCTGATCAAATGGAACAGCCCTGAGCATCCTTTGCGTGCTCAGTAGCAAACTTTGGGCCAGCCTTTCTCAGGCTGCTTGAACAAAAGGTCAAATAGAGCATTTCACCTGCAAAAGGCTGAAAGACAAGAAGCTCCAAACTAAGGCCAGGAGGAGAACTCAGTGCTATCTTCACTGCAGCTGATTTTACCCATGGAAGTTGTGTTGCATGTGCAGCTATACAGACAGACAGATGCACCCCACAGAATGCAGCCCACAGCTGACACCAAACTGACAGGAGGAAGGTCAACAAGTGCATTTTCAACTTACATAAGGGACAGTGTCAGAAACACTGTCGCCTGCATGTTTGGTTCCAAGACTCTTTGTCTTTTCAGGCACTTCTACCTGCTTGAGAGAAGAAAAATCCTCAGGAGGTTTAGCACCAGCACAGTTTCCAGCCATGTTCTCTGGGTCAGGCTGTTCAGAAGAGAGGCTTCTCCATTTAAACATCACACAGCTCTGCAGCATGGCCAGCAGCGCTCCCTGCTCACACCAGGACTGCACACATCACTGTGGGATGTGGCAAAGCTGATGAACAACACACAGGAGAGGCAATGAAATGCTCTGGGATGGGACTGACACTTTATGCCCATTCAGGAGGGAATGGAAAAGCAGCTGAGCTGCCCCTGACCATTCACTGTCAGCCACCAGGAAAAATACCCCAACATCAGCAAAGAAAAGCTTCCTCCACAGAGTGCTAGGAAGTCCCTAAAACTCCCAGGCAACATCTCCCATCCTGGCAGCCATTTCAGGCACGTGGGAATCTGAAGCTATTTACACCATGAGCAAGTATTCAATACATAACCTGAAGATGCACCCTCAAGTTAATACCATATTTGCATTAAAACAAAACAAAACAAAACCAACAATAACAAAAAACCCAAAAAACAAACAACAACAAAAGAAATCCCAAACAAAAAAACCCAAACTGGCCAAAAAAATCTCCAGTCCCCAAAAAGTCTTAGCAGAAAATGTGTATCTCTGCATCCAAATCGTTGGGATGTTAGGGGTGTCAGAGAGGGTAATTTACAGATGCAGTTAGAGAGAGTGCAGAGAGGTAACACTTGAAATGTGACTTACAGGACTTGGTGGCTCTCTCTGGCTCCTGATGCTGTGGATGCTACCAATTTCTGTCTGAGAGCTGGAGTGTGACAGTCCTTCAAAGTAAGGTCTGAATAAGAAAAGTAAAACCCATTTCTTATTACCAGAAACACCGACAGGGCAAGTCCACCACACTCAGAGCAAAGCAGCACAACAGTTCCCAGATGATCTTACTGCTCCCCAATGGTTCCAGTGAAACAGACTATTTTGAAAGGAGAGGAGGGTGTCCAGGACAGTAAGAGAAGCCAGAAAGTCCAGGCATTCCTGAATTTAGCTTCTGACTGACATACAGCAAGCAGAATTACTGCTTCCCCCACACCCCAACACTCTGCTCCTGGGTAAGTGATTCTTGGGCTAACATACATTTTGTTTCCAGCTTGCATCTGGATTTGGCTGCCAGCCCTAGGCTCCAATTACACATTTGCTCAGTAAGATAAGGTACCACACACAATCAGATTGTGCTTCCACTCAAAAGGCAGCTCATCACATCAGGCTACAAGACACAATTACAACGTAAGGAACTGATTTTTTGTTGTTGTGGGAAAAACCTGCCTCAAAGGCATCAACATTTATCACATCCTCTTCAAGATATGAACACCAGAACTGAACCTAGGAAACTACAGAGTGTCTCCCCAGGACCACACACAGTAAGTTCTTATTCCAGCATTACTCCAGCAATCACATAGCCCAGCATAGTTTGCTCCTCAGCTCCAGGGAACAGGATATGAACTGGAACATTTTGGCTTGTTTCAAAGCAGCTGCTTACCACAACACATCTATTTTCAAATCCCTTCATGGTAGGGCCAACCAGCTGGCTGGAATCTTGGGTTAAGTACCAAACACCTTCACATGCCAGCAGCCCCACCATTTCCACTGCTGCCCCACTCTATCCTTGGCATCTCCTGGCTCACTGACAGGGACCAGCTCTCCCCAGACCCAGAATCTGTTCTCAGCCCAACAAGGTTATAATGACACCTGGTAATTAGCAGATTTAGCAGATGCTGTACTGACCAGCTGCAGTGGTCAGTGCCATAAGTCTCTGTTTCAGAGCCATCACACACTGAGGGCCTGAGCCTGCAACCATACCCCAGCCAGAAGCAGGAGTCAGCTCAGTCTCACATTTTCAGCCTTTATTGAGCAGAGTGTGACACAGCTGTGTTAGCTCAGAGCTCTGCATCTGCTCAAGACCCCGAGCCAGCAACCCCCAGCTCAGCTCCACAGTGCTGGGAGTGACCCACAGGAGCTCTTTAAGTACAGGCTGGAGCACATCCACGTGTGCTGCAGTCAATGCCTTTGGGCCCTGAGGAATCCACTTGTTTCCTGCAGCTCTGCTTCCTTAATCCCTGCAAAGACTCTCTTTCCACACAGGTGTTATTACAGGAAAGGTCTTTCCAGAAAGACAGTGTGCCTTGTTCATCCCTGCCTCTACTCCTGCCTTAGCACACATTTCCTTCCTGGTTCTTCATCCCTGCCTCAGCACACATCTCCTTCCTGTGTCTACCTTCCCTGTGCTCAGGTGGCAGTGCAGCAGAACATCTGCAGAGGGAACAAGGAAGAGCTGGGACTGAAGGGAAGTCAGACACCCCACACCCTACCTCTAGATCACAAGCTGTCACTCCCATTCTAACACCACCATGTCAGGAGGGGAAAAAGAAACACAGAAGAGTGGGAATAAAACCAACATCTGACATTGTACATGGCTGACAAAGCTACAAGCCGCAGCAGACTGGATGGGGTTTGCCAGCCACCTCTGGCCAGCAGAAGCTGCCTCACACTTACTTTAACTTTGGCTTTGGAGTGCTCAGGACACTGTCATCATCCTCCATTTCTGGCCCGCTGTCACTGGGGTTCTCTATATCCAGCGTGTCATACAGAAGGTCCAAATCCTCCTCCACCTCTGGAACGTGCTCTGCTGGGTCCTGCTCTGAATCCAGAACCTACACAGGACAAAAAGAGGCATCACCAGCTCTGCTAGGAGCCAGACTGATCCCACATCACCCCTGCTCCCCCCAGGACTGCAGGACACCAGTCCTGGCAGTAAGATTCTATTCCTGGTGCTAGGATACTATATCCAAGGAACATTAAGTACATGAGAAATGCTTGTCTTGGATCAAGCTTGTCAATGCCTGGTTAAGCAGGAGTTATATATTGGACCAGGCATCCATGAGTGTGCCATTGTTCATCTCCACTGTTCAACCCCATTCTATAAACAAAGCTTTAAAGCTCCAAAGGAATCGCAGTCTTCCTAGAACCAGTACAAAACTCCAGTATTCCCAACAGTGTAGCATGTATTGGTTTTTACTGAAAAAGCTGTCCTGACACCTCCTGATTTGATACCCAGAAATGTCCACAGGAGGCGCCTGAAACCTGGAGGAGGATCCGCTGCCACGGCCGAGGCAGTGAGAACAAACATCTCCCACTGAACTCGCTTTACACACATCCCGGAGCAAGCAGGGGCTGTGCCCTGACCAGAGCTTGCTTTTGGAGTGGCAGCTCCAGAAAAAAAGCAGCAGCAGCTCGGCTGCCTGAGCTCGCAGCTGTGGGTGCTGACTCTGCCGAGCAGCAAAGCTAACAGGACTGCTTGCAAGAGGAAGGCAGCACCAGGAGTTACTCACTCTTTCCCACAAGCCACAGAATCAGCACACAGCCCCACAGCCAAAGGAGATGTTAACTGGTTTTGTGTTGGATACTTATTGTTACACAGGTTTCTGGGGGTTTGGACCTGTTTCATCCTTTCCTGCTCTGACCAAGCAGCTGACTCTTGTGGATTGAGCTCCCCATCCAAGGTTTTCATGTCTTGCCTGGCTGTTCTAGTAAGATGATCAAACAGGCTGGGCTTTAACCTCACAAGCAATACACACCATTTGGACTGCTTGCCTTTGAACGGGTCAAAGATAATTTCAAAGCAATCTGCAAAACTAATGGTTATGCACATAGCTGCCAAAATCTGCTTTTGATAAAACTTCATCTACAAAATGCTTGTTGACATTTAGAAGTTGGCCCTCAAGCCTCCCTGCAAGGCCAGGGTGTGAGGAAAGGTCACATACACTGTGGACTTGAAAACAAAATGAAGGGAACAGAAGGAAACAGGAGTGTTCCTGAAGACTAAAGCAAGATGCACCAAGCAGAGGGCAGCACACAAGGCAGGGAGATTTACAGAAGGAATTACTCACCTCATCAGACACTTTAAACCTCTTCAGCAATGCCACAACCTTCTGTTTGAAGTTTTGTTGCTGCAAGTTAAAGACACTTTTACATAAGTAAAGCATTAAGTGAGCTATTTTCTCCCAGCCTGCAAGAAGCCAGACACATCTGACACTGGTACTACCCTGCTGTTTAAAATCAAACAACATCTGGCACCACAGACCACCTCCCTGCTGTCCTTACACTGAAACCAGCTTTTCCACACCCATGATAACTTTATTACCACCAGTGGTAGGTCCCACTCCAACGAGCACTGTAAATCTGAAAGATGGCACTCCACTTTTGGCTGGACACACAATGGATAACAATTTTATCTGCCAGATCACCTCCCTGTGCCTTTTTGATATATTCCTGGAAAACACCTGAAAGTCAACTTCTCTGATTCTTAGCAAGAGTGAGCCAACATAGAGAACTACCCATTGACCCCAAGAACAAATGTGATTTTTACCACCAAAGCATGGGGGTTTTTTTGCAGGAGTTTGCATGGCAGGTTCATTTATTTCACTAGCAGCACTGGTGAAAAGCTGTGGCACCTATCCTCAGCACTTGCCCCATCACACAAATGTTTCTTGAATCATACTCCCAGATCCTGGACACAGCAGGAAACAAGGCCAGAGCAACACAAGGCAAACTGCTGCCCTCCCTTTGTGCTTGCTCACCCCCAGGTGCTCCCCTTTTGCAGGATCAAACAGCTGAGGTTTGCCCAGCCCTTCTCTGCCTGTCACTGACAAACCTGATGTGCACATCCTCAAGAAGGGCCCGCGTCTCAGTGCTGGTACAGAGCATCTGAGGTGGCATCCTTGGGTCAGGAGAAAGGGAGAAGGAAATGGCTGGCACCAGGCCACTCCGAGGTGAAGAAAGTTGCTCATTTGCTGCCTCTCCTGAGGTTCTGCAAGTCCAACTGCCTACTCCCAACTCTGGCCTCAGACACTTCACACACCCTTTATCTCTGAGCTCCTATCCTGCAGCTGCAGCCACCTTCCAGACAGCTGAAGCTTAGGTGAAATAAATCCAGCACACTGTCCCAAGACAGCCCTGTTTCCATGCCCAGTGCATCCCTGAGGCTGAGATGCTCTCACCAGTGTGACAGTTCTGCTCTGGCTCAAGCAAACCCATCTATGACAACACCTGGGGCCAGTTCAGCAGCCCACAGAGGGGGGACACGCAGCATGCAGCAGCCAGGGGGACATGGCAAGAGCTGTTTGCTGGCCTGAATGGTTTCATAGAGAGCAGATCTGGTTTGGAGCTGGGCTGATGGTAACGTAACTGGCATCACCAAACCCAGTTTTGCACCAGCTGGACCTCCAGCATCAGTTCAGAGGTCAGGGCTGGAATGGCATTCCTCTTATGGGTTCCTTGCTTAATACCAAGTAGTGGATTTTGTCCTGACTGGTCACTGTTCAAAGCAATACAGACACCAAGGGTATGAACTAGCACACTCCTGGTCTCACAGGAAGGATCTTTACAGTGATGGATTCAGGTCAAAACAGGGTGTATTTCAGACCTCATCAAAATGTGGATTTCAGAAACAGCCTTAGACCATGGTGTGGTGAAGCTCAAGTTCCTGCTCCACACAAGTGCAGCTTTGCAGGCACACCCATGCTTGTGGGGGAGGGTGGACAGCCACATGCATCTTTCTAAAGCTTCTATATACATCATATCCAGCTACTTCTTTTGCCTCAGCACCACATGCACCACCTGATGTTTATCCATCAAGCTTCAACCCCTGACTAAGCCACTTCATTTTGAGAACTTCCCACTGGCCTCTCCCATGCAGAACACAAATAGGAGAGCATTCCTTCACTTAGAGCCACTTTCAGGACTTACATGAGCATGGATCCTGCACTGCCTTCTTCATGGGGATAGGATTTCATACACTTGCATGATTTTTGGAGCTCCTTAACCTTGCAGCCAAGGGACACTCAAGACATGCACACACCTTGGATGGTCCCACTGCCTGAACTGGCTGCTTTCTCTAGCTCTTCACATGCTGTGACCATGCCCCCAAGCTCCATGCTGGGCCAGCGTGCCTGGTCTCCCACAAGCCACATGCACTGCACATCCTGGCCAAAGCCCATCAGTGTTAGTAAAACTGATTTCCACCGACCCTGGTTATGGACGTCGTTCTTACTATCGATCTCCGCTGCTTCTTGGGCTTCCCCATCTCGTACTCATCATCATCCAAATCCTGAACAGAAAGAGGATTCCCGTGTTACCTTCGTCATTCTGAGACACATGAGCATGTCAAAATGTTCTTTCTATACAGATGAACCTGCTGCTGTGTCTTCCAGGCATCCAGCATTTGCCTTAATTGCAGTTATGATGGTAGAGGGAAAAGGAAGTGAGACAGGTCTGCAGGGACAGGAATAACAGCTTGGAGAAGCAAAACAGCCCTAGCTCTACATTCAAGGAACAAGGACAGTCACAGCCCCACATCTTGGTGGGTCCCTCTCTCAGTACCCTCTGATAGGTGATGCCAGAGTCTGAAGGCAAGTAAGACCCAAACTCAAAAGCATCTCACATCTAGTCAGGGATTCTCCATAAGGACCTATTGCGAAAAAGGTATTAAAGACTAAAGGCTGCCTCAGACCCCACTGGCCCTTTAATTACAGCTGGGGATCCAGTTGGGCTCTTTGAATCCAATGAGCACTATAGAAGCAATTAAATGACTCCCTGACCATTAAGCAGAGAAGCACAAGGATGCCAGGGAGCTCAAGTCCAAACACGTGAACAGATAAATCACAGCATGGTAGAAGAAATGGGTTACTGTGCAGGCCCTCTCCACTGCAGCTGAACACTTGGTAACAGTCTCACACTGGTGTGGTTTAGATACAGAAATAGGCTTTTAGTTTCAAGCAGGAGCTGGGAGTGCACATGCTCCACTGAGCCCTCTCAGGGAGAAGCCATGCCCTGAACAGTACCTGGCCCTGTACGGCATCATCACTGGCCTCCTGCTCAGAAGAGAAGCTCTCGTACTCTTCCTCGGAATAGTTGTCTGAAAGGGAAGGAAAGAGGGGAAAGATCCTGTGAAACTCCTTCAAGGTGAGGGCACGCTCTCATCTCAGGAGCAGAAAAGGCCAGCTGAAGCCACAAATCAAGAAAGGAGACACACAAGGAGAAGATAAACTAGCAGGCATCTATCCGTGCTAGAACCAGTGAGATGGGAATTGCCTGGAGGAAAGGAATGAGGAGAAACACACCCAGTAAGAAGGAAGGACCAGGACACAGATAAGGCTCCTCCTCCTCTTAATAAGAGGATGAAACTTCTTCCCATTGGAAAGTACCAACCACCTGGTAGACAGCAGCAAGTAACAAGGTTTCTCCACAAGGGAAATTATTTTTCCCCCCTAAGATGTGCATAACTGACTTAAAGGGACAAGTGAAACACAACAAAACCTTTGTGGAAATGACCCTTCAGGTGAGCTGCCTGGCCCCAGGCAGCAACACACAAACATCTATGTGCACTACCTTCAGCAGGTCACTCTTACAGCAGTGAGAAGAGGGCTGGCACCACACAAAAACATCACCACAAGTCTGAACCCAGAGACTTCCCTATACAGTGCACAACATCATGGATTTACACTCATTAAGCCAGGCCACCACCCCCAGCAAAACATGCTGCAGGCTTGCAGGTCTCATCTAAAGTTAATGAAATTTATTGTAGAATACTCAAAGGAAAAGGAAGATGGAAGAGTAGCTTAAATGTGAATCTCCTGAATACAATGCTGATAGCCAGGTGAGAAGCTACAGGCTCCCAAAACATCCACCATAATGCTGGGAGAGCACTGGTGAGGACACAGCCAACCCTTGCTGGATGGCTCAGGTGTAGTGTGGCATGCTGGAGAAGCTCTGACAATTCAGTTCCTGTCACACTCCCTGCTTGCACAGCAGCACTTTTGCAAAGTGGGTTTTCTTTGCACTGATCACTTAGAGACACAGCAACTTGTGCAGACCAGTCCTCATTTGTCCCAGGAAGCATCCAAGCCCAGGTGGGGTAATTTAACTCCAGCTAGTTCAGGAGGACACTGGTCCTCAGAGAACGTGGTTGGACTCTCACCTGTAGACTTGATTTTCTGGCTGGCCTGCATAGTGCTGTCCTCATGGTCGATTGGCTGACTTGACAAGGAGAAGATCCAGATTTCTGCCACCTTCACTGGAGCCTCTTTGATGTTGCTGAAAAGGCTCAGAACCTGGCCACCTTCTGTAGGGTGCTGCATGACCTGGGACAGAAATTAAGCAGAACAAATCTGCATTTAAGTGTATTTAAACTTGTATCATTTGCATACTACATGAGTTATTTATGTTAATGGAGTTACTCTACATTTCCAAGACCTTGTAACCACAGGAGCCACTTGCAGGCAATCCACGAGGCTAGTTGAGATTTTATCTGACTGCTAATGAAAGTGATGGAAGGAAACAAAAAATATTCTGAGCTTAAGAGCTGATTAGCTCACCCTTGAAGCAGAGTACTTGACTACCTCATTACTATGTGTTTGCTTCCCCAGCACAGAACTGATTTGAATTATCAAGTTACCCACCTTCTGAACACCTAATTAAGGAACTTGATATTGTCTTAAAACCAAGCAAAAGAGCCGGTAACAGCAAAAATTCTTGGTGAGATACAGATGTAAAGTACCTCCTAAAGGAAAATATCCTTGCTGTGGAGAGCTGACACACAAATCTCAGAGGAACTGGCCACCACCCCGGGACAATGAAGCAGCAGGTCATGAAAAACAAGTCAGTGGTGGAGGCAGAGGGACATCTTGGTGCAGGTTTCTCCTTCCATTGCCACTCCCAGCTCAGAGGTTTCTCCCCAGAATCTTGTGATCTTCTCTTCCCCCACCAGAGTGAGTGTGCCCAACTCCTCACCTGCACAGCAACACACACCAGGCTGCTCTGGGCCTCCTCACAGGGACCTAAACAGACCTGAGCTGATGAGGAACATATGTCCCCCTGCTCTGAAACTGCTCACTCTCAACTCCAATTCACTGCTTTGTTTCAACAGCTTAAGAGAACTTTTTATAATTTTTTTAAGAAATGAGTCAGTGGAGTTTAGGGGTCATCATCCTATAAACTCCAAAGGAGAGGGAGGGGAGGGCTTGTAAAATCAGTTTTCCTGAAGACTTCAATTTCATAAATATTCCAGATGAGCTGGAAAGCAACTGTTTCCTAACATGGTGAACCTTTGAACATTTTTGACCTTCTAACCCCAGTCAGCTGACATTACAAACAGACATAAGAAAAACCACATGTAGCAGCAGCAAATGCCCAACACTTAGAAGTTCACCAGTGACTCTAATTAATGGGCCCACATTTTTTCTGCCTTACAGCAGTATTTACTTTCTGGTTGTCCAACAAATCAAACAGTACAAGAAAAATGTTAGCTGCAACACCATGCACTTGGCCAATTCAAATAAGGAGCTCACCATTCACTGCAGGGCTGAGGGAAGCTGCACTCACACAAGAGAAGCACTCTTTAGAGTGAATTATTTAATATAATAATAACTCACCACAGCATAACACTGGCTTATTTTGGATAAAAGTCATTTGTTGACAGAATGCAGTCTGATGAAAAATATTGATGTGAAACTGAACTTGCTACTGCTAAGCCCATTTCTAAACACTCAGACACTGAAACAGCAGAGATTAAACAGGGCATGAAGTAACAAAGCATGGAGCTATGCCATTCAGAAAGCCTTTGTGAATAATTTATCCATACTTGACTCCAGCATTAATTTTATCATTTACTTCTCATGAATAGAGCTCCACCTAAATTACTAACAGCCATGAAACAACAATGGCCAAGGGTTCTTCAAGCAAAATGAGAGAAATTGCTTAATCCTGAACACTCATACTGTGGCACTGAGAAGCACAGCAAATCTTGCTTTAACTTTACCACTTCTCAGGGTTGGAAGACTTGCCCAAGTGACTCTGCCTCGTTCTGCACTTTTGATCTGGACCCCCTAACTTTAATAAAGCCACAAAACAATAACAAAACCCTCAAAAGGTCACAAGCTATCCTTGTGAGAGCTTTAGCTATTAAGAGATGAGGCAGAAAATGCTCGATATTATTACCCAGTAATAAAATCTGGTTAAAATATTGCCCTGTGAATATTGATTGCAGCTATTAAGATTGCAGCTATTTGAAATCCTGTCAGGTCCTTCTCAATGAGGCAAGTGACAAGAGTGGGTTTGGAGGGAAGGGAAGATGTCCAGGTGTGTAAGCAGACTCTGTGGAGAGCAGCTCACCTCAGCCATGTTGATGCATCCCACAGCCAGGGTCTTGTAGCCTAAAATGGTTCTGTTCTTGTAGCGCTTCCGCCGCTGCAGCATGATCTGGAGCTTGTTGCCTTCTCTCTTCAAGAAGTGAGGGTACTGAGGTGGGAAACACAGTGGAAAAGTTCATTTGGCTGCCTGGCAATATCTCCCAAGCTTCATGGTTAACCTCCATTCCTAAGGAACAGCCCCAGCTGCAGTGCCTGCAGCTCACTCACACTCAGTGCAGAGTTCTTCATTATCCTGGGGAAGACTCAAACAGCTCAGACAGGCACTCCAAAAACACAATCCAGGCACACAGAGCAGCTGCTCAGTTTGGGAAGGGCTGGGCCCAGGGAGATGAGCAGCCTCCAGGAGACACTTTCCCCAAGAGCTAAACAGAGGATGCCCAGAAGTGGAGCCTTGGTGCTGCCCTGCACAAGCAGTGGGCAAGGCAGGGACAGCCACAGACCCCCACACTCTTGGCAGGACACTGCCTTCCCCCCAGCACAAGGACACTTCTCAATTGGTTGTATTTTAAGTAATTAAGTCAAGAAAAAAAAACCTGTCCTACTGCCAGGTTATGTTGCTAAGACACAAACCCTCCCAAGGCATGTTCCATACAAGAAAATACATTTGTTTATACACCTCCTCCAGAAAGTCCCCAGCAAGAGAAAGCTGTGAAGCCAAGCAGAGACTATTAGGGAATGAGTAAGGCTAACCATAACCATAACCATGAAGGAGAAGCTGTCCAAAGGAAGAAAAGTCTTCAAGGAAAGATAAAGCAGCAACCTGACCAGTTCTCATCCCAAGAATAGAGGAGCCTGGGACATGTGCTCCAAATACACAACATAAATAGTACTAAATAACCAGCAGACAGGAGAACCTAATTGCTGAGATCTCAAAGAGGACATTCCCAAGCAAAGGATGCTTCTCTTGCAGGGAAGAACTACTTTCTTTTTTTTTTTTCCTTGGGACATTATGAAAATTAACTTCCTGCCCATCAAAACACTTGATAAAATCAAATAGCAAACACCACAAGAAACCCCTGAGATACTAATTTGCAGTCCAGAGCAAGCCTGACAGCTCTGCAGGGAGCTGGGAGCAGTGGCCACCCAAACAAGAAGAATACTAATTAGCTGATTGCCCTGCAAGGGCAGGATCTACTGCTCACTGCCCGAGGCAGAGGCATTGTAAAGAGAGGAACAACAACCCACCTGGCTAAAAGACAATCCCAAAACACACAGAGCCTGTGACCCTACAGATGTGCAACTTCCCTAAAGAAGGATGGAATAAAGTTACTGGAGAGAAGGGAGAGGGGCTCAAAAAGCCAGAGGCCCCTTTCACACTCAAATTTACCATTTTCTTGCTTCTGGGGCCCTTCTACATGTTGGAAGGGCAGCAGGGAAGAGGGATTCCTTGCTCTCAGTTCACAGCATTTGAGCCACACCAAGGCTGTTTAAGTACAAACCTAGAAGTGAAGTCCCAAGTCACCCTTGCTCCCAGGCCAGCTCATTTTGAATGTGTCCAGTTTTCTGGGATTCAAAAGCTCAAGTCCATAGATGTACAAGTTTCTGTTTTTCTCAGCTGTACTGCTCTGGCCACCTCTGATGAGCATTCACAGAGGTGGTAAAAGAAGGAACAGAGAGACTCAGGCCACTCAGTTCCTCCATCAAGAGCAAGGCCCTCCAGAAGAAAAGATGAACTATCTGATAGCACAGTCCAGCTTTTTTAACATCAGCCATGACTTATCAATTCTTCAGAATTGCTTCAACACAAACTTTTCAGTGTCTGTCTGTCCGTGACAGAGACTGGAGAAGAAAACAGTTTGACTTAAAACGTTTGAAAGCTTTTAGAGGGGAGCACCAAACACCTCAAGGCACCTCTGAGGGGTGAAAAAAATGCACACATCAGAACAGTGATAGTCAGGGCAAGACTTTTTCTGAAGCCCCAATAATGTCATCTCTCCCATCTGGAAAGGTTTATTAGATTAAAGACAGGAATTAAGTGCAGAGCTCTTAATTAATGCCAGAGAGCTGTGATGTTGTGCTTGGAATATGTGGGGAATTTCCCTGGGCTCTGTGAAGCCACAGAAGTGTGGGTCAGGAGAAGCAGACATTCCAGCAGGAAGGGTGATGACAGCTCACCTGCCAGAAGGGCTGCTGCTGGCTTAGCTTTAGCCCTGGCTAGGAGGGGAAGCAGGACTGCACAGGGCACAGACTCCATTCTCAGCTGTGTGACAGGGCAGCAGGAAACTCCTCCCTTCACTTTGAGCACAGGCAGGCCAGACACCACGGGCTGCTCACCCTAGCTGAACACCCCTAGCTCAGCTCTGGCAAGGGAACACTCCCTGCAAAGGACAGGAATGTCACCCAGGAGAAGGAACTGAGCAGGCAGGGAGCACAAAGGCACGAGGGGCTGCAAATCCAGGCAGGCAGCACAAAGGCAGGCACAAGGTGTCGAGAGCTGACTGTGTAATATGGAGATACTGACTGCTGCAAGACAACAAAACCCTGCTCTGTGACACACACATGCTTTTACTTTGTGGCCCATGGCCACTCTCAAATATATCCCAGGCACTAAATTCAGATTGGAGCTGAATTAAGCTATGACTGCTAGCTAGAAGTAGCTCTCAGCCATTGTCCAATTAAGCAGCAGTAAAAATTGCCATAAAAATCCAGCTGTGCTGTTTCATGAATGCTTCCCTAGCCTTACTGCATCCAAGACCACCAACCCTTCCTGCAGTCAGAGACCAGCAGCACCTCTCTGCTTTAAGCTCACTCACCTCTGCTGAAGGCTCAGTGCCACAGCCCCTCCTCTCCCCTGCTCTGGCTCAATCCCCAGCCCCATCAGGGGAAAGAGAGTTAAAGGCAGTGCTCTGCACCCTGCTGCAGCACTGCTCTGAACCCCAGGAAAAAACCCAACACACCATAATCCAAATGAATTCCAAAAAGATCTGCAGACTTGCTCCTTGCTGACACAGGACTGGCAGAGGGAGACCTGGCTTGTCTCACAGCTTTGCTCCCAACCATGGGAAAGCTGCAGCCACAGGATTCAGGTGTAGATATTCCTGGCATGCAGCTTGGTTATTCCTGTTCATAAAACAGGGGATGCAATGCTGCAGTTAACCCAGCCATCTGCTTGGGCAGCTGCAGGGTTATCATCTGTCTGCAGTGAAAGCTTTCCTGCTTCAGCTCTGCACAGGTCTGAGTAACAACCAGCCTCACATCATCACCTGAGCCTTTCTCCTTACCAGATCAAAGTCCTGAAGTCAAGCTCTAACCCACAGTCACAAAACAAAGATAATCCAGGTATCAATGCTCCTGAGGTCTGTCTGGCTCTGCTCTATGTGTGCAGGATCCTCTCTCTCACTTTCAGCAAGCCAGCTCTTATTTACCTTATTTCCCTGCTCAGGAGGTAGCACCAGGGCAGCAGGCTTTGAAAAGAGGAACCAAAAAATACAGTTGTTCCAATTCCCAGCTATTCCTGTGACTCCAAAGCCAGGAGTAACTATAAGCACACTGCTCCTGCTTCCCCAAATGGTGCCTCCCTCAGCAACTGCAACTCAGAGACTCACCTGACTCATTCCTACTACTGCCTTCTGTCAGCCTGACACTCCACACCAGCCTCACAGCTGCCATCCTCCACTGCCTGCTCATTAACAAGGCAACAAAAGGCAAAAAAGAGCCAACTCACTCTGCTTCAGCTCTTGCCACAGCTATGCCTTGAAGAGGAGAGCCTGCAAAGCCTTCCTGCTCCAGGATGCCCTGTGGAGGAGCTGGGAGTCAGCACCCTGCTCCAGCCCCCTGAGAGGAGATTCAGACAAGCTGTGCTGCTGCTCACCAGGACCTGCAGCCCAGAGCCCCCAGGCAGCCCTGCATCCCCTAGGAGCCCCCAGGCTGCCCTGCATCCCCTGGGAGCCCCCAGGCAGCCCTGCATCCCCTGGGAGCCCCCAGGCAGCCCTGCATCCCCTGGGAGCCCCCAGGCTGCCCTGCATCCCCTGGGAGCCCCCAGGCTGCCCTGCATCCCCTGGGAGCCCCCAGGCTGCCCTGCATCCCCTGGGAGCCCCCAGGCTGCCCTGCATCACCTCGGAGCCCCCAGGCAGCCCTGCATCCCCTGGGAGCCCCCAGGCAGCCCTGCATCCCCTGGGAGCCCCCAGGCTGCCCTGCATCCCCTGGGAGCCCCCAGGCTGCCCTGCTCCCTGCAGAGCAGCCCCGGGGAGCAGCAGCAGCCCCGGCAGGAGCAGCCGGCCCCAGCCCTACCTGCAGAGAGAAGGTCAGCGCCAGCTCTGTCTCCACGTGTCCACTCGGGGGCAACACGATCTCGTGGGAGCGCAGGATGCGCTTGGAGCCCTGCAGGGAAACAAAGTCCAGCAGCGGGTGAATTGCCCCGAAGGCACCTCTCACATCCCATCCCAGCCCTGTTTACTGCACACCAGGAAACGTTGTCAGGGACTACCACAGAGAAGTGAACGGATGGCTCTGACCTTGTACTTCTGTGAAATATTAATGAGATGAAAGGGAGATATTTGACTAATAAAGATTTGGGCATATTTACTGTCCCTAACTGCAACAATGCAGCTTTTGTTCTGCCAAACCCCAGCATTGGAAAGCTGTGAGTCAACCCCCATCCCTGGAGTTGAAGTCTCCTATTTTCACTTCAGCCAATAGGTACAAGGCTCTTGTCTCCTGGGTCTGGAGCTGCAGCATCATGCTTAAATCTCTGCCATTAGCCATGGCAGACTAGGCTTTTCTTTTTGTGCACACACCCCTCCCCGGGGAAAATGGGGACTTTAACCTGTTTAAACAATTGCCAGTAGCTAGGGATATTAAAGAAAAAATTCACTAAGCATCTCAGTGGAGTCTGGAGATTTAATGTATCACAGGGCAACTCCAAATCAACCCTGTGTGTGGGCTGCTTTATGCTAACAGAGTTACCAGGCTATTTACTGTGTGAGCATTTCATTTCAGGCAATGTTTGAAGGAAAACTAGCAGGAAAACATGACAGACTGCTGCCTAGCAAACCCTTCTGCATTGTTCAAACACAGTGCAAGTTTCAGAGGTCTCTGGCTCAGCGTTCTGCTGAGGCTGCAGATCTGGCTTTGTCCAGACGGGCTGATCTCCCAGAAGCACAGAACTGGAGCTCTCGAAAAAGCAGCATCTGGGAAATCAGAGACAGACTGGGGGGGTAAACACCTCCAAGCTACATCCAGGGGGAAATGTGGTCTGCCCCATCAGCCTCAGAGAGCATCAGCAGATGAGACAGCAGCAGAGCCTTGTCTCCATCCCCTCCTCCCCAAAGGCACGGCTCAGGCCGTGATCTGCAGCCCTGCCTCAGCCCTGCACAGCTCCAGCTCCTCTCTGGGAACACCGAGGTGCCTGAACTCCAGCAGCTGGGACAGCACACACAGAGCAGAGCCAGGCACCCATGGGCTGCCCCCAGGACAAGCAGCACACGTGCCAGTGAGGCACAGCCAGCCTGGCCGCTGGCAACAGCAGCAGCTGCTCCATTTGTGCAAAGCTCCTAATGGCAGCAATCTTGCTTTGCTGGTTACGCAACCAAAACCTAATGAAAGACCAAATATAGCTGCTTTTAAAAGACTGCAGCAGATAAACAGAGCAACGGCTCGGGAAACACAGCTGACAACTCTTTGAACATCTCTGCTCTGGAGGCTGCAAGGAAACATGGGAGATGCAGGTAAGATGCTCTCATTAGGTCTGAATTCAGTCATCCCCTCTGGAAGGGCTCTGGTGTCTGACAACTTGAGTGCAATTCCCCACACAAAGGCAGTCATTTGACAGAGACCTTGTATCTGATGATCCAGTGCCACCAGCCTCAAACAAGAGCCATGTCAGAAACCTGAGTGCTGGCAAATAAAGCATCCCTGGAAAAGCCTGTCAGCATCAGCATCATAACCTGCAAGATCTGAAGGGATTTTTAATAGCAGGGCCTGGTGTGGAGAGGACTGCTCAGGTTCCAGTGTCTGAACCCTGCAGCAGGGCAGACCACAACCCACACACAAAATGGGACGTGAAACTCCCACGTGTTAAAATTCCCTTTGGATCTGTAGGCCTGGGCAAGCTTTCACCTACAGAAAGTGTAAGCAAGCAGTAACCTGGACAGGAAAAGAAGGTCTTGCTCTAATAAAAGCTTCTGAATTCTTCAACCCAAGCCTGGCACTCTCTGGGCACAGATCAGTCTCTGACAAGCCTCAGGTGCTTACAGTGATGCATTCATCATCTAGGAGTACAAACATATGGAAAGCTTTCAGCCTTGATAAGCAGTATCTGACAGCCTGGAAACCCACAGCAGTGCTTCTTGTGAGGCTGCCACAAATCCAGGTGTGTGAAGCAATTCTCTGCCTTTCTGCCCTCTGCTCTGGGTGCACAAACCCCGTCCCACTTAAGACTGGCACATTTTTATCCCAGCTGGACCACTCAGAGATGAGAGATACCAATTAAATCCTCAGCTATGTGTTTTTCCTTCCTGATTTCACCTTCCAAACGAGACTTTGTGTGCTTTGACACAACCAGCTCTCTGCAGGGGTTTGCTTAGCTCTTCATTTGAAAAGCAGCAGCTTTTCAGCCCAGTTAATGTTCTACTTATAGGTCTGCTAGGCTTTTCCTGGTTAAGCACTTGAGGGTGTGCAGTGATGGGAGCACGTGGGCCCAGCGATGCTGTGACGCACCGAGCCCCCTTCCTTCCCCCCTCCAGGCAGAGTGACCTACATGGAGGCACCTCATTAAATGGCACAAACATCTGCTGTGAAGTGGGATATTTACTTAGGATGACAACTGTATTTTAGGAAAAGCAATTAGTCTGCACAGGCACCCTACAAACCCACTGACAAGCTTGGCTACAGACTCAACAGGAGAGCTGCCCAGCAGCAGGGGAAGGCCAGACTCCCCCAAACCAAGACCCAGTTACCAAGATATTCAGCCCTAGACTGGTAAACAGAGATCCAGGCTTGGATTTAGTGCCAGCTCAGGAAGAAAGGGGACATGTGATCTGTGAAGAGCATTTTTACATGCAGATAAGCTCATGCTGAGCCATTGGTGAAGAATATTCTTCACTTACAACAGTGAAATGAGTTTGGAACATGGGAGAAAGGTAAGAAAAGAGTCTACACAGATCCAGAACTCCCTGATGGACTTGGGAAGAAGTCTGTGGATGCAACGTGAAGTTGCAGAAATCTGTGGATCGTTACGTGGGGGTAAAGCTCAGTTTGGACACCTGCCAGTGTTCTTAGTCAAACAGCACAATTCTTAGTACTGGGCAGTAATTACCTGCATTTTGACAGCAATGACCCCGGAAATAAGCTCTTTATCCAATTCCTTTAAGACTACCAGTTTCTTTAATGTCAAGCTGCACAACCTGCAAACAGGAACAGAAGAGAAACAGTTACAATCATGTCTGAAAAAGGAAAACCTCTGATCAGTTTTTACATGCAACAGTATCCCAGTTTGAGGGAGAACAGGCTCCAGACACAAGCCCCACGCTAATACAGACAAAGACAGCAGAAATATATGAGGCTTCCTTGGCTTCTCAAGACTGAACTTCTCCAACCTTTCATAAATACAAGGAGGTGGCCAGGGGGTGCATCTGTCTCTGATACAGACCCATGGCCACACGAGAGCCCCAGACAGCACTGGCCTCCACTGACCACAGCCTGGGAACCCTTGCTTTGAGCCAGACCAAAAGCTTCAGGGTCAGAGGAATTAAATTCCAGCAATATGAAAGCATAGGGTCAATCTAATTTTAAACTTGTCTACAAGGCTTTCCTAAATTGTTGGCTTTTTCAGTTTCAGACTCCTGGCTCCCAAAGATTTCGCTCCCACCTCTTCTTGTCAACCCACACATTCTTCTGCTCACCCCCAAACAAAAGTGCTAGCAAGTGCTCAGGCAAGGGCAGAGGGAAAAAAAGGAAAGAGAAAGGAGAGGACTCGAATAGTGCCCTCTGGCCCTGGTGTTCACATGCCACACATATGCAAGTAAATCACATTCTTCACCCAGGCAATGCTACATTGTTCTGGTTAAAGCTGTTTGCACTTCTGCCTCCCAGCACAGGGAGCTTGGGAGCAGATGGAATTCGGCCTCTGCAGCCCAGTTCAGGCTCTGGGTATCGGGAACGTTGGTGCTGTCACAGTTTCACAGAAGTTACCACCAGCTGAGGGAATTCAGAGGCATACCCCTAAACAAACTTCAGGCAAAGATAAACCTGAAGCCAAGACAGCTCAGTTTGAGGATAGCAGAGGCCAGAGAAAGTTGCTGGGCAGGCTGTAGTGACTAGACATCATCTGTCACACTGGCCAGGAGCCAGCACTGCCTTTGTGTCAGGTCCTTACTCCATGGCATGGGCATCTCTGGCATGGAATGTTAGCAGGCATCAGCATTGCTCCTCTCAAACCCACTGCTGAGCTCTCTCTCCCAGATCAAGTGTAACATCAGAGCTGTTCATGGAGAGGTGAAGTCCAGCAGGAGATGGGAATGAAAGAGGAGCTGATGCTGGATTTTGGCACAAGTGCCACTGACTGAAGCCTGTACCTGAACTACAGTACTTCACACTGGTGCCAGGTGCCTGACAATGCAGCACTGCAAGGCTAACTTGTACCTCCACCACCTTTTCCACTGGTTTGCTGCAATGCCTGAGGGCAGACAGGATCAGCCTGGGTGTAAAACAGCAGGAGAGATGCAGCTAAAGGCTCTTCCCAACAGGAGTGGGGGCAGGTGTTGAAGCAAGTACTGCTGCTCTCATCCTGAAGCACCCGTGGCTCTGCCTGAACTCTGGTCTCTCACACAGGGCCAGCAGCAGGGAAGAGCCAGGCTCAAGGTCTGCACTCCAGCACCTCTCCAAACATGTCCCTGACAGCCTCTTCTCCACCCCAGCCCAGGCCATCTGCTCTCCCTCCTCATTTGCAAAGCTCTTGTTCCTGCTAAAACCCCCAAAAACCAAGACAAGAGAGGACTACAGCTCTCTCCTTTGCAGAGCTTTGCATCACAAGACAGCACAACCAGAGATGCTGCAGAAGTTACAAAGAGGTACAAAAAAACAGGACTGGCAGGGCCTCTGTCCCCTCCTGTCCCGCTGTGTGCACTGGGAGTCAGGTGAAGCTGCACCTCTCAACCTGGAGCACAGGAGAGGGTGTTGGCTTTTCCTGTGCATCCCAAAGGAAACAGCAGGCACAGACAGACACACGTGGGCCAGGACCTGGAGGAGGGAGGCTGTGAAGCCGTTTGTTTTCTTTGTAACGCTGGAGCTGGAGGACAATTGTGCTCAGCCTGCCAAAACCCACAGAGCTCCGGCCAGTCAGGTGCTGAGCGCAGAGGTAGGACAACACACTGCCATTGTCTCAGCTGACAGGCAAGGAACAAAGGCCTTTTCTCTGCAGCCCCGAGCTCGAGGATGGAAAAGGTACGGGAAGAAACAATGGTGTTCTCAGCACACAGAGCAGAGCACAAGGAGGGCGTTCTGTTCTCCACCGGGCATTCCTTCAATTCATCATTTATGAGCTTTGATCAAACCCTGTGGAGCACTTGCTGCTTGGGGAAAAAAAAAATTAAAAAAATTAAAAGCCTCCTTTACAGTGATCAGAAAAACAAAAGCAGTTTAAAAAGACATGGGACACATCTGCTTTCTTCATCCCCCAGTGCTGGGCTGCTGGTACTAAAAGGCACTTCACACAAAAAACAATGGAATGTTTATCCTCTCCATCGGCGGGGGGCAGGGTGTGTGGGGGATGGATAAAAATCAGTTTAAATCCCATCAAATCACTCTTACCCTCAACACACTATTTCAGTCTAAGTTGGCAGCTTACAAGTCAAAGCAATCTTCAGGACATGTGGCAGAAAGGGGCCATACCTTACTCAAATCACAACAAAAGGCACATGGCAAGTGTGTCCCTGCCACCAGCATGAGGATCCCGAATTACTCACAGTACAGGGAGGATCTGTGTGCCAGAACTGCCTCTGATAACACTGCACTTCTCTTTCAGCAAGGTTTTACTGTGTTCCCAGCTCAGGGGTCAGAACAGGGATCAGCCTCACAAGCCACTTTTATCAACAAGCCTGTTAGGTTAAACACCAGTAAGTCAAACAGAACAGACACAGCTGGAGCTGGAAAGACATGGAGAAAGAACAAGGCTACATTTGGAAGTGTCTGATACATATAGATATGATCTCTGTGAACAGAGAGAAAATAACCTGACACACACAAGGGGAACTGAGGAAGCCTCAGGTCTGGAGCTGAAAGAGCCTGAAGTATTCTGAAAGCCTGGGACTCCAAATCAGGAGGTGCAGAGAAATCCTGTCTTTGCATGTTTCAGCAGTGACCTACAGCTGTACAAGGAGAGTTCAGCTAGCAAAAGCACTAAGTTAGTGAAGCAGACTTAAATAAGGACAATGGAAATCAGAGAGCCAATATTTCCACTCGTTATTGAAGGTTCAGAGTTGATCTCCCTGCCAGGAGCTCAGCTGGGTCCCAAACAGCAGCAGGAGCCTCTCTTCTCTGCTCTGGTCCCCGATGTGTCCCCAAGGCCAGCAGGCACAAGGTACTTTTGCCTGGTCCTGTTCTCAGGTCAACAAATCATGAGACACCTTAATGCTACAATTAAACTCCATATTTTTACATCACTGCTGCAAGAACAGAGTTTTGAAGAGAAACCTCGACTGCCCCAATGGTTTCAACTCGCCTTGCTAATGCAAGTTGTGCTGAGCAGCTTCATCACAAGCCCTTTGCATAAGGAGGCAGCTCTCTGCAAGGAACACAACATTTTGGTAACTGAGATGCAGCAAACGTGTCCAGAACAACCAAGTAAAGTGTCGTATTCTTTACTCACTGGATGTTTTGCTTTTGCATCCCTCTGAGTAGGAAGATCAGGAAAATAAACCCCCTCCAAGAAAAAGTCTGCTGGCTGAATTAAATGCCTGTTTCTCCACAGGGAGCACAGTAATTGCACTGAGACCTCGTTCACGCAGAGACAGTCGAATCAACAGGAAGGAAAAATTAAAAATTAAAGACCTGCATTTTAATTAAACCCCACAGAAGTAGAGAATAACAACAGGATGCACCACAGTTATAGGGGACTCCAAGTACAAGATGGGAGCTGGGGCAGGAAGACTGTAGTACACAGATAGCCTTTGTCCAGGTTAAGAGCTGTGAAGAACTGTTCCTAGAGAAAGTGCTCCATGCCAGGAGCACTCTCCTCTGAGGTCTGAAAACCTCAATCAGCCGATGGCTATAAGGAAGGAATTGGTTTCCTTTTGGCCACTGGACAGTTTCACCCCATCCAAGTTATTCCAGCATTTCAGGACAGCAAGCAGCCTCCTGGCCCGGTGCTTTCAATGTCCACGCTGAGTGTTTTGCTTCAAGCTGACACTTTATACCCACATCAGTCCCAAAATAAACCACGAGCCATGGAAGGAGAACTGGAGGGAGACACCCCCCTACACAGGCTTGCCCAGACAAACAGAGCCATTCTGCACATAGCTAAGGGGTGTCTGTGCAGGAGAGGCCCCAGCCAGGAGCCCTGCACAGCATTTTGGGGACACAGCTGCTTCAGGAAGGTATGGATGTCTGCAGCACACCAAGAGCCAGCTGCACCAGCAGCTTCTCAGGAAGAAAAGAACAGACAAGCCTGTGGCTGCACTCACATGCCAAAGGCAGGGCTCTGTACTGCCCTAGGAGCTAGCTAGGGGAGAAAGCAGGGCAGGAGTACTGTCCTCTGATGTCACTGACACATCAGGGCTGGGCTCTGGTCAAGGGCAGCAGCAGGAGCCTCTGGAAGATGCTTCCTCACTTTCCAAAGCTGAATGAGACAACCCCCTCAACATGATCTAATCCTGGTCCCATTGTCAGGGAAGCTCCCAAGCAAGGTGAAATCAAAAGAGGAGGCAGAGGTCAGGCACCCCAGTTTCTGTCATGACAGAAACATAACCTGAGTAACCTGCAAAGAAACCTAATAGTCCTTCATTCACATTTCCCACGTTTAATCAGCTGTTCTGGCTATAGATCCATTTGAGTAAGGTTTAAGCAGCCAGGAAACAATTGCAGAGCCAGTATTTTCATTATTCTTCTTCTCAAGGATCTTGAAATCCTCTTCCCAGCATTCATACAGAGAATTAAGCTCTTAAGATTCTGGAGACTAAGATCTATAGAAATGCTGGAGCAAGCAGGTCTTGTTCAGCCAGGTAGGAGGATGGCAGCTTATTTTACACAACAGGTTCTACCCAGGACCTCACAAGGACACACATGTACAGCCAGACACTATCCTTTTATAGCTGAAATACTGTCCTGCTCACTTCAAAGAAATTACATATATGCCTACTCCAAACTGGCCAAGCAAAAGGAGGTGGGTATGTTAAAATTCTGCAGATCTGCAGAATTTTTACAAGATCCTAGAACTTCACATGGGCACATTTGCTACTTGAAGTTAATATGACTGAGTAGTAAAGCACATCTGGGCTTAGATACTCTAATCCAATGTAACCATTGGAAAATGCTGAGAGATGTCTTCCTTCAGTAGGTCAAGACATTGCTGGCTGGCTCTAAGGGACTCAGCAAGGGCACAAAGGGATCAGGGTCCCTGCAAGCCAAATAACCCTCAGTGAAAAAGCAGAGTTTACATATTCCACTGGCACTTCTCATTTCTTAGTGCTTCAGTAATCTGGGAAGGAAAGGGCACTGCTGGTGAGACACACAGGTGTTAAACCCAAACCTCCACAGCTCCACACACTCTTCAGAGAGCCAAGCAGAATCTCTTGTGGCAGTTGTGTCACACTCAACTGTTCTGACTACCTGGCCAAGACATGATGTGTTCCAAGTCACACCTGCAGGGAATCAGCCTGTCTGACACCAACTGCTCACCTCCAGCTACATGCTCTGAACTGGGCTGCTGAGAAACAGCAGCTTTCTCTCCCTTTAGGAAATCATCTCAGCAAGAGCAGGGGTAGCTCTTTACACATCTGTTGCGCTCAGTCAGATCTCAGTTCCTGCACACATTGTTATACATGGGTTTCTTACTCTTCAATTTGATTATTTCAAATCCCTTTACAGGGTGACTTAGAGGAAGGAAAAAACCCAACCACTGACAAAACAGGGATTAAATCTGTTTCTCAGACAGGCTATGGAGTATAAAGGAGTTGGTCAAACTCACCTATGTGTTCACACCATGCTGCCTGCAAAGCCAGGCACAGGCACAAATGTACTTAAATATTCTCCTGGTTTGCCTCTTCCAAACCCAGCATCCAGAACAACAGGACTGCACAGCATCCTGATACCAAAGTGAGCACCAGTTAAAGTGCCTGTGGTACTGGTGAATTAGGTTTGATCAATGTTTTCAAAGTTTTGAGGCAGTAGGAAGATGCTTTATTGGCTTTAAAGAATAAAGTCAGCAAATAATGAAAAGCTGATTCACGGTTAAGGCTCCTTTGACAGACATCAGGATGACATTTTCTGTATTACAGATGACACTAACACATTTGATATTTGTTGGGTTCATTCAGTAGTAGCTGGAGCAGCCAGAGGCACCACCAAGGAAGGAGATGGAGGCAGACCAGGCACAGCCACATCCATCAGACCAAAGGCTTGTGGCAGCTGTGGGTCTCAAGCTTGCAGGAGACACCCATGGACTGCAGTAGAGCTCAGAAATGCCAATCTCCCATTTGAGAACCTACTAACCTCTGCCAAAACGCCACTGTCAGGGAGGGGGAGTCTTTAGGATGTGGGCTGGACAAGCCATTTCTGTAGCTAGGGCTTCATTTCTCAGCTAGTCGGCAACAAAGGCACAACCCACAAAGTTTACGTGAGCCAGCCAGGGCGGAGGGCAGCTCCCACCACACGCCTCACACGTTGGCAAAGAAAGACATACACAAATGAGCAAATGAATCACGCCCTAGACCAAAAGGAGACTCAAAAAACAAATCAGGGGGTGGGGAATGAAGAGGAGAGACCTTGGCAGCCACAACAAACCCAGCAGCCCTCCACTCCCTGGCTCACAGTGCGTGCCTTCCTTATGCAACCTGCCCCAGACAGCAGTGCCTGTCACACAGCACTGAGCACTGGGACTGCCTATTGCAGGCATGCTGCAGAGCCCTCCTGCCTGCCCACAGCCTTCCCACCCGCCCCTGAGCCCTCCAGGACCAGCAGGAGCCACATGAAGTCACCAGCAGCTGAGAAGGACCATGGGAGCTAAAGGCTTCCTGCTGTGTCCAATGCACCTCACAGCATGGAGCAGCACATCTGCCCCAGTTTGCTGCAGCAGCAGCACATCTGCCCTGGCCTGCAGCAGCAGCAGCACATCTGCCCCGGTTTGCTGCAGCAGCAGCAGCACATCTGCCCCGGTTTGCTGCAGCAGCATCCCCCTGCCAAGCTGCCAGTGCTGCAAGAACAAAGGCAGCACCCAGCCTTCCAGCACACACCCAAGGGAATCCTCGCTGTGGCAGCCAGCTCTGTTAGAGGTGTCAGCAGATGAAAGGGTTAAATAAGTGCCTCAAGGCACAGGGTTCTCCAGCACCTGCCTTGCCCGGATAACCCTCGCTCTCCTCCCCTATCCACGCCTCAGCCTGAGCACAGCATCCCCAAACACAGCGGCAGCAGCAGCGGGCCGGGAGCTGGAACATCTCCACAGCAACTGGGGCTGTCACCGCCTTCTCCGCAGCCGTGCGACAAACAGCGCTCCGACAGACAGACAGACAGACGGCTTGTGGCTGCTCGCTCCCTCCGGAGCCGCCCGATGGCAAAGCCTCGCTCGGTGCTGCCCCAGCCGCTCCCCTCCGCAGCCGGCAGGGCCGCAGTGCCGGCCGGTTCAGGGGGCAGCACTCCATCAGCCAGTCTGGTTCAGTATTTAGTATTTTCCTTTCAACAGCAGGAAACACAGGTCTCCATGGACTCTTCCACTCTACTTTCAAAATGCTTGGCGTCATTCTGCTTTTTGTTCCCATTCCTGAACAGCCCACAGCAAGGGCCCACTGTGCTCTGCACGCTCCTGTTCCCACCTGGGGAGACAGCACAGTCCCAGTCACAGCACACTGTCCCCAAGGCCTACAAATCTTCAGAGAAAAAGGACTCTGCCTCAAACATTCTGATCTTCCCCTTTGTCTGTAAATCAGCCATCAAGAGGAAAAAACGATGCCAAGAGGAGCCTGGACTTCAGGCTCAGCCAGAAGAGCTTGTAAAGAAGGCTCAATTCTGCTCGCGTTATCCGTCACTGTGATCTCTTCAGCAGGAGAAAGTAGGACTAGGAAGCCTCCAGCTAGGAAAGCAGTCAAGGAAAAACAGATGGCTTCTTGGTGTAGCCAAAGCTGAACTTGCTCTCAGGGCATGAACAGTGTGCCATCTCTCTGCCTGATTTCTCTCCACTTCAAATAGCTCCCACAACATCACCTGACACAGAGGTGAGCTGAACAACCTGTCACCCCAGAGACCAGACTGGCGCACACCATGGGTCACATCAAATTACTTCTCAGTCAGCCATCCAAGAACAATTCCAAACTCACTAGCAAGTCAGGCACACGGGCCTCCCACTCAAAGCCAAGATCCTGATGTCATGTAATTCCTAAGACTTGGTGCTTCTTTGGAAGACAACCACATCACACCGTTTCAAATAAAGAGACTGTCTGAAAACTGGTGTAGGAGATTTTTTAAATTAATTTTGGGGATGGGTTTTATGGTTGGATTTGAACTTGATTCTTTTCCTTTGCTGACCCACCTGGACCCAAGGCAGCAAAGCCAGGGCAGGTGGACCATTCCTAACCACTTTCTGTAACCTTGATTTAAACCAGCTGCATCAAGTACCAATGAAGAGGCTTTTGTTTGTGAACTTTGCCATGTGGCCCAATATATACAAGCTGGGAGAACCACACAGCCATAATTTAGACCCCAAAATGCTGTTTGCTTCTTTACTGAGAACTCAGTGTCCTGTAAGAGTAAAGGCAGAGCAGCTGTAAGCAGTGAAAACCATTGTGAACTTTGATGGTACGTTTGGTATTAGCCAGCACAACAATCAGATATGCAAAGCATGTTTGCTGGCAGGCTTGCTTTCAGGCTAGAACACTTCACAGACCCCAATGCCATTCCCACTGCAGCCAGGCTGTCCAAGCCAGCCATTCTGGCCTTCTTCCAGACAGGCATGTGCAGCCAGCCACCCCAACACCTCTCAGAGCCAAGGTCTGCACTATTCCTCAAGTGCCCCATGTTTAATGCTACCTCCCTTCTCCCCTGACCCCAGAGATAAATGATCTGACAACCAAAGAAGTAACAAAATTAGTTACCAAAGTTTGAAACATAATTGTTTTGCACAATTCCCATTGTGCCTAAAATACAGGAGAACTATTTAGCACCCCAAAAAATTATTTCTCTCCAGCGTGCAAAAATACAGAACTAACAACTTGAACTACAGAGAAGGAGGCAGGAGAACTGAAACTCTAAACGCCAATGCATTCAACATCAGGTCAAGAAGGAAGGTTAGGAGAAAGACCAGCTCCACAAAGAGCAATTTCTAGAATTGCTACAGCTGTGCCAGACCCCCTGTGTAATGCTCACAGCACCTCAGCTGTGCACTCTGACTCTGAGCCCCACAGCTCTGCCTCACCTGTGCACAGGTGCTTTCACTGTGGGACTGCAACACTGGCAACCCATTTGTTCTCTGGCCACGGCTCAAAGGATGTTCCCAAACCCAAGACATAAAAGAGTTAGAAAAGAAAGGTGGTTCTTTCCCAGAAGAGTTTATTTGAACAGCGCTGGTTTTTACATGGCAACGATACACAGCTGACAAAGCAGCCTCCATCAGCACTAAATATAATTCACAAAGGACTCTAAATCCTGCCACTAAAGCTGGGGCATTCAGCATTAACTTGCTGGAAACACTGATGAACAGCCCTCAAACTGGAACAAAACACTGAGGGTAGAGCAGCTGAAAGGTACTGTCCCTTGCAGATTTGTCTCCCCAGAAAGGAAGGGGCAAACTGAGAGGAGCTTTCCAATATTAACAGTGGTCAAAAAAGGCCTGAAAATGCCAAAGCACTCAGCACTCCTTGCAAGGAAATGCCTCTGATGGAAGCTACATTGTGCTCCAGCACATATCCCTTGCATTTTTTCCATCAAATATTCTGGGCAGCACTTGCTCATTTGCACACTGCCTGCTCAGAAGAGCACAGATAAGCTGGGAAGGAAATCACCAGAGGACAGAAATAAGGGATCCAGCGAGAGTCTGCAAGCCAAACAGCTGAACACATTACCCCAGCTGATGCAAGAATGAGATGGCTGAAGTGAAACTACCAGCGCTGCTGCCAGGGATGGAACTTCAGCAGTAACCAGAAGCAGAATTTTAACTTCCAAAACCAGCTGAACTGGACTGAAAAGGCTCACAGAGGGTGCAGTGCCCAGCCTGCTGCCAAGCACAACATGAGCTCTCCAAACACAGCCCTGGAAGCTGCAGAACCCACCAAAAATGCACAAATTAACAGAAACTGGGATCTCTTGTAGGCTTTAAAGCTGACCCGTGGGGGTGACCTTACACTGGAGCAGCAGCAGATTTTTCACTGGCAAAGACTGCAAGAAACCCTTCCCAAGCCCTGAGAGGGAAGGCACCTGCAACACCAGGCCAACCTTATAGCCTGGGGTAGAGCCAGGACATGCACTTCCAGCTGGTTTGCAAATAGCTCCAATTTTCAGACCACTTCTGATCCCCTCTCAGTAAGAGCAGCTTCATTTAGGGAAAATCCCCATCTCCAGGTGATCTCAAAACGTCTCTCAACAAAACCTGAAAAATGCCTTCCCCCACAGTACATCTCTTTACATCTAAATATACCCTGTGTGCTCTAGTTTAAAGAATCACTACTGAAAAAGAAAGCACTTGTTTGGAAATAACTCAGCACAAGGTTTTCTGTTTGTTTTCTTCTCTGTAGAAACCCCTCATGACTGAGATTTCTCTGTGTTCCTCATGAAAAAGGGAGAAAACCTGGCAACTCAGACTCTGTTTACACTCTTTTCTGAAAGCTAACATCACCTTCAAGTTTATCAGGGAAAGAAGCAACCACAATTTTTACTAAAGAAGTACAGAAGAATCCCAGTGCCAAACACTTGCTGTGGCAGGCAGAATACAGTGGTTTGCTCCAGAAAAACATTTGCATTTCCTCAATACTCTAAACCTCTTCAGCAGCCGTGGGAAGTTGAGCTGGCAAGCAGAGATTCAATATTATTTAGAGATTACAGTCCTTCAGCATTATTGCTGGTGATATTTCATTCCTGAAAGCAATAAGGGAGCAGCAAAGCAAACCAAGTGCCTGAACTTGCTAGTTCAATCTGCCAAGAATATTTATTAAAACATCAGTGTGACCTGTGTAAGCCAGCAAAACAGTGGGCATTCAAAGACACAGGGTGCTCCAAGATGCTCAGAACTTGTTCCAGACTCCTCTAGGATTATTTCAATGTTGAATACAAGCAATAAAACAAAAAGCAATTTATAACAATCATAATCCATTCAGTCCCCAGAACCTTTCATCAGGCCTGTGAGTTCCCACTGAAACTGGATTTATCAAGATAAACTGTAGATGCTCAACAAAATAAGCAGACTGAGGTAAATGAGGCATGAACAAACTGAGTTTGAATGAGAGGCTGCTCTTCTCCAGCAGGATATTAAGGTTCACTGCAGGGAGGGATTACCAAGAAGCCTATGCAGGAAAGAGATAGTTACTCCATTTGTGAACAAGATCACACCATCAGATCATTCATGGAGACCAAATTCCACAGTCAGAGCAGTCTCAGCCCCCTGACAACATTCTGCTCTAATGCCTTTGCTGATGCAATCAGCTGATGCTAACATGACAGTGATGCTAAGAGCAAGGAATAGATATCAGCATCACTCTGTGGGCAGTGCTCATGGATGAGGCATGGCACATCTGGAATTAGGCACACTTACTCAGCCTGTCAGAGAGCATTTCCATCACAGAAACAGCTGAGGATCATCAGTGGCCATGAGACAAGGCCAAGTACCACAGCATCAGGATGGGATTTATCCTTGATTTTATTCTGTCCTCACTCAGAGGACCACTCAACATCTGATTTTCACCAGTGACTACAGGTAATACCAAGCACATCAAGCTTTGCATCAGGGTCTATGGCTAATCATACAACAGAAATGTGTTTCTGTGCATTATATGTTTCCAGCACAATCCTGGTGAGCCCAGCCTCTCTAGAGCACCAGTGTAGATCTTCTACACTTCCAGGGTGTTTATTTTGAGCCTTCATTTCCATCCCTGTGAAGCAGAGGTCTGCTCACAGCAAGCACCTTGAAACTGGCTGAAGGGAAACACTGGAACTGAAGCAGTGGTAGTCGTATGACCTTTCACTAAGACATGGTGTGTTATGTGTATCATTTGTTAAGTAATCAAACATAAATGTTCATCTAATTACAAATTACCAAGCCATTCTCTGTTTCCACACCTGAATCAGAAGAAGAACACTGCAGACACAGGTGGCGCCCCATGACTGATCCTCAGTGGGGTCCTCTGTTTGCAGATGTACCTCCTCAAACACAGATTAGCTTCCACACAGAGCAGGTCCTCTTGGAGAGCTGATGGAGAGAGTGAATTCACTCGCAAGAGAAAAGCCCAAAGTTACTCATGCAATAGCTTGGAAAATGTGGTGATAATTTTGGAACCAAGATAGGCCCAGGAGACTTAGCAGGAGCAGCAGCAGTCTGCTGGCAGAGGACAGAGAACAGAGAAACAAAAGCTAGAGGAGCCTCAATTCACTGTTCAAGAGTCAGGAACTGTGGGAGACAGGACAAAATGTTGAATTTCCAGACATTAGAGAATTGTTTACATTAAACTGCACTGAATTCTGCCACTAAAGTGATTCAAGTACCTAGATACTGATAAATCCTTTCACCTTATTGATAAACAGACGTTGGATCTTGTTATGTTTGAGATTCAGGCAGCCCCACACAAATCCTGGCAGCACTGGGCCATTGTGACTGTAACAGGATACTGTGTGCCTGCAGTCTCACTCCCTGGGCTTTGTCACACTCCAGGAAAAGCAAGGAATCACAAAAGCATCTGATGGATCCAAAGAGGGAAAGAGAGCTGCAAAAATTCTCCATTCAACGGGACAGCAGAGGAAAGCTGCAGCATGCAGCATTTTTCTAACTTTTGTCTTTTATCATACTCCAGCTGTCATATGATTTCCACAACACAGTGTGAGGAGAGCAAAGGAAAACTCAGCTACATCCCCTTTTCACAGGGACACATCTAACATATTTCCCCAGCATAGATCTCCCCTGCTCCAGATACTTCCTATCTGCACTCAAAAGTAGCAAGTGGTCAACACACTCTCAGAGCTTGGTAAAAATCAAAGTCAAGTGTTTTCAACAAAATCCTTCTTGTTACTGCACTCTGATGGCCACTGAAGCTGCCAACCTGGTCAGAGAGATGCTTTAATGATGAAGCATCATTTTAAAAATGGATTTGCAGCTGTGCATATTTCACTTCAATCACTCAATTGTGAATTATACCTCAGCAAGCCCTTGAAGAATAGAGGTGGGCTGTCAGGGCGATGTGAAGGGGGAGAGAAGAGAAAGGAATTCCTACCAGACAAAAGAGCTCCAAGAAACTGATACAACTTCGCTGGAAGCTATTCCCAGCCCACTCAACATTTTTTTCTGTATACAGACATACCAGAATCCCAACAAGGGGCATTTTTCCCAGCTAAAATATGAACCATCAGCAAATCTGACTACTGCTAGAGAGAAATACAGCAACCTGGTGGATGCAAAGCAAAGCACAGTGAAATAACCTCAGAGGTGTGTAAACTCAAGGGCCCAGAGGCACCTCTGAGAGCTCACCATGGTGGCAGCCTCACACAAGCACCTGCCCAGGGCCCAGCACGCTGCCTGGCAAAGCAAGAATCCTGTTTGCTCTCCTGACAAGAGCTGTTTACATAAGATAGGAATACACAAAATCCAAAGCACCTTTCCAGGCCTCCCCAGAAGGCTTGTGAAGAACAGTACAACTTCACTGATGCTCACCAGGTGGGTTTACTGTCCCTTCTGCATTGCTTTTGGGACTGAAAGCCACAGCAGGGGCCAGTGGCAATGCTGAGAGAGGCCAGGGCAGAGGGAAATACCACAGAACACTGGAGGCAGTGGTTGGGACATTGATGGGGTCGGGCTAAACCTACCCAGAACCCAGCTCCAGAGCAGATCCTGTACTCCAGCACCTGGGTGCAACTGTTTTCTTAATCCAGAGATCCCCTGGATCCCAAGGGCTGTGCAAAACACCAGCAATCAGGCTACTGGGACCTGCAGGAGAGCAATGGTGCCAAGCAAACCTGAGCATGCAAACCCAGACAAGGCAGATGCATGGTCCAAGTGCATCAGCATGTGTGAGGAGAGCTGAGCACTTTTCTCTCCACACATGCACAGCAAGGGGCCAGCAGCAGAAAGCTGGCCTTGAATGCAGCTGCAGCAGGAACACAAACAGCCACTTGGACATTTAGGTTATGATCCTGGAACAAGGAAACAATTGAATGGACAATAAAAGCTTATTAGAAATGGTTTTTTTAAAGACACCCAGCAGGACCTGCCATTTAGGTGTCAGAAAAACAGGAGCATGCTGACTGAAGGCTGAACTGAGAAAATCCAGCCCTGAAAGCCCTTCTCCCTGGAAAAAGCTCCATGTGTTTGCTTGAACTAGCACTATCCAGGCTTCTGATCCTCAGGCACATCCCCCTGGGCCAAGGGTAAGGAGCCACCAAAGTTTTGTCTTAGTGAGCAGCTTTACACTTGAGCTGCTGAATGCTACGTGTTGGGAGGAAAAAATCCTCTGATCTGCTTTGGAATCTGCCAGTGGCTGTCTCAAATCTTCACTGGGACTGAATATGAACAGGCAAACCTTATCCAAGTACCTGGAGACCCTCAAAGTCTTTTTGTGAAGCAAGGACAAAGTCTACACTAATGGTCTTCAGCTCTATTAAGCAAAATAAAGCAGAATCATGGCAGAAAGAAGACACTGATCCCCCCACCCTGAAAGAAATGGGAGCACCTTGAATTCTGGCACACTCTCAGGCACAGCATAGGGAAGAGGTAGAAGAGCAAATAAAAGGGAGTTCAGCCCGTAACAATCCACTAGCAACATGAAATATATATGATCCAGTTCTTGCAGTTCTCAGCTTTCCTTGCAAATCCTTCATTTTGAGGCAGTGGGTGCAACTTGATCAGGAAAGTAGCATATCATCTTTCTACCATCGAGAAAGCACGCAGATATATTTTCATTAAAGGGGTCCTTTTCGAGGGATCCTTTTGATGCTGAAAACTGCCCATCTGAGAGGAAGAGATCACAGGGGAAAGGCTGCAGGACAGCCCCAAGAAACTCAGAGCAAACCCTGCAAACTGTAAACCAGCAGGCAGATGGAAGAGCGGAAATGGGAGGAGGGCAGGATTAGAAGTGCTATAGATTTATGATAAGTGATGCTCTAACAATAGCTTTCTTTTAAGAAGGAAGCTCTTCCTGCTGTAGTTAATCTAGTTAGCCTGCCCATGCACTTTCATGCACTGGGGAAGGACTGCATACAGGACAGGCAACTCCTCAAGTCAAGTGAAAGCACCCACTTCAAAGCTCATAAAACACCAACCCAGTAACATGGACCATGGCAGAGGGGAAAGAAAGAGTTGCTCCCCTCAGCAGCTGTCAGGGGCTGTTCAGGGGACCTGTTCCAGCCTTTACATGGGCTAAATGTGCAAGGAAGGTCTTTTTCAGCCATGTTTTCCATTTTCATAATTTCTCCCCACCCTGAAAGGTCATGCAGATGAAAACATCAATTTAACTAATGCCAGATGGAAGACAAGTTAAGCCATATGAATCTTTGCTGATTATATAATTACCTTCATTTCTTGCAGAAACATGGAAATGCTTACAGTCACTGGCAGATTATTTTGTACATAAACAAACATTTCTAGGATGTTTGTACTTTAAAGAAATTAAGTCCACATGGTTTTGACCAACTGCTCCATTACCACGTGGCACATGCATGAAAAAAAACAAGCCTGAATTTGAAACTCCACCAGGAGGTTACAGACACCCATCTTCCCCAATAAATAATACTTTTTTAATGGGCTCATCAACTCACAGTTATAGATTTACTGGATAGAAAGTTAAGATGATTTGCACTCAGTGTTAAATACACCAAATTATTTTCTGCAGACCTCAAGGTCATTTAATTTACCTCTAATGAGCCCCAACACATCAGCGAGGAAAAGAGCACTGAAATGTTCAGGCTCATTGGCTCCTGAGCCAGAGCAGCGTGGCAGCATCAACAACAATCACACCAAACCACCTCAACAGGCGACTTGGGCAAAATCTACAGAGAAACTTCACGTGTACAGGGAAGGACAGCACTGAGAAACCAGCACAGATGCAGTTCTGTGAGCCTGACTATAAAGCCACGAGCAATTAAGGATCTACTCCACAGATGCCGATTTCTGAATGGAGCCGGCTGCGTTTGTAGGTGTCCCATTAGAAGCCAGGAGCACATGTTTAAATTTGCATAAGAATCGGTGTGAAAGATTCAGTTACATCCCCAGCAATCTCCAGTAGCTTTGGTTACACTGTCAGATACTCAAGTTAGGAAGTGTCTATTTGACAATCTCACAGCAAAGAGCCCAGCTCCCAAAGCCTTTTTCCCAGCAGAGCCAAAGCCAGGGAAAGACCACCTCCAGTGCAACCATCTCCTGAGCCTGACCCGCTCTACAGCTCTGACAGCAGCAGCCCCGAGCTGGAGAACACACACAAGCCTTTGGACCACCCAGGGTTTACAGCACAGAGCTGAAACACCAGCCTTTAAACAAGGGGCTGGACTTCTCCTCCCACAGTCATTCAAAGTCATTTCCTTGGCCCAAAGAGAAACTCCACCGAATTAGAAAGGTTATGCAGGGCTGGGTTAAGGGAGTTACTTGCTCCATGCTCACCTGCAGACTCTACCTCAGTTGGATCAGTTCCAGATGGACCATTTGGTCCATCATGCAAGGCACAGCAGAGAACTGATCCAACTGAGCACAGCCCACCTCCTCACCTCCTCCCCCAGTGAACCCCCACCCTGATGATCCCCTTCACCACGTGAACTCTCAAAAGCTTGCACTGGCACAAGGCAGAAGGTGCTGGCAAGCAGCAGCCCAAGTGGGTAGTTTACAAAAAGCCACCAGGCACACCAGCTTTGGAGGAGCAGCTAAAAGCCACCTCTAACCTTTACCTGGATGGTGTCAGGACAGCACAACAGCTCTGCACACACCCAAGAGAGCTCCTCAGGGAGCAAGCTGCTGGAGCCTACCTGGCAGAACAGGTAAATGCTTGTGTCTTACACCCCCAAACACACACTGCACTGATGGAACAGAAGGAAGACAGCCCTGATGCTGGGAAACAGGAACCACAACTGCTCTGCTGAGAACAGCAAGGCCCTGTCTCTGTTACACACCACCACAGTCACACGGCTGAGGCAGCACTGAAATCAGGACAGCACAACAAGCTGAAGTGAACACTGCACATATAAGATCTGGGAAGTTTGCAGGACTGCACTGAGATTAGACACCCATTTTCAGCACAGCCCCTCCAGAGGCAACCAAATTGAGCTCTGGCACAGCCTCCAGCTGAAGTGTGCAATCCCTGAAGAAACTCAAGACTGAGTGACCTCAAACGATCCTGCTATATTTGTAAAATTGTCTGTGAGGAGATGTCCTCCAACAACCCTATGACTTTCATAGGAGCTACACCACCAGACTAGCTCCCTAAAAGAGAAACAAATCCATGTCTCCAGTGTAGAAAATGGTCTTGCTTTCTGAAGACCTAGGCCCACAATCCCAAAGCCAAATGCATCCAAAGAGAAAGCCATATCTCCAGCTGGTCCAACAGAACCTTGTGAGCTGTTTGCTGACATTTCAAGCTGGTAGAAAGCTCTCCAGACCCTCATTTCTGTGATTCCATGAGGTGCTGCAGAACTGCTAAGCAGGCAGCAAACTCTCTGCAGTAGAAAGAAGGCTGTGCTCCTCCATGGCTGTCACTCAGCAGCTGCCAGGACAGCTAGGAAATATGGTGGTGCACCAGCTGGAAGAAGTCATGGACTAAATGGAAAGGAAGGCTGTAAATGGCCTCAGACATCCTAATGGTGAAACCATACAGAAATGAATAGGAGACCACACTGCTGTGTGAAAGGGCACCTTGTCCACCTCACTGTGTGTTCCCACTTCTGATCTAAGACACCTGCTCATGGTTTTTTTTGTTTGAGTTTTTTTGCAGGTGGGCTGAGCATTGCAAATTGCTCCTCATTCCCAAAGCAGCAGAATGTCCGTGCAGGTCCCTCTGACAGAACATCCTGGTAAGCAGCTGCAAGAAAGGGAACTGTACTGGCATGAGAACCCTGCATAAGCTCTTTCATGACAAGTCAGTGCCAAGCTACGACCTCATTGCTTTAATGAGAGCGCCCAGCAGAGCAGCGTGCTGGAAGGCACAGCACCATCAGCCATGTGCCCCAGCTGTTCCCTCTGCCCTTCGTGCTGCCACACAGGACAAGCCTGGCTGGCCACAGGAGCGTGCCACCAGCCTGCCACCCCAGCAGGGACAGCACAGCTGGGGCTGTCAGCAGAGCATTCCCGGTGCCACCCATTGCAGCGGGAGCCAGGACACGCAGCCCTGATCCCGAGGGTCCCGCCCGGCTCTCGGAAGCTGGGGCGTGTCCGCATTAAGCACGCTCCCGGGCAGGCTGTCCTCCCGGCAGAAAGGGGATACAGACTTATATGGACTATATATAGATAAGGCTTCCTAAGAATCTCCCCATGGGGGTTGTTCTCTGCTCTATATCTAGATCTGGCCGGGAGCCTGTTGGGAAACACGTACCAGACATGTGCAAGCTGCAGCTCGTTCTGGCCATCAATGAGAGCCCTGCACCAGAAACCCCTGAAATACAGGCCAGAACCACGTTATGAGCTCCATGGTTTTCCCATGTCTCCATTTACAGCCTTCCACGTGTCTCCCTGCAGAGGTAAAGATGCCTTTTAGCAATCCCTCTCCTGCACATGATATTTACTTAGCAGCAATGAGGAGCAACCCCAAGCTCCTGCACAGCAATGGCTTTGTGGAAAAATAAAAAGAGCAGGAAAAGATTTTGAACAATTGAGCTCAACAGAGCAAAGGGATCTGATGAATGCAGATAGTGTCTTTTTCAGAAGATTTTAAACAGCAAAATAAAGTGCTTTGTTGAGCAGTGAACATGTTTCACCCTGCACACACAGGCATACCCTTCATGCCCTGCTCCTTCACAGCCTCCCACCTTCAAACTTCCACTTCTCCCCAGCAATACATGCTTAAAATAATAATAATTTTAAAAAGGTCACCCTAGATCACCAGGTTTGTTCCATTTTTCTTCCTTTTTAGAACAAAACCAACTATCTCCCTGAGGTCCAGAAGGACCTGTGAGCTATGTAGGTTTTGGTTAAACACCAGCATTCCCCCTTGGCTATTGCCTTTCACTTTCCTCCTGCAGGCTCCAGAGCACCTGACTGCCAAAAAAGCAAACAAGCAGGAGAGGGGAGTGGGTTTATCTTTACACCAAACTAGAGCTGGGGGAGGGAGGTCCCACACGTTAGAGCACTGGGGGGAAAGTGGCTAAGCTGCCATTTCCCAGCAACAGCAAAGTGATCACATTTATCTGATTGTCTGGATGAGCCACAGCAAGAAGCAGGACAAGTTAATCAAAAGCTTGCAGTGCCCAGGTGCTGCTCCCTGCCCGAACAGCACACAGCATCCTTGGGGCATTTCCCAGCCCATTCCAACACTGAGGAGCCAAACAGTTAACTCTCCAAACCAGTACAAAGGCTATGGATGAGCACACTTCACACTACATCAAAGCTGATATTTTATGCTAATCCATCTGCTTACAGGAGAACAAATGCTATTTTCCCTGACAACTCTTCTGAAATCAGATCTGAGCAACCATGCACGTTTGAAACATCAGTAAACCAAACATTGTTACTTTCAGTGCAACAACTCCCAGGAACAGCAGCTCAGTCAGTGACGTCCATAAAGCACTCAAGCCCCAGGCACTGCACCCAAAACACCGGTGCTGCCACACATACCCCGAGCCAGGTGAGCACCCGAACATTGGCTGGCCTGCAGACCCCAGCTTTGCTTTATGCACACGAGAGCCTCCACCAAACAAAATTCACAGCATACAGAAGCTGCTCCCAGTTCTACTTTTGCTGCGTACTTTAAAAATTAGACTGCTCTTCCACTGGGGCGGGGGAAGCATTTGAACTCCTGATCAAAAATAGTTATTGCCCTGCAAGTAAGTGTGCTGGAAGGCAGCCTGGCTGCAGACTGGCAGCTGCTAGGCGAGAAGGAACAAGGAGGCCACCTCAAAAGAAAGGCACAGCTTGTGACAACGACACCACAGCCACAGAGAGACTGCGGGAGAGGCTGAGTCTAGAGGAGGAAACGTGTTCCAGACTCCAGCACACAAACCGAGCCCACACATCTGTTTTCCCAACAAAAGGAGCCTCACCTGGAGGCTCTCCACCACTGCTGCACCAGCCCAAGGACAGGGTCTACATGTGTGGTAGCCCCTGGATTTTTAGGGATTCCTTCTCCAGGGATACGGGCCACAGCAAGCAGAGCACACCCATCAGAGCTCTCCAGGCAATTCATTATTTTAAACAAATGAGTGATTAGCAAGGATCCACTCTCTCCTAGTGAAGCTGGCTGCATGCCCTGCAAGCCTCCACATCACTGTACAGTATCATAATCCAATTAAACCTCACCATGAGAGAAGCTTCATGCTATCACATTCAATTAGCCAGTTAAGCCTCTTATCATCTGCACGTTGGGATCCATTCGGACTGAAAACTCCCCCAGCACTGATTGGGCATCCTTCAGCCAGGCAAGGACACACAGATGTCACAACTGGAGCAGCAGGAGGGCTGTACAGCTTAGGTAATCCATACTGCTGGCTTATATGGAGGTAGAAGCACAGGAGAAACAAACCACAGTGACCAGTTCCTGCCCACTCACAGTTATGTGCTGAGGTGACTTGCTTCCCGACTTCCCAAGGAAATAGGTCAATTCTGAAGGAGCTCAAGGGGCCCAGAGGAATTTCAATGGAAAGGCAAAGCTAATAGAGGACCTGGCAACACAGAGTCGTCTGGCAGCCAGCCACCAATTCCATAGGAAATACCCTCCCTAGAAGGTCACCATAACGGTGGCAAAATTTGGCCCAAAAGAATTGGAAAAAGCTGCCAAGATGTGACGCAAATGAAGGCAGCGAGCAGGCCAGCTTCCTGCGTGAGGCCAAAACACGGAGCGCTCTTGGAAAAGAGAAAGATTAAGGGTTGCAAGGAACATAATGGCCTCTTGTAACAGCTGAGTTGTTGCTTTTCTTTTCTTGGCAGAAAAGAGGGATGTTTGGTTGCTGGTTGATTAATCTATTATGCAAATCATTTCATAGCTAATTTGATACAGCCACAAGCTTGCCACAGAAATTGGCCGCCTGCTCAGAGCTGATGAAAGGTGGAGCATCAACAGCTCCATTTGACAAGAGCTTTTATTTCCTGGACAAGCAGCTGCAGGGGCACCTCCTGCCAAGCAGGGCTGCAGGAGCACAGGCCAGACCTGCCAGTGGGCACGAGGGAAAGATGCTTTGGGCACCCTCACTTGGTGGAAGGCAAGGAAAGAGGCCTTTCAAAAGAGCAGCCCATTCCTTCCACTCCCACCACCCTTCTGCACTGGGCATGCACAAAGCGCCCAGGTGAAAACCATGTAAAATCCTATCCAGAGACTTTGGCTAGCAGCTCTGAGGTTTTAAGATCTGTTTCAGAGCTGTTCTTGACGTGCACAAGCTTCACCTTAAAAAATGACTAAATAATAGGTCTCACTGGAACTCTGACTCCAACAAACCACTCAGCCTCTAGACAGAACACTTCCACTGAATAAGACAAGCACCCAAGTTACATTCAGCAGGATCATACCAAGTGATAGGATTTACATAGGGAACACTTAGGGATCCCTTGGGTTTGATCTCTTCCCCAAAGACTAAGGAGGAGAAATAGGATGTTCTAGCTCCAGGAAGAAGGATTGGTTCTGGCCACTGTGCTTTACTCCAAGCAGTTTATCTCCGTTGCTCAGTCGTGGATGTTTTTCCTCATGCATCTCACACATTCAGCATCATCTCAGTGATATTTTTAAAGGCTGTCCTGTGCCCTCATTTGTATTCAATTTCCTTTCGAGGGAAAATGTTAGGCATTTCATGCTATTCAAACAAAGTCAAAACAAAGCCTCCAAATAAGCACTTCTGAAATGTACCTAGTCATCTGAGTAATTAGACATTTTCCTAGCTCCAAATGCACTGAAAATCTATTGTCAGCTCCCAATGAATGTGCCAGCAGTTATCCTAACCAGGAAGAGTTCTCTCCTAAATGTTAACATACCAACAGAATAGAAGGTTAAGATACACTTACATTAGATCTCTCCCTACCTGAATTAATCAGTGGTTTTAATTACATAGCATCACCTGATCATAATTATTACTCTAGCAAGTTGTTCACCTTTCTCTGATGATATGATGCACAGTTGGCATTGCTCAAGCCAAGTCAGAACATGCTCTCACTGGCCAGGGGAAGTTCCCATTCCCAGTGCAGGCATGCATCCTTCACACCAAAGGGCAAAGTGTTCCACTCCTGAGTGAATCTGTGGCAAATCCTCACAGGGAGAGTCAGCTGTGGACTTCACACAGGTCACAAGCCCCTCAACACTCTGCTAGCAGAGGGAATTACCAGCTATGGGTGCAAACCATGGAGTGGCTCCATGCCCCAGCAGTCCTCACTGTGTCCCTCCTGTCACGCATCTGCAGTGCTGTCACCCTTCCACGCTCACAGAGCCCTCTGCAACTCATTAGCCCACAGGAGGCAGCCAGCCAGACAGGCCAGTGGAGGAAGATGGGAGCTGGCAGAGAGAGAGGAGCACACAGCCTGGGGCACGAGCACACTGTTAGGATCACTCAGCTGCCTGAATCCGAAATCTCGCCCCATCACTGTCCATGGCCCCCGGGGATGTCCGTACCAGGGCTGCTGTGCATGTCCAAGTGCTGCACGGCCATGCCACAGCACTGAGCAGTCACATCCCCACACCCCCAGCCTCCTGTGGGCCCAGGGCACGTGTGTGGAACCCCTCTGCATTTCCTCACCCAGCAGCCAAGCTACAGAGTGAGCCAACAGAGGAAATGCTCAGGCAGTGCCCAGTGACAGCCCCAGGCCTTTGGCACTCCCTTTGCACTGCTCTGCTCCACAGACTTCTTCCTTCAGTCCCCAGGGACACTGGGTCACACCTGCTCCACATTCAGCTTGCTCTCAATCCACTTTACAGTTCAAAGCTTAGCAGCAACTTTTACAAGTTTGTGACAGCTAAGGCAGTAGCCTGAAACAAAACCCACTCCAAATGGGAATATTGCTTCCCTTGCTTGGGAATATAGCCTTCCCTTGCTTCAGCAGACCCTTCCAACAAACCTTTCCCCCAAGACCTCTCTTCCTCTGGACAACCTCCACATGGTGCCATCTCCTCATGAGACTGTTTCAACATGGGACAGTACTACATCCTGCCATTCACACCCACAGATTCATCAAAAGATTGGAAGGTAAAGAAATCGACACTAAAATCCACAGAATAATTCTTACTTCTACTCTTTCAATGAGAGGAAGAGGTGTTGATTCTCTTGCTGCCATGCAGCAAGAAGATCACTCTCAGTGTTTACAGGTGGTAGGGAGAACTTTATGTAATGTAACCTTCCCCAAAGGAAAGTCTTTCAGTGCACAGAAGAAAGAAACAGCAGGAGAAGGTAGGCATCTCTGCCTTCCGGTATGCAGTGGATACGCCCAGATAGTGAGACATTTTGAGTCACATTTCTGGGATGACTAAAAGAAAGGAGCTGCATTTCAGAAATGCTATGGTCAAGCCTCCCAGGAGCTACGTGTGCTGAAGAATAAATCATAAAATCACTTCTGCAGATGGCAGAGGAGTAAGAAAGCCAGAACAAATGCAAAACACCACCTCACCTCATGTTTCACACTAAGCACACAACTGCAGGACACCACCATGACTCTTCCCTACTATTCTTCCTTAAGTTTAGACACAGCCTTCTCACACAAGGAAACTCCATGGATGCACCAAGGCAGCCTTCCAGGTTTTGCTGACACCCCACCCAAGCTGAGTGGACTTTCAGTAAATCACCCACCAGAGTGTGTTGAAGCACACACACATCCACACAAGCACCCCCACACACAACCTAGAGCGGGGCAGGACCACTCCAGGCACTGCTTCCATCCAGGCCCTCCTGCTCCAGGCCATGGCAGGACAAACACCTTAGAAATAGGTTCAATAAGATTTATTGAACCAAAAGGAAAAGGGAAGGAAGCAACATTCCCTCCCCAAGCACGCGCTCCTCTCTGTGAATCCTCTGACTTTGTGCCAAGTTCAAATCTCTTCTCCGCTTGGAAAGCCTGTCCTGCCAACAGAGACCCAGAAGGGAACTGGTGGAAATCTCAGAAGAGGCCAAGGCAGTTCCACAGTGTCTGACCACACAGCAGGGCCCACTGTCCTCCGCATCTGCCCCTCACGTCCCAACAGACATTTGCTGGGACAACAAGCTCACTTGGGATATGGTTTCCCACGCAGAGCACTTCATTCTAATATCTCTTGCTTTAAGATAAAAGAATCTTAAATGTCATTGTGCCATAGTAAAAATCACCATATGAATTTAAAAGGCAGAGGCAGGGGCATAACTTAAAGGTTTTCAAGCTCCTGCTTTCTCTGACAGAAAGGTCTGTTGCAAAGCCCATAATGAAATGCAAAGCATGATGATCAATGATCAGAAACAGCAGCACTGACTGCTGCAGAACTTGGTGCTTGCCCAGCACACACACCCCACCATGCCACAGGACCAACATCCCCACAGAACCTGCAACCTCAGCTGCTCCTGGCCTCCCTTGGGGTTAACAAACCCACCCAGCACCCACAGCCACAGCTGCAGCCTGTGCCCAGCCCATGGGCTGCCCACTCCGTGTCCAGCAGAAAACTCCACATCTGGGGAAATGCAGGTTCACAGGGTTGGCAGCAGCAGGTGCAGCAGCTGGATGGAGCTCACCCCCCTGGCTCGAGGGAAAAAGGGCACCCAGGAAGAGCAAGCAAAGGTAATGGCAACAGCAGGGCCAGAGCAGAGGGACCCACCGCCACACCAAACTCCCTCTACCAAAAGCTTTGTTCCTACAAGGTCCCAAATGCCCCAATTCTTCCATCAATTCCTCAGGGCAGGCAATCTGAGCACTTTTATCATCCCCTGCTTCACAGCAATTCCAAACTTTCCCCCTCAAACCCCAGTTCTGCCCCAACTGCCCAGATATCCACATGTGCTTTGCATTCCCCACATTCCTCCAGGCACCTCAACCAGCTGCCTCCCATCTGCTGCCCACCACAATTCCAGCACCAGGACCCACCCTTGTGCTCCCCCTACCTCACCAAGGCAGGGTCAGTGTCCTTACACTGCATTTTCTGGTCATCTACAGATTTGCAAACAAGCAGGCTATGTTGTGAGCTCGTTTGCAGATCTGCAAGTATCAGCATAAATGATAATGCAGAATGAAAAGTCCTTGACAGTGTCGGACGTTTGGGTTTTTATTGGTTTAACAGCCACTGTCACAAGGTTGGATGGGATGGAAACCCAACTGCCTTCCTGTAGCAAAGGGTGCAGTGGAGAGAACTGTTTTCAGAGCAGTGCTACCGTGTCCTCTGCACAGCAGGGACAGTGCCAATTGCACTGGAACCACAGAATGCTTTGGGTTGGAAGGGACCTTTTAAAGATCATTAAAGTCCAATCCCCTGCCAGCAGCAGGGACACTTTCTTGTCTAGTGCAAAATGAAAAAGCACCAACTGCTCCTCCAGCTACTCCCATCCAAGTGACAACTTCCACATCAAAGGGACTCCTTGAAGAGGGGCACATTCCCCCGGGTGCCAGACCCTTTCCAAGATCTTCCGTTGCAGAAAGGAAGGCTGAACGAGACACAAGCTGAAAAAGTTGCTGCCTGAGGCGCTGCTAGCACAGATGAGCTGCTATAAACCCAGATTATCTGCAATAGCAGGACTCAGGTTTGCTTCTGCCCCTCTCTGTTCCTACCCACGATGTCAGACCACTACAGTGTTGGTGATAGTTACTCGTCCCTGCAATACAGGGGCATGGCCACCGAGTCCAACCTGCTGTGTGGATGGCGCAGCAGACAGAGGGATTAGGGGGGGTTTGTAAAGCTTACAGAGCTTTACGTTCCTGCCAGGTCAGCCTGATGATTCTGTTTCCTTTCTGCTCGCTCGCTACGTCCTCGTTTAAAACAAAACAAACAAACAAAGATAAAGAGGAGCGCTTCAAAGATTTGTCTCCGGCACGTTTAAATGCGCAGAGGCATTCTGTTCTGAGCTAGGCTTGAAGAGCGCAAAATTTCTAAAAACTAAGAGGAATGCCTGCCATGCGGGCTAAAAGCAGCGCGGGCAGGGAGCACGGCCGCGTGTGTACACACAGCAGAGGCAGGGAAACGGAGGGGGACGGGCAGAGGGCGAAGAACCATCCCCGGAGAAAGGGATGCGCACCCCGAGCCCATTCCTGCGGGCACTGCCCGGGGAAAGGCGGCGGTACCGGGGCAGCCCCAGCCCGCGCCGGGGCTGCGGGGACCCGCACCGCGAAGGTGACCCCGCACAGCCCGGACAGACGGCAGCAGCCCCCCGCCCTCCGCGGGGCCGGGAGCCCCGCACCGCCACCCATCCCGAGAGCCACGGGAGGAGCCGTGCCCGTCACTGCGGTAGCGGCGAGGGGCGGGAAGGGCCCTGCGGCTGCGGGAGGCTCGCACAGGTGATGGGAACGGGGCTCGAGGAAGCAGCCGCGGAGCCGGGGAGGAAAGGGGGTGCGGTCCGCGCCCTCGCCCGCCCGTTACCTGGGCACGCAGCTGGGGCTGGAGCCGTCGATCTCCCAGGTGGCGAAAAGGTTCATAGGCACGGGCCGCCCCAGGGCCCCGGTGCCGCCGGGGAAGCTGAGGCGGCTCCGCTCGGCCGCCGCCGCCATGGCTGTGCCCGCCGCCCTGGCGCGCGCCCACCGCGCCGGGCCGCCGCCGCCCCGCCCCGCCCGCGGGGGGCGCGTCACGGGGCGGGGCCGGGAGGGGATATGGGCGGGGCTTACTTGGCGCGGCTGGAACGGGGCGGTGCTGCTGAGGGGGCGTGGTCACACTGAGCATGATGGGCGTGGCCATGCGGAGGGGCCGCGTTTGCTCCAAGGGGGCGCGCCCGTGGGGGCGCGGCTATGATAGGGGCGTGGTCTCGCATTGGCGCATGCGCGCGCGGGGCGGCCGCCCTTCCCACGGGCGGGCGGAAGTGCCGCCGGTGCGGCGGCCGCGCACCGGAAGCGGTGGTGGCAGTTTCCGGGTGGCTCCGTGGCAGGGCGGGCGGCGGGCGCGACCATGGTGCTGCTCACGATGATCGCCCGCGTGGCGGACGGGCTCCCCCTCGCCGCCTCCATGCAAGAGGACGAGCAGGTGGGGCCGGCGAGGCGCGGGCGGGGAGGGGCCGGTGTGTCCGTGAGGAGCGGGCGGGGGGCGACCCACCAGGAGCCGCGCTGTCCCTTCTTACAGCAGGGCGGCTCCGGCACCGGCGCTTGCCTCCCGGTGGTGGCGGGTGGGACGGGCAGAGCCCGCCGGTGCCGTGGGGCCGGTGCTGGCGGCCCTGGAGCCCCCCGGTGTGTCCGGTCAGCCGCTCTCCTCCCTCCCTGCCTCCTCAGTCAGGCCGCGACCTGCAGCAGTACCAGAGCCAGGCCAAGCAGCTCTTCCGCAAGCTGAACGAGCAGTCCCCGACGCGGTGCACGCTGGAGGCGGGAGCCATGGCTTTCCAGTGAGTACCGGCAGCGCTGCGGGATCGCGGCTCCCCGGGAACCGGCCGGGGCTCCTTGACCTGGGCTGGGGTTTGTTGGAAACGGGGCTGCCTGTGAGCCCTGCTGCCAAGGGAGAGTGTGTGAGCTGGCACTGCTTGGCACAGGTGTCTGGCGCTTGGTTTTCAGCCAGGTTCGTGGTTCTGCCTGTGCTGCAGACAGTGCAGGTTCTGTTCCCTCCCTCCCTTTCTCTCTGTTGTGCCCTCACTGCATCTTCTGGGCGGCCTGTGTCTCGTCTTTAAAGAGATCTGTCCTTGTACAGCCTTGTACTGTGAGCTCCTGCTGCCCAGGACTGTCCTCTCTGTGCCCTGTGAGAGCTCAGCTTTCATGAATTACAAGCACATCGAGCATCTCTGAATATTTCTATTATTGTTGTCTTGATACCTGACAGAATTCTTTCTCTCATCCAGTAATTTCAGTCTTATTGTTGCTAGATTTATTGGGTGTGTTTAATTAATTTCCTTAACTCTTTGGGAGCTCCTGACTTAAAAGCACTTTTGGCATTCTCCAGTAGTACTCGTGCAAGAGAGCGTGGCTATGAAATAAGGAAATCTTGCAGAGGTCAGACATCCTTACTCCTTAATAGCAGGGGAGGTGAGTGAACAGAGTTGGAAAGCTTGTGTGTGAGGAGGGAAATGGTTCTTTCTGTGCCATGTCATTGCCTGGCAGAGTAATGCCTGAGCACTTAGTCAGGATCCTGCTGGGAATCAGCATTGTGCCATGACAGGAATGGCTGTTGGAGGGCTCAGGGGCCAGGTGAGCTCTCCAGGTAGAGCTGTGCAGCTGTGGCAGGAGTGTGCCAGGATCCCCACGGTGCCACCCTCAGCAGGATCCCTCTGTGTCAGGTGACTCCAGTGACTGGGTGTGTGTCTGTGGCTGGCAGAGGGGGAGGTGGCCTTTGAATGCAGGGCAAGGTTGGCTTTGGGCCTCTGCTCCAGCAACAGGAGCAAAATCTCCCACCCTGACCCTTTCTTCAGAGATTCAGAGGTGTGAAGAGATGAAAACTGGAGTTTTTTGGATGGACAATCTGACAAAAGCTGTGAGGTTTTGGGGGATGCTGTTCTTGTGGTTGTCGTTTGTCTGCTAACTGCGACAAGATTTATAAAAAAATCTTTTCCTTCTGGTTGCTTTTGATAGGGAGTTACAGTGTCAGAGGATGGCCCTGATTGGCCTGGCCACCCTTATCTCCTACTGGATTTGGGTGTTGTTGCTGGAGTTAAGTGCTAACTGCTGCTCTTCCTCTTGCTTTTTCTAAAATTAAATCTTCGCAGAATTTAAAAACTGCCCCGTTTCTGAGTGTCTACTTGGCACAGCATGGGTGTAGCTCTGCCTGGCAGTGAAGCCTTGGGAAAAAGCCTGTGTAGATCCCAGTAAATCCCTTCTTGAGTTACCTCCATGATGCAAGCAGGGAGATGTCAGGGAAGGTGGCAACACTTGCCCAGGAAATCAAAGCCTCTTAGTGTGGCTGTACTGACAGCAGTTGTGACGAGGAGGGAGGGCTTGGGCAGGACTGTTTTGCCAGCTGTCCCAAAGGAGCAGCCAGGTTACCTGGCTGGGACAGGAGTGTTCCTGCTCCTGGGCTGAGTTAGTCCCTGGATGGGTTTTGCTGGCCACTGACAGCTGCTGCTGCAGAGCACTTGCTTTTGCCTCCTTTGAGGTGGGACATTACAGCAGGACCTGTGTGGAAAAAACAATTTCAGGTCAGAAACTTTCCTCTGCAGGGAGGGGAGGTGACGGGGAATTTGAGATTTAGTCTGAAATAACGCTGACCCATGGCCACGCTGCTCACCAGTCCTGTGCCAGACCAGAGCTCTGAGTGCTGAGGGCAGCACAAAGCAGCACAGAGCAGTCAGCAGCACAGCCCAGGGTATTGCTGGGGAGCGGGGTGAAGCTGTTTTGCTGAGGTGCTGTTGAACATCTTCAGCTTCATCAATTCAAAGCAGAGCCGAGCCTTCCTGAAACTTGAAATTTAAATTGTGAGCCCTTGGGTGATTTCTGCCAAATGCTGTGCCAAGGTTTCAGCTGCAGGAGCTGTGTCAGCCTTGCAGCAGCAGCACTGGTGCTGTGCAGGTACAGGAACACCAACAGCTCTGCTGTGCTGTCAGTGAGCAGGTGACCTTTGGCTGATGAATGGCTGAAGTGATTCCTACCTGTCATTTAAAAGCAACCCTTGGCCTTTGCCACTGTTACCAGGATAAAGCTTTTCTCTCTCAAAATGCCCAGTGTGATTACAGGAGACCTGCTGGCTGCACTCTGAGCAGAGTTAACAGTGGCAAGTGGCCACATCTGCCCCTTCTGTGAGGACATGCAGACAGGTGCTGTGCTGAAGCTTGGAGGTGCACACAAAGTATGAAACTGAGAGGCCCAGCTGGGCAGGAACTCTGGTCTGAAGTTGACAAAATTGTCTGAATCTGGGGCAGAATGAGATGAGCTCGCTCCCCGTGGTGCTGGCAGACCAACTTTAAACCAAACACCCTGAATATCACACCAGGGAGAAGCAAGTGGGAAATGCAGCTGAGGAGCTCCAGGCAGGACCATCTGGGCCAGGCAGAGATAAACAGAGCAGGAACAGGGACCTGTTCCTCTCTGTGAGGGAGGTCCCTCTCAGGGACCTGTTCCTCACCTGGAGAGTGCTGCTCCAGCAGTGCTGTCAGAATTCCCTTCTGACACTGGTTCTCCTCATTTCAATAGATTTGCTCAAGTCTTGCTCGTCATGGCAGTGGCTAAATCAAGCTCTGGGTCATGATCTTTAGCAACCCCAATGTGGCAAGCAGGTCTCCAGGGGTAAGGGAAGTGATGCAGTCCAAGCTGAGGAACATAAAAAGGACCAAAGGCCACGGGCACACGGGGAAATGCTGTGGAATGGATGATGGCAGCTGAAGTTTCTTCTTCTGGTTGGGGTGAATCTGTTGTTGTTTGAGGGCTGCCAGGGTTCACACACGGGCCATATAGAGGCAAGAGGAATGGATAATCCTGAGCCCAGGAACAAGGTGAGGATGGCTAATTTAAAGGACATGGCCCTGCTGGGGTATCTGGAAAAACAGTGGGGAGTGGGGTGAAGTTGTTTTGTAAGCTTGATGTGTCTATTAACAAAATTTTAAGCTGCTTATTTTACTACAGTGCCCTCAGGACTGGATCACTTCTTTAATACACTGCTAATCTTTATGCTAACCAGACTAATGATTAATGGCATTATGCAGAAAGTCAAAGGAAGGTAACCTAAAAGTAGCATTCACACTCCACCCTGAAGAATATAGATAAGCATTCAAAAGTGTTTACAGGACTGTTTACTGTCTCCACCCCCTTGCTTTTGGTGGGAGTATTGTAGCCTTTATTTTTATATTTGCTAAGTGAGGAGGAAAATTCAGATGGAAATGTGGAGCAGCAGAGTGACAAAGTGAAGCCTAAATAATCTCAGGGTTGGTGGTGGGTGAGAAGAGGACCCGTGTGCCCTCAGCTGGGGGGGCAAAACAAGCAGCTTTACATAGCAGCAGGAGCATCACTGTGTGCTTTGGAGCTCCTCACCTTGCAGCCAGAGAACTGCTGGCATGGTCACACCCACCCATGGTGAGTCTGTAAGGTCACCAGAACCCACCTAGCAGCAATGCCCCTCCCCAGCTGCCCCTGTGGTGATGCATGTGCACAGCAGCACCCCTCTAGCAGGCTGGTGGTGGTGAGGAAGGGGTTAGCCAGCCCTCTGAAATGGAGAGGGACAGCTGGCAGGGACTGGGTGCCTTCCCAGCACGCTGAGACCAAACTCCTGTGTGTGCCTCCTCATCTCAGTGCCTCAGCTTCCCATTGCTGGGCCTCGGGTAATTGGCTGTGCTGCCACTTAGAGACGTGTTGGCCACCTTCCCCTCTATTCTGATGGCAAACTTTCCTGTGCTCCCCTCCTCCTGACTGCAGGGTGTTCTCTTTTTTATACTCCAAAATTACAACTCTTTTGTTGCTGGTATTTTGTTAAGCTAATGGCATTCACAGGGCAGCTTTTGTTCAGCTGAAGTCAAAGCCCAAGACTGTTGGCATGGGTGTAGGGTCTGAGGCTACAAGAAAATTTATTTTGGCTGAAGAAAATATAAGCCATTGCTTTGCAGAAAGGTTTACACTTGATCCAGACATAGAAAACCAGAAGTTCTTGTAGCCAGTTCTCATTGCCTCGTAGGAATAGAGGTGTGCAGGGTGGTGTTTGACAGGATAGGTTCAAAATTGATTGATTAATGCTCTGTCTGCCATTCTTGAAGCTACATCATCGAGAAAGGAGTGTGTTACCTGGTCCTGTGTGAAGCTGGATTCCCCAAGAAACTGGCCTTTGCATATCTGGAGGACTTGCACTCAGAGTTTGATGAGCAGCATGGCAAGAAGGTTCCAACAGTCTCCAGGCCCTATTCCTTCATTGAATTTGGTGAGGTCCCTCTCCCTGTGGCTAGTCAGGAAACTTCTTGCTGGGAGGGAGCAGCGGCCATGGGATTCTCTGCAGCTTGTCCTGTGGAATTGACAGCTCAAATTCTCCTTGGCACCAGAGACATGGGTGTTCTGAGCGGGAGAATAGAGAAGTGGTATGGAAGTGCTGCATGTCCATTAATTCAGATTTCCTGCTTTTAGTCTTTGGCCTCCCTCCAGTGAATATTTGCATGTAGTCTTCTGGCTGTCTCAGCAGTGCTCCCACTCCTGCAGCCAGGCAGCTCTGTGCTAGGTGAGACTCCCCCTGACAGCCCTGTCTCCTTCCAGACACCTACATCCAGAAAACCAAGAAGCTCTACATTGATAGCCGGGCGAGGAGGAACCTGGGCTCCATCAACACAGAGCTGCAGGATGTGCAGAGGATTATGGTGGCCAACATTGAGGAGGTCCTACAGCGAGGAGAGGCCCTGTCAGGTACTGGGAGTGGCCAGTGTTTGGCACACAGTGCTGTCTCCTGGGGCAGCTGGGTGGGCAGAGCATCCTGAGGGAAAGGCTTGACCCTGCTGAGGAAAGCAGTGAACCCAGTGGGTGTTTCAGCTGGATCAGCTGTGTTCTGAAACAGCTGGCAGGTGCTGGTGCTGCTGTGGGGGACACCAGCCCCTCTCCAGCTCGGGTGGCTCTCATCCCAGCAGGACAAGCCCTGGGGACAGGGGGCACAGGGCACACTGCCACGTGAAACTGCTGTGCTTCCAGCTGCTCCAGAGAAACTTGTACACTTAATGTAACATTTGGGGAATGTTCAGTTAATCCTAACTCCTCTCCCCTTTCCCTTGAACAGCTCTCGATTCCAAGGCCAACAACTTGTCCAGTTTGTCCAAGAAGTACCGCCAGGACGCCAAGTACCTGAACATGCGCTCCACGTACGCCAAGCTGGCGGCCGTAGCCGTGTTCTTCATCATGCTGATTGTCTATGTGAGGTTCTGGTGGCTGTGAGCTGGCCCAGCCATGGAAGAGGGAAAGCCAGTGGCCTGGCAGGTGAATGTGTGCAGGACACTGCTCATGGGGGATGTGCATTAGAATCCACACAGGACCATCACCTTCGCAGGAGTGTCCTGGAGTTGTTAGGTGACACCTGGCTACTGCATCTCTTAGTGGAGCCTAACAATAGGTGTGAAGGCTTGTTGACTGCAGGCTTTTCCTCTGAGGCAGTTTGCACTGGGATACTGCAGAGTTTGGCCTCCCAAGGTTCTTCCCCCTCCTGGGGCACTCTGGGATCAGTCAATCAGTGCTGTTTAGCATAATCATATTGTACATCCTCCTGTTGAGTAGCTCTAGTGGGAACTGGACTCTAATGAACATTCCTTGTGTTGGTAATGTTTGCTTTTTTAGAATCTGGGTCTGCAGTTCTTTTTCTTTCTTTCTTTTTCAAGACTCCCCCATTTGCAGGCAAGTATTTCACTGTACATAAACCAGCTTTCACCTCTGTCAGAATATCTGTTGAGTGTTTTGTGTCTAACATCCTGGCTTGTTACAGTTTAAATTGCTTTAGGAAGAAATGGATGTTAAACTATGCCTTAAAACATATTCTGTCCAGTACTAGGAGGGGCAGTGGAAGGCTTCTGTATTAACTGTTTCTGCAGAATTAAACTCCAGGTTTCTAAGTGTCCACTCTCCCTCTCCTGACAGCTGTGTGTGACAGTATGTTTCCACATGAACAGGGTGTGTAATTCAATGCTGTTGGAACGGGCACAGTGCAAACTATGTCAGCACTCTCTATTTTTCCCTTCTAGCTGCAGATTCACTACATTATTTCCTTCCTTTTTATAACTGTGCTTTCCTTCCAAAATGTGTCAAAACTGCCAGCATTTCATCTCTGGGATCCTTGTTTTCTTTCTCCCTCTTTCCCTCACCCAAAACAACCAAAAAAACCAAAACTCTGAATGTTTTTGTGAAGAAAAGGCAGTGTTTCTGTAAAGAACACTACATGAAGGATTAAGATAACTTCAAAACAGTGAAATCCTTTAGAAACACCACCTCTTTTACCCGTGGTCACCTTCTCCCTACCTCACTTGGGAAGTTGAAACTGTAGGTGAAGAAAAACTCATTATGGGGCAATAGTATAGAGCTTCTTCTTTCTTACGAGCCAATCTCTATATCACCAGTGTAATGTGATTTTTTTTATATAATTTTTTTTGGTCCACCTGTGCTGAGAAAAACATTTTAGCAGATTTTGGTTTTATTAAAAAAAAAAAAAAAAGGAGAGAGAGAAAAAAGAAAGTCCACAGCTCGGGCACTCTGCTGCACTCAAATGTCTGCCACTTGGTAGAGGAAGCAGGTGGTGTCACAGAAGGAAATGTCAGGACTTCCCAGCACCTTTTACAAGCACATAACCTTGTGTAGTTCTGGATGTATAAACTGTGACCTGGAAGTGTTTCCTGCCACGGGATGGGAAGCACAGCTGTTGTCCTGTCTGGGAATGCTGCCCAACCTGGCACCTTGTTGGACTGGCAGAATGCAGTCAAGCACTCGTCCACCGATGAACCCAGCAACTCTGAGCTGCCACATAGTCTAAAGTAATCCAGTTTCTGCATGATGCCTCTAAGTGTTACTTTGTAGGTTGCTTTATTATAATTATTATAATGATTTTAAGTCCTTTTAAGTGGTGTCCCTATGAGGTGAATGTCCCAGTGATGTAGGTCTGTGTAACGGAGGTGCTGGAAGGTCTCACCCCTCAGACACCGACCGTCCGTGGATTGCTGTGATTGAGGGGGTGATGTTTCTGCAGCACGGGGCAGCTCAGGGAGCAGCTGCCCTCTGCAGCCCCAGTGTCAGCAGGGAAATAAATGCTTCTGAAAAATCCCCTCTGCGGCGTGGAGTGTCCTGTATCTCATTCCTGTGACCCTGGGGGATGCTTTCCTTCCTTCCAGGGACACCAGGAGGATGAAGACCCCATAGATGGAACCACTGGGATATAAGGGCTCTCTTTTGGAGGCAGAACTAGTTGAAAGATGTGATCTTGACCATTTTCTGCCAGAGAAGCTGTACTTTGGTTATAGCAGGAGTCTCTCCCTGCTGGCACATCTCTGCCTGTTGCCAGGAAACCTCCTCGGCACAGGCAGAATTTTATGGGGACAGTTTTGTGGCCACGCTGTTCATAGGGGCAGCACGAGAAGCAGCACAAATCGGGAGTGAGTGGGGTGTGTGTCCCCCGTGGGCTGTGCTAGTCTGAGCAGGGCACGGAACTGCAAGTGCCGCTTGCCTAGAGGGATGGCAGGAATCCTCCTCTCCCGCAGGCAGCCTGGGCCTCCAGGGAACACCTTACGAGCAATTTCCTGCCTGCTTTTAAAACGCGGAGCCCCCTTTCGTCCCTCGAACAGGGGAGGGATGCTGCTGATGCTCCGTGCCAGGGACGTGTGGACAGGGTTTTGCTTAGCTGGGCTCTCTGCGCCTCCTGCGCAGCCAGGTGTGAGCTCAGCTCCTGTCCGGCTGCTCGGGCAGAGGGGAGGAGAAGCCGCTGCTCTTTTCTCCGTGCGTTTCATGACGGCTGCTCTCGGCTGGGAGGGGCTCGCTGCAGCAGGGGCTCGCTGCCGGGGGTGTGCGGTGGCCGGTCCCTGCCGGGGGCTCGGGGGTCGCGGTGCTGGCAGGGCCGGAGCCGGCCCGGGGCTCTGCCTGCAGATGGCAGTGCCTGCGCGGGGCTGGGGCGCGGTGCGGGGCTGCGGACACAAAGGGAGCTCTTCCTCAGGGCACCCCCAGCTCCTTGCCATGCCCTGGCCATCCCCGTGAAGCCGGGGATGTGCCCGCGAGGGCCCCCGGAGCAGGCGGTGCTGCCCGGCCTCATCCCACCGTGCAGCCGGGCCGCTACGGCTGGGACGGAGGGAGGCGCTTCTCGCAGGGCGTTTGCCTGTCACCTCCTAGGCAGCACCTTTTCCATCTCCATTCCTGCTTCTGAGGTCCCCCTGTGCTTCGAGGGGCTCTGAACAGCCTTTGCCCGCTGGGCAATCCCCCAGTTGCTGCACCTGCCTCCCCCAGCCTGGCAGACACGAGGGGTTTTGTCCCGTGTGGGGCACACGCGTAGCAGAGGGGAAGTGGGACCGACCTGGGAGCAGAGCAACCTCCTGGCGGCTGAGCCCCTGCTCGGGTGGGTTTAGAGAACAGAGCTGAGCTGAGCTCTCCCTTCTCCCACAGTGTGCCCATTGCCACTGGGGAAATATTGGCACGGGGTACAGGCAGAGTGCAAAAGAAAAGATGCTCGTGCAGAATGCCCTGGGAGCTGCTCTGCTCATCGTGTGAGCACGGAGGTCAAAAGCTGCCAGTTTTGGCTGCTGACATTCCTCAGCTCAGGTCAGGGCACTCCTGGGTGTCTTTATGCTGTTGGGGACAGTGCCTGCTGCAGGGAGCAGGAGCTGTGTACCAGGGACATGGCTGTGTCTGTGTACCCCACTGCCCACTCAGGGGTTTACACCACTGGGCATGCTGGGTTTGGGTGATGGAGGTTTCCTCCCTGAATGACACAGCAAGAGCAGACAGGCAGAGCTGGTTCCCAGATGCTGCCAAACCTACCATGGGTGGGGCACGAGTGGAGAGGAAGAGTGCAGCAGGATGGCAAAAGCTGGCTGGGTGCTCCAGCCACCGTGTCAGGTATAAACCAGGTCTCACCTGGCACAGGCTGTGGCTGCTCTCTGCACTGGCACCACTCTGGGAGCAGGAGGGTTTTGGTTTCTCTGTTGACCTGGGAACCGGCTTCTTCTGCTTTGAAGCAGCTCCTTGCACTTGTAAACCCCATTTTTGAGTAGGTTTTGAGAAAGATCCAGTTCCAGCATTTTTTCCCCTGAGATCCCATGATTTCTGGGAGCTGTTTTGCCGTGGGTGAATGTCCCAGTGGTGTGGAGACTTGTGCCTGCAGCACCTGCCCAGAGCACTCAACAGCAGAGAAGTGCTTGGACGGCAGTGGCCAGAGCAGCAGGGCTTGAAGTTCAGCATTTGAACACCATGGTCCTTGTTCTCCCTCCCTGTGTGGCCAGCGTGAGCTGCCACAGCTCTGGAGGGCTCTGAATCCCACCAGGGAGGGATGTCCCACAGAACCAGGCTGAGGACTCAGGAGATCCCCTCTGCCCCTCACACTTTGCTGTGTTGCCTCAATGTGACCTTTTGGAAAGGAGGATGTCGATTTTCTGCCACCCAAAAATCGAGGCTTTTCCGGGGGCGGGGTGCTGGGTTGGCAGCTGACCAGGGACAGCTGACTGTGGGACCAGCCCTTCTCCAGTGGCCTGAATCAGTGCCACATCCTGCCCCAGAGCACCCCTGAGCTGTGCCGTCTCCCTGTCCAGTGATGCAGCTGGGCTGGTCCTGAGCACTCAGCAAGCCCCGGGGCAGCATTTGGGGCACCTGCCTAGCCCTGATCCCCTCTCCACTCTGTCCCTCTTGGTCACCCCAATCTGAGCTCTTTGAGGGTCGCTGAGCGTCCTGCACTGGGGAGAGGTGGGGTTTGACTTTTTCCCTGCAGATACCCTCCTGCACTTCCTGCACAGTCTCTGCCCCCTCTGCCCAGATGTATTCCTGGCTCTGCTTTCTCTGGAGCAGCCGTGCCACCTCCCCTCCCAGCCTGTCCCTTCCTCCCCCGCCTTGTGCAGTGTTTGGGTGCCCTGCAGGGCTGCCCCGGGGTTTGCCCACAGCTCTGAGCCCTGCACAGCTCACACGGCTGCTCCCAGCTGCAGCATTCACGTCTGAGCTCACAAACCCACCGCAGGGGACAAAGCAGAAGTTGGGGAGTCCCTGCTGCCCTGCCCACCCCAGCGGGGCTGTTGGAGCAAGCCACTAGGCTTTCTCAGAGCTCATTCATGGCTGCATGCAGCAGCCCAGTGCAATTTTGGACCCTGCCACAGAAAACCCCTTGTGGCTGTGCCCCAGCGCTCTGCAGAGGGACGATAAACCTGTTTCCTCTGTCACTGCTTTTTCTCTATTTTGTCTTTTCCTCCCCTCTTCATCCTGCAGGGAGCTCTCTCGCCCCCCCAGCGCCCTCAGCTTCCCTGGCACGCTGCCATGCTCGCTGCAAACGGGATTCCCCAGCCCCACTGCGGCACAGCTCCCGGAACAGCAGCGCATCCTCCTCACCAGCCACAGCTGGGGCACCCCCAGACTGGCAGCAGGGACAGGATTTGCATAGAAGAGCAGAACAAAATGTGCTTGCAGGAGCTACAGCGACCCCAAATCCTGTGCGCTGGGACCTGTTGTGCCCGAGCCTGGAGACCCTGAGGTGTGTGTGGCTCCTCAGGACCTTTCCTGGGGTTTCATGTTCCCCCCTTCACAGCCATGAGCTCCTTGCAGCTGTGATGGCGTCTTGTCCCTGCCTTGGCACAGGAGGGAACTCTGGAGGCAAGGAGGGGCTGGGTGGTCTCTCTCAGTTTGGCTGCAGAGCAGCACGAGGCTCCTGCCTGGTGACAGGAGAGACATAACAGCATGTCTGGGGACTGAGGCCGGGCTCTGAGTGCCACAGGAACAGGAGGAAGCCCCTATCCTGCTTTGCTGTGCCCCCAGAGGCTGGGGGAGCACAGCTGCTGGGGCTGTGCCTGCCTGGCAGTGCCACACCATGGCACAGGAGGGCTGGCTTGCACGGGCTGTGTGTGTGCTGGGAGAGGAGCGGGATTTGCCTGCTGCGGATCGCTGCTGTAGCTACCTAGAGGCTGCTCAAGGTCAAGAGGAGAGTTACAGATTCCTGTTTCTTCAGCCAGTCCTGGATGCAGACCCAAAAAAGGGAACCCAACAATTGTGGTGAGCAGCTGCCCTTCCTTGAGCCACGGCCATGCCACGGTGCCAGTGTCATTACAGTGCTGGCTGTGACCCCCAGGGTGACCACAAATCCCTGTCCTGTTCCACTGCATGCCCAGAGCTAGTGGCATTTCAGGAGCTTAATGACCACTCTGTAGGTCAGACCAACTTTGGTAAAAGCTGCACAACTCCATCTGCAATTTAAATCCTCCAGGGGCTGCAGAGAAGGCAGCTGAGGCAGAGGGTACAAATTCCCCTGGCGATTAGCAGCACAGGCAGAACAGGGAGCCCAGAGCATTCCTGCAGGGCTTGGTGCAGGAATGCCTCTGCACTTCTCTGTTTCTTTTTAAGACAGGCTGGCCGGCAGGTAAGGTAATCATGGCATAAGCCAAGTCATGTGGATGTTAAGAGTTTGCAGATGAGCCACAGGACAAGCTATTTGCGGCATAGGCACAAGGCTGCCAGCCCTGAGGATTTCGTTGGAAGCCTCTCTCCCTCCTGCTTTTCTTAAACCTCTTGGCTGCTGACATCTAGTAACTATGAAACACCCTCAGCTCCCATTTTAATGGGGTTCCAGCTTTCCTGATCACAAAAGAGAAAGCTGGAACTTATGACTCAAGCATGTTTGTCCTAAGGATCCCCAGATCAGGGCAGGTTATCTGGGATAAAGGCAACGTTTATCTGGGACAATGTGTAAAAGCAAGGATGCAAGGCAGGCATTGGGGTATGGGCTGAGCTGAGGTCTGAATGCCTGAACCACCATCAATGCCACTGAAAATTACTGCAAAAAACCACAATTTATTCTGAGCAAGCCAATACAAAGCTGTTGAAATCAGCAGTTCCTCCAAGGTGGGGACAGAGAAGTGCCATGGTCCTCACTGACCAGGTACAGACACACAAAAAGCACCTCAGAATGTTTAAATGCATTTTATCTTCTGTGAGAGGAGCAGGGGTGAGCACTGCAGAACCCCCAATATCTGCCTGGCAGAATTCCCTGGCTGGAGAGAGGTAATGCATTTGGGATCTGGGGAGCTGCTGCCCCTGGGAGGTTTCTCTCTGAGAAAAGTGCATGGATCCTCTGTGAAACCAAAATCATAGAGAAACCAGAATCATAGAGAGAGACTCTGAGTGGAGTCACAGGGAGGACCTGATCTCCCAGTCTTTGTCAGACAAAGTGCCAGGATTTCCCTAATTGCTGAGGCCGCTGCCGTGGATGTGGAGCCTGCTCAGCTCTCCTAATCCCTCAGCTGGCATCGCTGCCAGTGCCCCAGTGCACCCAGCCCTGTGCCAGGCACCCTGCCTGACCAGCAGCTGGGGCTGGGCTCCCACACCTGGGGGAGACACTGTGGGCAAAGAGGGGCAAGGCATGGCCAGAAAGCAGGCAGAACTGCAGGAAACTTTGCAGAGCTCTCCAGTTCCAGTGTTGGCTGCTGGTCTTCTCTGGGTGGGGAACTGGGGCTGAGGTAGTGTGTGGTAGGGCTGCATGAAGATGAAGCAATGCTGAAACATATTTCTAACTCCTCCTAAAGGATTTATTGCTTAATGACAGAATCATGAGGATAATGGGGAGCTCATTGAGGAACTTTGGCATGGGGACACAGTGGGACACCTGTCCCTGTCCCCTATCTGCGATGTTCTGTGCATTCCCTGCTGGCACAGGCAGCTCAGCTTGCCAGGGCAGCTCAGAGAAGCTTGGCCCTCACCTTCCTGGCAGCAAAATCCACTCTGTCCATCTGGATTCAGTCACTCCCAGCCTCTGTCACATAGAGGACCCACTGGTGTCTGCTCTCAGCCCTTTTACCTCCCCAACAGAGCTGCCGTGGGATGCTCTCTCCCATGAGCAGCTGAGTCCATGTGCACCATGAGGGCAGGGTCAGAGCAGAGAGAGAAGAGCAATCAGCAGGTTCCCCAGAGCTGCAGCAGGGAAGCAACGCCTTCCCTCTCGCTGGCTGGATTCTCCCACTGAGCCTCAGCTGCCAGCTGGGGCTGTTGCTCCCAAGAGCTGTGCCAGGGAGGCCATGGATCCTGTCCCTGTGCTGGGGCTCAGAGGCTTGTGCTCAGGCCAAGGGAAACAAAGTGGAGGATGAGCCACTTCAGGGTCAGGGGTGATAAGTAATGCTCAGCTCCAAGGGGAGCTGGAAATGGCAGCTCTTGGTGAAACACCAGAATTCCTCCTGAATTTGCCTACGGGGGGTCTGGCCTCCACCTCAGCAGGTGAGGAGCTGCAGGGAGGGTGGTGGGCCAGGAGCAATCCCTTGGAATGGCCATGATGGCTGTGAGGCACAGCTGCCTGCCCACGAGCAGCTGCTGGAGCAGAACAGGAGGCTCTGGCAGCTGTGCAGGATGGAGGGGGACTTGTCAAGGGGTTACACTGGAATACCTGGAAAAATCATAATGGGGTTAGGGCACTGACTGTCCAGCCCCATGCCTGGGAGGGACTCCAGATCTGGAGAATTACAGAGGGAAAACAGTGAGGTTTATTCATTGCCCCCCTCTCCCCCAGCCCCGGTACAATCCTGCCTTCACGGGCCAGGCTGCCGTGTCAGCACTGCACACAAAGGGCTCTCAGTCCTCGGAGCCTGAGCCAGGGCAGAAGGATTTTTAACGCTTTAAATGATATTCGAGGATTGGGAGGGATCTTGGGGCTGAATCCAGCTGCTGTCCTCCTGAGACCTCTTCCGTGGGAACACAGGTCTCCTCCCGGGCTTTTGCAGCAGGAGCAGCTGTGGGGGTGAGCCGTGGGGCAGTGAGCTGGTCTGTCTGTCCAGAAGCTCCCCTGCTCACTGGGGTCAGCCTCCGTGCCGAGGCTGGTTTGGGATTTCCTATCCTGCTGGGCACACCCCAGATCTGCTGCCTGCCCCCACATCTGAGCGAAGGGCAGCGCAGTGTGGCAGCTGGAGAGCCCCCTGTCCTCCCCTGTGGGCACCTGCCACCACTGCCACCCCCCGGCTGGGGGACACCGTGTCTGCTGCCCTCACTCTCCGCTGCCCCACCCTTGCTGCCATCCGCTCCCATCCCCACTGCCTCCCCCCTTCCGTGACCCCCACGGGTGGGGTGTGGCCCCTCAGTCCCCATCGCCCTCATCTCCCCATCCCCGGGTCCAGCCCCGCTCCCCCATTCCCCCATTCCCGGATCCATCCCCAGTCCATCCCCGGTCCATTCCCGGGTCCATTCCTAGTGCATCCCCGATCCATCCCGGTCCATCCCCTGTCCATTCCCGGGTCCATTCCTAGTGCATCCCCGATCCATCCCGGTCCATCCTGGTCCATCCCCGCTCCATTCCCGGGTCCATCCCGGTACATCCTGGTCCATCCCCACTCCATTCCCAGGTCCATCCCCGGGTCCATTTCCCCCGTCCATCCCCGGTCCTTTCCTGGGTCCATCCCCTGTCCATTCCCGGGTCCATCCCGGTCCATCCCCGCTCCATTCCTGGGTCCATCTCCGGGTCCATTCCCCCGTCCATCCCCGCTCCATTCCCGGATCCATTCCTGGTGCATCCCCGGGTCCTTCCCGGTCCATTCCTAAGTCTATTGCTGGGTCCATTCCCGCTCCATCCCGGGTCCATTCCCGCTCCATCCCGGTCCATCCCCGCTCCATCCCGGGTCCATCCCCGCTCCATCCCCGCTCCATCCCCGCTCCATCCCCGCTCCATCCCGCTCCATCCCCGCTCCATCCCGGGTCCATTCCCGCTCCATCCCCGCTCCATCCCGCTCCATCCCCGCTCCATCCCCGCTCCATCCCCGCTCCATTCCCGCTCCATTCCTGCTCCATTCCCGCTCCATCCCGGGTCCATCCCGCTCCATTCCCGCTCCATCCCCACTCCATCCCCGTTCCCGCCCCTCATTCCCGCTGTCGGGCGCCCCCTGCCGGCGGCCCCCGCGGGGCGGGGCGGGGCGGGGCGCGGCGGAGGAAGCGGGGGCGGCGCGCGCGGCCGTGTCCCTCCGCGCGGGGCGGGCGCCCAGATCCCTCCGCCGAGCCGGTGGCGGCGGGAGCGGCCGTGGCCATGGCCCGCGGAGCGGGGCCCGCGCTCGCCGCGCTCCTCGCCCTGGTGGTGGCCGTGCTCCGCCGCGCCGAGCCCGCCGCCGGTGAGTGCCGGGGGGCGCGGGGTTGGTGGGGGGGAGGCTGCGGCGGGGCGCCGAGCGAGGGGCGGCGCGGGGGGGACCGGCCGCTCTCCGCCGCTCGCCTCCCCCGCGCTGCCGCCGGGGAAGGGCACCCGCGGCCGGGTGACATCGCGCGGGGGGCTCGGGGCCGCCGCCGCTTTGTCCGAGCGGCCCCCGGGGCGGGCGGGCGGGCGGGCGCGGGGGCGGCGGCGGCTGAGCCCCGTGGGAACGGCGCTCCCGGAGCCCCCGGGAGCCGCCCCGCGCTGCCCGGCCGGGGATGCGCTCGGCCCGGGGACCGAGCTGCGGGAACGGCAGCGAACGGGAGGAGAGGGTGCGCGGCGGCCGGCGCTTCGCATACCTGCGCCGCGAAGCTTTGTGTGCGGGGGACATTCCTGCACACACACAGGGAATCTCTGCCTCGCCTCCTCCTCCTCCCGCTGCTGCCGATCAGTCCGGGCGCGATAAAGCCATGTGTGCACATCTGAGGGAAGTGCCGCTTTTGGTCACTGTTCCCCCTGCACGCTGGCGCTCGCATTATGTGTGAGGCTTGTTCATAGCCGTAACCGAGGGGATCTGGTGGAGATTTATCTCCTGGCATTTCCAGCAGCTCCTGCTCCCGGAGTAAATCCTGTGCGGTCTGGCACCGCGTTAAAGCTATCGAGGACCAGCAGTCATTGATTGATTGCGTGCCTTCTCATTCCTTCATTTTACTCTTGAGAGGTTAGACTGCTCCTCAGATGACTTGAGAAGAGTGCAGCGATGGGAGAAAGTATTAGTGGAAGTCGTTTAGGGATGAGCAAGCAAGACTGCTATTTTCAGTACTTTTGTTGTGCAGTATGGTTTTGGAGTGGAAATTGTTGAATGTGGCGTTATAACCACTTCTTGCTGGTTTGGATGCAGAATAGTTGGGTCAGCCAATCGATCTGTTTTGACTTTGATTTGGCCAAATTAAAAATGGACAGTATTTGTCTCCTGGGAGAAATGTTGTTGGGGTTTTTTCCAGTAATCCCCTCTGAAAGCCGATTTAGTTTTGCTAATATGTTGCAAGAAGGTGGTTGGAGTTTAGAAAAAAAAGCTATTTCACAAATGTATTTTGGCTAGGTTTGTTCAAAAGGAGAATTAAAGGGTCTTTCAAGGGTAGGCGTCTTAGAAATATGCTTTTGTGGTAGCATGGACTTGTGGTGCATAGTAACACCGTCATTTCTGGAAATGGCTTACACAGTCCACTAAGATGGCAAAACACTAATTTTGCAAAGGCTAAATGTCGTGTCCACTTAGTGAAACTGTACTTTCATAGGAACAATTTAGTAGCTTATTGCTGGCCCCTTTCCCTGAGGGGCTGGGAGAAGTAGCTGTGGCATCACCTGTTGTCACTTGCCTGGCTACTCTCGCCTGAGGTGGCTGAGGTCCTCCCAGGGTGCCGAAATTTTTTGCTTTTGTGGGTGAAATCTCTTCCTGGTGCTGAACAAAGGCTGGTCGGCAGAGGTGACAAATCCAGGCTGAAAGTGACTCCTGTTGTTGTGAGATACTGACCTGCATCTGCTCAGTATCACTCCTTGGGAGTGGGAGCTGTGGCTTGATTTAATGGGAAAGGGAAAGATGAAGTCACCGAAAGGGTATTTTCGGGTGCATATTCAACTGGCTTGATGCTCTTGTGCAAGAGAGGGCAGGTACCTGATGTCAGCCCTCTTGGTCAATAAAGAGGAGGCTCCTGGATGCACGGAGCGCTTTGGTTTGGACTGCTCAGCCCTGTCTCATCATGCAAGCCCCATGGTGCAGCAACTCGCTTTTCCAGTTTAGTTTTGCAAAGGGCTGCAGTTGGAGGTGCAGTAAGCTGGGGTGGGGCAGCAACACCTGCGCTTTTGGTGAGGATACTTACCCGATAATTGCTGTGAACCATTCCCTTCTCTTCTGGCCCGGCTGTCAAGCCCACCCTAATTACCCGCTGTCGTTAACGCTGGTGCTGTGTCTCACCAGGCTGCTGCCGCTGCCTGCCAGCCGTGTTTCTAACAGGTTACAATCCACCTTTAATCGGTGCTGTGCTGGCGTGGACTGCAGTGTGAGCTCCTTAGTATTCACCCGGTGAAATTTGGAGGACTTCAGATAACGCTGACAGTGCTGGTCTGCTTGATATGGATTTGCTTATGGGGAGAGCAAGTTCGACTTGATTTTTTGAAGGTGTTGCCATCTATCAAATTTGTTCTTATCAAAGATGCTGATTTAGACTTTCAAAAGGGAGCGTTATGAAAATCTGGCTCACTCGCATCACTTCCTGCAGGGCATCACTTAGTCAGATTATAAATACGTGAAGATCCTCCTGCTCCCGTTCTCAGGACTTGAATCCTTGGGAAAGGAGGACTCACGCCTCTGGTGGCATTTGGCATTTGAATGTCTTTCAGTGGATGGGTTGGGTTTTTGTCAACTTCCACAGCTACTTCCCTCCCTATTTTTTTTTTAAATTATTTGCTGCTGTTGCAATAAGTGGGTGATTCCCTTCAGTAGATCCTGTTTGGGTTCTCCCATTTCCAAAACTGGTGTCTGTGCCATGGAGAGTATGGGTGGCTGGCCTTTAAGCCCAGGAGTAGATGGAAAAGCAGTAGCAGGACTCTGGCAGCCTGTTTCTTCTGGGAATCTATTTTACTTAGCATCAAGCCCAAGCAGTTATTGTAACTGTACATGTAGTACTGTAACTGTGCAGTAGCTCCAGGTGTAACATCGTTTCCTTTGAGTTTGTACTCTTGGCTAATGACTCTTCAGTGGAGCATGATACAGTGGTTATTGTCATCCCTCCTTTGGGACACCTTAGCGGAACATCATCCACATAGTGGGAAAAAGAGCTTTCCTAAGCACGTGTTAAAAAGTAATTTTGTGGATTTTTTATGCCCTCAGTTTCTCTGAATTCGTTTTGAAATCGTCTCTCCAGCAGAAGTCGAAGGCTTGTCTAGGAGAAGTAGTGCTTATATCATTCTAAGCAGGGTCATCTGAGATCTGCAGAAATAATCGTCTGTTCTGTTTAGAAAATAGTCTGTTCCTAGGGCACATGTCCTTTTTTTAGACTGCCATGGGGATGAAAAAAGAGCTTTGTATCTCAGAATGGCACGGGTGCCTGCTGTTTGTTCCATGCAGCAAGCCCTGCTCTCGCTCTCTGCCATCCGCGGCTGCGGAGGCGCTGGGATAACATTTCTGTACGGGCACACATGCTCAGTGTTCACTTTAATAATAAAATTTAACATTTCTGTACGGGCACACATGCTCAGTGTTCACTTTAATAATAAAATTTAACATTTCTGTACGGGCACACATGCTCAGTGTTCACTTTAATAATAAAATTTAACATTTCTGTACGGGCACACATGCTCAGTGTTCACTTTACTAAAGATTTAACATTTCTGCACGGGCACACATGCTCAGTGTTCACTTTACTAAAGATTTAACATTTCTGCACGGGCACACATGCTCAGTGTTCACTTTAATAAAGATTTAGTCCTGCAGAATGACGGAACACTTGGGAGAAGAGGCGAGCATGGCTCCCGCCTGCCAGATTGCCATGGAAACACCAATACCTCTTCAGCTCTTTAATTGCCTTCCCTACATTTTTTTGTTGAAAACTTTTTTTTTTCCTCCTAACTAAGTGCTTTATGTTGCAGTTCTGGATTTTAGGCATTTTGGCTTTGTTTGGAAAACTGCAAATGGGGGAAGGCGGTAGCTGTGTGGGGAGATGGAGAGCATGGTGACTGACAGTCTTTCAAACTGTGTTACAAGTTCATCCTAAATTCAGTATCTATCACAATGGGAGTTTTTATCTATAGTTATTCAGCAGCAGCAGTGTCACATGAACTGCAGCTGCATCTGATATACATATCAGTGTTCCTGCAGCTTCCTGGGCCAAAGACCCCAGTGATGAAAGACTTCAACTCTACCTGTGAATCTACAGGATGGTTCCCAGCTCTGTTCTTAGGAGGGTTAGTTAGTAGTTTTTGCTGGTCCTAGGTGTTTGGAATAGAGATTTGAACCAGATGATGGCAGGGCATGAGGTTCTGCATGTCCAAGAGCTTTGTGTAGTCAGATTGGCTGTTGGCATCCTCAAATTAAAAAAAAAAAAAAAAACAAAACAAAAAACAAACCAAAACTGATTAATTTCTTCATATTTACAGGCTTGTTCTTCTGAAATCGACTTAAATATTTTCTTTTCAAAATTTTTTGCACTTGTCTAGAGTGTTAGTGAAGGAAACCAGTTTAGATACTAAAGTTTTTTCTCCCAAAAGGTGTTGGGTGTTGGTTGAGTGCCTTCACACTTCTTTGAGCTCTGCTTTGCTTCTCAGTTGATGAGTCTTGCATTATCCAATTGATTTCAGGCTTTCGTGTGTAAAAACAGTGGAGATGTCTTAATCTGATTAAAGCAATTCACTTTACAGACTGTTTCCATGCCCTGTAGACAAGCTTTGTCTTTAACTACTACCCTCAGTGTGTGAAGTGCTAACTGGTCAGCTTGTTTAAATTCCCCAAATGTTGATGGTTTCTAAATCTGAGCTGGGTATAAGGCTTTACTGCTTTTTCACAGTGAAGATTTTTACCAGTTTGCTTCCTTCCCCCTGCATGTGCCTGCCATAGGATGATCTTTTCTTCAGAAAAAAAAAAAAAAAAGCTATTTTCCTATTTTCAGCTAGCTGGTATTTACTAGTGGTTTCTTCCCTGCTATATAATCTCACTGGAGCTGTAATCTCTTGAGGTTAGTGAGCAGCACAATTAGTCCTTTGTGGTTTTCCTCCAAAATCTGGTTATCTTTGGGTATTCTCCCCATATATACAGTGCTGCTTACTCCTTACCAGCTCTTCCAGCAGTTGTGTGTTGTGCTGCTATGGAAGCATTTTGTCCCTTTCTGCACGAGGAGGACCTTCCTGCAGAATGTACCTCATGTTTCAGCATTAACTGCTTTCTTCACGCTCTGTTTTTCCTGAAGGGAATCAGCAGCTGTCTTTCCCTCCCTTGGAATTTGAGACCCCCTTGATTTGTTGTGTAACTGGTGTTTCTGGCCACGCTGATGTCGTCCTCTTCAGAGCCGATCCACCTCTGTCAAGCAGCCCTGAACTGGGATTTTCCATGCCTCGTCTTGTGTTGCTGTTGTTTGAGGGCTCCAAATCCTTTTCCTCCTCTCCCTTCACACATAATGGCTAGCACAGTTGAACTGACAGCCTGATTCTCATGAATCTCAATCAAGACAGAAAATTCACTGCCTGCATAAAGGTTATAGAAACCTATTTTGTCCTTTACTTTCTGTCTAGTCTTAAACACGTTTTTAGCTTGACTTTTTTCCTACGTTCAAGTAGGTTGTTTTCCACCCACTCCCACAAGAAAGCTTTTGAACCTATGGGCAAGCTTTAACCATGTAGGACAAAGGTTTGGGTTCTGATTCTGAGTTTCTATGAACATGATGAAACATTTCTGGGCAGAAAGAGGAGAGAGGCACATGTAGTGTCCTCCCTGGAGAAAGCTGTACCAGCAGCTCGGCTGTGTGCTCTGCCAGGACATCGCTCTCCCCTTACTTAAAATAAAACCTCTGGCCAGAGCCTGCACCTTCTGAAATGCAGGATAATCAACCACAAAGCTACAGGAAATCAGCTTTATAATGTCTTTCTCACAGCATAAATTGTTTTGGTATTTTTTGAATCTATTTCTGTTTGACTTTTTCTGAACTTGTGGGCAAGGAGTTTATTGGCATTACTTTCCTTTGGGTAGTTAGAACAAAAACCCTTTCAGACTTGCTCTGGTTATGGCTTGAGTTCCCTATCGCAAAGTTCTCTCAAAAGCTGAACTCTGACACAGCTTCTGATCTTAATCCTACACTATTTCTTTTAAATTTATAGCCCAGGAAATATTTGAATTTATAGTCAGCAGATGACGTGTGGAAACCAAATCACAACATCCAGATCATCTTGGCGTCGTAAAGAACACTGAGGCAGAAACAAAACTTTTCTTTTCCCCCTAGATTTTAACTGTCTCTTTAGCCAAAAAGAAAAATTAAATCTAGTCATAATTGTGTCCCAGTTATGAGCTTCAGATTTGGATGTTGAAAATTCCAGCATTCCCTATAGTGTATATTGTGCTCATTTTACAGCAGTGGTTATCTGGTTTTCCCTCTGGCTTTGGAAAATAGTCTTGGTAGGATGTGAAATATCAGGTTAGAGTTTGCATCTCAGTGCAGGCAAGGGTTGGTATGGACTCCAGGCTGGGTGGTGTCACTTCAAGAGTTCATCTTGTCTGTGCTCAGGAGCCCTTTCCTGAGAAGTCCTTCAGCCTTGGCTGCAGTGACTGCTGGAAATTGGGTGCTCCTTTCTGGCAGGGCCTGTCCTCTCCAGGAGAAATCAGTCTCTTGAAAACCAGGGGGTGTCTTCCCAATATCCCTGAAATGTGCCTAAAATTCATGAGGCTAACCTACCTTCTGGCAGGCTATGGTAAGCCAGAAAACCACCAACAATTCAGCATTTCTGTTTGTGTTAAACACAGAAGAAAACTGTCAAAAGCAGCTGTCAGAGCCTTGACAATGTGCTGATGCTGTCTATATATGGCTTCTAGAAAAGTGGCTTTATCTTTTCAAGGCAAAGCTGCCTTCTCTCATGCTGTACACACACCAGAGTATTTCCACTTCACACAATGCATGCAGCAAAACAAACTTTTTGTGCTGGCTGAGGTAGAAGGTAGTTTCTGGCACTTTTGACTCTTGATCTCAACATGGTAGAGTAGCAGAGAAGTAGCTTTTGAAGTGATTTGTGTTGAAATGCCTTGGTTTTGCATGTGTTGTGAAATTTTTATGAAAGATATAGTGAAATACAGGAAGACAGTGCTTTGTGCACAGAAATGCTAATTTTACTGTGAGAACTGTAGTCTTCTATTTCCCTTGTGATTTCTTTTTTTTTCCAAGAGAAGTCACATGACTCTTTACTTATTTTAATATAGAATATGGCTACATTTACATTCATTTCAGCTGTAGTTGCATTTCAAAGCATGTCTATTCAGTCTGAAGCCGAAAAAGTACGAAGTATTTTTGTGTTTGTTTTCTTAGCTTCTTTCACTTCTGAATTACTATAGAGAAAATATATCCCATTGTCTCTGTGAAAGAACTCTAAAGGCTGGTAGTAGTTTTATGACCTGCTAAACAGCAGTTCAAGGTGGGAATAATTTGTCAAAAACCCCAGGAAAATTAATCATTACTTTGCTAAAACCTCTCTGCTGTGTCTGTATTTGCCTCTAGCAAACCAAGTTGGAATCCTTGGTTGGGATCCTTCCTGTGACCCCGCCAGGCTCTTGTTCCCCTCTGTGTGCCTGTGCTGGAAGGTGTTTTTGGCCAAGTGCTGGTTAAGCTTTTACCATGTGGGTTACAAAATCAACTGGCCGCTCAGTTCTCACTGGGGACGCGGGTACTCGATGAGATTACAAAATTGTGTTTGAAAGCACGAGCACAAAAGAAATAATCCTCTGAGTATTTGCTTCACTCGCTCGATTGGTGTGAGAAGAATGGAAATTCAAGGTGCTGAGATGAGAATACCAAGGCTGGTTCCCCTCCTGGCTCTCTGAAACGTGGCACAGCTCACTTTGACCCCCCTCCAGCTCCCTGGAGAGCCCTGGGTGGTGGGAGTCCCTGGAATCCCAGCACTTTCCCTTGGCCACAGAGCAGTTTCTCTTGGACACGGTGTAACCCAGCCCTGCTAACTAAAGCTAATCTTTGCTGTGAAAACAAGCTGCTGCCGTGGTAGACAGCAGCAGATGAAGTTTGGAGTCAAAGCCGTGTGGAGGTTGCGGTTAAATGGGACAGAAATTGTCAGACAGGTGCAAGTCAGCCCGGGTGTTCCTGCCTGCTGTGGGGGAATGCCGTGCACAATCCCTGGTAATGTTTCTGTCGCTTGGTAACCCTGACCTGGGGGTTATCTGAAAGGGGCTCAGAGTGGAATTTTGTTCATTTCCTGAGAGCTCTGCAGAAGCAGCGCCATCCAAGTGCCCCTTTTTCAGAAATCAAGTTTCAGAAATCAAAACAGCAGTAAGCATACTTGTGTTGTGGGAAACACTGATACTCTTCCCTGGGTTGAATTTAACTGTATTCTCTATAGGGATTGCAAGTGAAACGTTCCTGTAGTGCCTCGTAGTGCGTGTGACCTGTTTATGTGCTCAGGGTTATTGAGAAATAACACTTCAAGCCCTGGACTGCAGAAGCAGAGTCTGTTCCAAGCTGTCCAGTTGCTGGACTGAATTTGCTCGGGTTGCAGGCAGAGCTTAGTGGGACTGCTGTGTTAACTCTTCCCAGCCCCATTCCTTAGTCACCAGCACATCAACCTCGGTGGTGGTTTGCATCAGCTTTCCCTGATGCCCCTTGCTGAGTTTGTATTGAAAATTTAGTACCACTTGAGGAAAGGAAAACCATCTTTATTTAAAAAAAAGGGAGGGGGGCAGTCAATTCTCCAACAGCTGGCTGACAAGTGGGCAGTTTAGGTGGTTGGATATTATTGATGTCTTTAGGTGCCTTTAAGGTTGGCTAAATGCTTTCCCAAATGCAATAAGGTTGTGGAAAGGGGATCTGTAAAGGCATGGAAGGGTGTGAGTTTGAGGCTGGGAAGAGCTTGTGATTTCTGGTCTGTGGATAAGCTCAGGACAGGACCCAGCTGATGTGGTTCTGAGAGCTTTATCTGGTAGTTTGGTGCAATTCAAATGGCAGGCTGTGGTCTAGGTGGAATGGCTCAGTTTTTGTGGTTCCAAAGTGCGCTCTGCTCCTGCAGAGTTCCCACCCTTCTGGTCACTTTGGAGTGCTGCTTCAGGTCCCTGTGAAGGGAAAAGCACTTGCCAGAGCTGGAGGTTCCATCAGGACAGACCTCACTAGAGCTTCCTGTAAAAAACTGGCTGGCCCTGAGCTGTGTCATACTTAATGCCTTTTTAAAAACACATCAGCAAAAACATCAAGTGCGAGTTACAGAGAATCTCCTTAGAAATACCAAACTCATTGCTGAAAGTTGTCAACTGCTCTGGTGTTTTCCACTAATTTGCAAACACAATTCTGCCTGAAGTCAGAGGGCCACAACAGTACCTGTTGCAGCAAATTCTGGGTTGCTGGTGACAATCAGCAGGTCAGCTCATGAGGGACAGATGCCTCTGTTTCAGTGCCAGGTATACCCCTAGAGACAGTAAAAAAGAAGGAAGGGATTTCAGATTAAATATTCTGGAAGAAGGCTTAGGAGTAGCTGCTTTGTATTTCAGAGAATTTCAGTCCAGAATTTTGATCAGAAAGTAGTAACTGAGGACACTTAACCCAAAGTATGCAGGTGCCAACATGAATGTCTTTGGAGCTTGCTGAAATTACTGCTCACTTTGCTTTGAAAACCCACCTTCAAGAAATTCTGGAAAGATTTGGTTGCCTGATGAACAAATCTGTATTTGATTCTTCTTTCAGTCTGGCTCTTTTGATGCTGCCAGAGATGAAATTCAACTATGTGATAGTGTCTTTGTTTTTGTTCCAGTCCTATAAAGTTTTCATTCCCCTGAATATGCTAATGAAGCTTTGACCTGACATGTATTGTAGCTATGGGGTTGATGGTTGTTTTCTTTTCTTTTCTTTCAGCTCTGCAGTGTATGGATGACTCCAAGCCATGTGTTAATGAGGGAAAGTGCATTCCATATCAAAATGGTACAGGATATTGCAAGTAAGTTGGTTTCATTTCTAATCAATTTAATTACCCATTTTCTTTCCTTCAGGACCTTAGCCAGAAAGGAAATGTGATTTTTTGAGATTTTCTTAAAGGGTTCTTTCAGCATAACAGTTTTAGCACAGTTGGTGATTCTTTATGATGCATTAGTTCTTATGTGCTAGCTTTTTGTAATGTAGGAGATCTGGGATTCTTGTTCAGTATTTGGGTTTGGATCTTTTCAGTTGGATTTCTTTGCACTAGGTTGGGAACTGAGGCCAAACCCATCATAGAGGTAAAGTCTGTACCTTGTTTCCAGACCCACAAGCTAAGTTGAAACTTGCTCCCCATCTTAATAGCTCACCTTACATTATAGAGCTCCAGCCTCAATTTAAATATTTTTGAGGTTTTTCAGAACTATTCTGCACTCTGAAGTGTGCCAATTGCCTTCTACTGCTTGAGAACAAGTAATACATGTGAGTTGCTGAAACACACTAACAACCACCCCCCAACCAAACATCCACATTTGTTTGCATCTTGTAAATTGATTTTGGTAAATGCTGACACCCATCTCCACTTTGTTGCCGCATGGGACATGGGAAGCTCATCAGCAGGAGCTTTGGCAGGGTGTATGTTATCTGGAGAACATCACATCTATTTAAATGCAGTTCACCTTTTAAACTGCAGTACTGAGCTTTTTTTTTTTTTTAATAAAGTGCTATTTTGCCAAAAAATTAATCCTCTTTGTTTGGTTGGGTTAATTTACTACGTCTGCAGTAACCAGATTATTTTCTAGAGGTTGTTTACTTCATCAGTTCAAGTTGTGTCATTTTCTAGCATGCTAAGACATTATCTTAGTGCCAGCATTCTTTAAATATTAGTGAATTTTCTCCTGTTGATTTGGCTTGGCTAACACAGAGCTGTGCTCCTCACACTTCTTTACACTTCCATCTTCCCTAACCACAACCTTTAGTTCTCTATTAATGTGGTACATAGAGCTTGATGTACTGAAATTGCACCTGTGGCACACGAAGGGGAAATCATAATCTAATTGGAGGCTCTCCTCAGGTTCAGATCAATACCTGATGTGCAGAAAGGCCACAGAAAAGCAAATATGTAACTTGTTATTCCCTGTTTCTTCTAAAATTTTTGCTGGTTCCTATTTTTTTTCCTTTCCAGGCTTTTATATTGATGTCAGCTTAAAGAAGCTGCCCTTCTAAAAAGAGAGCAGGAACTTTTCCTGCTTTTCACTTCTATCTTGAGACTGAAACAAGAAATAGGTGTCTTCTTTAGGTCTTTCTGGTGTCTCCTTAAGCATGTTAGTCTGGAGCCAAAGTATGTAGGTCACAATAAAGGTAATAAACAAGACCGGTATTGATGTTGCTGCTGCTTTTACCTTCCTCGGGACATTTTCTCCAGCTTGCATGTTCCTCTTAACCATGTCTTAGCAATTGTTTTTTACAGCCTCTGTTGGTTCATCTGATTAACTTTGCACTGTTTGTGGTGCAGTCCAGATCTTGACGCATTTCCCTCATTACAATGGCAGCTTTGACCAGTGTTACATTTTTTTTTTAGCACACATTTACAATAATAATGTTGCCTTCCTCCCTGTTGTGCAAAGTGTTCTTGCTGGTTTTAAACCTACCCCTCCTTCAAGAAACAGCTCAGCTCCTTTGCAGGTGCTGTATTAACTGGAAAGGCTAACAAAGAGCTCTATACAGAGATTAGTAAGTGCCTTTTAGTTCTGGCTCAAGAACACTTTTTTTTGCAGAAAGGAAGGAACAAAGTAGCAAAACCCACCTCAATTGTGGAGTCTCTACCTTTAGCAAGCTGATTCTTAGCATCCTGTTTTGGTTTTGACTTTTTTTTTTCTTTCCTGCACTATGAGGAACTCTGAATAGGGGAACTTTCTCTCCAGTTTAGTAACCTAAATGACTTTCTGAATTTTTGATGGTTGTGAGAGTAGAAATGTTTTGCTTAGGAAACTGAATTTATTACTAAAGCAAGTGGCTTGGCTTCTAAGTCTACAGGATCTCTCAATGATTAGCAGCATCTCCACCCCTTCCACTTTCTTGAAGTTATCTGCAGTACTTCCTTTACTGGGCAATAAGTTATTATAACTGGCTCTCTTCCTCTTTCTGTATCTCCTCTTGGCTGAGTTGTTTGCTGTAGTGTGTGGTCAGGCCATCCCGTCAGTCTTGCTGTCTCCTAGGTGAACTGCTGAGGGAGAACCTGCATCAGCAGTAACCAAATGTGATAAGATATGAGTAAGCACTGATAAGAAAACACCTAGTCTGGGTATTTGGCCCAGCAGTGGATGGCAGCATGTTGCTGAAGCAGCTTCCTTTGAACATCCTGTAGCATCTCCTCTATTAAAAGGGAAGGCTGGTTTTCTGCTGAGAAACCTTCATGGTGGTGTGTCTGGCATCTGTTATGGGAACAGTGAGTGTGACCCCTGTAAGGAAGCTGGGGTTGAGCTTTATCAGATTGCTGCTGTGAGTGCCCTTTAAGCAGCTCTGTTCCCCTGGTGACGCTGCTGGCCCATGGCTGTCCTTCTGTGGCACTGCTTGACAGAGTTACTGACCTCCCCTGACCTTGATTTTATATTTAGAAAATTACACATTCCTGTGTTTGTATCTTCCAAAGACAGGATTTTTTTTTTGTGTGAGAGCTCTTTTCTGCACTCATTCAGTGACTCTCATGGTGAGGATGCAGGCCTTATTCCACAGAATATGTCTGTATCTGCAGCAGCACTGGAGGGGACCTGTCCTTCCAAGCTTTCTTGGTCCTGCTTTGACAAAAGGCAGGTTCAGTTTGCAGTTTGGCTTTGCTTTGCACTGTGATGGGTGTTTTGTTGTCGTAGTGGGTGAGGTTTTTTCCCCTCAAAGCATCTCTAGGCAGCCTTTTACCCACTGCAGTGTCAAACACGAAGGAATCTTCTTGTATCCTCTCATATCCAAGGAGAAGCAGGGTTACAGTTCCTCATTGCTCAATGCTGATCGTGACCATCACAGCAAAGCAATTTCTTGTCTCCCTGCTGCTGGATGACTGGGAAGCAGTGGTGGTGGGAAGAGCCCATGGGCAGAGCTGTGAGCTTGCAGTGTTTCTGCAGTTGCAGCAGGCTGGGGAGGAAGGTGTGGGCACAGGGAGCTGCTTCAAGGACAAGCAGAGCAGAGATCTTGGCATGGCTGTTTTCTGAGCATGAGGATCTGCTCCCTGCAGGTGGGTGCAGGATGGGGCAGTGCCTCTGCTTGGAATGGGGCAGGGCCCAAGAGCAGAGGGTCTCTTGACTGATATCCCCATGTTCCAGAGCTGTGGCCTCTCCCAGCTTCCCACCCCAGTGGCAGGGAGCAGAAGCAAGGCTGTGCCAGGGAGAGAAGCAGAAGTGGGGAGGGAGTTGACATAGGGGTGCTGCAAGGTTTAGGGGCTTGCTATTTCTTGTGCTTGGCAGGCTCTGAGGTCTGAGTTTTTGACCTCTAGGACTGTTGCAATTTGTGTATCCAGAAGGGATAGCTGTACCTCTGTGAAACCAAGTGGTTTCACAGAAGACACTGAGGTCTTCTGTTACTCCTGATGGTGTAAAAACCCTGAGCTGTGCTCAGTCAAATGGGGACATGGAGTGCCAAGAGGACAGTCTCCTGCAGCACATCCTTTCCTGCCCCAAGCTGCCGGGGTTTGTACAGCTTTGTGTGCCCCTGTCTCTTCAGTGAGCAGTGTTTCTCTCACCGTGTGCTGAAGTTTATGCACCTTTTCCATAGCATGATGCAGTTTATGTGTACACTGGCAGTGGGAGGACCTCCAAAAAATGCTAAACTCAAGGCAGCAATGGCATGGCAGTAAGGGGATTCTATCTTAATTCCAGCTGACAGTAACTTCAACTCCCTTGCAAGGTTTTTGGCCTACCTTTCCTTCAAGATGGACCTTCATAAATGAATTTAGCTTTGATTTAAGAGGACTTCTGGGGCTGAAGGCAAGATCCAAGACCGCAGACCTGCTTCTGAGACTGCATCTGATATCTGCTTGAGATCTGTCTCGAGAGACTGATCACTCCTAGGCTAATGAATGGGGAATACCCATAGGAGACCTTGTAGCAGGATGAGGTCTGAGAGTTTTCCACAAGAGGCTAAATGCAGAAGTTGAGAAGTTGTCCCTTTCTGAGAATGGTCTGCCCTTTTCTGTTTCCTTCTGTCTCCTTTCAGAAGTTAAAGGAGACCCTTGAGACCAGGGCAGAGGAAAAAGGGGAGAGTACAGCACAGCTAGCTAAGATTCTGGGAACAGAGTAGTGATTTTCAGTCACAGTTTTTTATTGTGAGTTACCTGTGCGCACCAAAAGCTCTTCAGAGCTCTGATGGGCAAAAAAAGCTGAATTAAACCCTGTGTGTTCAGAGTGTGGCTGCTGCTGCTGCACTGTGGAGTGGCTCTCTGCAGAGGCACTTTCTGTGGGCTGGGAACAATAGCTGAGTGCTGCTTTAAAGGCAGGGCAGGGAGGCCGTCCCATCCCAGCGCTCGCATTCAGGGTATGACGCATAAATGGGCGCCTTGAGACCTGGGAAGGAGCGTTTGTAAAGCGAACCAGAGAATCCTGTTCTGCCTCCTGAGAGGAGGAGTAGGTGTGGGAGTCAGAGCACGGGAGCCAGAGGGAAGTCTGGTTAAGATCTGTGACAGAATAGCTGGGACCCTTCTCGCCTCAGTCATCAGAGGGAATTTTTTAGTCTCTTCGATGAAGCATCTTCCAATCAAAGTGGAGGAGAGTTGGGTTGGAGGGGGAGAGGCAGGACTACAAGGACATGCTTCCCTTTGCCTTTAAATTAAAACCATCTGCTTTCTTCTGTGCATCTCCAGATGATATCATGGGCCTGAGTAGAAAACTCCCATGAAAATCAAACATCTGGAAGTCTGGTTAGAATTGTCTATAAGGTGCATTTGAAGAGGCTGTCTCATGAATGTGCCCAGGCAGACATAGTACAGCAGATGAGGAAGTTTTTCCAACAGACCAGACATATTTTCCAGAAGTCCATTGAAAGCAGGAGAGAACTAAGTTTTGGAAGGTAGCTTTGGTGTAGTTCTGTGGCAGAAGAACCAAAAGCACAGCTTTTGTGAGTCTTCTACTTCGATTTGCAGCATTAGGTTGTTAGAGTGAATGCAGTTCTCTGGGTTTGTGGATACTTCAAATTTGGATAAATACCTTTGTTTTGTTTCTACGTCTCTTGTTTAGTTCCATGAGAGCCTGAGCTAAGGCAAATGCAGGCTGGAGCTGAAAAGGAGGAGGGGAAAAAAAAAAAGGCTGAGCTCTAAAGTATTTGTGCTGGAAAGTAGCCCAGAGAGAGTAAAGGAGAAGCTTTAATTAGAAGCAGCTGCATAGCTGATGCAGCCCACAGGACATTTTCCCATTTCAACCTCTCTAGCTTTCAGAAATCATGATTTGAATTAAGTTGTATGTGAAATTTGTTCTTAAAAGATTAAATTCCTGTTGAAGTAGGCTGAGAGACCTCGTGTGCTTCCAGAAAGTGCCAGAACAAACTTCATCTTCCTGTTTCTTTTTCTGAGTGTTAAATGGAAAACTGAGGAGAAACAGTGGCTTTTATTTGGAAAAGATTTGGTTTCCTGTTCTGATCATGTCATTTGGAGCTGACACAAGCTGCTACAATTTTAAGCTGCTCTGTAGATAAGTGGGGTTTTTTTCCTCTCTAAAGAGAACTTGAAAGAGTAGGTTGGGATGAGAGCAGAGCAGGGGTGGTGGGAAGCTGGAACTGCCCTTGAGTTTAATCATATCCTATAAAAAAGTCTGGACTTAGACTGCATGTTTTCAGTGTTTGCCTCTGTTCTTAGAGAAATGATGTGGTGCCCAACATGAATCAAGAGCAAATATTTGCAGTTTTTTCTTCACCAACATTTAGAACTAAATTACTAGTATTTGTGCCTAGAAATGTTTATGACGGGAGACATGGTTGAAAATCTGGACTGTAGGTTTTTTTGTTCTTTAACATTCAAAAAGGATTGCACTGAATTGCTGGAGGGCAAAATTGCATCACTCTGTGACCAGGCACTTCTCCAGGAGGAGAACAAAATGGTGGGTACAAGGGCCATGGATACCTGACCTACCATCTTTCCATGGGCAGGCATGTTCCTCCTTCCAGATGAAAAGAGCTGAAGTTAAAAGAGGTTTTGCTGTTCCCTGTCGGGAGCGCTCCCCCATGTTTTTCTGATTAGCCTCAGAAGATACCAGAACAAGCCTGGTCTTGGAGTGCTCTTCAACTTTGTACCAGAACATTTGTGTACAAAATGCTGTTTGTTTGTGGGTGATGGTTGTCTCAGAGCACATATCTCAGCTTTCCTTTTCATTCATACCAGCAATGCTCTTAATCAGTGTTTAGGCTCCCTTCTTTCTCTTGTCTAGGGGCACCAGCCAAATGCCCCTTCCAGTGTCCTTGAATGTTAGGGCTTGGAGAGAAGACATGTTTTGGGGCTTTATTTACTTCTGGACAAAACATGAGAGGTTCCTCTAGACTTTCTGTTTTGCTTTACAGCTGTTCAATGAAAAAGCACTTCAGCACTTAAATTCTAGGTGTGTTTTGGTTTATTTTGTACTTGCTGGTGGAGTTGGAGGGGCTCTGATGAGATGGCCTAGGTGAGTTGCTCTGGTTTGTTGCTCTTTCCTTCATGGTAAAGAGAGCTACAGATGTGTGTGATGTGCTATCTGAGGAGCTTGGTGCAGTGATAAAACTGGGGGAAATCCCTGTAACCAAGACTTGTGAGGCTCTGGGACTGAAGTTCAGCTTGTCTTGACACAGCCATGGGCTGCACAGGGATGTCCAGAGCCCTGGCTCAGCCGTGGCTGCCCAGGCAGGCTCTGAGCAGGGGCAGAGCTCCGTGAGCAGCTCTGGAGCCGTGGGAGCTGAGCTGAGCTCCAGCTCCTGGCACAGCTGTCCCTGCTGCCTGCCAGAGCTCGGGGGGATCCTGCAGAGCCGTGCTGCAGCCCGCTGGCGTTTGGCAAAGCAAGGAGAGATTTTGGATGTTAAAGGAAGCCCATAGCCCGTGTGGGTTAGGCTCAGAATAGCCCAGGACTGCCTCTCGTGTGATGTGGCTGTGGCTCACGCTGACCCACAGCCTTGGGCTGCTGCACCGAGCATGGCACAGGAGGCAGAGGATATTCTGAATTGCTGCTGTCTCAGGATTTGCTTTCTGTGACTTTATTAATCCTGCCGTGCCCTGCAAAATCTCTCCTTTCATGTCTACTCTTGGGCATGAAGTTGAAAGTATTAAGGTATGGTGAAAGGAGCCTAATTTGGGTGTGGGCAATGGTAAATTACAATTGTTGCCGGTATGACTTTCCTGCTTTAGACAAATGGCTAAAGCTAGTTAATAAATTTTAACATGAGAAAAAACAGTTGTGGTCATCTAGTAATGGCCCCTTGCATAACTTGCATAATAACCTCTCTGAATAGCTTTGTTTGAACTAGCGTGCATACTCTCCCTGAAACAGCCAATCCTGGGCTTCTTTTAAACAAGCATGAGTGATGGAGAAATTCCACTACAACCTTAAATGCGTTCTTCCAGTTGTTTCTCTCCGCTGCTGAGAGACTGTGTACAAGTCTGTGTCTGAAAATAAAGATACTACCCTATTTCTAAAGTGAATTCATCTAGCTTAAAGTTTTAAATGCCCAGTTCTGTTATGCCAGATCTTGTAGAATGGGAATTATTGTTAAATCTGTGTTTCACAGTGGACACTTGGAGCTTTGATTAACTGTCTTGTTCCCTTTTCCCTTTGCTAAATAGACTGAGCCACCTGAGCCTTTCATTGTGGCCAGAGTTTTCTATTACTCATTACTGCTGGCTTCTTTTAATTCATTTGAGCTCTTCTCTCTTAAAGAGCAAACACCAGCACTGATGTAGTGGCTGTGCCAAGCATTTATCAGGTGTAGCATAATCTCATTTATTCCTTCTTGATATTTGCCATTTGTACATGTAAAGTATCCCTGGCCAAACTGTCATGGTAGGAATTCACATTTATCTGGCTGTTAGGAATCCTCAGAGCAAGTATGTTGTTCCCAGCTCCCTTTTCTGGTTTGGGGGGGATGCCCTATGTGTTTTGTGTAACTTTGCAGTGTTTAAGTGCATTTTGGGTGCTGACTGGCTTGTTAAGCATGTTGCTGCTCTCTATCAACCACTTGTCTTCTCTCCTACCTACATATTTGACCAGCTTTGATGTTTTCCATTGTTAATAATCAATAGAAGTGTTGAATAGCATAGGAACAAAGGCAGATTCCTGTAGGATCCTGATAAACACAACTTCATGTCCATTTGTTTTTTCCACTAATTTTTAGAGCCTGTCTGGTTAGTTGTGGGGTTTTGTTGTGATGTTTTTTGGTTGTTTTTATTTTTTTTTTTTGATGGTGGGGGTTGTTGTTGTTGATGTGGTTTTGCTTTTTTCTTCCTCCAATCTACCATACACTTTTAAGTTTGTAAGGAAAAAAGCAGCCTCTTTACTGTTACATTCCTGCTTGAAGACTAGAGACTTTATGTGTTTCTAGCAGCTGGAATCTCCTCCCTTCAAATATGAGTAACTCACTGATTTAATAATTACCCCTTTCCTGATCTGGAACAAAGCATATCTAATGTTCATCTCTGTTTTTTTTTTCACTATGAAATACGTTTTCTCTTGGGCTGTCTCTTGGGTTACTCACAGTTACAGCAGGCAGCTGTGCACTACGGGAAGAGCTGCAAGAGGACAGTCCCGTGTGTTATTTTTATCCAGAGTGTACCCTTGCAGCTTTCTGCTACCTGAGAGAAGCCAATGGACCTGGGGGGGGCACGGAGGTGGGCTTTGCAGGCTTGCTTGCCTGGATCCTCTGTCTCTGGAAGTTAAATGGTAAATCTGTAGTACAAAGGCCAGCCAAAAGATGGATTGCAGCTGACAAGCGTAGTCAGACTGTATTGACATAAGTTTAGGTTAGAGAGAAGTAACTGCAATTATTCTGCAGTTGGAGATCTTTGTATAAAATACTGCCCTGGCTGTAGATAGTGTGTGTGTACTCGTTTTTCTGTGGGAGACAGAGGAACAATGACCTTGTCGTTAGGGTGCTCGCCAGGGGCGTGGGAGACCTGACTGCAGTGCTTGTGTTGCTATTTGAGTGCAGGCTGCAGGCAGTCCCAGTCCCAGATGCACTTATCAGCGTGAGGATAACAGTGTATTCCTGTCTCACGGGAGCCTTGTGCAGAAAGAGCTGCTGCAGAGCTCCAGGTCCCCAGACACTGCATTTCTACAATGTTTATAAATATTCTGGGAGGATGGATAATACCTGCTGTTAATGCCTTATTAAACTGCTTGGTTTTCTTCTAGAAAGGGGTGCTTGTTAGAATGGGAGTAGGTACAAGGAATTGTTTCTCAGTAGTTCTTTAACACTTAGGCTTTTACTGAAGCTTTGAAGGGAAGTGCAAAAACGAGGTTCTGCATTTGATGCAGCCCTGATTGAATGTGGTATTTATTTTGCAATGAGCAATTTCACCATTTGCATTAAGTTTGGTCTCATTTGAGACAGTCCCACAGGAAGTCCCTGTTACATCTGTGATGTCAGCCTTTTAGGTTTATTAGTGCCACCATCAATTATTGCAAACTTCAGGACTTGTGGTGGTCATGGGACCTCATTCCTGGAGTCTTCCCAGAACAGCAGAGCTTCAGGTGGGACTGCTGCACTTAATTTCTCCTCTCTTGTAGGTGTCGAGAAGGCTTCCTTGGAGACTACTGCCAGTACAGAAACCCCTGTGAGAGCAATACCTGTAAGAACGGGGGAACCTGTGAAGCTGCATCCCTGATAGGAAAACCAACCTGCAAGTGTGCTCCAGGATTCACAGGGGAGGAGTGTCAGTACTCAGAATCTCACCTCTGCTACGTGTCCCAGCCCTGCCTGAACGGGGGCACTTGTCACCCCCACGGCCAGGACACGTACGAGTGCGTCTGTCTGCCAGGCTTCACAGGTGGGCTTCTGCATCTGTGCCTCCAGACCCCCTCCTTTGGGAACAGCTTCACCCTGGAATGTTCTGGGGCAGTTCTAATATGCTCTCAAGTTTTCTAGCTGCGGCACAGGAAATGAGAGGAAGTCTAAATGACTTCATGACCAAAAAAAGCAAAGGGGAATAGGGAATCAGACTCCCTACCCTTTACACGTAAGCAGAAAAATATTTGGATCTTGTGGGGTTGTCCACATGGGAAAACTGAATGCAGAAACTACTCTGGAGTGGCTGTTACACTTTGAATTCAGAGTCTAGTTTAAAAAAAATGGGCAAATTTGGCCAGCAAAATCTGTCTATGGGAAAACAATATTTTGATGCCTGAGGGGAAGCATGGAAATTTATTCCTTTCACTCTTGAGGGGGAGGTAGAAGAAGAGTGACTGTCAGTGTGTGTAGTATGACTTGAGGTTGTTTTTATAAATCACAACATTCCGTATCTTGCTGCAACCCAGTAAATGGCTTCATGTGTAACCACAAATTCATTTACATTTCAGATAGAATAGGGTAAAATGCAGACATCAGTTTTCCTGTAGTAATGTAAGGATTTAATTCAGTAAAAATTTTGAGGCAGTGTAAAAGAGATTCTGTTTTCTACAGAAATAATTTTTGTTAATCTGCCTTGATTTCCTAAAGGAAAGGAATGCCAGTGGATTGATGCCTGCACATCCCAACCTTGTGCCAATGGAAGTACATGCACCATGTCTGGAAATAAGTTCTCCTGCACCTGCCTGGCGGGCTACACGGGCCAGAGGTGTGAGACGGACGTGAACGAGTGTGCCACGCCGGGGCTGTGCCAGCACGGGGGCACCTGTGTCAACCTGCCCGGCTCCCACCGCTGCCAGTGCCGCCCGGGCTACACCGGGCCCCGCTGCGAGAGCCTCTACGTGCCCTGCTCGCCCTCGCCCTGCCTCAACGGGGGCACCTGCCACCAGACCAGCGACTTCACCTTCGAGTGCAACTGCCTGCCAGGTGAGCCTCTGAGCTCAGCTGTTAACTGCAGCCCTGGGATGTGTGAAAAGTCTCTGTTTCGGCCCGTGCGTCCGAAGAACGAGTCAGAGCTCTTCAGTTTTCGGTCTTGAAGTTGTTTATTAAGTCTTAGCTATAAAATTTTCTTTCTGCCCAACCGAGGTCTGCTCAGCAGGGCAGCCAGTGGCACTCTGACTGCCCTCGAGGTGGTGTTGTCTTTTTATACTACAAACTACGTATAACGTATTTATGTCTATTTATTATTTATATTTATTGAAATATCATTTATATTTATTAAACATTTCTATTTATTTATTATTTATATTTATAAATATGTTATACGTAGTTTGTAATATAAATAAATATATTTAACATATTTATATTTAACAGTTATATATTTATATTTAACAATTACTTTCCAATAGCTATCAGCTATGTTAGACAGTGAATCTCTATTCTAAACCAATCCCAAAGTGCCAGCATCACAGCAGAAGATGGAGGTAGAGAAGAACAAGAAGGAGGACTGGACACACCCAAGTCCCTCCATCTTGTCCCCAAAACCTCCATTCTAGAAATCCCAAAATCTACCTTTTCACCCGGTGATAATTTTTATTATTACATTGGTTAAACTTCTCTGACTTTCAGGTCCTCATACAAAGCTGGTAATTTGCTCCAGGGGTCATAATCAAACCCACAGGTGTTCTGGGCTGCGTGCCAGGGTCTCTGAGCCCCCTGGCAGGGTCCCTGGCAACTCTGGACACCCAGAGGGATGCACTGAGTTCCAGAGAGCTTCGTTTGCAGCCTTGGTTCTGCATTCCTGCCTGCTCCTCCCCAGAGCTCCTCTCGGGGTTTCTGTGCCCTGTCAGCTGGGAGGGACAAATCTCAGCAAGATGGGAACCTCTGTAGTGCTTCTGCACTATTAACTCATTTCTGAGTGCTGGGATTTCAGGACACACAAAGGAAGGAAGGGGAAGGCAGTCAGAAATTACAAATTTCTATGGAACCCAGTTAGAGTCAGAGAATCTAATAGGTACAGGCTACAAGGTAGATTCAAGGAGATTAGGGTGGTATCTCATAATGCCCATTTGGAATGTGAAATTCTATGTGCATAAGCATCTACAAATACATAGTTTTGTGTCAGTGAAGGCCTCAGGTAACTTCAGTGTTTGAAGAATGCACGTGTCTTTTTCCCCTCTCCATCTGTAGCCCTAAGACACACTAAGTTCTGTTCTATTCTCTTTTTTTTTCCTTCTCCAGTTCCTCTAAATCTAACAAGATACCAGTTCCAACTCACCACACCCTTTTTGTCTCCAGATAAATTTTGATTTGTTTGTTTTCTGATGCTGTTAGCTGCCCTGAGTTCATGCACAGCAGGGGTGACCTGCTAGCTCAGGATCAGGGGCTGCACTGGTTTTGTGTCACCTCTACAAGTGGCCATGTGTCACCTGGTTGGGATGCTGGTCTCATCCTGTCCTCCTCCCTATCCACTTGTCAGCCCTGACAACAGGGCCCTGCTAGTTGTCTTTGCATATTCAGGGTATTTTTAGGCTGATATTTTTTTTACTGAGTAATTCAACTCCATGGGAAACTGAGTGTTTGGAAATGCTTTTGACTAGACTTCCTACTTGAGTGTATTGCAGTTTGGCACACACAGACTTGGTGTGTGGTAATCTAGAAAAGTAAACTCTTTTCCCTTAAGCATGTCTCTGTTGTTACTGATGTGAAAGATGCAGCTGCCCATTACTTGGGATGAATATAGAGTGGCTGTGTTCTCATGAGGATCATCTGGAATCACAGGTCTGTGTGGAAAGGGCATTTAGAACTTGTGAAAACTGTTCTCTTTTTGGAGACCCTTGTCTTGAGGTGTTGGCTCAAATGACCTTAAATGTGTGTTGCCAACCTTAGTGTCTGCACCACCACTTTCTGGGTTGTCTGAGCAAGCATGTGATTTTGAAGAATTTAGCAAAGTCAGTCTAAAAGTAGAAGGATGGATCATTATTTTTGAAAGGAATTATTCTAACTATGCTTGGAGGGAGAGTGCTTTGAAAGAGACTTTGAAAATGGAGTAGTTTTACTAACCATTGCCCTGGAGGAATTTATTGCTTTTCTGCTTTGCATCTTTTTAAAATTAAATTATAAGCCAAGTATCTCTGGATTAACAGTCTTGCCCAGAAATTCAGAATTTCCTTTAAAATCAGATCTGTTTAGCCAGTTCAAGGACTTTAAGGCCTCATGCAGGAGCAGTGTGGTGGGAGGAAGAAGAGAGAAAGATGAAGTTAGAAGGACTTGATCCTGTCAAGCTGATGAGTTTGCTCTAGAGATTCTCTTACAGGGCACGAGACTGAGTAGGAGCAGATTTTCCCTTAGACAAGTGTGTGGGCTGGCTGAAATATGGTCAGGAAATGGAAATGAGATTGCTATAGTAACAGTTACACACCTACACTCCTCACACATTTTGGATTATTAGCTGTCTTTTTTGACTTGTTACACAGTGTGTATAGTGGGGGTGAGTTAATGTGGCTCTGAGAGCCTTTATTTTCTATTTCCTGAATTTGTTTAAGTTGGCCATGCTGTTTTGCTAGCTTGTTTTTTTGTTTTTTTTTTTTTTTTTTAAACCAGTCATTTGAAAAACAGCAAAAAAGAGAGCTGTTGGAGAGATCCAAATGCTTACATTAAACTCTCTGATAAAGGCAGGGCACCCAGCCATTTCTCTCCCCCCTTAGTGCAGAGCAGAATTTCTGAAGTGTTGGAAAAGGTTCTGTCTGGAAAGGAAAGGTCAACAGAAAGAGAAGAGAAATGGTGCCTGTCACGCCTGGGGAGGATGTGAACAAGGCCTGCTCCTCTGGAGGACAGTGCCAAGATTATGGAGGAGAAATTCCACTTCAGACTCCCTCTCTGAACTGGAGCAATGCCGATGATACTGTGACTATAAATGGAATTGCTCTGGCCCTTCTGGGCTGCCTTAAGATGCTGCCATTGCTGAGTGTTCTGGCCACAGAGGCAGGAGGCACTTACATCTCAAACTGCTGGAGTGGTTTTTGATAGGATTTTGCATCTTGTGACCTGTAAAAGTCACACTTCAAAGAAACTGTGCCCAAGCAGCATTTTAGGCATAAATAGGCTACTACTGCACTGGCCTTGAAATGGGTTCTTGTTTCCTGTAGATGTTTCCTTCTTAGCTTTTCAGTGAGTTTAATTTATTTGTAAATACAGATAGGTGAGAATGAGAGCTTGAAAAAGTAGGAGGAACCTAGAACCTGGAGCTGTGTGTCACAGCAGCTTTTCCTACTGTCACACAAGTACTGTTTATGTACAGTGGAGTCCAGCTGCTATTTAAAATTCCCAGGTTCCCATGTCACTTGTGGATGTACACAAACAAATCCTGCATTAGGTAATCCATGAAGTCATGTGTGTTAAGTCAGCATTTGGTGGCAAGCACCAAGTGAAGTTACATATATACAGTACTGGTATTGCATCTATCTGGAAAATAAACTCATTTTTTATCCTTTTGGCTTAATCATTTTTCCTCTGGGCTTTGTTGATTTAGGTAGAAACGGGATTGTAGGCAAGTGAGCATGTTAGGTCAATCATAACAGTGTAGTAGTGAAAAAAAATTCCTTGTAGGAGACGTAACCTGAAGCATTACCAACTCCTTTGAATATAAGAATGAGCTAGTAGTTATAAATATTTGACAAAAAAGGACTTCATTTGGCAACTAACCTTTAATGGAATGTTAAACAAGTCAATAGAGGAAGTTCTTAGCTGGGAAAGTGATTATTCATTGTTATCCATCAAAATAATTACCCATTAACTAAGATAAGGACCCTAGGGAATTCCAAGGGCTTGTTCAGGAAGCGATCTGTCAGGCTGCAGCGAGTGTTTGTGAGAGCTGCAGCACTTCCTGGGAAGAGGAAGGAACCTCACACTGGTTCCTGGCTGAGTGTCACATCTGGGGACCCACACACATGGAGCTCCCCGTGCTGGGCAGCTGGGGTTGGGCATGAGCACCTTCCCCTGAGCTCTGAGCTCCTCCCTGGCTGCAGCTCTGGGATTTGGGCATGAGCACCTTCCCCTGAGCTCTGAGCTCCTCCCTGGCTGCAGCTCTGGGATTTGGGCATGAGCACCTTCCCCTGAGCTCTGAGCTCCTCCCTGGCTGCAGCTCTGGGATTTGGGCATGAGCACCTTCCCCTGAGCTCTGAGCTCCTCCCTGGCTGCAGCTCTGGGATTTGGGCATGAGCACCTTCCCCTGAGCTCTGAGCTCCTCCCTGGCTGCAGCTCTGGGATTTGGGCATGAGCACCTTCCCCTGAGCTCTGAGCTCCTCCATGGCTGCAGCTCTGGGATTTGGGCATGAGCACCTTCTCCTGAGCTCTGAGCTCCTCCCTGGCTGCAGCTCTGGGGTTTGGGCATGAGCACCTTCCCCTGAGCTCCTCCATGGCTGCAGCTCTGGGGTTTGGGCATGAGCACCTTCCCCTGAGCTCCCCCCTGGCTGCAGCTCTGGGGTTTGGGCATGAGCACCTTCCCCTGAGCTCCCCCATGGCTGCAGCTCTAGGATTTGGGCATGAGCCCCTTCTCCTGAGCTCTGAGCTCCTCCCTGGCTGCAGCCCTGGGGTTCCAGCTCAGGTGGGTGCCCCTCTGCTCCAGATGAGCAGCCCAGGTGCTGCCTTAAGTAGCCCAGCTTGGTTTTAGCTCTCTACATCCCTGATTTCCTGCCAGCAGGCCCTAAGTCTGGAAATAATGTGATATATTTCAGGCATAATTTCCTGTTCTTAGTACTAACTGGGCCTGAAAGCAGCCTAGAAAGTCTGGGGTGTAATTGAGATGTTGAAATAAGGCTAAAGACTAAGATTTGGAGGGAATTGGATCGGATGCTCAGCAACGGGGTGGAGATTTCAGATGACATAGGAATAAAGTTATCTGCTTGTGTCAGTCTGTACTAGGGGAAGAACAACATGCTGCTAGCAGTGGGAACACTTTTCCCCCTGAGGTTCTCATTCCTTAGTTTGGTGTGCTTTGAGATATGGAGCAAAAGTCAGGATGTGGATTGCAAACTGCTCTCGTGCAGGGAGAAAACACAGGACAACATGTGAGTCCCAGCACAGGGGGGAGCAGGAAACAGTGTCAGGTGTCCAAATACATTAAAACAGTGAGCTCAGTGGCTTTCTGGAAGAGAGTCAGGTTGTATAACTGCAAAATTAGATCCTGGGACCCAGCTAGAGAAAAGCTCACATACCTCAGAGCAGCTCTTTGGTAGTATAACTGGTTAAAATGTGAAAATATAGAATGGCTTGGTGAGATTTTAGTAGTGGGGTGACTTCCATGTTTTATTCTGGAAAGAATTGAGCCTCTTTAAATTTGTGTGAAGTACAGTGAGGGAGTTTAAATGCCTGCTGTCAGAAATTTGTTTACTAGAAAGTAGGGCTGGTTTTTATATTATACAAACTGAAGAGATAAGAACTTAAACCTTTTGTCTTTGTGGTTGTGGGTGTATTTCCATGCTGATCACGTGCTGGCATGAGTGCAATATGTGGTCAGTGGGATGATTCCTCCCAAGCTGAAACACAAGCTGATAGGACACCCCTGTGTTTCACACCTGAGCCTTTGCTCAAGCTTGGTAGCTTTATACACTTTTAAACATGGAGATCTAAAGCTAATTGTTTTCCCTGGTGGTTGTTCTTCAGCAGCTTTTGCCAGGAACGTGCTGCTGTGATGATTGGGACTCTGGGAAAGCATGTTATACTTCCTCTTTGTTTTAAAATTCCCTACTGTCACAAAATTTCTAGGATCTTGGGTGGAGGCTGGAGGGGCTTTGAAGGGATGGAGTAATATTGAAGGTCTTGTAATTTTGGGGTTTGTTTTGTTTTGTTTGTTTGTTTGTTTTGTAATTATTGAGTGTTGTTCCTTGCTGATGCTCATGCACTTGATACAGCTTGGAACCTCCCAGCTCTACTGTAGAGAAGTTGAAGAGATGGAAATGCACATGAATCACCTCAGGTCTCCTGAGAGCAGCAGCAGTCTGGAGAAGCTGGCTCAGAGCTTTATAGTCTCTGTCTCATGTGCCACACAGCACAATCTGTCTTGGACCAGATGTTACTGAGAGGGCTGTGAGACTTGACACAGATGCTATGGAAGCGTCTGGAACAGGGCATCAAAAGTAGAGGGGTTAAAGCCTGATTTTGGATGAGAGAACTGTGTCATGTTAATATTGCATTCCAAAGCAGTGAAGAGGCAGGGCTGGTGTTTTAAATTAACATGTGTGTTCTGGAATCATTTACTTCATCCACATTAGCATGCATTCCACTTGTGCTTTGATAAATAGCTCTCTCATCCAGCAGAAATGGCAGGTTTATTTAATGAAGCATGAAATAAATCAACAGGGGAAATCAAGGGGAAGACACATCACTGACAGCTCCCTTCCCTAATGTCCCCACTTCTCCTTCTTTGAAAAGGAGAGGGAACTGTAGCAAGAATATTTTGGCAGTGTGTTCATTAGGAGCCTGAATTTTCATTGGGGAAGGGTATCTGATTTCTTCTGCTTTTCAGGCAGGGCTTAGTGTGTAAGCATCACTTGGGTGGTAGCTGATTTGTTGATTGACTGACTTGTCTAACACTGAAGAGAGCCAGATCAGGACTTTAGAAACTCCTTTTCAAAGGACTTTTCTTTGACATATCCAAGGCAGACTCTGCTGAGGTATCCATGAAATGCATGCCAGAACTTTTTTTTGCCATGGGAAAAACTTCTCCTGGCTGATGCTTGGTGGGCAGTGACAAGTTAATCTCATGGTAATCGAAATGTCTTGGTCTTCACTTTGTTTGCTTTGAATGACAGTGCTCCTCAGTCACTGAAAGAGAAACTCCTCATGTCCTTTGGGCTGTGAAAGCACAGTTGGCCATCTACCCATGGTGGAAGTGTTTTAGCTGTGTCACCTGACCCACATGCTATTGGCAAAGGCATTCAGCAAAGTCGTGCTAGGTGGGGATGTGTCCCTATAGAGCACAACACGGTGCAAAGCACCGAGACTCCATCAGAGGGGTGCATAAGAGAGATTTATTACAGCAACATGTGGCCTTTATAGTTTTTCAAGATATTTATGTTTACTTAACTGACACGTTCACTGCCCATTGGTCATAAGAAAGAAACAAAATTCTCAATAGGTGAACAAGCAGCCACGTCACTCTGTGAGCCAGCTCGAGTCCACATCTTTTAACTTTCTCTCTTCCATCACATTGTCATGGGGACAGCCTTGGTGTCTTCCTTGAGAGAGATACAGGGCTTTCCTTATCTTCAGGAAGCCTTTGCTGGCTCACAAGAGCAGCACAAAATGCCTTTCCTACAGGGATTCATCAGGATGAGGTGAACAGGGCAAATCTTTAAGAAAAGAAAAGGAGGGGAAGCTGCGTCGGGGGTGAATTCTCCTCAAAAGAGGTTGGAAGCCCTTTTCAGCCTGCTGCTGTTTCTGCTTTGTCCAGGTTTCGAGGGAAGCGTCTGTGGACACAACGTGGACGACTGCCCGAACCACAAGTGCCTGAACGGGGGTGTCTGTGTGGACGGGGTGAACACCTACAACTGCCGCTGCCCGCCCCAGTGGACAGGTACGTCCTGGGCTGGCCCTGCCATCCATGAGGGAAATCCCTTCGCCAGGGTTTGTCTCCTGAGAAGCCTCAGGAAAGAAATGTAAACAATAATTATCTGATAGCTTGGAATGTGCTCTGGAGGTTGCTCACCAACAGCTGCATCTTTGATCGGTTTCATGTGAATTGTTTTTAATTAATGACCAATCACAGCCAGCTCTGTTGGGCTCTCTGAGTCTGTCATGGATTTTTATGATCATTCTTTTCTAGCCTCCTGATGTATCCTTTTTCTTTCTTTAGTATAGTTTTAGTATACCATTTTCATAGAATAGAAAATATATAATGTAATATAATATAATAAATATAATATAAAATATAATATAATAAAATAAAATATAAAAATATAATAAAATAAATAAAACACAAAAATATAATATAAATATATAATATAAATATAATATAAAAATATGATATGATATGATGTCAGCCTTCTGCGAACTTGGAGTCAATTCTCATCTCTCACCTCATCCTGGGGACCCTCATAACAATTAATAGCCTCACTGGGGCACCAAGAGGGATATGGCCCTGGCCCCGTGCCCACAGTCAGGGCAGATGCCAGTGCACCCTTTAAAAGAAAAGCTGTTGGCATCAGAACCACCACAACAAGGGAGAATTTCTCCATGAGTTGCACTTCTCGTGAGGATTTGCACTTTGTAAATGGAGAAATGTTTTCCAAAAGCACAAAACGTGGCTTTGCTGTTACAGGTGTGGGCATTTGCTGATACATGCAGGGGTGTTTCTAAGTTGGGATAATGATCATGTTGGTTATAGTAATGCTGCTGAGAAACAGGGCAAATCTGAAAGGTAGGGGAAAAAGGAGGGAAGAGCAGTGTATATATGGGAAGCTTATGGTTTTACTACTGTTATTTTCCTGCTTGACTTATTTTTATGTAAAGTTCTCCAACTAACAAAGCTCCTTTTGCTTCATAAATGAGTCTGGTTTTACTCAGTCTGAAGGGGAAAAAAGCATGAGTTTCAAGAAAGTGTTATGCACAATATAAGGAAGCAGCTTACAGGAAACTCAGTGTCATATTTAGTTGCAAAATGTCTCCATACCTCAAAAATAAACAAACACCTCCGGTTATGGGCTGAGTTTTTTTGAGTCATACTAGTCTTAGCTGACGCACTTTTTCAGCTGAGTATGGTTTTGCCCTTATTTGAAAATCATAGGCGAAGAAAAAAGACCTAAAACCAGTTTTTAAAATGCCTTTTTCCTCAGAGAACATTAATTCTGGTTGTAAAATGTTTGTAATTAAATGCAAAGGAGGCTGCCAGTTAAGAACCCTCATTAACTTAAAAGAATTATATGTTCTTAAATTAAGTGAAAACCACATAAGAGTGAAGTGCACCACAGCTTGCATAGGTCTTTGAAACTATGTGCAAATAGGAGAAAATGAGTCCTCCCCTCAATGAGCAAGTGTCCTTGCTTCTGTGCTACTTCTCCTTGTCCTGAAAGCCTGCAGAAAGTGAAACCTGTAAATGAAAACACAAGACCTTGGGTGTGGAGACAACAAACCCTTAGTGACCCCTATAGTCTTGCTCCATCCCACAGAAATTAAAACCCTTGTTGTGATTTCTGGCACCTGTCAGTAGCAAATTAATCTGTTTTACTCCCAAGCACAGAGGTGTAATGACCATGAGCATACAGTCTCCAAGGGATTATTCTGGCATCATAAATTTAGTTTGGCTTGCAGGATTTAGGTGGATGTCTGCTGTCAGCTAGGGATGACTTCTGCAACTCCCCTGGAAGAGACCTTGGTCTCTCCATCACAAGCAATAGGCTGAGATTCTGTTTGGTTTTTTGGTAGATTTTCTCCCCAGCAACTCTTTGCAATGCAGTTGTGGTGGTTCCCTCTCTGAACCTCTCATGGGCTCTGAGTAGCAATGGGAAAAGTGGTGAGGCAGTGTTGTGGCCTCTCTCGTGCCATCTTTTTCCTGTGTGGATGGCCCTTGCAGAAAACCTTGTGTGTGTGAAGGATGCTTCCCTCCAGGGAAACCCTGAAAAGAGAGAGGAGGACACAGGAACCTCCCTCAGCATGAGGTTCCTGTGGCTCTCTAGCACAGTTTAATGGAATGGGCTTTCTGAGAATTTCCTTGTTTATGGTGCAGCTGAGGTTATCAGTGCAGCAGTGGTTTGAGGTGATGCCTTCTCAGGGCCATTGTCTTTCTAGGATTAGGTCAGTGTGGAAATAAAAATGAGCTCACAATTTAGGAAGCAGCAGCTTGGCTGTTTGAGCAATGAAGGTTATGGAACTGTCCTGTCTGAAATGCACAGTGCAAGTTTCTATGACTCCTCTCTGTCATCTCAGTAGCAATTTTTGTGAAAGAAGCTTTTTTTTTTTTTTTTTTTCTGAATGGACTCCAATCCCTTCCCTGCATCTTCAATTAGAGACCAAGGAGGTGAGGAAAACACTACACATCCAGCCTGGAGACATGAGAGGTGACACTGAGGCAGGGCACAAACCAGGGAGGATGGATAGAGGACTTCTGCAATAGTTTGGAGAGAAAGATGATGTTTTTTCAAGGTTAAACTGCAGTTGGTGCTGACAGTAGTAAACAATAAAACATCAGTTATTCAGCAGTAAGGAAATGCATGACTGCAGGTCCATCCTTTACACACAGGGGGTTTATAACATTTTAAATCATCTCTAAGGTAAGTAAAGAGGAGAGAGCTGAGCTGGCACCTCTTTTGGAGTCTGTCCTGATAAATGTTATAGCTCAACAGAGCTAAACTGTGAGAATGAACACCTCAGGAAAACTAAAGCTTCCAATGAGACCATGAGGTTAGAGGATATTGTGTGCTGCTTAAAAAAAAAAAAAAAGCCCAAATACCCATATCTGTAAGGAAACATCAGCCAAAAATGAAAGGATGTTAAATTTTCTAAGAACACCTGACAGTGTAGATGTGCTGTCTTCATAACAGTCTCTGCTTTCAAGTACTTGTCAACTATTTTTGGGGAAGATTGAGTTTCTCTGCAGTTTTAGTCTTTATTTAATCTTTGTGCCATGGGTGATGCTCTCCAGTGTATGTTAATATGGTTTGTGCTTCATGGCACAGAGAAAGCAGTCCCATTCCTTGCTAGAAAAATCAAGAAGTTGTACTGCATCTGATCAAGACAAGTTTTATGTTAAGTAATATTGGAGCAACCTTCACTGAAACAAAATCTGTCCCAGTTCCTTTTGGTAACCATCTGCCTCTTGTAATTCCCTGACAGGTGGTAGGCTGGGCTACATAACTATGCATTTTTTTTAAAGAATACTCCTTTATTTTGCTGCTTGCTCCTACCTTTTGTGATGCTGTTTGCCTTCAGTCTTATTTCCTGCTCCTCAAACAGAGCTCACTGCTCCTTTTCTGTTCAAGTGCCTGCCTTCTCATTCTCATTTTGCTGTTTTTCCGGAAAGATAAAATCTTGCCTTTCAAAAACAATGATGAGAAATTCCTGCTGTCACCAGTGGTTTTGTCACCTTCAAAGTTCTCGTATTTCATATGATTACAGTGATTATCAATCTCATAAATTTGTAACTGGCAAGGCAGTCTCCGGTGTGCTTGGGTGAAACTGCCCCAGATCTTTCCTGTTGCTGAATGTTAACTGATTGCTGGTTTGTTTGAAGATGACTTTATCTTGTCCCAGGATGGGGCCTTTGTTAGAACCTGTGTTTGTTGGGTCCTTTCAAAGCACAGTGGTGCAGATGTGTGATGAAGCTCCTCCTTTCCTTGGAGACAGTCCTGGGTGCTTTTGTGAAAGTGTGAAATCTATTCCCTGTGCATGACAGGCCAGAGAATTTGGTGTAAGTGTGGTTTGAGTCAGTTAGCCAACAGTCCTGGCTAACATCAGATAAAGTGCCATGTGAGGGCTGTTTTATGCTGCTGTTCTTCAGCTTCACTGTGGTCTGAGGAGGAATGTCATTACCTTCTCTCCCTGCTCACAGACACTCTTCCCTTTCCCTTGAGCTGGCTCTGGGATTTGTTGGAGTGTGCCACTTTAACTCACTAATCTAGTAAAAAATCCTTTCCATCTGCCTTTTTTTCCCCCTTTCTTGCTTTTTTTTTTTTTTTTTTTTTCTGGGATCGGGAATTCAAAATCACAGAGCAGTTTCACAGTGAGTGGGTGCAGAGGGAAGTGATGGCAGTCCAGGGCTGAAAGCCATATGGAAGATTAGGGTCTCTGTCCCTCTGCACACATGGGGAAACCATCAGAGAATTTAAAGGCTACTCAGTCATTCTAGCTACAATTCATCTAAAGAAACAAAGCTTGGTTTAAAATGCACCTGTTGATTCTGTTGACCTGACCTGTGCAGCTTTGGGTCTAGAAAGATGTCTTGGGTGCCTAAGTGATTACCAGTACTAAATGCTGTAAATGATTATGTTTTTCTTGTATGTCTAATAAAGATTCCTGCTCCCCTGGGAAGTGTGCAGTGTTTTAGAGGCTCACCATGAATCTGTTTTTGGCCCAAATCATGTTTCAGGAGCAGTGTACAGCACAAATAAAGATTTGTGCCCTCCATGGAGTTAAATCTTTTGTGCAGTTTGCTGCATCAGAAGCTGTGGGATGAGTCTCTGGGTTTGGGGGACCCTGTGCCACTCTCAAGTGGGTTTTAGAAGACTCAAGACTCACATTATAGTGTTTCAGATGCAAGCTTGGCCTGCTCACTCCCTTTCATTATTTCTGCCCTGTGGCTGGGAAGGCGAGACTCCCATGGCAGTTGTATTTATTTAGGCTTTGTTTTCCCCTGAAAAGAGGGCTCCAGTGAGCTGTATATTTTAAAATCTAGGCGACCTTTGTCTCTAAGGGAAGCAGAGTGTGCTAACAGCTGACTCCACCAAAGAACTCCAGCACTGGGAGCTAGCTTCAGCAGCAAATGTTTGTCTTGAGCAGAAAAGCTCTTCAGGCAGCAGGGCTGTGCTTTTTAATTAAAATAGCTGTTAGCTTGGTCATATGCTCTTCAAACTAGCACAAGGGTTACTTTTTCTGCAGAGCTTTAGGCAGGAATTTTCAAAGTGGGGTGTTAAGGGTTCAATTCCTATTTAATTAGAGTAATATTTGCTCCCTGGTTTTCTTTGAAAGTCCCAGTCTTAAACTCTGGGCAGACATGACTTTTCTAAGAAGGGGGATAAATATCAAAAGGCTAATATGTAACATTTTAATTTAAGATCATATGCTGTGGTATTTTGTTTCTTAAAACTCTTTGCCAAATACCACTTTCCTCAGCTTCTGTGTCACCAAAGTACACAGTGGCAAGTCATGTTAGTGTAGTGTTCCAAAAAATGCAGCCTTCTTGGAGTACTTAGAGGGCCAAAATGTGGAGGAACTAACTCTGACAATAGGTGACATGGATGATAAATATTGAACATGCCAGTCTCCTAAGTAATTAAATATACATCCTTGCTATTTTTCAGAGAGTGTTGATGATTGTGTGCCAGAGAGCCCTGTCAGGGATGTTCTCCTGTCCCTCCTGGTGATCCCAAATGACATCCCAAGACCTTTGTGTGAGCTCAGGGTGGTTGGGTCCCTGAGAAGTTCAGTCATGAGAAGTGCAGTCATCTTCCCCAGCAGTGCAGCAGTGATCAGCTTCCTGGTGCTTTTCCAGGCTTTATTAAAAAGCAGAGTGGCCTCTTTGGTACTGCCTGGGATCTGTCTATGCCAAGCTTGATGAGTTGGCTGGTGTCACTGCAGTGGCATCTCCAAGAGACAGCTCTGACTGAGGCCAAGAGCGATCATGGTTCGTTCTCTTCCGTCATGTTTGAACTGGCAGATACAAAGGGAGCAGGGAGCACGTGGCAGCCTCCAGAGCTGGCAGCTCCAAGCTTGAGTGTACAAATGATTTGAAGTGCTGGACACAAACAGACTTTATCCTGGATGTTGTTTGTTTCTCTTGTGGCCCTTGATCTCAGTGTCGTGCGGAGGGGACGGATTCCAGAGGCATTAAAAGTTACACCCTTGGTCCTTTATCCAGTGTGCATTCTGGAACACCTACCACAGCCTCCTGTTTGCTTGGTGCTGCTTTTCATTTCCAAGCCTTGGGTGGGAGGCAGCAGTAATAAAACACCTGAGGTGTGAACAGCTGAGCTGATCTGATGACAGAGTGGCAGCGTCCAGCGCTGCCGCCTTCCCTCACGCCCTTGGTGCCTTTCCAGCTGGGGAAATACTCTTAGCAGTCAGATGTGCCAAATGATCTCCTATGGAGATGTCCTTGGGTTTTCAGTACCTCTTTTATGTGCTTGGCACTAAAGCAAGATGGGCCCGACCCCTCTGGTGAGGCTGGGTTGGTGGATGTCTGCTGGGGACCAGACTAATAGAGAGCACTTGTTACATCTCCAGCTGACTCCTTTCTGGCAGTTCCTGTCCCTTCCCTTGTACTTAAAATGAGGTGATTTGTCTTTGAGTAATTACTGAAGATGGGTTGCTGAGATAGCTTGAGAATATGAAGCTTTCATTGTAAGTTTTGGCTCCTGCTGTCAATTTTTTTTTGCCTTGCAGATCTTTTCACTTGTTTGGTATTTCCCTGATTCACTGGATTTTCCAGAGGAGGTAAAGAGAAGGACAGAGCAGAGAGTAGCTTGGTGATGTGTATTTCCTGTGGGTTACTTCTCTGTCCTGCTCCTGTCCCCAGTCACTTCACCTGTCACCACCATATTAAACCAGTCTGTCATTAGTGCACCAGTTTTAATGAATTTTTAATGAATCCTGCTCTGATCATTTGTATTGCTGCCTCTGAAGAGCTTGGTCAGGACTGCTCTCTCTACCCAACAGTCTGTGGGGAGTGATTTAGGGCAGTATTTAATGGATCAGGCCGTGCATAAGTCTCTTAAAGCCCAGAGTTTTGTATTTGGGGCTTGTAAAATCCCTTGTAAAAGCCCATTAGTTCCACTGCATGCTTCCCAGTGTGGTTATGAAATTAAACTCTTTTCTCTACCATATTAGCCTAAAATAAACACAGATGCTTGCTGCTTGCTCATTACAATCATAGATTTGTCTTCAAGTGTTCAAATTCTATATTAAGCTCTTGAATTTTATGATTTCTTTGATGGTATTTGACATCTATTTGAGATCAAATGAAAGCAAAACCAAAATCCCAACACCTGAGGTTTGGGAATGGCTGCTACTGCTTTGCTGCTCTGGAAGAAAGATGCTGTGAGATCCTGGGGAATGAGCACATTTCTGAGAGCTGTGATGCTTGTTCTTTAGAAAACTCCTGAAAAGGAAAAATAGTTGGCTTCAGTCCTTTTTTCTGGGGGAACTAAAACTTAAGCAAAGAAGACCTTTACTAAACACACATGCAACTCTGGCAGGTGCAAACAGTGCAGTGCATGGAATTCTGTGTGCCCCTGAAGCCGTCCTTGGAGATGAGGGCATCAGTCTCATTTGTTGGATTGCCTGTGGGGGTGGCTTTGTTGAAGGGTCTAGAATCTGGATGTGATTTGGGCATTACACCTGAGATCCCTTTCAGTATTGCCTGTTTATTGCTCAGGACATTTTGGCCTGGACTTCCTCCTTCAGAGAAGTTTGCAGTTCTCTGCTTTGAGATACCCACTGTCAATAAAGCAAATTATGTAAACAATCAAATATTTTCTTTTGTAGACTTTGCCATGTGCTGCATCTTCCCTGCAATAACTGATGTATTACACTCTTTATTAGCTCTCTTTGTGGGTAGCAATTCCTTTATAAGTCTCCTAGGAAGTTCTTCTCTCCAGTAGTCTGTCAGGCTATGAACTCTGTTTTTTTTATTCAGAGGTGGTGGCTCCAGTACAACAAAACGTATTCCTGACAGAGGCTGTGCCATCCCTGTTGCACAAGCAGTGTTTGCATTAGTTATTGTTCCTTGCAGTCAAATGTCTGCTCAGTGGTGTTTGTTTTGCTGATTAAAGCTGTGATTGAGCAGAGGTGCCTGCTGAGCTCTTCCAGGGAAGCTGGTGTTTCCTCCAGGAGTGCCTAACCCAAACCTTTGCAGCAAGGCTGTTTGCCTTTGTATTTTGCTTGGCTTTTGTGCCTCCAGCCCTGCCTGCTGTTGCACTGCCCAGGTTGAACCTGTCTGAAATCCCTGGCTTCCTCTTGGAAAAGAGAAATGTTATTTTGTTAAAGCCACCACTGCCTACTGTTTCATCACCTTCTAGGTCATTAATTAGACACTCCAGTGCCTGTGTGCATTAAAAGCTGCTGAACTGTTTCAAGGAGCATGGATAGTTCTGTGGGTTAAAGATTGAACTGAGTGCTTTTACAAGTACACAATTCAAAAACATGGGAGCTGGAGTATTTTTCATAGATACCATTTTCCTGGAAGGCTCAATGGTTCCATGCGTTTTTCCCTTTCTGTTTGACAAGGTGGCTCACACAGGAGCATGAGGAAACTTGAGCTTTGAGCTGCTTTGAGCTGCTTTGAGCTGCATGTTGGGTTACACTGTCAATGCAGGCATTTTGCTTGTATTACAAGACAGAAGTGGACAGGGGAGTGTCCTTCTGCAGCCAGCAGTGGCCTGCCAGCTGGCATCCTGAACATGCACACGTGGGGTTAGAGAGGAGAAGAAAGTGCTGGGTCCTTTGGAGTGTGGCACCGATGACCTTCTGCCATGATTAGATTTGGGCATGTATACAAATGCTGTTCCTTATCTCTTAGCCCCTTCTTGAGTCTTGATAAGATGCTGTTCACCTTCTCACTTAGGAGTCCTTTGAAACTTGGATTAAAAATGCAAACAGTTCTAATGAGCCATGCTTTTTTGAGCTACACAGGTTGTATTCAAAAACCCATACAGCAATATCTGGAATACTTTGTGAATTAAACTACTCTTTCAAAGAGTTTTGTCTAGATCTGGTTTATAGTTCCCAGGTAGCCCTTTCAGGAGAGCTAGTGACCTCTTCCCTGTGTGCTGTGTCTGAGATAAGTCACAAACTTCTTGAGCTACTGAGTGGGTAATGGCATAAAAGCTTCTTGAAACCTGATGCTCCTTTTCCAGTGGGTCTCTTAAGACCCCATGGACCAGTTTGTGATTCTCACAAGTTGCCTCTCCAGTATCACTAAACTTGTAAGATATTCTGACTTCCAGTTCAGTCTGAGCCCAGTGCTGGGGTGGTTGTGATTTTGAGAGAAATGGGATATTGCCTTCTCCTCCCAGCTCAGTTTTCAAGGAGCTGATTTTTTTTTTTTTCCAAGGCACAGGAAAGTATTTGCACCCTTTGCCCTACAAAATGTTTTTAGTGATTAAACTGTATTAGATCTGCTGTCAGGAGCTTTAGCCTCTGATACTCCAGCTGTGCATCAGCAGACTTTCCTGCTGTTAAGAGGCCAAGAAAATGTTCTCCTTAGTCTGTTCTGCCAAAGATGAAGTCCTCTGCTTGAACTGTCTGAGGGTCCTGCAGGATCAATGCAGCTGGAATTGAGGTTAATGCAAGCCCTCTAAGGTTTGGTAGGATCAGCTTTTTGGAGATGTCTGGTGCTGCTTTCCAGGGTGGCTGTTTCACTGACTGCTTTGTCCAAGCTAATGCTCCCTACTTTTGGTGTAGCATTGTTCTAATTTTGTGTGTTGCTTTACCTGTATAAATCAGGCTTTGTTTTCTTTCCAACATAAAGAAGGAGAAGGGCTGTTTCTTGTCAATGAGATCTGGCACAACTACTTGACGGAAACTCCTCGAGTTCCTTGCAGTTCCTGAGGCTCTGAAAATGGGAGCAATCAAAGCAGCAAACATGTCTGACTTACTCCCTATGGTTTTTCTGAGGGAGGGGAAATATGCAGGAAGTAACTTAGTTTCATAGTGGGCAAAAAGTGCTAAGAGTTGAATGCTGTTCCCTTTTTCTACTTCTAGTTTTCAATTTTGAAATACCACATGGACTAGCTGTTTACTTTGTACAAGGTCACTCAGAACCTGAGTCGGCATTTTACTGATTTCCCAGGCTCTGCAAATATCAAGGTCAGGCTAGGTTTTCATTACCTTCTTGGAGTGAGTTATGTTTCCTTTCTTTTTGTCTTTTATGTGTATGTTTCCACATTTCCATCAAATTATTGTGCTGTAAGTATATTCACACTTCACTTGTTCAGCCTATGTTTACTGTGTGTCTTTTAGAAATGTAATTGAAACTAGTGAGAGCACAAGGAAAGAAATACCTACACCAACATGCAGTCAGATGAATTAACATTGAGTAGTTGCAGCATTCAGAAGTGACTTGGGTTGTGGACATGTGTGTTACACTGTGCAGTTTGTACAGTCCATCATGGACTTTGCCCTTGGAAGTTGAATTTCTGTTCTGTGAATGAAAGACTTGATTCTTCCTAAAACTCCTCTAACAAGCAGAAAACAAGCTTGCCAATGACATGGCTACAAATAAATATATTTATTTTGTTACAGTTAAGTCAAAGCAGCATCCCATAAGTAAATTGTTTCAGGAATGAGAACTCATCTCATTTGGTTTTAAATCTAACTAACCTGGCAGAGAGAAGTCTTCAATTAGGAACAAGGTCTTTTCATTAAAGTACTCAGTAGTAAAATGCAATAGTTAATTGTTCATTTATGCCTCTTAATATGTTGAATTGGATTTCCTTTGTTTTTAAAACAAATTGCATTAAGGTGCAGCTCTGATTCATATTCATAATTAAACACCAATACAATTGTATGGCAAAAGGGGCATTAGAAATTGGAGAAGCCAAGTGAGGACCAGATTCAAGGAGCTCAAATGTGGTATGTGTCTTTAAAATACAGTTCAAGTGCTTGAAGAAGTTTAAGCTCTGTATTCTTTTCTTATGAAGGCATTGTTTGATCTTTTAAAAGTTTGGTTTAGTTTAGGGCTGCAGAAAAATGGAATAGCCAAGAACATAGGGTTATTGCAAGGACATCAATGATGTCACTTGGTGCTTTTCTTTCTAGAAGTGGAGAGTGAGTACTAGTAAAAAAATACTAAAAGAAGGCCTAAGTGTTGGTTCTACCAGTGACACTCAAAATGGGAAGTCAGAACCAAGCTCTGATAGTTTATATGGGCGATTAGTTAACCCATCTTTGCTTAACAAAACACTGCAAACAACTATAAAAAACATCCCCCAACAGCAAAAGAAGATACAAATTAACAGCATGTACTCCCATGCTCAATCACCCTCACCAAAAGCCCAGAGAATGTTGCATTTTGTGTGTGGAGTTCTGTTGCATTTTGTGTGTGGAGTTCTGTTGCATTTTGTGTGTGGAGTTCTGTTGCATTTTGTGTGTGGAGTTCTGTTGCATTTTGTGTGTGGAGTTCTGTTCAGCCAGTCAAAAGGCAAATGATTTTTTTGGGGCACCACACTGGGGAGTGCTGTGGCTGAAAACTCTTCGTGCCTTGGTGGCAGCAGCTCAGGCTGGCTGAGCCAAAAGGATGTGAGCTCTGCAAGGGTTCCTCAGCAAGGGAGTCCTTTGATCTGGCTGGGCCCCCTCCAAGAACAGAAGGAAAATCACTTCTATAATAAGCAAATAAGGTCTTGATTATTTTTTCCTGGAGGGAGTGGGCTGTGTTGGGCTGTGAGATACGCGTGACTGCTCAGAGCCAGCCCCAGCTCTCTGGCTCTTGCCAGGGTGGCCACTGATAAGGCAGCACTGAAAGCTCCTGAACAATCCACTGCTAGTGTGACAAATGCATGGTTTGTGTGTTCATAATGCACAGAGGTGTTTTACAGATAACAATAGCAAGGGATTGAGTTCTCCCCAACTCTTTCATTAAGCAAACCAGGAATTGAAGATTAATTCTGAAAACTCTACTGTAATTATCATTGCTGTCAAAATTTTGTTATGGTTTTCTAAGTGATAAAATTATTGTTGTGAAGTAGTCCTACCAAAGAATGGAACACCTGCACAGAACACAGTTGTGCATCTTATTCAACTTATTCTTTTAATGATAATTTCATTTCTTTGCCCCTAAGTGGGGAAAAAGAAATAAATCTAAGTCTCATGGGATCAAAAGCTAGGATTTATCCAAGTACTTTGAAAACAAAAAGGATCATGAGTATAGTAGATGGAGATGGTTACGTTTGGATGTTTTTAGATTCCTGCTCAGGATAAATGTTTCAGTTTGGTGTATTGGAGGAGGGTGTGTCTGTGCTCTTGCAACATTATTTCTGTGCCATTAATAAACAATGTCACTTATCAACATCTGATAAGTATTTTTAATTTGGCAAGCCTGAAGAAACTGGAGCCCAGGTGCATTGGCAGAGAAGACCTGTGGCCTGCTCTTGAATTTCTTATTCATGGAATACGAGGGGAATTCCATGCAAATGTAAATGTGCAGCAGATAGAGTAGCTGGGGAAGCGAAATCTTGTGGTAGAAGATTTTTACTGAAGAGTAAATTTACTGAAGAGCTTTGACCCGAATAACAGCAAGCTGCTGGAAGCCAGTGAGAGAGGAGATGCTGTCAGCTGGGCAAGAGGGGAAGGTCACATCAGACAAATCAAATCTCTCTCTCTGATAAAGGGCCATCTTCTGATGCTGTGTGCATCCTATCAATGTTTTAAAAAGGGTGGCAAAAGCAAGTTACCAAGAAGTGTTAAAAAAAAAAGTCAAGCTTTCAGTGCTTAGAGAGTTCTTAATGTAACTTAAAGGAGAGAAATAGTTTATCAAGAAGAAAATTGTGGACTGTGACCAGTACTCTGTGGTTGCACATGTGTACCCATATGCCAGCCTGGGAAGAAATGAGCTGGTGCTTAGGAGGTTTTATCTGTTCAGGAAACTCAAAATTACTTGAAACTTCAGCTAAACAATTTTGGCTTAAAAGTAAACTGTGCAACTTTAATGGGGAAGATGAATAACTGTTGAAGCAAAATATTATTGCAAGTGGTAGGTTCTCCAGATTTTGATGTCAAAGCAAGATGGATTTCAGCAAAAAAAATACTTCACTAAATCTGAATTGCAGAGCTTTCCATAGATGTGACTGTAAAGTTCAGCATCCTCTGAAAATTATTTCATTCTTACTGGTCCTTTGGTCTTTTTCCTTAAATCTCCCTGAGTGTACATTTGTTTTCTTCTCTCTAATATCTCTGGTTGTAAGAACATTTTTAGATTACTTATTTTGTTACTGAAAAAAAAAGAGAAAATGTCTCAATAACCAAGAAATCCCCAAGTATTTGTGGTTGTCTGTACAATACCTGGGGCAAAGCAAATAATTATTTCAGGTGTAAGAGTTTTAAGAATTCTATTCTTCCTCACTGAGTAATCATCATTGAATAATTATACAGGAAAGAATTAAGTTCTTCTGACAAGTGTGACCTTGCTGCTGTCCTGTTGATACTCCTGTGGCCAAGATTTTCTTGTTATGCTATCTTTTCTCTTAGTCCCTCTGGCTGCCCTGCAGGCAGCCCTTCATTCTTTTTGCTTCTCACCTCCTTGCAGATGTATCTTCAGTGTGCTGCAGGCTGCCTGCTGGCTCTTGCACTGTGCCTTTTTAAAGTAATTATTTTAAAGTCATTCTTTTAAAGTCGTTTGCAGCCCAGCTCCTGCTTTGGGGCTGTTTGGGGATGCTGGTTGTCTTTGCCTGATTTGATGACAGTGCTGTGGAAGTTCTGGCAGTGGAGCATGCTGGAATTGAGGAGCATCAACTGAGGGACTACAGCATTCCCTTTGGTCATGTTGTCTGTGCAAGAACCTCCTTGAGTCTGAGCACCTGAGGTGCATTAAACTGCTCCTTTCTGTGCCCCAGTGTAGGAGTGACGGGGGTGGGACGGACGGACACCAGAGATCTCTGCAGCCAGATTGTGGAGCTTGTGGTTTATTGCAAAGGGCCTGGGTGCAGAGGCCCTGCTGGGAGCTGCCAGCCACAGCTCAGAGCAGGCCCCAAAGAGGGAGAGAGAGGTAAAGAGAGAGAAGGCAAGAGCCTGGTAAAGAGGATGAGAGAGCAAGGGAGAGGATAAGAGAGTGAAGTTCCCATTACAACACCATAAATCTTCTTCTGTGCTGAATATTCTAATTCTCACTAACCAATCTAGTCTAATATACAAATCCTATAGCATTTACATACAGCCTATAAGAATCATTACATTACCATACTGTGTAACATTTTAAACCCTAAAAACTCCTCTTTGGACCCCTTCTGCTAAGCCAGTAGGGTCTGCTCTGACCCTTGGAGCTGTCTGCAAGCAGAGGGTGTTGTTTCATCAAAAGGGGATCACCTTCAGCTGGCCACACCATTGTTTTCCTGTTGTTCAGTAACTAAGGGATCTCAAAGCTTGCTTTCATTTCCAACTCGCTTATAGTTTCTATATTCTCAAAATCTTTTGCCAGACAATCACATTTATAAGGCTTTCCTGTTTCCTCTTCCCCAACACCCCAGGCCAGTTTTGCACCGAGGATGTGGATGAGTGCCAGCTCCAGCCCAATGCCTGCCAGAACGGGGGCACCTGCACCAACCACAACGGGGGCTACGCCTGCGTCTGCGTCAACGGCTGGAGCGGGGACGACTGCAGCAAGAACATCGACGACTGCTTCACTGCCTCCTGCGCCAACGGCTCCACCTGCATCGACAGGGTGGCCTCCTTCTCCTGCATTTGTCCAGAGGGGAAGGCAGGTGAGGGCACACACCTTGCGCAAGTCTGGCACTGGCACGGAAGGTGCTCCCTGGGGTTTATGCACTTGTTTAAAGTGGGGTGTTTATTCTGTGCACTTCACCACCAGGAGGAAAAGCGCTGTCTGTGAGCAAGGGGCTGTTAAACCCCTCTAGCCTGGGACAAAGTATTTGTGTCAGGCTAGAAGACAAACTTAGTACAGTTTAGGTTGCAAGGGAAGATCTTTTTCCAGCCCTTAGCAGAATCTGTATTTGCTTGAGAAGTTGCACATGAATGTGACTTGCTCTATGCCCTTTATAATAATTGTATGAATCCAGAAAGCAAATTTTGATATCTTTATGTGTTTGTGTTATGATCTGGGCATCCTCACTGGTATAGTGGAAAATTTTCTGGTTTAGGTTAGGTGGAAGTGTATCTCCTAACTACATGGAAATAAAAGTGATCTGCATGTCTGAATTAAAGTGAGCTTCATGTGCACCTTTTCAGATGTCAGAAAAATTATCATGCTGGTTTGAGTGAAGAGTTAGTTAACTGCTCCAAGAATGAGATTTTGATAATGGTCAGCCATTTTCCTGTTTCAGAAATGCTGGACACACCTCTAAAGTGACAGAATTTGTATTTAAATATGATGTTCTGTAAGTGTGTGATGAATTCCCTGTGGTAGTTCAGGGCTCAAGCCTGCTCAAGTTTCTTGCTGTGGGAGTCTCTATCTGAAATACCAGGACGCAGAATTTGTGTAAAATGCTGTTTTTAATTTTACTGTTTTTATTTTACTGTTTAAAATACAGTCTGACTGTTTCATCTCTTTATTTTAATAAACTCTTGGATGCTTCTTTAGGTCTTCTGTGCCACTTGGATGATGCCTGTGTTAGCAATCCGTGCCAGAAAGGTGCTCTTTGTGACACCAACCCTGTGAATGGAAACTACATCTGCACCTGCCCCCAGGGCCATAAGGGAGCAGACTGCACTGAGGATGTGGATGAATGTGCAATGGGTGAGTTTCTGTTTGCTCTCTGTGAGTGCAAGAATACACATTTTGTCATAACTTCTCCACATACATTGGACTCCTTTTGTGCCCTCCACCTTCCATTTCAGTGTCTTCAGATGCATTTTAAACTTGTGTGAGACCTGGGGCAAAGGGCTGAGCTGGAATAGTTGTCCATGTTTGAATTGGAATATGAAAAGCAGGGGGATGCTTAACCATTCTTCCTTGTGCAAGAGGGCTTTAGCACTGTGTGGGGAGTGCCTGCAAACAGATGTGATAATTAAGCTGTCCCTTAGAACTGCAGGGTGCAATGAGAGCACCGCAGTTCGTGTGGGAGCTGTTGCAGCTACGGCCTCAGTAGAAATATATCAAGGCTGTTTGACAGCCAGAATATGGCTGGATCTTTTGAGTGCCTTCCAAGACTGGTGACCACGTGGGCTTTTAAAGCTGTACTTCTCTGATAGCATGCTGTTGTGTTGTTTTGGGGATTAACTGCACTCTTACAGACTTACTTACAGTTTTGTGAGTGCTCGTTCATGCTTCTAGAGAGTGATGCGTGAAGGTAATGCCTAACCAGCACATGGAAGGGTTGGAAAGAAGCACTTCTTTGAATTTCATTCCTCAGTCTGCCTTGGACAAGAGTGCTGTTCCTTTTTGAAAACACAAAAAGGACAAGTTTGGCTGTTTTGTGGCTGTGGCGGCATCTTGTCGGCCTCAGGAATGAAGTAAATGTAAAATGTGATCTGGAAATAAAGCCTTGAAAACATTAATTAGTTCTCTAATCCCTGCTAGCTGATACTTTTCTCTTAAGAGCTGTCGTTAGTAATATGGAGCAGAGTTACTCCTCTGGTCCCTGATGGTGACAGCAATCCTTCTTTTGGCCCCTGACAGGCAAGAAACTGCCACTGTTTTCTTCAGTGGCCTTTCCCCAGCAGGATGAACAGTCTTTCCCCAATATTACTTGCCAGAAAGGAATGCCCCTGAAAAGACCACGACTAATAAAGAATGCTGTGGCTTTCCTGCTCTGGGGAGAGGTTTTCACAGAATCACAGAATAATGAGGTTGGAAGAGACCTCTAAGATCATCGAGTCCAACCTATGCCCTTACACCTCAACTAGACTGTAGCGCCAAGTGCCATGTCCAGTCTTTTTTTAAACACATCCAGAGATGGTGATTCTACCACCTCCCTGGGAAGAGCATTCCAGTACTTTATTATTCTTTCAGTGAAGAATTTTTTCCTAATATCCAACGTATACCTTCCCTGCCATAGCTTGAGACTGTGTCCTCTGGTTCTGTCAGTGCTGCCCGATGGAAGAGACCGACCCCCACCTCCCTTCAGGAAGGTGTAGAGAGCAATAAGAGAGAGAGCAATAATTTAGACCCACACATTTGTGTCTTTCCTATTCTTGCAGCAAACAGCAATCCATGTGAGCATGCTGGGAAATGCGTCAACACCGAGGGCTCTTTCCACTGTGAGTGCCTGAAGGGCTACACAGGACCTCGCTGTGAGATGGACATCAATGAGTGCCACTCAAACCCGTGCCAGAACGATGCCACCTGCCTGGATAAAATTGGAGGGTTCACGTGTCTCTGTATGCCAGGTGAGGGGAGGTTCTGACAAAGATGGAAGGGAGCAGGAGGCAGAGCTCAGGGAGGGCTGCCAGCTCTGCTCAGGTGGAACACAAAGCTGCAAAGGGCTGAGGCTGAATGCTGAGAGAGAGCCTGCTGTGGTGGCACCAGCCAGGAGGACCTGGTATTTGTGTGTGGGAGGGAGAAAGCAATTAGAGGGCTGAGAAAGAAACCAGTCTCTGCATCAGCAAGGAAATTAGCCTGCTGAGCTGGGTATGTGTGAAAGTATTTGTTACTATACCTGGTAAAGTGCGTGTGCAGAGTCATCTCTCTGGGAAAGCAAAGCGGGTGCAACCTTTAAAGAGTGACTGTATTTTGAGGTATGCATATGGTGATTTCAGATAATGGTGTTTGGGGTTTTTCTGTGCTTAAAATACCCTAAATAATGCAAGCTTCCCATTGAGCTGAGGAAGTCATTGTTAAAAAAACTACTTGAATGAAATTGTGCTTGTAAAATTTGCATGGCCAATGTAACCAATGACCAATGTTAGTCTTGTATTTTGCACTCTGATAGAAAGGGGTGAAAAAAAGATGCAAGTTGCCAGTTGCACAGACTTATAAAGTATTAAAATCATAAATATAAATAGAGAATTGTGACCCTTGCAGGAGATCAGATGATACCCTGACAATTACAATGAGTTTTTATTAATACAGTATTTATTAATGTATAATATGTTTTGAAAGGTGGAACAGGAAAGGCTAGTCCCAAGTATTTCATCACCCTTCTTAATGTTTTTCTTGTACTCTTCCATTAGCTAAAAGCCCTTGAGCTAAAACTATCTGTTGTGTTTGTTTATATACCTTTTACAAAGTAATTAACCCCTTCTCAAGTGGAAGAAAACATTAGATGTGAATTCAGCATTGACTTCTGCTGTTGCTGGTTAGGTGAGCATCTTCAGCAACAGTGAAACCTACACAATCAACATCTCTTTTTAGCCTCTGGGGTATATTTGTACCTCATAGTTTCTGTTCAGACTGCAAACTTGCAATGAAACTCTGCTTAGACTTTCAGCACTGGTATAAGAGACAGTTACACTCTCAAGAGCACTTTCTACAGCCTTCAGTCACCTCTTCTTATTTATTTTTATTTTTTAACAGGTTTTAAAGGAGTTCACTGTGAAGAAGATATTGATGAATGCCTGAGTAATCCCTGTGTGAACAATGGAGTGTGTCTTGATAAAGTCAACCGCTTCCTCTGTGTCTGTCCTCCTGGTGAGTTCTGATTTCTGGAAGCTTTTCCTGCTTCACCCTATCAAGACCTGCACAGATGTTGTGGGTGAAATGTTTCTTGTGAGTCTCTGTTGTTTTTAGGGCAGTATCTGTTTGAGTGAGTGAAGTGCAATCACTATTAAATCAGAATAGTTTCATGTTGGTTACAATAATATTGTGCTTGTAACTGGGTGAGCATTGACAAACACACAGTTGGACACCTCATCTAAAAGGGCAGCTGGCAACACGAGTTTCTGTTGTTGTGGAAACTACAGTGAGAGTCTCAGCACATTTTAAAGATCAGACCCTCTGCACACTTCTTGTTTTTTTTCTGAGGTTTTTAGGCAGAAGCTGGTTTTGCATCAGTATAGTTTATGGTGCTTGCATGAGGAGTGAAATGAATTGGGCTTCACTAGAAAAGAAAAAGAGCTGAGCTGAGGGATCAATGTTAGCTGTAGAGTGAACATCACTTATTTTCTTCATGGGTTACAAAAAATTTTGAATTCAGAATTTACATGACAAAAGCCTGCTCTGCAGCCCTTCTTATTGACTAATGGTGTTCAGGCTCTTGCTTTGGTTCCTTCCTCCAAGAAGAAACCTCATGGTTTTTTTTTTCTGAAACTGCCCAAGGATCTGCATCATCTGACATCACCTGTCAATACTTTCAAAACAGTTCTTGAAATAGTTAAGAAAGTTCCAGTGCTGTTTTGCAGCACATTCCATACTGCTGCAGTAATTCCAGTCTGAAGGCTCTAGTGATGTATGCGCTGTTATTTTATTTTTAGCCGCTTGCTTTGATTGCCTTAAAGATTTTTATTAGATGGCTCTCACTTTACAGGCAGGCATACTGTCCAGTGATGGACACTGCTTTATTTCTCTGTGACTTGGCCATCTCAGTTTTAAGCTGACCTGGAGGACAGAACCTTTGGAGGGTGGGCTGGACGAGGAGCGAGCCCATGCAAGGTGTGGTGTGTGTGCTTCATGATGCCACTGAATGTAGATTGGCTGGGCTTGTGTTTGGATGGGCTTGAGGGTTTGTTAGAGGTAATTCCTGACAGTGCAGCTGTCTAGGTGAACTCCTTCAGTGACTCCTGGTTTCCCTGTGTTTGTGTGCCTCTCAGGGTTCAGTGGGGCCGTGTGCCAGATTGACATAGACGACTGTTCCAGCACGCCGTGCCTCAACGGAGCCAAGTGCATTGACCACCCCAATGGCTACGAGTGCCAGTGTGCCACAGGTCAGTCTGCTGTTCTGAGCCCCTGGGGGGAGAGAGCATGCAACCCAAGTACATGAAAGACTGGTCTCAAAGATGTCACTGTTTTTTCTTTCTTTCTCTGAAATGCTGCTTGTTTGTTGCAGAGCTTTGTCCACTCCTTTGTGCAGGGAATAGTATTTAAATAGAGAAAGCCTTTCACTTGTGGCAGCTAGGTTCACAGCTGATGAGAGTTCTGCCTCCCTCTTTCAGCACCATCCTTTGCTTCCCAGAAGATGACAGCTTCTTCTGTACTAGCTATGGAATCTACATCTGGGAAAACATGAGTGTGATTTACCTTCTTCTCTCCCAAGTCAGATTATATCGTATGCACTTGAAAAACAAGAGATGGGCAGAGCAGTGCTGCTGTGCATTCTGATTTCTGTTGCATCAGAAGGCTAAGTTCCATTTTATGTCAGAAGTTGCATTTTATGTCAGAAGGCTAATACTGAAATGCAGTAAGAGCTGTGGAAGAAATTCCACTCAGAATTTGAGTGGAAATGATTTGAAATAATTTGTCAGGTACCACACAGAAATTTTGGCAGAGCTGTGGCCAGAACTCAGGTGGTTTTTTAATGCCTGGTGAGTTACATATTCAGAAGCGTCAGGTTTAATGATAGGATTTTCTTATCTTCAGACCTCCAGGGGTGATGTAGATATGTTTTTATCTTCATTTTTACATCTGGTCAAATAAGAGGGTTCAGAGCTGTTATGTTCTAATTTTCAGTAAGGAGCTACTCTTGGTTGCTTTCAGTTCATGGTCCCTCATACACTGCTCATGATACAGATTCAGGTATGAAATGCCTTGGCTTTAGCTCTTCCATTAGGAAAGAAGCTGAACAGTTCCCGGAGCTCTATTAGTCCCAGTAATGTGCAGTAAGGTTGGTTAGATTTATGTGCAAAATTTCTCATTTTGAATCATTCCAATAATCAAATGATTAAGGCAAGCTTGACTTCACTGCGCAGAATGTAGCAAAGATTAGCCTGAAAATAGCCTGGTTTTTCTCACATGTGGTCTCTCCACCATTTCCAAAGTTCCTGAAGAGGCATTGAATTTGTTGGAAGAAGGAGAATGCAGTAGTTCTGACCAGGAGAGGAATAATTACTGTGGTCAGAATTTTCCTTTTGACTACTTCATGTGACAAATAAGCAGACACTTGCAAAAGGAAGGAAAAGCTCAAATCTTCTCCAAACTTGGAAACTGTTTTAGTCTTTCTCAGGCTGGGGTGTGTTCAGGTTGCTTTCATTCACTGAGACTGCAGAGCTTATCAGGCCTGGGTGGGTCTGGGTAGCGTAGGGGAGGACAATGTGGAGAGCTGTGCCTTGAAAAGCAAGTTCTGAATTTGGCACCAAAACTGCATAAATCAATACAGAAACTCTAGGTATCCCACCTGGGGAAGGAAGGCAATTGCTTCCATGAAGGCAAATGATGTAAAGGAGCATCTTCAGGCTGAAAGCAACCAAATGCATGTTACTGAAGCAGCAGTTCTAGTAAAATCTTAAATATCTGACTGAAAATTGGAGAGGGATGCTGTATTAGGGCTGTTTTCCATCCTGTCAGAAAGATTCTCATATTCAATATTAAAATGGTTTTTTCCTAGTCTGAATCTTGTCTGCAAAGAGAGAAATCATGTTTTGGTGAGGTATGTTCAGTTAGGAGATCCAGAAACGTTCCTGATCTCTGAGTGGCTCAGTTGAGCTACAATAGCAGGCAAGGTAATGACTGTTGAATGAACGTGTGCTAAGTGTTATATTTAATATTGACAGCCTTCTGTAAGACTGAAATGTGGAGTTCTTCCTGGGGGCAGGTCAGTTACTGGACAATGAGTTCGAGTATGTTCTTGCTCTGCTCCTCTCATGGTGTGAGTGATGTGTTTGTGTTGTTCCCTGAACGGTAATCGCCGGCTGCCAACGTGATTGAAAACTGCAAAATGTTTGGCCAAATGCTGTACAGATAGCTCTATTTACTGCTTGCTTTTTGTCTTTTCTTTCCCTTCTGGCATTATTCCACTTCTCCTTCCCAGTGGTAGATCATGGCTTTTCTTTTCTTGGGTTGTTTCAGGTCTTTCCTCTTTTGTTTGTCTCTGCCCTCTTTTTTTTTCCCCCTCTGCCACCATTTCTCCCCTTATCAGTTTGTTTTTCCTCCTTCCCTAACATCTTTTTATATCCATCTCTCTAACTAGCTTCCCTTCCCTCTCCCCACCCACTTCCACACCCATTCATCCAAGCATACGTTCGCAGAACTTGGAAATGTTAGCCGTCACCTGGTATGTTTGACCACAGAAATAACCACAAACCTGTATGAAAAATGGGGAGCCTCTTATCCACTTATAATACTCAGGTGAGAACCACTCTTCAGCTGTTGAAATTCCCTGCAGCTTGGTTTGTATCAGTCTCCAGTTGGTGTCTTGAAATTTCAAGTTCTGCCTTCCTGATCTTCAGCTGCTGGAAGGCTGTGTGAGCTGTTGCTCCAAAACCTCAGCTCTGAAAACCATTTATTTGAAATTGTCCCAATCTTATATAGCTCTGCTCCATCATGGAGAGCAGGGCTCTTGAGGAGGGACTTGTTTGCTGCTCCTACTTCCTGAACCCCCTCTAGCCCTTTTTGTGGATAGGTTCTGTCCCTCTCTGTTGCTCAGGATGTTTCCCAGCTGAAGCAGAATGAAACAGGCCAAATTGCTGCTTGTTTCATTGCTCCTGACCAAGAGGTTGCATGCAGCCTTCAGTAAGTTTGCAGTTGGTGCTTGATTGCAGTTACTGAAAAGTTTCCCAGTGAAGGAGGCAAGAAACTTTCTAATAAGCAGAGCTGCAGAAGCTTTGACATGAGCCAAGGGAGTTCCCCTGGGAAGGTTTCAGCAACATCTTTGCAGTAATTGCTCATTTTAAGAAGGTCAGCCCCACTCTGTCCCCGTTACTGTGCAGAGGAAATAATGGCAGGAGTGTGCCTTCAGACAGTTTATACTGATGCAAGTAAATATTTCTGATGGAGATTTACATGTTTCCTCTCATGGCTACTGTTCCAAATAACCTGAAGGTGACCACTTCCAGTGCCAGGGTTCTCCGTGCATGCTGCTGTTCTGTAATGCTGTGAACAGTGGAGAGTGTTGTGTTCCAGGGCTGGAAATGCAGTTGAGGTGCCCAGTTAACCCTTTGTGCTCTCTGCCACTTTGCTGATTCTTGATACAATTCTTTCTGTACCTGCATTATATTCACTGCAGCATCCTACCAGTGGACTCCTTCCTTACTTGTGACTTTTCCTCAGGTTTTACTGGCACTCTGTGTGAGGAGAACATCAACAACTGTGACCCTGATCCCTGCCACCACGGGGAATGCCAGGATGGCATAGATTCATACACATGCATCTGCAACCCTGGCTACATGGGTGGCATATGCAGTGAGCAGATTGATGAGTGCCACAGCAATCCTTGCCTCAACCAAGGGCGCTGCATCGACCTGGTCAATGGCTACCAGTGCAACTGCCTGCTGGGCACCTCAGGTATGGAAAACACCACTGGAAGGCTGGGATTCAAGCAGAATTCAAGCATCTGATTATTTCTTACCTGTGCTCTGGTGTGTGCTAAGTTGAGAGTATCATTTTCACATTGCTTTGCCATGCTGAACTTCAGTGTGTTTGTGTGGATTGTCTAACCCTCACTGGTGCTGCAACCAATCTTGGGAGAATTTGCCTCCTCTTTACTCCAAAAAAAAATCAAGCCTGCAGAAAAATTAGGCATAGCATTCAAAATGTTTATTCCTCTGTTTAAATATTTAGTACAAGCTCAGGGTCATATTCAGTCAGCACCCAATGGCTTGGGTGGCATTCCTTGGTGTTGCAGTGCTTCTGCATCATCACCTGTTTAAGTTGCCCCCAATGTGACTTTGAAGCAAGTGGGATTCTTAATTAGGCTATTTTGGGAAATAGTTCTGTTGCCTTCTTTTTAAGATTTACCCTCCTTATTCCTCTAACCCTTGTTTTTTTTATTCCAGGAATAAACTGTGAGAATAACTTTGACGACTGTGCCAGTAACCCGTGCATTCATGGGACCTGTATTGATGGCATTAATCGCTACAACTGTGCCTGTGAACCTGGATTTACAGGTAAAGTCAGTTACCCAGGAGCTCTCAATTGTTTGGAAGATGGTTATCCAAGTAGTCAGGGAAGTGCTCTTTGCATACTCACTGCAAGGGATTCAGTTGGTGTCTCAGTAAATCCTTCTAATCTTTGGATCTTAGCATCTTACATTACAGCCAGTTCTACCAAACAGAAAAATGGCCTAATCTGTGCTGTGAAATGCCATTCTTGTTAGGTAATTAAGTCTAATTCATGGTTCTTGGGTTTATAACAAATAAACCCACGTGACTTTGGTTTATTATTTACAGCCCCTTTCCAGGGACAGAGAGATTGTGGACAATGTGGAGAGGTGTTTGATTAGACTCTGCCTAGAGCTTTGACCATGAACAGTATTTCTATTTCTGTGAAATCAGAGCATTAACTTGGTGTTCTCTTGAGTTGCTTCCCACTCTGAAGTTTCTCAGTACTTCTCTGTCATAGCATGGTGTGTTCTGTGTTCTTTTTATACTACAAAATTTCTCTGGTACAGTCAAAGTAGGGCTGAAAAAAGAAGTGGTTAGACACCTCTGGATCCATATTTAGAGCTCCGAGTCAACATCAGGACTATTTCTAATGACTAAAGCACATCTCACCACTGTTTGTAAGGGCATTTGTGTTTTGAGCCATGTAGAGTAATACAAAATAATCGTTGTGAGGCAATTGGTACTGTTTATTACAGCTTTCTCATCATGTTTTTTGCTGTTTATTACCAAATTATTCTAGTCAGAATAGATCTGAAATGCATTAGAGCACTAAAATGTTTCATGAAAATGTTTCATGTGTCTTGTGCTTTTCTCTTGGGGTCTTTCTAAATTCCTGATGCTCCTTCCTTCTTCCCTATGGCTCTGGCATAGTGGAACTCTCTGGTTCCCAGAATAAGATGGGGGATGATGCTGATCACTCGTGCCTACTGCTCTCCTAGGTTGCTGGCATTCCATATCTGTTATCCTGCTGGATCTCTTACTGTTACACTGTTAAAATAATTCAGTAATGTGATGAATTGGCATATTCCAGTCTTTAAGGAGCTGGCTTGCATGGGGTCTTGGTACTTTGTCATTTCCTTCTGTTAAAAATGCTTTCAGCTTACTGCATCATTCACTCTGTTTAGCTTTCCAGCCTCACAAGTCCTTTTGGTCACTGCTTCAAGGATCTTGCAGTCGTAATCAGAGGCAGGCAAAACAGGAAACGGTGTTTTTTAGAGCCCCTTTTGCGCAATAAACCACAAGAACTGTATTTACTGCAGACATTTGGGCACTATTGGTTGTTCAAAGGGTAGGTACTTCAAAGCAGAGGAGCAGGGCTACGACAAGTGCAGCTCAAGAGGTTTGTTGCAAGCATGATACAGCTGAGTGGTTTTTGCTTTCCTAATCAATATTAACTGGTGATTTAAGTGGAGATTCTGGAATGGTTTGTAAATACTTGCTGAGTGTAAGTGCTGTTTTCCAGGCACAGCAAAGTGCTGCATCTCTCAGAAACGCTTCTCTTGGCTTGAGTTAAAGCATGGAGGCATGTGAGCTCCATGCTGCTGCCTTGGCTTCCCTGAGCTGTGTCTCAGTGTGTGCTCTTGCAGAGGTGCAAAGCAAGCGTTGTTTTAAGAAGTGCAGCTCAGGAAGTGTTGTTTTCCCCTCCAGGGCCCCGGTGCAACGTGGACATCGACGAGTGCACGTCCAGCCCGTGCCACAACGGGGGCACGTGTGTCAACGAGGTGAACGGGTTCCGCTGCGTGTGCCCCGAGGGCTTCCACCACCCCCACTGCCAGCCCCAGGCTGACGGCTGCCTCAGCAGCCCCTGTGTGCACGGCAACTGCACACACACTGCCACGGGGTGAGCACCACTGAGCCTGCCTGCTGCCCTCTGCCCTGCTGTCCTGTCTCTCCAGACCTACAGCTCCTGGTTTTTCTCTAATTTCTCAGAGTAGGATCCCAATTTATCTGATGCTTGTGACATAGTCACAGTCAGGTGAGAGAGCCAGGTGAGAATCTCACCTGAGCCCCTGCCTGTCTCACCTGCACTGTGGTGGCTTCCAAGGGCCCTTCCCAACACTGGCCAGCTAAATCCATGGTCAGCAACAGCAATGGGTTATTTATGCACCATCTGCATCCAGAGCTCCATTTCCCCCTGCTTGTGTGGGAGCAAGCCACAGCTCCTGCCTTCAAAGCAGAGCCAGGCTGCCAAGTTTCAGTGCAGCTCCTCGTGTCCACTCAATCTGGAGAGGGTTCTCTGTCTGCTGCTACACCCCCTCCAAATCCTTTTGATTACAGCTGCCTTTCCCACAAATCTGCCACAGCAAACAAACAGCCATAATAAGGTGTAGATCTTCATTCACCAGCTGGTGTTTCAGCGCAGGTTTTTCTGTCCTGCCTCGTGTTGTTTGCTGGTTTTGCATGGGCAAGTGGTGCAGGGTGTACTGTCACCATCTAGAGGGAGGGTTTGGTGATTCTAGAGTGTTGTGGTGTTGTGGGTCCCAGGACAAGGTGAGAGATGAGAATTTGACTCCAAGTTCTCAGGAGGCTGATTTATTATCTTATTATATTATATTATATAGAATTATATACTAAAACTAGACTAAAGAAGGAGAAAGGAGACATCAAGAAGGCTAGACAAGAATGAATAATAACAACTCATGACTGACCAGAGAGTCCAATACAGCTGCATGGGATTGGTCATTAATTAAAAACAAAAAAAAATTCACAGAGAACCAATTAAAGATGCACCTGTTGGTGAGCAAGCTCCAGAGCACATTCCAAGCAATCAGATAATTATTGTTTACATTTCTTTTCTGAGGTTTCTCAGCTTTTCAGGGGAAAAATCCTGGTGAAGGGATTTTTCACAAAATATCATGGTGACACTAGTGAGCTGAGTGAATGCAATTAAAATAAAGAAATGGTTCCAAATTAAATCTTTGGGGAGCAGCAGCAACATATTCCATCAAAACCTAAAACATTGAGCGTGGGGACTGTCTTTATTAGCTAGAGCTGTTCATCCTAACCAAACACTGTATCAAGGAACAGGCTGACAACTTTTGCTCTAGGGATGGATATTTCACCCAGGACACTTTGTCCACTGCTGAGATTTTGTCAGCTTTACTCATATTGTTGCATGTCTGAGAAAAGAAAGGAAAATTCTCTCTGGGTCTTTTGCTGGCAGTAGTTGCTTCTGAATCTTCCCACGCAGGAAGACCAAATGCTGATTTTGGGAGCCCTAAATCAGATTTCTTTTTGGTAATGGTAAGTCTGGGGTTGTTCTGTTTGTGGAAGTTCTCAACTATATGTGGAATAGCCTCCCAAAAATGTGCTGTGTCCTGGGAAGTGTTGTCAGCACTTGGGCAAGGAAGTGATTTGCTGATGCAGGTAGCTCTGTAGATCAGGATGCAGCACTTTCCCTGTAGCTGGCAGGAAAGCTGCTTTTATTGCTAATTCAGCCTCCTTGAAAGGTTGGAAAACAGATTTTTGTTCACCTTGTCTGTCATGTGTCACTTTGCATTTGTACACCTCACTCTGTGCCAGGTGGAAGAAGCTGTGTTTGCAGGGCAGGGACAGAGGCCAGTGTGTGCTCTGTGGCCCAAGTCCAGGCTGATGCACCAAGCCCTTGCTTCTACATCTTTGTGGGTGGGGTGTGCTCTACTGCAGGTTTTGAAACCTGATGGAGAAGACTGCTCCTGCTCCCAGCCAGCTGTTTTCATTTGAAACCACTATTTGGTATTAAATCAGTCTAGTTATCTTTGGAGCCTATTGTTCCCCTCCACTTCTTTTTTTCTAATTTTTTTTGTTTCTGTCTTTGAATGTGTTGAGATGGTCTTATCAAAGCAGAAACATATTGCTGGTTGACTGAACACTTTGTGAAAACTGTAATGAGGGAAGTGTGGTTGTAAGGGAGGGTTTATTTTCAGTATTTTCAAAACTATACAGCTGGGGCAAACAATCCAAAATAACTTAGGGCTCTTCTCAAGAGAGTTCTTCTGGTTTTCTCTCCAAAACTAATCTGCAGGAGAAACTGGTAGAGGAGTTACTTCAAAATGTCTAAATTAATGCTGTTTTGCCTTTCAAGGTACAAGTGTGTCTGCGACCCAGGCTGGATAGGAGATTACTGTTCAACAGAGGGGAATGAATGTAAATCAAACCCATGCCAGAATGGAGGAACGTGTGAGGATCTGTTGAATGCATACAGATGTACCTGTAGGAAGGGATTCAAAGGTGAAAATTCAGAAAAAATTTGTTATCTTTTCCCTTTTTACTTCATTGCACCTTTAGGGTAATTTCTTTTCATTAAACTTGGTGGAAATAATAATCAAGATGGGAAATGCCATGGCTCTATGAAGTTAAATTAGTCAGTTCCTGTAGACATGATACAGTAATAGAATACTTGGCAAGGGCTTGTCTAAGCCTTGCTTGGAATCATTAAAAAATGACCTGTTGGAAGCTTAGCTTAATTTTCTTTGTAAATTATGAAATTTACATAAATGCCCTGGAAATTGGAGGGGCATTAAACTCAAAATGACCATGGCTGCTTCTACACTGAGCCCATGAGGAGTGCTTTGCTCTCCTTTTCGTTCTGCTGAGATTTTTTCAAATTATGGCAGTGCTGTCCACTGCAGTGTGGGATAATCACACAATGTGAGTTACAACCTCTTTGTTCATTCTTCCAAGAAGCACCAAGTTCTTAGCAGCACATTCTTCAGCTTTTTCCCATTCTGCTCTCCAGGTGTGAACTGCCAGGTAGTGGTTTCTCCTTGTTCCCCTAATCCTTGTGAGAACTCGGGAATCTGCCAAGAATCTCCTGACTCTGAAGGCTACACCTGCCAGTGTGCCCCTGGCTGGGAAGGTAACCTGGGTTGGGAACGAGGTGTGCTTGCAGTGCTGGCTCTGAGCCTCCTGCCATTGCTTGGGAGGGGTCTCACCCTTGCACTCTGCACCTTTCAGGGGAAAGATGCACAGTGGATATTGATGAGTGTCTCTCCAAGCCCTGCAAGAACCATGCCCTGTGCCACAACATCCAGGGCAGTTACCTGTGCGAGTGCCGGCCCGGCTTCACCGGCGGCGACTGCGACACCAACATCGACGACTGCCTGGCCAGTGGGTATCAGCACCTTACTCTGTGTTTCCCAGTCTCCCCCAAAAATCAATTTGCTGACTGCTGTTTGACAGATTCAGAAGGGTCTTTTATGATCTCTTGCCAAAAGAAAAAAAAAAAACCCAAACTTCAGTTTTGTAATATTTGAAGAAGTCAAAATCCATCGTGTTTGGCTGCTAGAATGGACCACGGTGTGCTAACTGATGGCAGCTGTTGTTCCCAGATCCTTAACTTGAAAAGGCCCTTAGAGTTTACATACCTTAATAAGAGGCACTGTTAAATGCAAAATTGTATTTGCCTGAAATTTTAATCCATCAAGCTAAAGTGCCACTGCAGGGCTTACCTGTATTTCAACGTTCAGTTTGATGGAGGTGTGGTGGGAATCTGGGCTATAGCAGTCCTTCCTGAAATGTCTGTCTGGCATTAATATTCTGGGAACAGTGGGTCCTGTTGCAGTTCCAGTTAATCCATATCTGAAAACAAATTAGGCAGCAGGAAGGCCCTCTGCTCTGGAATAGGTGTCAGTTGCAGGAGGGGAGGCCATACCCTGATAAGTACTGGAACGGCTCAAATTGCAAGAAAACAAGTATTAATTTCATGTCCTTGACACTGCTGTTTATAAGGGAAACCAAATACATAGTAGCTTCTTTTTCTTACTGGGCATATTTTATATCATCCTCAGATAAAATCAGAGTCTCCTGAGAAATGTCACGTGTTTAAAAGTTCATCTGTTACTATTTGAAAAGTGCTTTATCAAACCTTGGAGGAGTTCACAATGCTGTAGTTCTTAGATTGGCCAGGTCTTTAAAAAAACCCAACCAAATGAACAGAAAAACCCCAAACAACCTCCCCAAAACAAAACAAAAAACCCCACTCCCCTGTTTCTTCTATCAGCTTAAAACCAAAATGGAGTTTTGAAGATTTAAGGTGTGAACTTAGCAAATTGTGTTTTGCATTGGGAAAAAAATGGAAATTCATGACTGCTGTAGAGAAGGATCCAAACAAGTCTATTAGCAAAAGTTACCGTGGGAGCCCCCAGAGCAGCACTCAAAGAACTTCTGAGGTGTCTGGCTCAGGCTGAGCTTTTAATTCCTTCATTCTGAGCAGACAGGTACAATACAAAAAGTGTCACGGTGCAGTGACCCAGAGCTTTGCTTACTGAAGCCAACAAAATCATTGCCTGTCCTGTTAGTTTTTGTGTGGGTGCCTGAAGATAAAAACATTCTCCAAGTGTTCATCTTTCCCTCTGGAACAGCTGGGACATCTCTCTCCCTCCTCCTGAGTGTTCTGAGAGCTGTGGGATTCACCCCATGTTGTCTTAGGCAGCACACCCGTGAGGCTGAAGAAGCATTTCACAGTGCTGCCACAGCTGATTTCATTTAGCATAACAAAAACCTTCCATGCCTTGAGCCAAATGTCTTTAATCTATGAAGCAAACAAACCCTCCAACAACAGGAACTTATTGAAAAGTTGATACCCGAGTCTCCTTCTTCTGTCAGTAAATGTGTGGCACAGAGAATTAATGCACAGCTTTTGGCTTCACTCATACATGGCTCACTGCCACAGACACAACATTTTATAGCTGCCAGGGGTCTTGCTTTGAATGTGCTTTTTCTCTGCAGTAGTCAAATGACCTTTAAATGGATGCAGGTGTGTCTCATAATACAAATTCTTAACATGTGAGCATATTTCTCAGTCAATAAATGAGCTTTAATTACCTTTCACATTTCTTCATTTCCCAGTAAACAGATTTAGCTTATGATACTTATGATAAACTGCAAATTTTTGGTGGATTCTATTTGCATTTTCCAGTTCATATTTTAGTAGTACTTAAAGGTAGTCCTAAATCAAAAATAAGGCTCAGTAACCTATTTTTCAACCCCCTTGCTTTCTCCCTTTTTCCTCCCCCCTCCCAGTTTCCCTCTCTGCCTCCATATATTAGGCTTTTGCTCTGTGGAATGCAGAGTAGAAAAGGAATCTGGCTTCAGGAATGTGGGTCTTAAATCCAAAAGTGGAAGGAGAAAAGCAGGAAGAAATTACTGAACGGCAGAAATCTTTCAGGCAGATTGGTGCTTGTGGAAGCAGAAGGAGTACAGTAGTAGAAGGTGGCTTAGACCTAAAGAAACAGTTGTATGCAAGTAGCAAGAGCATGGCAGAGATAAGGAAACTATCAAGAAATGCAATGATTGAGGAGAATCCTTGGTGGTGTAGGAGTTTGTGAGCTTTTCTGGCAGCCTTTCCCCAACCAGTCTGTGATGCTGGGAAAAATGTCAAGTGCTCAGTAGTGCATAAGTGCTCATATATGTGCTAATACACACATACAGGTTTGATTTGACTGCATTGCTTTCATGCTGAAAATTAAGCACACAAGTTCTCTCTTGTGTTAAGAGAGAATGTGCTGAGTTCTCTGATGAATAAAACCTGGTAAGGAAGAAACAGTTGCTGCTCTGTTTTTATTGTACCAGTAGGCATCTGTCACAAAAGCAGCATTTGAATTTTAAACCAAGAGGCTCTGGGTTTTGGTTGAACAAATTCCAGCAGAGAAACCTTTAGGCCCTGAAGGTTGGCCTTGATCCACACCATTTTGAAAATTTCTGATTGATAATGCTTTGCAGTTACCTGTTCCATAAAGAGGCTGAGAAAAACCTGTCAGTCCTCTGTCCCACTCTGGGCTATGTGGCCCCTTCTTTTTCCATACAAACAGCTGCTCTAGGCCTGGCCCTTCACTGTTCTTGGGTTTTGGTGTTGCTGAAATGGCTCCCAAGGTATTAGAAAGTCTCTTTTTTCCCAGCCCCGTGACCAAAGAAGTTGAGGTTCCTCAGCTCTGGTTCTCAAGGCTGTTTATTTTCTCTTATCTGTTCCATTCTTTCTCTGACCTGCTGAGATCTGTCCAGCAAGTCGGGTTGTGGCACAGTCCCTGCCCTTGGGGTGGTGTTAACTTTTTATACTAAGAACTACGTGTACTTTATTTACAATAATTTTCCAATACCTACCACCTATGTTAGACAGTCTGTCTCTGCTCTAAACCAATCCAGAAGTGTCACCATCCCAGCCAGAAGATGGAGGACAAGAAGAAGAAGAAATAGGACAGGACACACCCAGATTCCTCCATCTTGCTTCTTGAACCCCCATTCTAAATCCCCAAAATTCTACTTTTTCACCCCGTGACAAATTAACTATCATTCTACTCAAACTTTTGTGGCTTACAAAGTTGGTAATTGTTTCCATGGGCTAAAATCAAAGGCACAGGTGTCTTTGACTCTGTGCCAAGGTCTCTGAGCCCCTTGCCAGCATCTCAAGCCATCCAGGGCAGCCAGAGGGATGTCCTGGGTGCTGACACACTGTCACCTATTTTAACACTCCTGTGGTGCTTCTGTCCCAGATCCCTGCCAGAACGGAGCCTCGTGCGTGGATGGGATAAACTCCTTCTCGTGCATCTGCCTGCCTGGATTTCATGGGGACAAGTGTCAGACAGACACCAACGAGTGTCTGAGTGAGCCCTGCAGGAACGGGGGCACCTGCACCCACTACGTCAACAGCTACACCTGCAGGTGCCCGCCGGGCTTCGAGGGCACCAACTGCGAGAGCAACATCGACGAGTGCACGGACAGGTGAGGCACTGCCCCATGCCAGCTCCTGCCCCCAGCCTGCTGCTCCTGCCCCCAGCCTGCTGCTCCTGCCCCCAGCCTGCTGCTCCTGCCCCCAGCCTGCTGCTCCTGCCCCCAGCCTGCTGCTCCTGATCCTGCCCCCAGCCTGCTGCTCCTGATCCTGCCCCCAGCCTGCTGCTCCTGATCCTGCCCCCAGCCTGCTGCTCCTGCCCCCAGCCTGCTGCTCCTGCCCCCAGCCTGCTGCTCCTGCCCCCAGCCTGCTCCTGCCCCCAGCCTGCTGCTCCTGCCCCCAGCCTGCTGCTCCTGCCCCCAGCCTGCTCCTGCTCCTGCCCCCAGCCCACTGCTCCTGCTCCTGCCCCCAGCTTGCTCCTGCTCCTGCCCCCAGCCTGCTGCTCCTGCCCCCAGCCCACTGCTCCTGCTCCTGCCCCCAGCTTGCTCCTGCTCCTGCCCCCAGCCCGCTGCTCCTGCCCCCAGCCTGCTCCTGCTCCTGCTCCTGCTCCCAGCCTGCTCCTGCCCCCAGCCTGCTCCTGCTCCCAGCCCGCTGCTCCTGCTCCTGCCCCCAGCCTGCTCCTGCCCTCAGCCTGCTCCTGCTCCTGCCCCCATTCTAAAAACCCCAAAATTCTACTTTTTCACCCTCTAACAAACTAACTATCATTCTACTTAAACTCTTGTGGCTTGTAACTCTTCACACAAAGTTGGTAATTGTTTCCATGGGCTAAAATCAAAGGCACAGGTGTTTGTGACTCCATGCCAGGGTCTCGAGCCATCCAGGGCAGCCAGAAGAATGTCCTGGGTTCCAACACCAGTCCTGCTCAGGAGCAGCTTCTAACCAGGGCAATTCTCCTTTCCTGCATTTGTCTCAGGCATACTTGTGATTCTTGCAAGGAAAGCTGGCTTAGTTGAAACACATTGCCTGGTCCTCAGTTTCTTCTAACTTTCTTCCAACAGTTCATTACAGCATAAATGGGATAGCATTTAACAAAAGTTAAAACAGTTAGGGATGCTAGCTTATTTAAATATAAATAATTCATATTTTTACAAGACCTATCACATAGGGGAGGGGAAATAATTGGTCATGAATGGTTGGTTACTCTGTTGAGAAATACAAAAGCTGCAAAAATGGAAGCAATGGCCAGCTTAGAAAAGCAGCAAAAATAAATTAGCCCTGAGTTGTTGACAACAAATAATACGAAGAAGAAACCAAGAGAAACACTAAATCCACTAAATTCTAAAATGGAAAGATTTTATTATCGGAGATCTTTAATGCTCGCAAAAAAAAATGGGATGTGGTTTAGCAGTATCGAGATAAAACCTGAGGTCATTCTAAAGGGGGGGATGTGGAACTGAGTTAAAATGCTCAGCAGCTGGTCCTCAAATAAATGGTTCATGTGGTAGTTTTAAGAGCTCTTTGAGAGTTAAACATGTGATTCCATCATCTGCCTGCATATTTATTTTAAGCTTCCTTAGGATTGATGTAAGTAACTTCAGATTCTCAAATGGAAAAAAATTCTAGCAATTTCTTTAAAATTTGCAGTGGTTAAAAAATAATTAGAAGTACTCTGTTCTAGTCTAGTTACCAGAGACAGATTTTGCAAAACTCTTAGTTTTCTCAAGTATTTTCTGCACAAATAGAAAAGATCTTTCCTACCTTTCATAAAATTGCATTTGAGGAGGAGGTATTTTAATATCTTTTTCTTAAGAGCAGGATTGTGTCACTGATGAGGGTGTGTTTAATTTGCACAACAGTTGCTGAATCAAGTGGAGTATGCTGGGTGTTGTAGCAGAACTCCTGGCTCTTCCTTGAGGTTCATCCTGTTTTTGTTATCAGTCAGGGCAGGAACCAGTCTTGCAGGTATGAATTAAGGATGTAGCAATTTTCAACGCTCTGCCAAGCTAAACCAGTCACACCTTCTCAACCAAAATTACTGAGCTGTGCTTAAGAGCACTGTGGTGGTTGGCTAATTTGAATTTGGGTCAAATGATTCTTCCGTGTGTGGTGTGAGAAGCTGCCTGTGAGAGAGTGCCCTTTCCTTTTGGTACCTGGTTTCAGTGAAACACACCAGGAGACTGGCAGTTCCTCTGTCTCCCCTGCTTTGCCAGGAGTGGAAATGGCAGTTTGCTCTCCCTCCAAAACAGAATTCAGCCCCCAAGACAGAGGAGTTCTCTGATGAGCAGTTTAGTGTTTGATGAGTAGGGTAATGCTGGCATCTCTGCCGTCAACGCAGTTGGAATTTTGGTATTTAAAACTTGCTTCCCTGCACTGGGAGTTCAGGTAGCTGAGTCAGGGGCTCCTCTGGTGGAAATACCCTTTGAGGGCACAAAGCAGATAGCAGGCATGAATTTGGGTTGTGTACTTTATCAAACTGATTATCTCAAGTCTGATCTAGCATTATTCTCAGAGGAGCAGGAGTTCCTTTACAAGGAAAACTGAGTCAATTTTGCATGAGTCAATTCCCCAAACTTTCCCAGTCCCTTCTCCTTAGGACACCTAATCTGGCAGAATTTCATATGATCAGAAGATTGGGGGGGAGGGGGATAATTCCTTTGATCTGAATTCTGCCAGGGCATGTATGAATAGTTTTACAAATCAGGACTTAAGATTCTCATGAGAAGAGAAGGAAGGGATTTAGCAATACCAATACTTTCACATAATTTCAGTGAAGAACATGCTTATGTTTTGCATGTTGTATGAACTTTTTCCTTGAGAAACCATACCCCTGATTCCTTTGAAGATTTTTTTGAAGGCAAATTGTTTTGTTTCTCATAATTTGTAATACAATTGCAATTTGTAATAAAATGTATCAGTTTGAGCAAGCCGCATGAGGTAGTGTTTGTGGTCACATTGAAGCTGGGAAGATTACATTAAATTAGTTGCCTCCATCACTAATGACTCATTAAAACCCTGCTTTACCTTCTTGATCTGCTGAGGTAAAAGTGAGCTGGAGGCTGAGCTGGAATTCCCTAGGATTGCTGTTTCCTGCTTGATGCTTCTTCAGCCAGAAGTTAGCAGTGATCAAAAGATCCTGTTATCTGCTTTTCTCCCTTATTTCAGTCATGTTTTGTCACTATAGGACACGAAAGAACACAAGCACACGCTGCTGTTCTCAAGGTGAAGAAAAAAAGGAAGTTTATTTTCTAACATTTATCGTTTTCTAAAAGTGACAGTGGATTGGAGGGTGACAGTGCCACCTCTCCAATTACACTGGACAAACCAATAGTCCATCAAATTTCTCTTCCTCCATAAAGGAATGCAAAACAATAAGTTATTTACAGAAAGTGTGTGAGAAAGTTCGTTACAAGAATGTTAACATCAGAAGCTTAGAAAATCTTAAAAAATCAGGGCAACAATGTTTATGTCCTCTTTGTCTGTGAGCTAATTGCATTTTGTCTCAGCTTACCTTTGTTTCTCCTCCCTTGCAGCTCCTGTTTCAATGGAGGCACTTGTGTGGATGGAATCAATTCCTTCACCTGCCAGTGCCCCCTGGGCTTCACGGGCCCCTTCTGCCTGACAGAAATCAACGAGTGTGACTCCCACCCCTGCCTCAACAGGGGCACCTGTGTGGACAGCCTGGGCACATACAGGTGTATCTGTCCCCTGGGCTACACTGGCAAGAACTGCAAGGTGGGTGACTTCTGGTGGCATTGTTGTTTGAGCTGTCCAGCCCAGAGGTGACGTGGGAGAGGTGTGAGGTGCCAAATGTGGCTGAGCTCTTCCTCCTTCAGTCCTGCTTGGCCCATTAGGTGCCCCTGCTCAAAACTGGAAATCATAGAATGGGCTGGAAGAAACCTTAAAGATCATCTAGTTCCACCCCCTGTCTATGTGCAAGGAGGAGAAGAGTGGTTATTTATGAGAACAGGTGTCACTGGAACTTTCTAGATTCATTTTCTTAAATTAAAACCAGCTGTTACCCTGGAAAATGGCTCCATTTCATTCAAAGCATAAAATTGTCTTGATTGAAGACAGTCCTGTATTTAAAAAAAAAACAACTAAACAAACCAGCAAACAAGCACAAAACAAAAACAGAATATCAGTCTGATTAGTAGGATTTAGATTTAATGGTTCATTTTTACAGGGAGGTAAATTTTATTCAGGGTTGATTGTAAATTTTTTTTCATGAAAAGCCAGAAAATGTTTTGGGGCAGTAAATGACGTGCCTGTCCTATTCACAACCTCAATAAAATCTCCAGCCTTACTTGCACATTTACGTTCAGGCAGTTCCCAGTTTTCCACAGGAGCTGCAAACCCTGTATGCTGTAAATGACTGACTAGTGCCTATTAAAAACTCTAACTTGGCATAGCACAGTGGAAACAGAATGATGTTTTTCAAATCTGAATTCTTTTTGATTCTGTTCTTATCAAAACAGCAAGAATGACTTGAGACTATTTTTGCTTTTGGAATTGTAAACTCTGTATTGGCTTCCTTTACCAGCAGTCTTGACTGCTGCCATTAAAAAAAAAAAGAAAAAAAAAAAAAAGTTGATTTCTTAAATTTCTGGAAAACACTACAATTTTGTAAGAATTTTACAGCTCTCTTTCGTGCCAACATGTCTTTGTAAAGCAGGGAGAGTTGGAAAGAAGCATTTTAGTGGCAGTGGGGGAGGTGCTTTTTCAGAAGTATGTTGCTAGACATTAAATTGTCAGGTCTGCTTCTAGGTATTGCTAATGGAGGAAGTGAATGCAAAGTAATGAAGTGATAGAAAAAAGCAACCCCTCTGCTACCCTCATTATGCATTCTGGGCACACCACTTCAACCTCATTGGGAGAATTAGCATTGAGAGGGATCCTGAAGTACTGTGAAGTTCAGTAGTTCCTCTTCTGTTATGTTTGCTTTGTTTTTACTGGAGAAAAGGATTAATGTTCCTTTCCCCAAATTAAATGCTGTGGATTCTCAGAAGGTCTGCTTTATGTTCAGAGAAGCTTGATTGTAATGTATTACCCATTTTATACAAGGAACCAGAACTTTCTAAATTTAGATAAGTACTACTCAAAGCTGTATTGAGGAGATTTATAGATTACAGCTACACTGTAGTTCTTGTCTTAGTGGTAAACTGGCTTGACCTAATTAGCAAATCTAAATAAGCAGGACAAAATCAGACAATGATTCATAAGTTTTAGAATTTGCATGTAAAACAGTCAGCTACTCATTACAAATGCAGAAGCAAGAGGCTCGGTGTTTTTTCTTCTTCACGCTCAACTACATGTGATAAAACTTAATTCCAAGTTTCCTTTTGGTTGCCTGTGAAAGCACAGATTTTTTTTTTTACTTTAATCTTTGTGAGGAGACAGTTTGCATCTGAAAAGCAGAACTTTCTGCAATTGAAATTGCATTTTACAGCCAAAATTCTGTGCTACTCACTTTAAAAACCTCACCCTTCCTCAAGTCAGCTTGAAATCAATCAAATAGCTGTATTAATTTGAAGATGAAATGGTGAAAAGGAAATTATGGTTAGTGGCCGGTTTATATTACGTCAGACAGTTATTTTGGGTCTTCACTTTCATATGATGATTTACTGAGTTTTAGACTCTGTTTCTATATGAGAAATCAAGAAAAGCAATATACTTTGGCCCATCTTCAGTTCTTAAAACTGTTGTGGGGTTTCAGTTGAATCTTGGAAGACACAAAAAGTCAGAGAGACCACAGTGCAGCAAGTGGGGCCAGAAGGAGGTATGGTGAGCTAATGATAGAAAGGAAAAGTATGGATCAAAATGTGGAACACATCTGTCATCCTCAGAAAGCAGTGAAGATGGGGGGAGTTTGGGAGAATAGTTGGAAGCCTCCTGCTACCATGGAGCTAGAAAGCTGGTCTGAGATAAAACCCAATTTTCTCAAACTGAGCCAGTCAAAGATGCAACTTCATGGTGAGGTGTGAGGATTTTGAAATAATGCTGCCATCTGGGGTTTATTCCTCTGTTCACTTGCACTTTCCCAGGCATGTGAGACTGTCAGTAGAGTACCTGGCTTAGCTTGGGAAGGACTCTCCTGCCCTTTCCAGCGCCACAGGGATCCCGTATTGCAGAGCTCCCTTTCCTTGCATCTGAACTTGTTCTCTGAGTGCTGTTTCTCGTGCCTGTGCCATGTTTCACATGGGTTGTTTGCCCTGCAGTCCCTGGTGGATCTGTGCAGCAAGTCTCCCTGCAAGAACAAGGGCACGTGTGTGCAGACCCTGGCCCAGACGCGCTGCGTGTGCCCGCCCAGCTGGACCGGCGCCTACTGCGACGTGCCCAGCGTCTCGTGCCAGGTGGCAGCTTCACAGAGAGGTAAACCAGCATCCTCTGGCCTTCAGCAGCTCTGTGCCCAGGCATCTCCTTCCCCCCTGCCCCTGTGCACAGCCCAGAGAGCTTTGCCTGCAGCTGGTCACTTCTTGAGTAAAAATACTCTCTGCAACGGCGTGTTTGGGAGTCAAGGCTTCCTTGGTTCTCCCCATCACAAAAATGTCAGAAAGGAAGAATTAAATACTTCATGGAGCCTCAGTTTCAGTAGTGCTGTTTTACATGGACTGCCTTTTTGGAAAATACATCAGCTCTTCATGCTAAACCCCAGGCAGGCTAAACCCCAAGTGGACCAGGGGTTAAGGCCACATCCTTCCACAAGAAAGGCACCTTGCAACTCATGATAAGTATTTTTGCAGAGAATACTGATTACTGAGTGCACTGTTTAGCCTTATAGGTTATACCATGGCCCCTCAAAGTAGTAATTTTCTATTTCAGATGTTGTATAGGTAAAAGATTTGGTTTTTAAGTGAATTTTGTCTGGCAACATGGCCTGTACCCCAGGCAGATGGACACTGTCAGGCCACTTTTGTCCAGGAAATCCAGACAAGCAGGTTCAGTGTCAAAGGAGAAAGGTGTCAAGCTCCTATACTTTTTGGGGACATTCTAGGTACAAACACTGAACCTTTGTAGAGCAGCAGTAGTAGTTCAGATATGTATTCACCAGCCAGTGCTAAAGTAACACAGCAGTACAAATACAGTGTTGAATCCAGTGATCCAAAGAGGACAGAGCCTGACTTCGTTTGTAAGCCAGTTTTGGTTCTGATCCACTGTAATTTAAGGAGTAACTCTTCAATTTTAAAGTTGCAACTTTTCAATTTCTTGGGCCTACCCATATCCATTCCTGTCTGAGCCATCAGCACTGACAGCACTCGTGTTTTATGTGTTTGCTCACTTGTTTTAACTCTGCTTCAGGAGTCCCTGTGGACCAGCTGTGCCAGCACTCTGGGCACTGCCTCAACGTGGGGAACAGCCACCACTGCCAGTGCCAGGTGGGCTACACGGGCAGCTACTGCGAGGTGCAGCTGGATGAGTGTGAGTCCAGCCCCTGCCAGAACGGAGCCACCTGCCGGGACCACCTGGGCGGATACCACTGCCAGGTACCCGGGGGCAATGGGGAACAAAGGCACCTGCAGCAATCACAAACACCTGCAAGTGGTGTGGAGAACCTTCAAATAGGGGGGTAAAAGCAGCCTGCACCTGGAAGGAATTTTTAATTTGGCTGCACCAAAACCAGTGCTCCTGAGAGGTTTTTAAGAGTGAATTAAGAGGTGTGGTTGGAAGGAGCTGTGGTTGATGAGCATTTGAACTTTTTGTGACATTGGAGAAGAGGTTCTAATCTGGAAAGGCTTTTTGCCTGAGGTGTGGTTTATATTAAAATTTTGTAAAATGCATTAAACAATATTGTATTTTCCCTGTTGGATGGGCAAGGTAGCCCTTGCCTCCCAGGGTGGGAAATGCTTTCCACTGCTTTCTGTTGCTTCACACTGATGCAGAGAGCAGTGTAGGCCATGAGATTGTTGTATATCAACCTCCCTAAGCTTTTTGGAATGGTAGAACACCTTGGAAGCCCATGTCCAGAGGGAAAGGAGGAGTTTTATGTAAACCTTAAGCCAAAACTTCTAAGCCAGTTTCGGTGGTGGAGGGTATCAGGATTTGATTTGCTGTGTTTTGCAGCAATCTAATCACTTGAATTCAAATTTGCAGTGTCCTGTTATGTGTCACATGGTTGAGTTGTGCGTTTAAGCTGCTTGTCCAGCTACAAAGGCAGTCCTGATGTGCCCCACTGAGGGCTCCTGTGTCGGTGTTGGCCTTTCTGAGATGCCTGCTAATGTGTCTGCTGGAAAGCCATTGACACTTATTTCTGTGCCGGCAGTGTGTGGCTGGATACCAGGGGGTCAACTGCGAGTATGAGGTGGATGAGTGCCAGTTCCAGCCCTGCCAGAACGGAGGGACCTGCATCGACCTGGTCAATCACTTCAAGTGCTCCTGCCCACCAGGAACCCGGGGTAGGAAGCTCAGCAATTAAGTGAATGTTACAAAGGGGAATTTTCCTCTCTGGCTGCTGGTTTCACGAGACACAGTTTAAAGGGGATGCATTCTGTTCTTTGAAGAATGTTCCCAAAGTACACTGGATCCCTTGGGATACATATTTTCTCTTTAAAAATAAATGCTGCTTTTTTCCCCTCCCTTTTAATTTTTTTTCTTTTAAAGGAATAGGTCGTGGCAGTGTCCCTTGGGAATGTATGAGCCATCTTTGGCAATGTGGATGCAGGAGATTGCTGTTAAGGTCTCTCCTAAACCTATCTGTTTTGATACAGTAAATCCAAGGTTTCTTTTTGGCTAAGGTGCTATGAAATAAGTAGGAAACCTTCTTAGTTTTTAACATCCAATGTCCTATACTTGCTTAAACTTTTGCCCTTCATTTTCCTCTGTCCTGGAGTCTTTTGTGGAAAAGAAGCTGAGTGACTCTAGGCTACCCTAAGCTATTTCAGCATCTTTGAGCTCTTTTATTAAAAGTTCCTTCAGGGGAAAATATTGAAAAAGAAAAGAAAATAAAAGTAGTCCACAGTTTATATCAGCAGTTTTCAGTAAGCATGATTCCACAGGCTGTTTATTGTCAGGTTTCTTAAAACCTAGTCTTCCCTTTTATATCTTACCTATGAACCTGGCTTCTACCTTTGAAAATACTCAGAATTTAACATTTTAACCAATCAGTAAATGCTTTCTCACTTGATGTTCTTTTTTAAGCTTATTTCTCAAGTCAGAGCAATGTAAAAATTTTAACTGAACTTTTTCTTTCTGAAGTGTGTCATCTCAATGTTGGCAAAATCTTCAGATGCCAGATGGAACTAAATTCTTGTTTCATAAAGCAAATTTAAGTACGATTATAAAATAATATATTTGCCTCTTGCCCACTCATATCATCAGTTCATTCACTTTAGTGTGGCTCTTCCCACTCTGGATAAGTGTTTATTTCATTGTAAATCATTGCACTACCAATTCTTCATGTATTGTTCCTAATATTATTCTTCAATTAAAAAAAAAGGGCAAAAAAAGTGCAATAAAACAAAAGCAGAAACAAACCTGCTTTTTAGGTCTCTACATCCAAGAGTGTATTTAGGTACCAGTACCTGAATTTCCAGAATGTCTGTTTTCCACTAAATCTCCACCATCCTTTGAGAGGTTCTGAGTGTACTGCTTTTAATCCTTCAGTCTTTTTTTGTTGAGATTAATTACTTTCTGGATGTGACGGTTCTGCTGGGTTTTTTTATTTTGTTTTATTTTTGTTTTTTTTTTTTTCTTTTTTTTTTTTGTAAATGAAAGGAATTGGGGAAGACTTGATACAGTTATTTAGGATAGTAAAACTTAGCTTTTGTCCCTGGCCCAGTTTGTGATTAGTACTTTACTGATGCCAGTATAAGCATCCCCCACATTTAGGTGAAGGATTTTACTTGCTCTGGGTGGAACAACAGCAATAAACTTGCTCAGCTTCCCCTCTCTGCTCTTGTGCAGTGAAAGCAGAACCAGCACCTGACCTTGTCCCTTGAAAGGAAATCCCACAAGGAGGAGAAGAAATTTCTCTCCCTGGCTGCTGGTGGGGGTTTGCTGTAAGTCCCCAGCAGCCAGGCTGGAGGAATCAGTGTTTTATCACAGCTGCTTTTTTTGTTGGTGTGCTGTTGCTTGTTTTAATGCTGTTGCTACAAATGCTCTTTGCCCAGGTCCAGGGTAGCCTGGTGGCAGCTTGTGGCTGTCACGGCCAGCACGGGGCTCCCAGGCTCTGCTCAGTCTCAGGGCTAAATCAAGTGCATCTTTTTTGGGCTTGCTTTGGTTTTGTGTTTTTAATTATACCCTTAAATTAAGTCAAGTATGAAAGCTGCCAAATACCAGGACAGCTTAGCACTGAGGACAGCCTGGATGTAAAACACATGTACCCTAAGCCTGCTCTGGAGCTGGCTGTCTGCAAAGGGTGTGGAATTAAATTGTGTGTATTAAACTGGGATCTTTACCTGCTTATTTCAGGGACTGTGTGTGACATGGCCTTAAAACTTGATGAGCAGTGTAGATGATGCCTACTGGAGCAGAGACTGGGCAGAATTAAAGGAATAAAGCAGGGATTTATTAAAGGCCTTCACAGGATACACCTTGGGCAGTACAAGAGCCTGGCCAGGGCTCCACCCAAGATGGACCCTGGGTCACAAGTTTTCACACTTTTATAAGTTCTGGTCCATTTCCATCTTGGGGTTAATTGTCCAATTCCAGCTCCAGGTTATGCAGTCCCATCCTCCCAGTTTGCTCTCCTCCATTCCCTGTTGTTTGCACTTTTTGGGCCTGAAGCTGCAGCGGTGCCCTTGGTTCTGGGGCTGGAAAAGGATTGTTCTGTGTGCCTGAGCTGTGAGGAGAACTTGCCAACACTTTATATGGAGTTTGCAGTTATAAACTAATGCAGTACAGAATCTTTAAGGCAAACTTAAGGCATGCCAGGGAAGGCAGCCGTGGCACTGTGTCCCCAAGCTGTCCCTCTCTCCTGGCAGGCCGGCTGTGTGAGGAGAACGTGGATGACTGCATCTCGGACTCGGGGGCTCCGCGCTGCTTCAACGGGGGGCAGTGCATCGACCAGATCGGGGGGTTCAGCTGCCTGTGCCCCCAGGGCTTCGCGGGGGAGCGCTGCGAGGGCGACATCAACGAGTGCCTCTCCAACCCCTGCAACCCGCGCGGGAGCCTGGACTGCGTGCAGCTCACCAACGACTACAGGTGCATCTGCAGAAGCGCTTTCACTGGTGAGTAGTGTAGGAGCGTCGGGGGTAGCACGGTCGGGACGGACGGACATGAGAGATCTCTGCAGCCAGGGCTTGGAACTTGCAGTTTATTGCAAAGGGCCTGGGTGCAGGGGCCCTGCTGGGAGCTGCCAGCCACAGCTCAGAGCAGGACTGAGAGAAGAGAGGGGGAGAGAGCATGAGAGGGTGAGAGAGTAAAAGGGTAAGAGAGCGAAGTTCTCATTACAATACCATGAATCTTCTGTGTTGAATATTCGAATTCTCACTAACCAATTTAGTACAACATACAAATCCTACAGCATTTACATACAGCCTATAAGAATCATTACATTACCATACTGTGTTACATTTTAAACCCTAAAAACTCCTCTTTGGACCCCTTCTGCCAAGCTGGTAAAGTCTGCTCTGACCCTTGGACCTGCCTGCAAGCAGAGGGTATTGTTCCATCAAAAGGGGATCACCTTCAGCTGGCCATGCCATTGTTTTCCAGTTGTTCAGTAACTAAGGGATCTCAAAGCTTGCTTTCATTTCCAACTCGATTATAGTTTCTATATTCTCAAAATCTTTTGCCAGACAATCACATTTATAAGGCTTTCCTGTTTCCTCTTCCCCAACAAGTAGTCATCAACATGCATTCCATTTCATGGCAGTGTCTTGAGAAATGGTGGTTCTGTCCCTTCCTGGCAGTGCTGTTATCTGCCCACTTCTCTTCACAGTGCCTGATTGTTTCCCTACAGCACGTTTCAGTTTTTAAACTGTTCTTTCTTTTAAAACTCTAAGAAATTTGGCTTCTAGAGCTGTCTCAGATGAAGGAATCTCCTGAGACATTTGGCTTCCAGGACTTCTCTTTCCTTGTGGTACTTTTCTCGCCTTCATAATTTCACATTTCTAATACTGAAAGTGTAACAGTTCACGTGCCAGCTTAGCTGTGAGTTCTCCTTTTGCAAAGCAGCCATGTGCATTTTCTCTATAAGTCAGTGTCGTGGTATCATAATCAGCTTTTGGCCTCCTTTTCTACTCCTAGCTGCCTTTCCTCCTTGCATTGGTGATGTGGTCAGGATGGAGTATTCTCTGCATAGACAGGCTGTACATTCCTAGCTTGGTGATCCTTCCACAGTCCGACTTTGAATCACAACTTTGCAAGAATTTCACACTGTGCAGACTTGTGTCTCACTCTCTCTAGACCTCCTCTTTGTTAGTATTGCTGCTATTCTGCTTTCTGCCTCCCACTGGGCTTAAGTTTGGTCTAATAGTCTCCAGATGTGTCTTAACTTTCAGCTTTCCATTTTCCATGTCAGTTTAACTTCTCATGCATTCAGTTTTCTTCCATTAAAACCTTTCACTTTCCCTGCTTACCAGTCACCTTTCCTGCATGCTTTATCAGCAATTTTTACTCTTATTTTTTCTTAAAATTTAAAGATGCTGTGATTTTCCACTGAATTTGTGAGTTTCAGATGCAAAGAAATCACAAAGATAAATATTTGAAGAATTCATGTAGTAGCTTTTGAATGCATTACTTGTCCTGCCAAAAGAAGTTCCTGAAAGAATGATGTATGAGGGAAGTGGAGCTGGTGGGACACTGGTGCAGGCCACCAGATGGGTTTATTTTAAGCCTGTCTGTCAAGGCTGCTTTTATGAATTATGACTCATGTGGCTTCTGACCCTCATGGAAGGGTTGCTGGATCCTGTGCTGTGGGGAGTGCAGGCCTGCTGCACCCCAGGAGGAGCAGGGAGAGCTGCTGTGTCTCAGACATGAAGTCTGTCTGGAAATGTTAGGCACAAAGGGTAAACATGTTTCCTCCTCTAGCTGTCTGTGTTCTGCACATTCCCCACTGACCCCTCTGCCTGGGAGGGGACGGGGTGGCTTTGCTGTGGTCTGTGACTGGTGGGATGCCAGAACTCTGTGGGCCATCCTGCCCTGTCTGCTTCTGTCTGCAGAGTCTTGGCTGCACATGTCTGGAGACTTCTATTAATGTTTTCCTAGGGGGTCTAAGTCATGCTGAGATCATCCCCAACTTTTAGAAGTTTGGTGTCAGCCTGACTCTGGGAGCTGCTGCGGAGCTGGTCAGTGCAGTAAGATCTCTGTCTGGCTGATCAGTGTGAGGAGACTCTGCCTGGTTCTCCTGTTCACTTGTGGTACATCTGGTCCTGAGGGTTGTTCATTCATGTTACAGTGTGAGTTGCCATTGGACTCATTGAGCATCTCCCAAAAAGTAAGGAAGTCTTAGGAACCCCCAAACTGGTGTGATACATCACTTCCAGCCTCTGTGCCTGGCTGACTTGGGGATGACAGCAGCACACTCTGTGCTGTGTTGTGTGTGTTCTTGAGGAGGCAGGCACTGCCAGCTGTCTCCAAATGCACCTTGTGGATCCTGGGGCTGTGCCTCCCTCTTTACTGCTTAGGCAGCCACGTGGAGACCACACCTCATCCAAAGGGATGCTTCCTCCTAAAAGAGTGCTCAACTTGCTGGTTATTGACAGTGTGTGTTGTGTGGTGATGGTTTTTGGGGTGGTCACACACACGTTTCTCTGCTCTCTCTCTCTCTGTGCCCTGTCCCAGGCCGTCACTGTGAGAGTGTCATCGACGTGTGTCCGCGGAAGCCGTGTCAGAACGGCGGCACCTGCGCGGTGGCCAGCAACATGCCCGAGGGCTTCATCTGCCAGTGCCCCCCGGTAAGCACCCACCCCCTGCTCCCCCTGCCCTGCCTGCCCCAGCTCCAGAGCCCCCACAGTGCTTACTGCAGGTGATTTACCCACAACCCTTCGTTTATCTGCTCAGCAGGGAAACCCAGGGCTTCCAGCTGCCCCAGGAGAGTGATGCTGCCTGTTGCTACCCCAAACATGTATGGTCTTCAAGTATCACAGCTGACTTTTTTGTCTTAAATCTACCATTAAATTACATTAGCTTAATTAAATTAACTTTTTTTTTTCAGTCCTGTGTTTTCTGTGCTTGATGCAAGCTTCCCCTTGCTTGTGGCTCTTCTAGACTGTTTTCAAAACGTAACAGAGCCTTGTGATTTCCTTCTTTATCCATGAGGTTAGGTCCAGAAAGTCATGGCTCCTGCAGTGAGGCTAAAGGAATTACAGGAGAGAAAGGATTTGCACATGACACCTTGCCTCCAGCCCTCAGAATGCTGAAGAATAGGTTTGTGGCACTGATTATTTTGCCTTTTTTTCCACCCTGCAGGGTTATTCTGGAGCAAAATGTGAGTTCAACAGCCACAGTACCTGTGGACAAGTGAAATGCAAGAAGGGAGAGCAGTGCATCCAAACATCTTCTGGTCCTCGGTGCTATTGCCCCAAGCTGTCTGTGGGAGAGGAATGCCAGACACACCTAGGCTGTGCCAGTGCCCCCTGCCAGAATGGGGGCAGCTGCCACCCTCATTCTCAGCCTCCTTACTATTACTGCCAGTGCCCTGCTCACACCCAGGGCAGCCACTGTGAGCAGCCTGTCACGTTCAGCCCGGAGCCCCGAAGATGCCTGGATTCCCAGTGTGCAGAAAAAGCCAGGGATGGCTATTGTGATGAGGACTGTAACACCCACGCGTGCCAGTGGGATGGAGGCGACTGCTCCCTGACTGTGGAGGATCCTTGGGCCAACTGCTCCTCCTCCCTGCCCTGCTGGATGCTTTTCAATGGACAGTGTGACGAGTTCTGCAACACGCCCGAGTGCCTGTTTGACAACTTTGAGTGTCAGCAAAATAGCAGGACATGCAAGTAAGGCTCGATGCTGAGAACATTTTCTCTGTGTGACTACATAGCTCCTGCCTGTTGCTCCCTTCTCTCCCATTGTTCCTCTTGCTGTCCTTGCTGAAAGCTTGGCATCCAGCAGTTTCTGCTGCTTTGTGTACTTCTCGTCTGTTTTTGGAGTTTGTGTGCTGTGCACTAAGTCGATAACCTGAACAATGGTAATGTGTTAACCTGCTTGATGGATGTGCCCTGCTTTCCCTGGAAATGCTAATAGGATGCATTTTGCCTTGTACTAGATTTTAAGTGTGCTGCCTGCTATCCTGATTTTTTTTCCATACCAGCAATACCTGTATTTTAATCCCAGCTGTGCTTGCTGTCTCTGAACATGTTTTCTAGCTTGTTTGTAGCGACACTTCTTTCTCTTTAGTTATTTTTGACAAATGCTACAGCTTTGCAGTGATGATTCTCCCTCAGCGAGGCAGGAGGTGTTAGATATCTTAGTAAACAGAATAAGCAGTTCTCTTACACTGTTACCAGAATGAAAGAATGGTTTCTTGGAGTGTGCTGTGCTTCCTATTTCCACCCTCTCAGGCTGCAAGCTTATCCTGGCGCTGTATTTCTTCTCCCACTACCCTGATTATGAGTGTTGTTTTACCTCAAACGATGCTGAAGAGAGTAAGACCCGGTCCCCCAGAGTGCAGATGTGCTGTGCAGAGCACATCAGTGCCCTGTGCTGCCCGTGAGCCTGTCCCTGCTGCAGGTACGACAAGTACTGTGCGGATCACTACGCGGACGGGCGCTGCGACCAGGGCTGCAACAGCGAGGAGTGCGGCTGGGACGGGCTGGACTGCGCCGGCGACAAGGCCGAGAAGCTGGCGGAGGGCACCCTCATCATCGTGGTCCTGATGCCCCCTGACGAGCTGCTGGAGGACGTCCGCAGCTTCCTGCGCACCCTGGGCACGCTGCTGCACACCAACCTGAGGATTAAGCTGGACTCCCAGGGGAACCCCATGGTGTTCCCCTACTATGGGGAGAAATCGGCGGCGCGGAGCCGTCGGTCACTCGTGGTGGTTCGCAAGCACAGAGAGCTGGAGCAAGAGGTCATTGGGTGAGTGGATGCCTCTGTCTCCCTCTGACCTGGTTGTGCTGGTAACTCTTCCTTGTAGTTGTTTTTCTAGACTTTCTAGGGCTGTAGGCTGTTTTTTAAATGGAAAAATGTAATGCTATTGCAACTGTCCAGTTGGGCGTTGGGATAGGAAGATTAACGTAAAACGCTGCTGCAGTTTGACCTACTGCTTTGGCATAAGTTTCTGTCACTAACTGCTGTGCCCTCTTACTGTGTCTCTGCAGCACCAAGGTGTTCCTGGAGATCGACAACCGCCAGTGTGCAGAGGACTCAGAGCAATGCTTTCACAACACAGAAGCTGCTGCAGCTCTCTTAGCTGCTCAGGCCATCAAGGGCATGCTACCCTATCCTTTTGTGTCTGTCCAAAGTGAGTAATGGGAGAGGAAAAATTGCTTATTGAGGGAGGCAGTCATCAAACTTGGGCTTACAAAATACTCAGATTATTGATCATCTTGTTCTTGTGTCTCGCTGTTCAGTATGGTTTATGGGAGGTGACTTGTTTGTCCCCAGTTATAGGAGTATGTTTGTGCAAAGTGCACAGAGGGCATGTCTAGTAAGGCAGGACATTTAATTTAGAGCCCAGTCACTTTTATACTTGTAGAATCAGTAATCTCTCGTGCTACAGCACTGCAGTGGCGATCTCCACACTACAACCATTCACGTGCTTTAAGCCATGAATTCAGTGGAAAAGGTGCCATTTTAGAGAGGAAGGCTGGGAGGCATTCCTCAGTCCAGTCTGCCAGATGTTTTCTTCTCTGGCAGTGTGTAATCACTTTTTGATTTCTGCTCCATCTCCCTCAGTCTGAGGCTCAGCTGCAAACCCTGTTCTGGGCTGGCATTATTGCTTTTCCTAGTTGGGTTGTGCTTGTATCTTTTTCCAGGGAGGTGGTAGAATTGCCATCTCTGGATGTGTTTAATAAAAGACTGGACATGGCACTTGGTGCTAGAGTCTAGTTGAGGTATTAGGGCATAGGTTGGACTCGATGATCTTAGAGGTCTCTTCCAACCTCATTATTCTGTGATTCGTGTAGATCAGCTCTCTCTATGCCAAGTGAGCATGGCTGGAGGAAGGAGCAAGATCTTTGATTCAGCAGCCATGTACTCTGAACACTACTTTGAGAAAGGGAAGTCATACCAAGGGAAGTCAAAAAGAAGTGATGTGTACTTACAGCAGTCTCAGTGGAGCCTAAACTCTCAATATGCCCCCTGTGAGAAGGGCTGTGCTGAGAAAAGAGAGTCTGTAGGTTGAAGACTGTTGTCTCCACTTTGTTAACCCCACTGTGTTTTAACTGGAACTTTCAGGTGAGCCCTTGTTACCACCAAAGACCCAGCTGCTTTACCTGCTTGCTGTGGCAGCTTTGATCATCCTGCTGATCCTCCTGCTGGGGGTGATGATGGCCAAGCGCAAGCGCAAGCACGGCTCCCTGTGGCTCCCTGAGGGCTTCATCCTGCGCAGGGACCCCAGCAACCACAAACGCAGAGAGCCCGTCGGGGAGGATGCTGTGGGACTCAAGTGAGTTTGCATCTAGGCCACTGACACTGTTTATTACTGGCTGGAGGCTTTTGAGAATGTGGCTGAAATATGTTTCATCCAAGGCACTTAACTCCTTAGAGAAAGCTTCCTTTTAAACTAGAACTTCTTAGGCTATTCCTCTAAATTTAAAAACATCTGGTTTGGATGGAAGAATTTTAATTAACTCATGTATAAAATGCCAGCAAGGAATCTGATCTCCTGGTTTTGTTTGGTTTTCTGACACAGCAGTATGCATCAGCAGCTTGGCACTGTTTGCCTAATTTTCTCCTGGAATAGGTGAGACATTTTTAGGTTGATAGATGACAACAAACTTTAAATATCTCTAGCTCAACGCATCAAAAATGTGACTCAGAAGTAATGGCAATTTTCAAAAGTTTTATGCAATTTTGGCTTTCCACTGAATTAATCTACTTTGCAGTTCTAAGTGCATTTAATGCCACTATTGGCTGCCTGAAATTTGTGATTTCTTGGTTCCTCTGTTTGCAAGCTACCAAACTTACAAGAACCCCTTTGTTAGTCTCTGCAGGGCAGTGTAAGTAGCAGCAGTAGCACCTGCTCAGGCTGCAAAGTGATATCTTCTCCTTGTTTGTCAGAAATCTGTCAGTCCAGATACCAGAGGGTAACCTGGCTGACCCTGGGACGACTGAGCACTGGGCAGGAGATGGTGGGCCTCAGCCAAAGAGAGCTAAGGTAAGGAGCTCCAACACTTAAATACCATCTGAAACTGCTGGTGAGACAAACATCTGCATTACCTTCCCTTGCTCAAAACCTCCCTTGGCCTAGGGATTGGTAATACATTATTAATGGTATCTGAGGAGCAAATCCTCAGGTTAACACTGCCACCACAGGCTGGTGGAGAAAGTCAGTACCTTCTGTTTCAGTGTCCCCTCCCTACAGCAGCAAGAGGGACAGGAAAGTTAATGGCATGTCTTGCAGTTCAGGCCTGGTAATGTATGGTGAGAGTATGAAAACAAGTAAATACAGACCACCATTAGCTCAAAAGAAAACAACCCCCCCTAAAACACCAAGAAAGCAAACAAAACACCAAAACACAACAAAAATCCCCACCCAAACCCTGAGAAAGAAACCCCACCAAAACTAAGAGGACCTCAAGAGCTTTGACTGTCCTTGGCCACTCTCCGGGTGTTTGAAGCAGCTGCTTGTGTGTGTGCTCAGGCTGAGGACCAGGCCCTGCTGCCCGAAGGGGACGAGCAGATTGACCAGCGCCAGTGGACGCAGCAGCACCTGGAGGCGGCCGACGTCTGCGGCAGCACCTCCCTGGCCCTCACTCCCCCCCAGGCTGATCAGGAGGTGGATGTGCTGGATGTCAACGTCAGGGGGCCAGGTCAGTACTCAGAGTGTCTGTGTGTCCTGCCAGCCCGCCCTGTGTCCCGTGGCTGGGGCTGCTGGTGGTACAAATTAAATGGAGTATGCAGGAACACCAGCATGATGCCCAAGGAAAGCACAGTGTGCACTGCTGGAAAGGTTAAACCATGGTCTGTAGCACATGGAATATCATGGAGCCAGGAGGAAAGGTTCACTTAGCAAGCACCTGTAGAATCTCATTTATAACAGTGTGTGCCTAAGTGATATTGTCAGAAATTCTGAATGCATAATTGTGCTGGAAATATCCCCCAGTTTCTCCAGTTGGTTCACTGCAGATATCCATGACAGACTTTTCTGAGGACCAACTTAGCAGATTTTATACCTGAGGTGTCTGTTATCAGTTGAGGAAGCAAGGATGGCCTTTTCCTGAATAAGATGACTTTTTGGCAGACAGTTTACCCTCATTAGTAGTGTGTGAGGTGTCTGTCCTGAACAGATCAGCAATGCAGCAAGATTGTTCATGATTTTTTTTTTTATTCCTTGATTTATATATTCAGCTTATGATGATCAAGTCATTGAATTCATAACAGAACTGTGGACTTGGAAGGTTTCTTTAACATGCAGGCAGGTTTGCTCTCTCTCAGTCCCAAATGAGTAGATGCCCTGGGAACCCTCTCCTGCTTTTATGAGTGTAGTGCTAAAGCTGTATAAGCTGGTAAGGGGCTGGGTGGGTCACCTAGTAAGAACTGATCTCTGGGCTCTGAGAGGAGCCAGTTGACCAAGGACTTTATTCTGGTTGGAAGAGCTGCAAAGATGGCTCTTGTTCATATGCAGAGAGGTGATGCTGATGATATTGCTGCAATGCCTTTTTCTGCTGTGTTTTGTGGGAATATTTCCATGCAATTTAAGGATGACTGGACCCATTCTCTCAGTTCCTTTCTATTGTCTTTTCTGCTCATTGACCCGTTAGCTCTCTTAAATGCAAAGGGAAGGAGGGATTTTTGTGTAATGAGTGTGAGAACATAAACCATCAGTTTCTGCCAAATTTAAGCTTTTCTTTATTTCCCCTATTGAAACTTCTAGCTGTGTGGCAGAGTAGAAGCTTTCCAAGTGCAGGCAATAATATTCTTAAGACTCCAGTTTATTTTCACGTTCACCCAAAGCTTTGTCCAACAACAGCAATGAAATAATTCTGACCTGTGAGTTGTTTTCCTGCCATCCAGATATAATTGTGAAGCTTGCAGCAAGCTGCTCTAAGTTATTTCTCTCTGTGGCATCAGAAGCAAGCAGCTGTCAGGGGAAAAATAATTTAAAAGTCTGAGAGATGTTGGAATAAGGGGTTAGTAAGGAGGGGTAAGATTCCTCACAGTTAGTGTGGCTGTTTCTCTGCCCTGGCCACCCTCAATTTTTGCAGGCAGTTGGAAAAAATGGGCCCTTCTGAGAGGTAGTTGCCCTCTGTCCCAAGAAGTCTGAAAAGTGGATTTCACACACCAGTAATGCTTTGCTGCCCCTAAGTAATTACAAAGGGTGTTCAGGCTGACTGACTTGAGTGCAGGTGCCTGGGCTGGAGCCACCTGAGGCTGGGTGAGTTAGATCCTGGCTGCAGGTGCAGGTTGAACAGCAGAGATCTCTTCCTGAGAGGGGAGAAACACCTCAGTGTACCAAGGGTTTGTGCCCTCTCTTAACCCACACCTTCTGCAGTCCCTCAAATCTAGGGGGATCCAAGATCTCCAGTGTCCTCCAGAAGCATTGCCTTGAGATTTTCCCTGTGGGTTCCTTATATCCCAGCTTTCAGTACCTTGTGCCTGACCTTCAGGAGTACCTGTCTGGTGAACTCCTGACTTTACTATCTCACTCTGCATTTTACATGTACTCAGGGGCTGTCCTACTGAAAGACAGCAAACAGAAGAGTTTTTATAAAATGCTACCACCACCTTTGTCTCCCCGTGCTATTCTTTTGCTGTGTCCCCCAGAGCAGTGAGGACATTCTTTTCACTGCAGTTATTGTGAGTGTGTAACCAGGGTAATGCAATTATAGGCATAACTAGTAACACCACCTATAATTGAAATTGATGAACTGTCTCTATTATATGCCCCTCTTTTTTTCAGTTACTGAAACTTCAGTGGTTTAGACTGGAATTTTCCATGCTGGATGTCTGCCTCCAGCTGGATGCTTTTGGGTTCTTTTCCAGCTCTTTGAGAGAACAAGCTGGAAGGGGGAAAAAAGACATTGTGTCCACAGCTTTTTTTTTCTCTAGTAGTCCATCAAGCACTTAATTGTGATTGTCTAGCTGGATGTGCTTTTGCTAGCCTCATAAAACCAACCGTGTGTGGCCAACTTGCAAGGCTCTGAAAAGAGCTGCATGTACCTGAGAAACTCTGTGGATGGTGGCAACTAATTATTCCAGGGATTTAATGCTGGGCTGTCCCTGTGGAGAAGCTAGGCACGAACATCCAGGATAACTGCAGTGATTGAGCAAGCCAGACCTGGCCTGTGAGTGGTTTTTCCCAGGGCTGGGGTGCTGGGGGAAAGGAAAGCTCCTTTCTGTGCTCTGTGTCTCTGCTCTTTGTGTTGTGGCAGTACGGAGGAGAGCACAGCCTGACTGGAATACTGAGGAGAGTTCATTTGGGACAAGGGAGCAGAGCCAGCAGCGGGAGGGAGCAGCACAAAGGGAGGTCCAGCTTTGGAGAGCAGCAGAGAGGGTCTGCAGACAGGGCTGGATCTTGGAACTGAACCCAGCACTTGGCTGCTGTCTGTCCAAAGCCTGGGGAAGGAAGGGAGGCTGTGTGTCCTGTGGTGGGGAGCCACTAGGAGGAGCGTGCAGGCTGCTGGAGCCGGGCAGAGCCTGCTCTTCCAGTGCCCCCGCCAGAACCGCAGATTTCTAGAAAGTTTAGGGACTGTTCTAAAGCAGAGAGCCAGGAAGGCTCAGTGATCAGAAGCTGGGAATGGGAGCAGGGCATTAGAGCTGTGTGTTACTTCCACACACAGGAGGTATCACCTTGTTTATGTGCCCAGTGTGGCTCTGTGTTCTGTGACTGAGAGCTGTGCAGGCAGAGCAGCTGCTGTTTGTGCCCTGCTTGCCCATGGGATAAATCAGGTACTTGCTGAAAATATTGTCTTGTATTTCTGCTGGTGGGCTCCAGTGGAGCAGTCAGCAGAGTGAGGTTCCCCTCTGCTGCCATCTCAGTCCCTCTTGCTTTCCAGGTGCCTCTGAAGGATGTGCAGGAAAGCAGTAAAATCAGCAAGGAAGCATCAGTGTCTACAGCTGCAGCTTTGAGGCTTTAGGGAATGTCACATAACATTCAGAGGCTGATGGAACTGGAGTACTCGGCATTTTTATGGGTTGCTGGAAATATATGGAGATGTTTTACATCTTAATTATCCTGCATTGAGGAGGGTATAACAAGGGTGAAAAATCAGCAGCATGAGGTGGTCTTGCTGCACTGTCCTCTCTGATTGGCAGAGAGGGAGATTCATCAGAGGGGGAGCTAAGTTAAATTAGAGATTTGGAGGAGCCTTTCTCCTTCTACTGACAATGCAGTGAACCAGATCCTGGTTGGATGAGTGTGACTTTAGCCTTTGTGGGCATCCCATCACTAGAGGCTTGAGGAGAGTAAGACCAGTATCTCCAAAGTACTCAGAGTGTGTGAGAGTATTCATCCTGGGGCATTTGTCAGCTTTGAGTGCTCGACTCTTACAACTTCAGGATCTTTCTTGTGATAACCTTGATGTACATTTGAAGGCTTTAGTCTGAATTTCACTTCAGGTTAATATCTGAAGTGAATGTCACCTATGTCACCAATAATCAGTGGCTAGTTGTTGAATCATTTTTCCTTCAACTGTTTATTTTCCCCAGGGATGTGATTAGAACATCCGTGCAAAGTTACACTGAGTGGTCAAATTAATTTGAATTTTACAGCCCTTGCTTCTCTCAGCTAGCCTTTACTTTTTGTGGAAGTTTTACACTTCAGCAGCAAAGGTTTTTTGTTTTATGATGATCTTAGTCTTTAGAGGAATACCTTAAGTTCTGTTGGGTTTGCAGTAGGTTACTCGTTCTTGGAAGGAAGACAACTCGCTAACAGCGGGGCTTTAGGAAGAGGTCTGCATTAAAGTAACTGGAGGGGCTGTCTGTAGCTCAGGAGGAAGGCTTGTAGGAAGGTTTCCATGCCTCTGCCAGGTTCCTGTATCCCCATCTCCCCCTCTGCAGACGGCTGCACCCCGCTGATGCTGGCATCTCTGCGTGCGGGCGGCTCCGACATCAGTGAGGATGACGAGGACGGGGAGGACTCCTCAGCAAACATCATCACAGACCTGATCTACCAGGGGGCCAACCTGCAGGCTCAGACAGACCGCACTGGGGAGATGGCCCTGCACCTGGCAGCCCGCTACTCCCGAGCCGACGCTGCCAAGCGGCTCCTGGATGCCGGGGCCGATGCCAATGCCCGGGACAACATGGGACGGACCCCTCTGCACGCGGCCGTGGCTGCTGACGCCCAGGGGGTCTTCCAGGTATGGCCACTGGAGAGCTCTGTGCTTATGGGAGCCTGTCCAAGCTGTGCTCTGCTCACTCACAACCCTGCTCTCATGCCTTCCACAGTGTGGTGGTGAGGCAGAGCTGTTTGACATCCAGTTTCCTTGGGTATTCACAGCTTGAAGAGCTCAGCGTGCATAAATCATCTGGCATGTATTTATTTGGTCTGTTTGCCCCTGTCTTTCTGGGTCCTTGTATTTCAGTGCTCTGGCTGCTTTTTCATTGTAAAATTTCTCTTGAGATTCTGCCAAATCCTTAATTTTGGCCTGTAGTGGTATTGAAAAAACCCCATCTTCCCCCATTGTCCAGATCCTGATCCGTAACAGAGTGACAGACCTGGATGCTCGGATGAACGATGGGACGACCCCGTTGATTCTGGCTGCACGTCTGGCTGTGGAAGGGATGGTGGCCGAGCTCATCAATTGCCAGGCTGATGTCAATGCTGTGGATGACCATGGTAATGTGAACATCGTGTCCCAGGCTGGGCAAATATTTGCTGTGGTGTGGGCAGGGAGGGGTGGGTTCTGCTCTCCCAAAGTGGGAGCTCTGCATGAATTCCGTAGCTAAATCACACACTGGGCTCTCCTGCAAAGTCCTCCAGTGGTAATGAACTACAGGCTGCTGCACAGTGGCTTGGTTAAACAGTGCTGGAGGAGAAGTAAAATAGCTCCTTGGTTTGTTACTGATGTTGTTGTGTCTCCCTGCAGGCAAATCTGCTCTTCACTGGGCTGCTGCTGTCAACAATGTGGAAGCAACACTAGTACTGCTGAAAAATGGAGCCAACAGAGACATGCAGGATAACAAGGTACAGTGTGGCAGTGCTCAGCAAGCCTGTGCTTCCTATCTCCAACCATCTCTTTGCTGTTGGTAGTGAACTAAGTTCAGATTTTCTGAACTGGGTGCTTAGTGCAGGTCTTCCAAACCCAGACTGTGACTGGAGCTCTCTCCAGGTGCTGGGTGTCTTACAGGGTTTCTGATATGGGAGAACAGTTCTCTTCCTTGTTTGGCCAAGTGCTGGGCATCAATGCTGTCCTGCTTTCCTTGCAGGGGAGGAATGCAAAACACAGTCAGTCCTGTGTGAGAGCAGCAGATGAAGTGCTGCTGGTGTCAAACAGCTGGATTCCAGTTAGCAGTTAGAAAAATACCTGGTGGCACAGCAGCAGTGGCATCCTGTGACATTTCCAGTGATCTCAGTGCAGGGTGGAGATGGGGGACAAGCTCCTCTGTTTAACAGACTGCACTGTGCAGATGTTCTGTAGCTTCACTATTAGTTTTTGCTGTGTCTTAGTCCTTGATTTATCTCCTCTGCCTAAAGCATCTTTTTTGGATTATTATGTATCACTCAGTCGATTTTAGAGCTACCAACAAGTTCTAGTTCCTTACTGGGCTGTTTTAGCCTTTTGTACCTTTCCCTCATAGGAGGCAAAGGAGAAAAGCACCAGGTGCTTTCATGGTTCCTCCAAGGATCCAGGGCACAATAGTGCCCTTCCTGGTGGGAACGTTCAGCCTGTGCTCCACTGCTGTGTGTGAAATTATCTGTAATCTGCCTTTTTCAGTGGGCAGCTCTCAGGGTGGGTGGCTCTTGGAGACTGTTAATGTGACACTGCATTATGCAGTGCTTGCCAGTCTGCCACACCATAAGGGATTATGAGTTGTAAGTCAGTCCCCTCACACTGAAGCTGCTAAAATATTTACTCTGTGTTTCCAGGAGGAGACTCCACTCTTCCTAGCTGCTCGTGAAGGCAGCTTTGAAGCAGCAAAAATCCTGCTGGACCATTTTGCCAACCGAGACATCACGGACCACATGGACCGGCTGCCGCGGGACGTGGCCCAGGACCGGATGCACCACGACATCGTGCAGCTCCTCAATGAGTACAATGTGGCCCACAGCCCTGCCGGGCACCCTGGGGCCATGCTGAACTCTGCTCTCTCCCCTGTCATCTGTGGCCCCAACAGGTCCTTCCTCAACCTGAAACATGCGTCACTAAGCAAGAAGTCACGAAAACCGAATGCCAAAGGCATGCCCACCAGCCTCACCAAAGATGCAAAGAGGAGGAGGAAGAAGTCCCTCAGCGAGGGGAAAGGGCAGTTTTCAGAGAGCTCTGTGACCCTGTCACCGGTGGATTCCCTGGAGTCTCCCCACGCTTTTGCATCTGAACCAACTTCCTCTCCTGTGATGCCATCACCGGGGGTGCTGCACTCGTCGCCCAGCTCGCTGCTGACGGCTCCGTCGGTGCAGGCCGCGCACACCATGTCCTTCTCCAACCTGCACGAGATGCAGCCGCTGGGCTGTGGCTCCGGCACGGTGCTGCCCTCCGTCAGCCAGCTGCTGTCTCAGCACAGAACCACCCCTCCCAACAGCGGGCTCGGCAGGCTGCGGCCAGGCAACGTCTCCAGCGAGTGGATGAACCGCATGGAGGTGAACGAGTCCCAGTACAACGAGATGTTCGGCATGGTGCCCCAGGTGATGCATTCCCACCCCAGCGTCTCTCAGCAGAGCGGCTTGGTTCAAGCGGACGCCAAGCACCTGGGGGTGTCCAGGGAGTCTTTGCCCCCCATCATGACTTTCCAGCTGGTTCCCAAGGGCAGCATAAACCAGCAAGCACTGCCGCAGCAGGCCCAGTCCAACTGCGCTCAGAACATGGCTGGCCCTCTTAGCTCCATGTACCAGATCCCAGATCTAGCCCAGCTGCCCAGCGCCTCGTTCTCCATGGCTGCCATCCCTCAGCAGGATGGGCAGGTGGCTCAGACGGTCCTCCCGGCCTACCACCAGTTCCAGAGCTCGATGGGGAAGTACCCCACGCCTCCCTCCCAGCACAGCTGCTACTCCTCGGCCACAGAACGGACTCCTAGCCACAACCGGCACTTACAAGGGGAGCACCCGTACCTGACTCCGTCACCCGAATCTCCGGACCAGTGGTCGAGCTCTTCCCCCCACTCTGCCTCTGACTGGTCTGACGTGGCCACCAGTCCCAGCAACAACCAGCGTGGGCCAGCGGCCGCCCACATGCCGGAGCAGCAGCGGAACAACATGCAGGTGTACGCCTGAAGGCTGCCCACGGTGCAGCCCTACTAAAGCGGACTCCAGAACTCATGAAGGTCTTCCAGGATGGAAATGAAGAACCATTTTAGTATCCAAGAGTCTTAATGAGCCCAGGATGTTCTTTCATTGGAGGGACTGTGGTCGCTGTAGACTTGTATGCTTTCATGCTAAATGGAGAACTGTAGAAGCTGGTGATGGAGAAGACCTGCTGGGTCACTTCTGTCCAACTGGATGTGACTGCTGTCTGCACTGGATTCTCCAGTCTGCTTTTAAACACGTTCCACCGTTGCTTTGGGGAGACAGCTCTTCAGCTTAGTACATCTTGTGGTCATTTCTCCAGAAATTTAGCCAAAACCAGCTTTGTATCCTTATTTTGTTACTCCTCCTGTTACCCACGTAACCTCTCTCTGAAGCACCTTCTACTAGTTCTCCTTGAGTTCAAGTTGCCTTGTCTTGACACAGCTCAGAGCTGCACCCACATTCCTAGCCCCCCTCCTTCCCTCGTCCACTCTTGCTCAGCAAGCGAGCTGGACCTCCCAAAACACCTGCAGGTCAAGTGACACCTCCTGTCACGCAGCTTCACCCTTTCCTCTTCAGGAATCTTTGCCTTGTAGAGACCCACTAACACCCCTTAGCGTTCTCACTGCCTGCTCCCCAGGTATTATGAGATTATATATACATATAGTCTTTTTAGGTTGTTTGTTTTGTTACTTTCCCTCCCAAAAACGCTGGTCTGGCCTGGTCTTCCCACCACAGTGGCCCATGGGCCCATCTCTTCCCTGAGACACCCCTGACCATTTTGACACACTACCCTCCCTGTGCCCCCATCCTACCAGGACTGTCCATGACTGCCTCCATGGGCTCCCATGCCAGAAGAGATGCACTGCAACTGATACAGGATACAGGCCTTTTGGGATGAGCACGAGTGTTTCAAAAACTGTTAACACAAGCTATCAGCGTTCTTGCACAGTAGTCCCCTCCCCTCCATCCAAGGGTGGCTGTGTGTCCTGTCCTCCAGATACCATATGCTGCCTCTTTATGGTATTATCAACAAGTGCCAAACATGTGGTTACATGTTTGCGGTGTGTGTCCTTCTGCGTCAGGAACGACATCCAGCCCTTTGAGAAGTGTCCCTTTTGCTGCAGCCCTGGGTCACAGCTGCCTGTCCTCCCCTTGCAGCGCACAGAGGCCGCAGCACTGACTGCCCCGCCGGCCTCCAGGAGCTGGGCTGTGGCAGCAGACCAAATAGCTCAGAAAGCATTGCCTCCTGCAGCTTGGTGCACAGCTCTGGGGCTGTCCTCTGCCCTCAGCTCCAGCCTGAGCGGAGATCCCCCAGCCCAAGTGGCCCGTGTGCTCTGTGGGACCATAGGGCCGCTCGTGGTGCGGCCGCCCCCATCGTTGGAGCTGTGGCAGCCAGCTGGCACTGACCCTTGGCACACAGCCGCCCTTTCTGCTTTGTCCACAAGAGCAGCGCTTCTCCGAAGGGCTCCAGACCAGCCAGCAGCCGAAGTGAACATTGTGGGGATGGTTTGCTCCTACCTCTTCAGGGGAGTGCTGCAGACACGTCTTCCAAAGAGCTCGGGGTGCCGGCTGCTGCCAAAGGACTGAAGGCCGCTCCCCTGCGAGCCGCCATCCAACACTCTACCGTGTACAGTATTGTCTCTGCTCTTCCCTTCCATTCTAATCGAGAGTCAAACTTGCTTTGCTTTTTTCGTTCTGTTTTGTTTTCCAATTCTACCCAATGGTACATGAAGGCAGGGCCTCAGGAGGAGCTGGTTCCCGGGGCCGTAGCTTTGGGCTGAAGTTTTTAGTTTTTAGCTGTGTGTGGAGCTGCCGCTTTTCCCGGCGCACACAGCATTCCCAGCACACTGGCTGCAGCGGGGCAGCTGACTCAGACCTCCAGGGGGTCTGTCCAGGTACACCTTTCACTGCAAATAATGAAGTGTTGCTACATCCATGCTAAAGAAACAAAGGGCTTTTGCTCGTTAGCTCCAAATAACCAAGTGCCTTTTTATATATGTGGCTACCTTTTACATGATGAGTGCTTTCTGTGGAATGAAGCCGGTTCCGTGCCTGGCTGTTAATACAATGGCCCTCTGCCTTTCTTCTCTATTTTTTTTTTAACTACTTGTAAAGATAATATCTCCTTAAGGTGGTATTTTATCTCGTAAGTTGTAGAGTAACCATTCACGCTGCAGCATTTTCCTATATTAATAATGGAAAATATTTGCTTATTTTTACATTTTTTATAAAAGTCTTTTATGAAAATAGTTGCTGCCAAATGTATAAGCAATTTTTATCCCCAGAATAAAAAGTATGTGCCCAGTGTTTGTGTGCTGCTGTTTTAATTTTGTTTTCCTGGCTACTGTGGCACAGCCACTGGCTTATAAATGAATCAGGAGTGCTCTGTCTCAGCACCACATGAAGCCCACCATGTAGCTCCACCCAGGGGAGCTGGAAGCAGCCTGGTGTGGGTGTAGCAGGTGGATTTTGGGTCTCTTGGCTAGCTGGGAAGGGGGCAGTAAGCAGCAGCCAAGCAGCTGGGCATACTGGGAAGGTTGGGGAGGGACTGGGATGGGTCCTTTCCTGGGCACTTTGGGTGAGAGCACTTGCTTCCTGTGGGAGCCAGGGAAGGCTTTTAGGAAGGTGCTGAGCGAGTGTGGGCTGGGCAGTGGGGCTGTGGATTCACTCACTCTCTCAGGTCCTGCTTGCTGCCCTTGGCTGTTTCCTGCCCTCTCAGTAGGGAAGAGGACCCTCATCCCTGGAGCTGGGGCTGCCTCCCTGGCTTTGTCTCAGCAGCTGATGCATGGAATCCTTAAGGCTGGAACTGGAACAGACCCCTAAAATCATCGAGTTCAACCTTTAACCTGGCACTGCTGTGTTCACCCCTTAACCATGTTCCCAAATGCCACATACAAATGGGTTTGGAGCATTCCAGGGATAGTGATTCCATCTCTTTCTGGGCGGCCTGATCCAATGCCTGACTGCCCTTTCATTGACAAAATTTTCCCTCGTATCCTGTCTAAACCTCCCGTGGTGCAACTTGAAGCCATTTCCTCTCATCCTATTGCTTCTTACCTGGGAGAAGAGGCCAACCCCCACCTGTCTACTGCCTCCTCTCAGGTTGTGTAGAGAGTGATAAGGTCCCCCCTGAGCCTCCATTTCTGCTAAGAGCATGAAGATGTGTGATTCTCCAGCCCCTGAAACAGGGAATCACCCCTCCTCTGTGCTGGTCTCAGGCTTGGAGAGTTTGACTTGAGCAATCAGAAAACAATAGCAATAGCTGCTGAGCTGTGTTTGCAGCACAGAGGTGCCACTGAAGCCTTGGGCTGTCCTGGTGCTCACCTGGCTCTTCTCCAGCTCTTGTTGTGGACTCAGATGGAGCCAGTAGCTGAGTTACGGTGCTGAGCTGGGGTAAAGTTGCTGGGGGCATTTTAAGGGTTTAATATTCAAACAGTGCAGCTCCTTTATCTCCTGGTAGAGCCAGCTGGGCGAGTCCAAACCTCCGGGAGGCATTCATCCACGTTCTCCCACAGCTTGCACATCTGTGCCAAAGTTTAGCAAGATCTGCTGAGCCCCTGGCACAGCAGCATCGAGCTCCCTGGTGCTCAGGCTGAGACTTGAAGCTGTCTCCTGGGGCTGCTCCTGCCTCCTCCCCAGCCCAGCATGGCCAGGGGCTTGTGGAAACTTGCTGTGCTGCATCCAAACTGAACCATCCAGGCAGGGAGCTGCCACGTCCCTTATCTGACTGAGGAGTAGTGGAGGAGCCTCAGGCTCTTTGGGGGAGATTTTTCTCTGTTTTTCCATAAATCAAGGGTGGAGTCCTGTTTTCTGGGGAGTTGCTGTGTTTGCAGGGTTTTGCCATTGATTGCAGCAGCTGATGTGTCCAGGTTGTTTCTTTCAGAAGTAATAGCAGGCAGCAGCTGTGTTTGGACACGAGAAGGTCTCACCCCAGAGGATGCCTAGCAAGAAGCAGCAGCTCTATCTCGCTGTGTGGGTGAAGGAGAGGGGCCTGATCCTCCTCCCTTCCCGGGGCAGAAGCCAGACCTGCCCCTGCATGCCGACAGGGAGCTGCTCCCTGTGGTTGTAGCAGCGTTCACCGGCTGCATATTTCAGCAAATGCTGCAGCAGAGGAGAGCCCGTGGCAGTCCCTGGGCTGTGCAAGGCTTGAGCCTGACACAAAGCTCTCCACGTGGGGGGAAGCAGGGCTCAGCCCTGGGTCTGGATCCTCTGCAGGTCACACTAATGCTGCTGAGCACCAGGCCCTCAAGGGGGGGAACTCCCCTCCTTCCCACCAGCCTCCACCAAGGGTTTTGGGGAGGGAGAGCCAGGCATTGGCCGGAGCTGGCAGCAGCAGGATGATCTTTCAAAGCCGCTCTGGTCCATCAGGAGCCAGCAAAGTGACGCTGCAGAGCAGCGTGGTGGCAGCAGGAACGTGGAGAACTCCACAGGTGCAGAGGGCACCCGGGGCGAGGAGCAAGGGCCGTGGCAGAGAGGGCTGTGCCAGACCTTGCCGAAGGGCTCCAGCTGCTGGGCCCGGAGCTCATCCCCGTGGCTCCATGCCGGCAGCAGCCTCCCCGGGCTGGGGCTGCAGGGAGCCGCCGGGGCAGGGGCAGCGGGGGCTCTGCTGCGGGAGCGGCCCCTTCCTCCCGGAGGGACACACAGGGACGAGGGCTTGCGTCACGGCCGGGCCCGAGGGCTGGGCATCCTCCCCGCTATCTGATGGCACCTCCAGCCCCCGGCTGCAGGCTGTTCCCACATCCCGGCGTCCCATCCTGCTCGCAAACATCCCCCGGCAGTTCAAACAAGGGCGGTGTGTGGGTGACGCATGGCACAGCCGGGCAGGGCGCGGGGCCCGGCCGGGTGCCATCCCCTGGTTGGAGACAGGGGCAGTGCCAGGGGGTCGGACCCACGGCAGGGTCCCGCTGGTGGCAGGGATGCCCTGCCCGGGATCGGGGATCACCCCCGGGGCTCACCCCCGCCAGCCCTCGGGCGAGGCAGGGCTGGCCCAGCGGGCATCCCTGCCAGGTGCCAGGCTGCTCGGGGCTGGAAGATTGTATCTGTATCGCGGGAGCAATTAATGATGATTGCAGGGGATTTATTGACCAACGAGGACAGGTTCTTCCTGTCTGTTTCCGGAGATATGTTAAATGCAAACAGATTGGAGATCTGGGCAATTTTCCAGCAAAGTGGGGGGGGGGGATGGAGGGAGGTCAGCAGTAATATTTTTATGGTGAGAATCACCTGAGTAGGGCAAACAGATGCGGGTGAGCACCAGGCTATAAAGGGCAGCTCCCCTCCTCTCCCGTCCCGGTGACTCGCCACAAGCCGCTATTCCTCACCATCCGGACAACAGGTGAGGAAGAGGAGCCTCGCAAGGCAGCTGGGGCCTCGGGATGCTCAGAGCTGGCTCACGGGCAAACAGGAGCTGGTGCCTGTCCCTGGCTGCTTCCGTGGGAGCCGAGCTCTGCTCTCGCTGGATGGGGCAGGCTGTGATGCTGCATTTTTCAGCCCTGCGTTGACTTTTGTCGCTGCTTCTTTGAGGGGAAGACGAGCTGAATCTGCAAATCGGCCCCGGTGCCCAGGGATTAGCCCAGATAAAGGGGAACTACGCTGATGTGGCCGATTTGCCTCTCCAGCCTGGGCAGCGCTACGAGCTCAGGGCGTGCAAACGCCGCCGTGCACGCAGTGCCTGCAGCCCCACCTGTGCCACTGCCTGGCTGGGGTCCCGTGTCCGCCACAGCGCCCTCCCCTTGTCCCCACAGAGCAGCTGGGCTCTCCCGGGTGTCTCCTGCCGAGTCTGGGACTGCTGGGGCCAGGACAATCTGCTGCCAGTGTGGGCTGGGGACTCCCAGCCATGCCTGGGGCACGGGGTGCAGAAATGGGGCAGTGCCCTGTGCCGGGGGGCAGACAGGGAGCCACAGCCTGTCATCTCCTCCGGGCAGCCCAAGGGGGCCAGGCGGGCGGGTTTGTACTCTCTGAGCACAGGTAGCATCCTCTGTCCCCAGGGGAGCCTGTGTGACCCTCCCGAGCCTTTACAGGGAGCAAGGAGGATGGCGGCTGCGGCCAGACTCGCCCTCCTGCTGCTGGGCTGCGCGGGGCTCCTGCGGCCGGTCGGTGAGTGCCAGGGCTCGGGGGGCAGGGGGGAGCCCCGCTCCTCTCCAGGCAGTGGTGCCGGCTGTCCTCATCCCTGCCCGCCGCTCTCCCCAAGCAGGCGGCAGGTACATAGGCTACTGCCCCGACGGCTGGTCCTACTACCTGCTCAGCTGCTTCAAATACTTCTCCGAGCCCCGGAGCTGGGACGAGGCTGAGGTAAGCGCAGCGGGGTACACAGGGGAACAGCCCCCCCCCCCCCGTCTCCCCTAGGCGCCCCGGCATTGACACCTCTCCCCGCAGAGTCGGTGCCAGGACGTCGAGAAAGGCGCCCACCTGGCGTGGGTGGAGAATGCCCACGAGGCAGCCACCCTGCGGAGAATCATCTCCTACTACCAGAGTGTGCAGCCCGTCTGGATTGGACTGCAAAAGAGCAAAGAGGTGAGGTGTGGGCGGCAGGGCTGATGGGGGCCTCGGGGACAGCAGGGCCGTGCCTCTGAAACCCCCTCGCCCTGCACAGAGCCAGGCCTGGCAGTGGACGAGTGGGAAGGAGTACAGTGCCACCAGGGAGGTGCCTGGGAACGGTGCCCGCGGGGGGAGCTGCGCCGCGCTGACCCATCACAGCGGTGAGTGCCCGGTCCCTGCACCCACCCCAGCGCCCGGGCTGGCGGCATTGCCCTGCCCCGTCCTCCTGCCGGTCCCCATCTCCTCCAGGGCTGCGGTGGCCACAGCTGGTCCCTTCCTCGCCGTGGCCCCGCCAGCCCCCTGCCTGTCTCTCCCGCAGATTTTGCCGTGTGGTCCAGCGCCGACTGCTCCCGGCAGCATCACTTCATCTGCAAGTTCAACCCCTTGCACTGAGCACAGCCCTGGCCCGCGGCGGACCCCGCGCTGGCGGCGTTCCTCCCGTGCCACCTCCGTGTCTCTCCCCGCAACTCCTATAAATGCATCTTATAAAAAAAGAAGCATGCAAGTGCTGTGTGAGCCTGGTGCTGGTGCAAAGCCCTGGGCTGCTCCGTGAGAGAGAGAGAGAGAGACGGGCTCTGCCCCGGCTCCCCGAGCTTCCCGGCTTCCAGAGGCTTCTGCTCTGCCGGTGCGGGCAGAGCTGCTCGGGGATGAGTCCCCTGGAGCTGCGGGGACCATCGCTGAGCACTCGCGTTTGCTCATACCAGCCCTCGGGTGCCAAACACCACAGGCGTCCCTGGGGAGCAGGTGGGGGGACAGGAGTGTCCCCAGAGTGCAGACACAGAGACCTGGGACACAGATGTGGGTGGGGACGGGAGCTGTGGTGGGTGTGCAGGCATGGGGACAGGTGGTCCCCCAGGTGCAGACAGCTCCACAGGGATCCGGGGCCTGCAACACGGCCCCATGGCCATGTTGACAGCAGCACCGGGACCAAAGGTCCCTTTTGTGGCACTGTTATCTGGCCACGGGCATCACGTGGCTGTTTGCTCTGCTGCTTTGAAGATGGCTCTGCCCCCACCCAGCTCATGGGTTTTTGCCCCTCCAGAGCTGCGGCACGTGTCAGGCGTGGATGGTGCCGGCCCCAGAGCCCGGCCGCCCTCTGCTCCCTGCCCGGGCCCGCGGGGGCGGCGGGGAGGCCGCGCAGTGACCACAGCGAGCCCGGCACCGGAGCTCCCCTGCCCCAGGGCAGCCGGGGCTGCGGGACAGCCCGTGCCGCTGCTCAGCCCCGGCTCCGGCTCCGTGTCCCCGGGTTTTGGGCCACACGAGACGGAGACACTTCGCAGGCTCCCCCCTCTGAAGCTGCGCTGCCCCTGCTGCGTTGGCTGGCGCTCGGTGACCTTTGAGCGCCAGGGTCCGGCAGGCTGATAAAGGCCGGGAGGGCTGTGCCGAGCTGCCCACGCAGTTTATAAAAGCACTACGCAAGGCCCATCCCGCTGTCCACCTGTCCGGCCGGCCGTCCCTCTGTCCGCACAGCGGCCGGGGTGAAGATGCTGCGCTTGGTCGGGCGCGCCGCACGTTGCTGGGGGGCGAGGTGGGCACTGCCCGGGCCGGAGCGGGCACCCCGGGGCACCCAGCAACCCGCGGCCTGGCAGAGGGCATGGTGAGCACCCACGTGGATCGGGGGGGCTGGAGACACAACCAGGGTAGGGCTGGGGAGCTGGCTGAGCTCTTAAACCTTGCTGGGCAAGGGGAGCCTCTCCCTCCTCCCTGCAGCACTGCAGGCACAAGGAGCTACCAGGGATCTGGGGTGCTCCCAGCCTGGGCTGCTCGCCGGTGGCATCTCTGCAGGGCCACCCTCTGTGCCCAAGGCTGCCACGGGATTGCTGCCACTCGTTCTGTCCTACAGCCTCTCCAGTGCTGCTGGGACAGGTGCCTGGCCCAAGGACGTGGGCATCCTGGCCCTGGAGGTGTACTTCCCTGCCCAGTATGTGGATCAGGAGGAGCTGGAGAGGTTTGATGGCGTGGAGGCCGGCAAGTACACGCGGGGCCTGGGCCAGAAGCAGATGGGCTTCTGTGCTGCCCACGAGGACATCAACTCCCTGTGCCTGACCGTGGTGCAGCGGCTGGTGGAGCGCGGGCGCCTCTCCTGGGACGCCATTGGCCGCCTGGAGGTGGGCACTGAGACCGTCATCGACAAATCCAAGGCTGTCAAGACCGTCCTCATGCAACTTTTCCATGACTCTGGCAACACTGATGTGGAGGGCATTGACACCACCAATGCCTGCTACGGGGGCACAGCCTCGCTCTTCAATGCAGCTGCCTGGGTGGAGTCCAGTGCCTGGGATGGTGAGTACAGGCAGGGCCATGCCGTGGGGCTGGGCACTGGGTGGGTGCTGTGGAAAAGGGAAGGAGGCAGGAGGTGGCCTGAAACCCAAAGATGCTCCAACTGCAAAGGGAGCCACTGCACCTCCAGGCTCTCTGTCACCCCTGTTTCTTGCCCATCTTGGTGCGACACACAAGATGGGAACACAAAAGGGCCATGGGATGGAGGCTTCTACTCTCTGGTGGCCCTGCCAGTCGCTCTGTCCTCCCCCAGGTCGCTATGCCGTGGTGGTGTGCGGGGACATCGCCGTCTACGCCACGGGGAACGCGCGGCCCACGGGAGGTGCCGGTGCCATTGCCATGCTGGTGGGACCCAACGCCCCGCTGGTGCTGGAGAGAGGTCGGTGCCATGAGGCCCTGGGGGTGGCGAGCTGATGGGTGCTGTCCCTGGGGGCCATGCATCCATGTCCCAGCCCTGGGCAGAGCTGCTCAGCCAGACCCTGCTGGGTATTCCAGGATGCTGGCTAGCCACATCCCTGTGGGCACCATGGAGTGACTCAGGGAGGCTGCTCCAGGATTCCAGGGATGGCACAGCAGGCAGCACCCCTGGCTGTTTGCCACCTGGTTGGGGTCTCCCCATGCTCTCTGACAGCTGGCTCTCCCCGTGCCCCCAGGCCTGCGTGGAACCCACATGGAGCACGCCTATGACTTCTACAAGCCCAATCTGTCCTCTGAGTACCCGGTGGTGGACGGGCAGCTCTCCATCCAGTGCTACCTGCGGGCGCTGGACCGCTGCTACGCCGTGTACCGACGGAAGGCGCAGAGCCAGTGGCAGCAGGGTGAGTGGCAGCACCCCTGAGGTGCCCAGCACAGCCCCCTGCATACTGATGGCCCCGTGTTGCCTCCCAGCTGGCATCCAGAGGCCCTTCACCCTCGATGACTTCAAGTACATCATCTTCCACTCGCCCTTCTGCAAGCTGGTGCAGAAGTCGGTGGGGCGGCTGCTGCTGAACGACTTCTTGGCCTGCCCCAACCCTGACACAGCCTCCGGCCTCTACAAGGGGCTGCAGTCCTTCCGGTGGGTCCCTGTGCTCTGTCCCCATCCCCCAGCCCAGCCAGGCACGTGCTGCTCTGAGGTTCCAGCTGGTCTCTCTCTGGGCAGTGGTGTGAAGCTGGAGGACACCTACACCAGCAAGGAGGTGGAGAAGGCATTCCAGGCTGCCAGCCAGGACATCTTCAACCAGAAGACGAAGCCCTCCCTGCTCCTCTCTTCCCGGAACGGCAACATGTATACACCATCCATGTATGGTTGCCTGGCCTCCCTCCTGTCCCAGTGAGTCCCCCAAAACGCTGGCTTGGGGGGAGGGAGGAGGTGATTTTGGGGAGGGCACTCCCTGTCTGGATAGAGGAGCAGAAGTCATCTCCCAGCCCTCATCTCTCCCTGCCTCAACAGGACCTGATCCTTTCATTGCACACAACCCCCAGTATGGATGGATCCTGCTCCAGGCCATTTCCCTGCCAGACTTTTCATCCCAGCTTGCTGGATCTGGGCCAGTGCCTAAAGTCCCTCTGTCATCACTGGGAGGAGAAAAACCCTTGTTGTCATGCCCAGTAGAATGAGTGACCCCATGAGAAAGGAGTCATGGGAACAGATAGGCTCTGAGGGGAACAAAAGCCTTGTCCTGGGGCTCCCTGGCACCACCACACTCCAGGGCTATGCTCCCTCAGAAATGTGGCCCCAAGGATCTGCCTTGCCTGCCTACAAAGCAGGCAGCCCTCTACACTGCTGCCACAGCCCTGTATCCCCATCTCCCCCTCAGCCCAAATGTCCTGTAACCCCCTCACCTCTCGCTTCAGGTGCTCAGCACGGGACCTGGCCGGCTCCCGGATCGGTGCCTTCTCCTACGGCTCAGGACTGGCAGCCAGCATGTTCTCCTTCCGTGTCTCACAGGATGCAGCCCCAGGTGGGCCCCAGGGGACAGAGGGGTTGGGAAGGGAGGGCAGCGTGGGGCTGTCAGTGCTGCCATCTCACACATGGGGTGCCCCTTGCAGGCTCCCCCCTGGACAAGCTGGTGTCCAGCCTGGCTGACCTGCCCGCTCGCCTGGATGCCCGCAAGCGCGTGGCCCCGCAGGACTTTGCCGAGATCATGAAGCGGCGGGAGGAAACCCATCACTTGGGTGAGTGGGGCTGGGGGATGTGAGCCTGCCCTGCTGGGACCCCACAGCACCCCTGAGCACCACTGCCCTCTCCCTGCAGCCGACCACGCTCCCCACGGCTCCCAGGCGGATCTCTTCCCCGGAACCTGGTACCTGACCCGGGTGGATTCCAAGTACCGCCGCGAATATGCCAGGAAGCCCATCTAGAGTGGGATCACCAGAGTGGTGAGCCCTGGGGAGGGGGATGCTCTCTTTCCCCCTGTTCATTCCCCGCATCTGGGGCTGGTCTGTGTGGGAAAGTTCCCTTTGTATGGAGGGGAATGGCCAGCAGTGGCTCGGGCCCCAGAGCTTCTGGAGATGGCAGCATCTTCTGCAAACACCTGGGCAGTGCAGGGGAATAAAGGTGTGGATGGGAGGGGGCAGCAGCCCAGCTCTGGCTCCTGGTCTTGAATGGTCTCCTCCCACCCCCGGTCCTTCCCAATTAACAACCACCAGGTCTGGATCACAGCTGCTTAGGGGATTTGTTCCATGGCCACCTACCCTGTTAGACATGGGAGTTTGCCCTGACAGTCTGGGACTCAAGTAAGCCTCAGCCTCCCAGTCACCAGTTTATGGGGGCAAGATGGCATTTTCCTCATGATGTCATTAAACTGAAACCTCCTCACGGTAAAACCCGTGGGCAGGAGGGCACAGGCAACACAGTGGCTCACGGGGGGGCTCGTGCCCCTTGCAGTGCTGCTCTCTGGGCCATGTCCCATCACGGGACTGTGGCCAGACAAGACCTCAGCAACCACAGGAACCTTTGCACCCTTCGGCAAACAGCAGCAGGGCCAGGGAGCAGCAGGGGCAGGAGGGAGGGGGTTTGGGGTTGAGGACAAAGGACCGCACAAGGCACCACATGCTCTCTCCTTCTAGACCCTTTATTGAACATGGGGCCACCCCAAACCCACTGTGGGGCTCAGGGGTGGCCATGTGCAATGCTTCCCCCGCTGGGGAGGGCCCAGATGCTGTGGCTGTGGGGAGAGTCCTGGTCGGCAGTCAGGGTCTACGGCAGGTGGAGCTGGAAGATTTCTGTGACCCGTGGCTTTAGCTCCCCGAGGCTGGGCAGGGGGGCTGAGAGCCCTACGACGCTCCACTGCTCCCCTGCCACCGTGCTGGAGCTGTGGTAGGACAGGAGCTGGGCCCCTGCCTTGCTCAGCAGCCCTGGAGGGGAGCACAGGAATGAGGGATCACAGGCTGCCCCACTGCCCCAGCAGGGAGCTGACCCTCTGCTCACCCCAACCCCCTGCTCAGAGGTCTGTGATGCCATTTCTTCCTCCAGCCCAAGTCCTTTGCTCAACATCACACAACCCCTGGCCCAAACCCTCCATCCATCCATCCATCCATCCATCCATCCATCCATCCATCCATCCATCCATCCATCCATCCATCCATCCATCCATCATCTGCTGCAGCAGGGGCTCAGCTCTAGGTCAGGTGTGGGGGTTTCCCCAGGCTGTCCCTGCAGCTCAGGGCTGGCACAGGCACTCACCGGTCAGCGTGGCCAGAGCACTGCTGTCAGAGGCTTTGGCTCTGTAGATGAGGAGAGGGCCGGACAGTGGGGCTGGCAGCTTGAAGGTGGCCCCGTTGATCTGCCGCAGGACTGGGGTGCTGCCCTGCACCGTCCCCGTCACCTGGTGTGGGGTGCCCTGCAGGGACACCTGCACCAGCCCCGTGCTGCTGTCGGGCTCGGGGGCCACATCGCTGTGGGTGGTTGTGACCTGCCAGGGAGACACAGCCACTCAGTGCCCAGGTCCTGGTGTGGCTGGGGCAGGGAAGGGATGTCCTTGGGAGCACCCCAGGGAACACCCAGCCTCAATGCTGCATTAGCAGCACGGTAGGGTGTCCCAAGGTTCACACTGCTTGCTGGGGAAGGCACACCAGGCTGGGCTGCAGAGCCCGGGTGTCCACGCACCTTCAGCCCAGCCTCCTGGGCCAGCAGTGTGGCATTCACCAGGGTCACCTCCTTCTGTGTCCCTCCAGCCAGCATGCCCGCGGCCACAGCAGGTGTCAGGTAACTCCCAGCCTCCTTCAGGGGTGTCCCTGGGATGCAGGGAGGAGGCGTGCATGAGCCAGCAGCAGAGAGGTCAGGCCTGCAGTGGAGTGGCCAGCCTGGGGCTGGTCCTTCCACTCACCCAAATCCATCCACCCACCCATCCCTGCACACTCTAGGGCTCCAATCTCACTGTTAACCACCTTCCTGTCTATCTGTTCTCTTGCCTGCCCATTGTAGTCCCCACACCCAGGCTCACCTAGGGTGCAGACCTGCATGCTGCCCTGCATTTGCTTGCCCACCGTGCACAGCACTGTGCCCAGGGCCCTGGCCAGGGCAATCCAGGGCTTGGTCTGGGGTGAAAAAGCCTTGCTGAGAGCCTGCCCATTAACCTGCAGGAGAGAGTGAGCAGTGAGAGCCTGCCAGGGATCCCCCATGGAGCACTGCTCCCAGTGCCCCCATGGGTTACAGCTGGGGTAGCTAAGGCACGGAGCTCAGGTGCTGCAGGGCACTCACGACGCCGGTCAGCCCCTTCCCCGTGGCCATGTCCACGATCTGCATGGCGATTTCCTTGCCACAGCGGCTCTGTGCCTCCCGTGTACTGGCACCCAGGTGTGGGCAGGAGATGACGTTGGGGTGGTTCACCAGGTCACGGTCCTTTGGGGGCTCCTGCAGACACAGTTCCATCCTGCCATCAGCTCCCAGCACCCACCTGGGAGCTCGGAGCAGGGGGCATTTACCTCACCTCCTTTGCAAGGAGAGAAGCTGAGGGCTGTTCCTGGTCCCAGCCCCACAGGGTTTGCTAGGCTGTTTTGGGCAAAATTAAGGTGGTGCTGGGAGAGAGCCATGCTCAGGAGGTCCCCACAGCCCCACTCACCTGTGTGAAGACATCGAGGGCAGCCCCACCACACTGCCCCGACTGCAGCGCCCGCAGCAGCGCGCCCTCGTCCACGATGCCACCGCGGGCACAGTTCACCACCTGCACGCCACGGCGGCACTTGGCAAAGGTGCTGTCGTTCAGGAGCCCTGCAGAAGGAGGGCTGTGAGCAGAAGGGGGCTGCCCCAGCTCTCCCCAAACCTCCCTGTGACCATGACCATGCCCGCTCCATACCCGTGGTGGAGGGCAGCAGCGGCGTGTGCACCGTGATGAAGTCGCAGCGGGGCCAGATCTGCTCCAGCGGCAGCTGCTCCACACCAAAGGTGGCTGAGACATCGGGGGTGATGATGGGGTCGTAGCCGATGGTCTGAGGCAGAGCAGGCACTCACTTACAGCCTAGCACGGTGGCTCTGGCCAGGTGAGGAAGGTCGATGCTCCCCAGCGTTCCTCCCTGCCCCATCTCCTCACCTTCATGCCAAAAGCCTGCATGCGAGTGGCCACCTCCCTGCCGATGCGTCCCAGCCCCAGCACGGCCAGTGTCTTCCCGTTCAGCTCCATGCCCATGTACTGGGGAGTACAGGGAGAGTGAGCGAGCACACCCCACACGGACACCCCCACCCAGAGGTGCTTCACTGCCTCCTACCTTCTTACGGTCCCACTTGCCCTCCTTCATGGAGGCAGCTGCCTGCGGGATCTGCCTAAAAGGGAGGCGGTGGTCAGTGTGGGGTAGGGGGCTGTAGGACACACCTGTCTGCATCCTGCCTTGTGCTCACCTGGCCAGACACAGGATCATCCCACAGGTGAGCTCGGCGGCGCTGAGGCTGTTCCCAGTGGGTGTGCTGGGGATGGAGAGGGGTGTCACTGGTGTGAGTCCCCTGGGCTGACAGGGATCTGTGCCCCATGAGGATGGAGGGAGGCACATAGGGTGCTGCCAGGGGCGCCATGGGTGGGGAGGGCACCCTACTGAACTCTCCCCGGCCTCCCCAGGATCATGGGCACGGATGTCCCCACACTCCTGCTCTTACTTCATGACCAGGACGCCTTTCCTGGTGGCTGCCTCCACGTCTACATTGTCCACGCCGGTGCCAGCTCTGCCCACCACCTGCAGCCTCTCTGCCGCCTCCAGCACCTCGGCCGTGACTTTGGTGGCCGAGCGGACGATGAGCCCATCGCAGTCCTAAGGGATGACAGACACGGCGAATGGGACCAGGGTCGGGGCCATGGCCCCGGGTGGGTGACGGGACGGGGACAGCCGCCGGGGTCCGGGACCGGCCGTGCGAAACCGGCCCCGCTCTTGCATCAGACGGGAGGCGGGGAGCGGTGGAAGGGGTCCGCTGCCACCCGGGACCGCCGGCCTGCAGCTGTGCCCACCCAGCCACGCACTCACCCACCCAGCCACGCGTGGGTGCAGCCCTGCCTCACCCGGATCTCCCGCAGCAGCTCCTCCTTGCTCAGCCCGGGCTTCTCCTGCACGCGGAGCCCGCCGGCCTGCAGGATCTCCCGGCAGCAGGGGTCCAGGCTCTCGCTGATCAGCACTTTCTGCAGCTTGCCCAGGGCCATGGCGGGAGCGGGGCGGCGGCACGGGGAGGGACGGGACGGGACGGGGGTGCCGGCTCTCTCCGCACGCCGCCGAGAGGCAGTTGCTGCCCCTCCGCCGCGCTAAAAGAGCTGCGAGCGGTCACGTTTTTCGGGCTCATTGGGTCCCGTCTCCATAATCCCACCTCCTTCCCTTCCCCTCCCCGCCCCAGCCCGCCCGGTCCCCCCCTCATCCCCCCCGCCCCCGGGGGGAGGGAAGGAGGGAGGAGGCGAGGGGTGCGGGGCCAGGGGTGCGGGGCCAGGTCTGGGCCGGGTCCCCCAGCAGCCCCAGAGAAAAGGAAGGAGGGGCCCTGCCAGGACCCCGTGGGTCAGGGAGCCATGAAAACCGGGGCTAGCCTGTCCCGACCCTGCCTCAGTTTCTCCGTCCCGCATATGACAGCTCGGTAAGGCAGGAGGGGGACGGCAGTGGCAGCCACGATGGCGTGGGTGGCTCCCCACAAAGCTGGGGGTGCTGCTGGCAGGGAGCAGCCCAGCCCATGGCGAGCCCAGACACGGCCTCCCCAGCTCGCTCAGGAATGGGGGTTCCCCAGACCCCACAGCTCAGATGTGAGGCAGTGCCGCGGCCCCGGCCCACCCCCGACTTGGTGCCTGCTGTTGAGCAATGCCCCTGATAAGGGGCCGGGGACGTGGGCCAGCCCTGGCCCGTGGCTCCCAATGCCGTGGGGTGCACGGGAGCCACCCAGCAAACGCCCTCCATGCGGCAAGAGCCAGGTGGCCGTGTCCAGTGACCTCGCACGGGGCGGGGGAGGTGCTGGCCCTGAGACACGATGGGGAGGGGGCCGGAGACCGGGCGTGTGGATGGCAAGGGATGCGGCCAGACCCTAACCGGGCACCCGGACCCGACACACCCCAGATCCTGCCTATGGAGAGCAGGAGCTGGTCGTGCTTTCCAGCACTTTCCACGAATGGGAAGTGGGCAGAACCCACCCAGCGCTGCCAAGCCAGGTCCTAATGGGAGTGGGCCCGTCCCCAGGCTCTGCGTGCCCCTCTGCTGCCCTGTGTGCGACCTGGTGGCCCCGGAGGCTGTCAAACCAAGCAGAGCCCAAGTGACGGACCTGTCCCAGCAGACAGGAGGTGGCCAGAGTTGGATGAGTGTCCTCGCCACAGGCAGCGCCGCCGAGGTGGGAGAGCCCAGCGCTTTGTAGAGCCTGGAGCTGCGCACAGCCTGGCACCACCCAGGGCCGGTGCTGCCCTGCAGCCACGGCCGGGAACATCCGTGACGCCAGAGCGGGGAAAGTCCAGGGCGGCCGGCGCGGGGTGAGAGATGCGGTCAAGGGCAGCGGCTGGTGAAACCTGCAGCGATCCCGGGACGGCCCCTCGGCAGGGAACTGTGACCCGGGCACCGCCACAGGGCAGCCTCGCCACGGCCTCCCGGGTGGCGTGGGCTGGGGACACCCGCCCTGCGGGACCCGCTGCGGCTGGGACACGGCCCCGCAGCCCTTGGCACAGCCGGGCGCTGGCGCCGGTCTTTGTTTTAGCCATCAGGACCTTGCTCCAGGTGCCCGCAGGACACACCAGGACCTGCCTTCCCGGCGCCCTGCTCCCCGTGCTGGCACCGCCCGGGCTCGCCCAGGCTATCGGTGGCTCCTCTCCCCCGCCTGTGGCACATTGGTGCGGGGGACACGCGTGGCCGAGCCGTCGCTGCCTGCGCCAGCGCATTTGCGGCTTTTCCCGGCCGGCTGGTGCCCTCTCCTGGGGATCGTGGCCAGAGGCACAGCCCCACGGCACCCGGGCCTCGCCGCGGGCCTGCGGGGACGCTGGCAGTGCTGGAGGGGTGGCTGTGCCAGCAGGCATGTCCCCCCAGCCCCTGGCCACCTAGAGAGCCGGCCGGAGGGGACCCGAAGGATGGAGGGGACCCAAAGGTGGCAGGGCCAGCGGGATGGGTGCCGAGGGACTGGGGCTGTGGTGGCTGATGAGTCACAATGGGAATAAAGGGGGGGGTAGGGGGCCATCGCACCCCTCTGCTGACCTCATTTGTACCAGGTGTTGCGTTGAGAGTAAGAAATTTGGCAGAAAATAAACGCAATGTGTTCCAGCTGCTCTTCACAGATCAGAGGGCTGGGGACAGCTGAGCTGAATTTCTGAGTATAACCAATTTGGCACTATAGGTTGTGTTCAGTAGGAAATTCCATGAGTGCAGCTTCACAAATAGTGCAGTTTATTAATTCAACACCAAAGGTTTGGTCGCATTCCATAAAAACCTTCCTAATCACAGATTCATGAATACTGCAGTATATGGAAGCTGGAGAAATACAGATACAGAATTGCTGGTGATAAAGGCACCAGCTGCAATAGAGGTTTAACAGTAACAATAATGTTGTGTGGTGATAATAACAATTGTATGCAGAAACTTACCACGAAGGTGTCCCCACTAGGGAGGAGGGAGAGGAGAGTAGCCCATTCTGTCTCCTGAGTATTTTTGGGTCTTCCTCTTAATCAGGTAAAATTCCTACCCTCCTTATATCCAGACCAAATTTCTCCCCTACTCCTACGTTATGCAGAGCACAACCCAAGTGGAGAGTATGGAGCTATGGAGGTGGTACCAGGTACCATTATCTTATTAGCATATGCAAGGAGTGTGTGTTAATATTTAAATGGCCCTTAATCACACAAAAATTACTTTTTTTTGGCCACCGTGTCCTCCAAATTTCTGGTCATATGACTTTGATCCATTTGTCAGAGCCAAAGCAGAATCACCCCATCACCATAGGACCTCCTCCTTCTTTCTTGCCACCAGCACTGTGGTTCTCCATCCACACAGGTAACACAGAGGGTATAGAGAGGAGCCCTGAGCCCCCACCTGGCTCCTTGGTCATCATTCCACACAAGGACAGACTCTGCTTGGTGGCAGGTGGGTGGCCGTGGGGACAGCTGGTTGAAGGGCTGTGGCAGCGCAGGAAAAGGAGAATGGGGCCAAGGAGTAGGGGATTAGGGGGAGGGTCCCTGCAGAGAGAATGGGGCTGGGGGAGCAGTCAGGGGCAGTGCTGGTATTGGGGTGTTGGAACCCAGGACATCCCTCTGGCTGCCCTGGATGGCTCGAGACCCTGGCAGGGGGCTCAGAGACCTTGGCACAGAGTCACAAACACCTGTGCCTTTGATTTTAGCCCATGGAAACAATTACCATCTTTGTGTGAAGATTTACAAGCCACAAGAGTTTGAGTAGAATTATAGTGAATTTGTCACGGGGTGAAAAAGTAGAATTTTGAGGATTTAGAATGGGGGTTCAAGGGGCAAGATGGAGGAATCTGGGTGTGTCCTGTCCTTCTTCTCCTTCTTGTCCTTCATCTTCTGCTGGGATGGTGACACTTTTGGATTGGTTTAGAGTAGAGACAGACTGTCTAACATAGGTGGTAGGTATTGGAAAATTATTGTAAATAAAGTACACGTAGTTCTTAGTATAAAAAGTTAACACCACCCCAAGGGCAGGGACTGTGCCACAACCCGACCTGCTGGACAGAGCTCAGCAGGTCAGAGAAAGAATGGAACAGATAAGAGAAAATAAACAACCTTGGGAACCAGAGCCAAGGAATCCTGACTTCTTTGGTCACGGGGCTGGGGAAAAAGAGCTCTTTAATACCTTGGGAGCCATTTCAACCACAGAAAACCTGAGATTGGTGTGTCCAGCAGGTAAAGGAGTTGTGGGTGTCAAAGGGGACTGGGGTTATTTGAGCTGGGATGGGGAGTGGCAACGAAGAGGAAAGGGGTGGGAGAGTTTGGAGGTGTTTGGCTGGGATGGTGGGTGTTCAAGGAATGTCCCAGTAGAGGACTGGGAAGTCATGGACAATTAGAAAGCAAGTGAGGGTGTTGAGGGACTGGAACAGTACCTGGGACTCATGGGGTTCTGGGGTGGCAAAGGGAATTGAGGATGTCACGTTGGGATGGAGGCATCCAAGGATGACTGGGCAGGTAATTAGGGTGTCAGGATTGATGTTTGAGGGTGCCATGGGGGATCCTGACTAGCTGGGGAGACTGTGAAGTTGGAAGAAGGATTGAGAGGGGAGAGGAAGGGATCATGGGTTGTTTCTGGGGGTGTGAGGAAGGGTTGGGGCTCAGTCGAGAGGGACTGGGTGGAGTGAGGAATTGGGGCGGGGAGGGTGGATGTGTCAGCCGGGACAGGATGGTGCCTGGGCGGGGGCGGCTGGAGAGATTAAGGGTGGATGGACAGACGGATCAGGGGGAGGGAGAGGGGAAGGAAAGATGCGGGGTCAGGGGGAGGGATGGAGGGAGGGAAGGAAGGATGCGGGGTGAGAAGGAGGGAGGGAGGGAGGGAAGGATGCTGGGAGGCAGGGAAAGATGAAGGATGGAGGCAGGGAGGAGGAGGAGGGGAAGCAGAAGCGGGCGGAGCCGGCCGGTGCCGCAGAGCCGCCTCCTCGGCGCACGCTGGGCTGGCTCGGCAGCGCCTGCGGGGACCCGGCGACCCGGCCCGGTGCTGGCCCGATGCTGGCCCGGGGCTGGCCCGGCCCGGCGTCCCCGGTGACCGGCCCGGTGCGGCGGAGCCCGGCGGGGCAGGATGCGAGCCCCGAGGCGGAGGTGAGGAGCGTGTCCGTGCCGCGTGTGACACCCGGGGGGATGCGGTCGGGATGTCCCGGGCACGCGGGGGCTGCGTGTGCCCACGCTGCGCTGTGGCGGTGCCCGGCAGGTCGGGGCCCAGGAAACCCCGGCACCGGTGCGGCCGGGATGCGGGCAGGAGCAGTGTGCACTCCCTCGGGCTGTGCAGGGCCGGACAAACCCTGTCCCAAACCCCATTCCCCTGGGCCGTGGCTGTCCCCTGCTGCTGCTGGCGTCCCGCGGGTTGGGGCTGCTGGCGGGGGTTTGGGACCGCGGGTTGGGGGCTCTCTGGGCCCTGCACCAGGCAAGCCCAGGAGAACTCGGGAGCCGCTGGTGTGCACGAAAGGGACAGGAGTCCCTTGTGCAGCGCCGGGGGCACGCTGCTGTTCGCTGTCCTGTGCCATGGGGACCTGTGGGTGTCAGGGCAATGTATGTGTGCCAGATGAGAGGCCAGGAGCTGTAGGGTGCTGTAGGATCCTGGGCTGGTGCCTGCACCATCACTAAGCTCTCCTCGGTGCGCTGGGCATGTGAGGTTTGCTGGAGGTGCTGGGCCAAGCAGAGCCTTGAAGGAAGGGGCTCAGGGTGCTGGGGTTGGTGCAGGAATCTTGGCTTGCCCCATCTCCTCAGCCCCGTTTTCATCGTCCCTGCTCCTCCCCGGTTGTGCCCATCCCCGATTCCGCTCCGAGCCGCTGGCCTGGCCGTTTGTGCCGCTGGGCCCCGGGAGCTGAGCCGCTGCCACGCCTGCGGGGCCGCGCCCGGAGCCGCCCAGCCCGGAGCGGGGGCAGTGCCAGCCCGGAGCGGGGACAGCGCCAGCCCGGAGCGGGGGCAACGCCAGCCCGGAGCGGGGGCAACGCCAGCCCGGAGCGGGGGCAGCGCCAGCCCAGAGCGGGGCAGCTCCAGCCCGACTCCCCGGCAGCCCCAGCCCGGCTCCCCAGCAGCCCCAGCCCGGCTCCCCGGCCGGCCGTGCTCAATGGGGACCTTGTTGCCGTGCCCGTGCGCAGGTCCGCGGCTGGCCGTGCCGTGCCGTGCCGTGCCGTGCCGTGCGCTCCGTGCCATGCTCGCACACTCAGGCAGCCACCGGCTTTGGGGACGGCTGTCCCCGCTCCTCCTCCTCCGTGGGGGCACTCCGCCCCTGCTGAGACATTTGTGCCAACGAGTCAGCGGGGAGCTGGATGTGCCACGCTCGGAATCTGAGCTGCCACACTCTCCGTGGCCTTTCCTGGCCCTTGTCACAGCCCCTCTGCCAGCCTGGAGCCGCTGGCACACAGTGGCTGCTGCTGAGCACGGGGCTGGGGCCTGCTGTCCATCCCTCCATCCATCCCTCTGTCCATCTGTCTCCCCGCAGGAGGTGATCCAGGAGCAGTAGAAGGTGAGTTGCTGTTGCTGGGGTCTAGTGCCCGGTGCTTTGGGCACTGCAGCCACTCTGACACAGCCCACGTGCCCTGGCCCTGGCTGCCAGCCCTTCATTGTCCCCTCTCCCGATGGCACCCTGGGGTGCAGTGCTGAGGAGTGGCTGCAGTGGCCCTGGTGTGATGCCCTGGAGATGCTGTGAGTCAGTCAGGGCTCAGTGCTCTGAGTCAGGGCCATGTGGTGCCCCTCGTGCCAGGGCTTGGGGGTGCATGGGGGTGGGTGGGCAGTGCTGCCAGGCGAGTGGGGGGCCCCAGGGCTAAGCCCCCCTCATTCTGTGCTGTCCTGGCAGCTCTGCTCCGTGCTCCAGGCTGCCATGAAAGGGCTCTTGTCCTCCTGCAGCCTCAGCAGCACTGCAGCGGCCTCCCCTTCACAGCAAACAAATTCCCAGTGTTGGGGCAGGGAGGGGGGAGCCCCCACTCAGCCCAACCTGCCACGGCTGTGGCAGAGCCCTGGGCTCCTACTGGCCCAGCATTGCCATGGCCAGGCAGGGGGCTGCCACTCTGGCTGGCTGGGGGTGCAGGCTGGGCACTGCCCTGGCATGGCTCCGCCTCAGGGTGGCCCTGAGCAGTAACATTTTGTTTCCCAGGCATAAGGTTATTTTGGGGTTGTTAAGAGCACTGCCAGGGTCCCCATCGGAAGCATTGTAACCAGCACAGGATGGTCTGCTATCAGTCAGTTGGGTATACCCCCGGATATTCTCACTCTGTCCTTCCCTTTGTTCTTTCCTTATCTGCTCTGCTTGTGTCACTGCCCCACCAGGGACAGCAAGCCCTTCTCTAGATAGGAATATCATGTTCCAGTGTCATTGAAAGAGTGGCAGCTAATGTCTACTGCTCTCTCTGGCTCTTCCAGCCCCTTTTGACACAGATTAAAAAGGGAACTGTGTACACTGAACCCGCATTCCCCATAAAAATATATGATATATATTTATGGTATATGCTACCATAGGTATCTGGGATCAAGCTGATGGAACAACCTCAGTTCTCTTATTAATAATTCTAAAGTTCCTAGAACTTGCTGTCACTCCTTTATGTTAGGTGGATTCTGTCCATGTTCTGTTTTTTCTGTGGTTTGCAGGAGTACAGAAGGGGCTTCTTTAATCCAATAGACTCACAGCAACTTAACCTCCTGCTTGGGCCCCTGATGCTGGGATGTAGAACAGCTCAAGGCTCACATTTTTCCTTGTGAAAAAGGAAAAATGTGTGCAAAACCCACATTTTGGGCGAAACCACCAAAGGGTAGTGGTGGGCAAAATACCAAAGGGTATTTTGGTATTTTGTGGGTAAAAACACCAAAGGATATTCTCCAACCAAATTGATTAGAGGGATGGAGCATCTCTGTGAGGGAATTTGAGAGAATTCTCTCTATGACACAATTTGGCTTCTTCAGCCTGGAAAAGAGAAGGCTTCAGGGGCACCTAATTGCGGCCTTCTAGTACCTGAAGGCAGCCCACAAGAAAGACAGAGGGGGACTTTTTACAAGAGCATGTAGTGGCAGGACAAGGGGAATGGCTTCAAACTGACAGGAGGTAGGTTTGAATGGGATAGTTGGAAAAAATTCTTTACTGTGAGGGTGATGAGACCTGGCCCAGGGTGCCCAGAGAAGCTGTGGATGTCCCATTGCCAGAAGTGTTTAAGGTGATGCTTGATGGGGTCCTGAGCAATGCTGGCTGGTGGAAGATGTTCCTGCCCATGGCAGGGGGGATGGAAGGAGATGATCTTTAAGATTCTGTCCAAATCAGGCCATTCTGGGATGATTTGATGATGATGATGATGATGATGATATTATTGATCTACTGATATATTGTAACATTTGATGGGTCACAGCTGTGGCTAAGACTTTACCAGAGCTTTATGAGCAATAGTGGAAGAGTGTTTATATCCCTGGAGCAGCCTACTAAAAACACGCTGCGCTCCCTTAGAGGTGATGGTAAATGAAGCCTTGTTGTGTCCCTGGAGTGGAATCACAAAAAACATATATTTTACATCCAGGGTTGCCATCCATGAGCGGGGCACTCCCTGAAGCTGAGTTACTGGCACAGCAGTGGTTAAAGGCTCAGCATTGGCATTGGCATCTCTCTTTTCTCCAAATCTGGTCCCACCCCATCTATGTGCCAGTAATCAACAGGTAACTGCCATCTCCATTTAGTTTTTAGCCAAAGTGGTGAATTACATGGGGGGAAAGTTTGGCGAATTATCGCTTGGTGAATTACATGGGGAGTGGGCTCTGCAGCTGATTTAGATATATAAAATGTATAATATACACATTAGCAGCTTTTGAATAAGGTACATTAGCAGCTTTTGAATGAGGGAGGGTAAGCACCCTGTGGGGTGAATGTGGGATCTGGATTTCTTTTAGGGTCAGGGTTGAACAGGAGGACCAAACGTTGCTCTGCATCAGCTGCCAGGTTTGGCTGCCCAGAACATTGACACCCAAAATGTTTTCATTGTGATCTTTTGCTGCAAAGTGAGGGGAGGACATGTGGTTATCGCCTGGGAGCCATAAATTAGCCTTGGTGGTTTGGCACGTAGCACTTGCTCTGTTCACTCCAGTGATTTCAACTCTGTCCAGTTTTTCAGTGTCCTGCTCTGTCAGTACTGGAATTTGTGTTCCCTTATCTATTAGAAATGGCATTAATAGTTGAAGAGGCCCACCTGGAATCAGAATGTGTGGGCTGTTATTATGTGTGCACTGAAGGATTCCTCCTGCTGAATTTCAGTCCAGCCTGGTTTGTGACCACAGCACTTTTCAAAGTGAATCAGATTGAATGGGCTTATTTTTCAGCTATGATTCTCCACAATTCACCAAGGTTCAGTTGTCTCTTCTGTTGCTATAATGCATCTGCCTTCATACTCAGGGGGATTTGAAGGAGACAAAGAACCATCTTCCCCCAGTTTTCTGTCATTTGGGTCACCCCATATGTCTCCATCCTCTTTCTCAGGGAATATGATTCGTTTTCTAATCTCTATGATGTCAGGGGGAGCAGCAGCTCACACAAGCATCATCTCTACCTTTTCTTCCATTTTTTTTTCTCCTTCTTTTCCTCTAAATGTTTCTGTAGTTGCTTTTCCTTCTTTCCAGCTGTGGCCAAGTACATTTTAATTTGCTCCTTTTCTGATTTCAAAGCAGTATATTCTACATCTGCCATTTTTTAGGAGAGAGGGTGCTCTGATTTCCTTTTGCACACAAGATCAGCAAGCCCAATTACTTTATTGTTGTTTTTCCAACATTTTTGGGCCCACTCTATTCCCTCTCAGGAAGGTGCACACTTGTGTTAAGCCAAGTAATAACAACAATAATATGCAGAAACTTAGCAAGGTGTCCCTGGCTTGGGACAAGGGAGAGAGGAGTAGCCCATTGACTGTCCCCAAGGTATTTTTGGGTCTTCCTCGTAACCAGGTGAAGTTCTTATCTCCCTTATGAATAGCCCAATCCGATCCCACTCCTCCTGTGTGACATGTGGCATGATCTAGGTGGAGAGTTGAGTAACAGAGTAATTTATGTGGCAGCATGTATTTCATTAAGCTTATTTGCCTGTGCAGTGTTGTGTGTTTCATTATTTAAATAATCCTTAATCAGGAAAAAGTTACTTTTTCAGCCATGGTGTCCTTCAAAGTTCCAGTCACAGGACTTTGTTCCGCTCTGTGCAGTTTTTCAGAGCCAGGGCAGAACAATCCTATCTCACAGGACCTCCTCCTTTGCCCAGCTCATCCTTTCTTTCTGTCAGCTGTGCACATCTCCCTGTGCACAGTTAACAGTGTAGGCTGGTAAGCCTTAGCCCTTGCCTGGCTCCTTGGTCATCACCCCGCAGCACCCCCAGGATTTGGGGTGTTGTACTGCCTGATGGCTATTCTGTCTCTGGGCATTGTGTCTCCTTGTGCATTAAATACTTGGCAGTGATCCCTCCTTGCTTGTTGTGCCTCTGGGTATTGCCCTTCTGGGTGTCAACCATATTATGGTTAATGTGCCTTTTTGGGTATTTTGCCTCCAGGGATATCATGCCTTGGGATATCATGCCCTTGAGCACCATGCTTCCTTAAGTGTTGTGCCTCCTTGTGCATCCTGAGTGTTGGATGCTTTGCCTCTGGGTGTCACACCTGGGGCACCGTTTCTCCTGGACTGTCATGCCTCCAGAGGTCACACCTCCCTGGATATTGTGCCTCTCGATCTCCTCAGGAGTCACACTTCTGGTTATTGAAATTTGGGTGCCTCTGGGTTCCACACTTCTGGGTAAGATGCCCCTGGGCAGTGCACCTCTGAGTGCTCTGCCTGCAGGTACAACATCTCTGGGTGCTTTGTCTCGGAGTATCACACTGGTTGTGGTGTCTGGCAGGGCACACAGCCATGCCTGATCAGTGCTGCTGTGTTTAAAATCATCGTGCCTCAGTTTCCCTCTATGATGGGTTGTTGCTGCAGGGTCTGTGGCACCCTGTGTCTGCCTCTCCTGCTTCCTGCCAGGCTGGGAGTGCTGTCCCTTGCTGCAAGGTGCTGGTGTGGTGTGCAAGGCTCTGGGGACATGGTCCCGGGGTCTCCACCATGGTTTGTGCCACAGGAACATGCTGGCCCTCCTTGGATCTTGGGGCTCAGCCTTGTGCATGTGGGCAGGGCACTGTGCCCACACTGATGCTGAGACAAGTGCCCACCGCCCTGGGACCCCACCAAAAAGCAGTCAGGCTGAGATTATAAAATAAACATTCTGATTTCTTTAAAAGGAGAAAAACCCCTACAATCCAGGTGGGTTTTTTTTTTTTTTTTTGTTTGTTGGGTTTCTTTTTCTTTCTCTTAAATCATGAAATGACTCACACGTCTGAGCTGAAAATAAACCCAATTACGAGCTGGCGAGCCATGGCAGCATGGAGGCACAGGGTCCCTCTGAGAGCAGCCAGGGCCAGCCCTGCCTTGTGCCCCAGATTCTCCCCTGGGGGCTGTGGAGTCTGCTCTGGGGGCTCAGGTGGCCCTGACAGGGCTGCTAATGGAGCTAAAGTGCTACTGAGGGGACACTGCCATCTGCACAGCCCCCAGGGCCTTGTGTCTTTGCACTCAGAGCCTCTGCCCAGCGGCTATGGGGATGCACACGTGTGTCCCCACGTGTGCGCAGACACCAGTGGCACCCTGTCACCCTCCCTGGTCCCTGTGGCACAGCGCGGGGTGGCACAGGGGGGCCCCTGGTGCTGTGCGTGACAGGCTGTGTGTGCTGCTCTCTGCAGGGACCCCTGCAGCAGTGACACTGTGCCAGCCGTGGTGCCCGGAGACAGAGGCATGGCGGGTAAGGCACCCCGAGAGCCCCGGTACCCTGCATGCCCTGATGCCCCGCACCGTCCGGGGATGGCTGGGGGCTTTCTGGGCCCTCAGGTGTCCCCTTGTCTCTCCTCTCCTCGGGAGCACACGAGGTGTGGGGCAGCCGCTTTGCTGGTCTGACTACTGCTCGCCCTTGCTCCCTGCCAGCTTCCCAAGAAGGGCTGTGGGGTGAAGCTGATGAGGAGCCTGTGCCAGCCGAGCCGAGGGGGTCCAGCGGCCCCGCGGGTGCCCAGCCCCAGCCTGACCCCTTGGCGCAGACGTGTCTCCTCCGGGACCTGGAGATGGGGCCCCTCGCCCACACACAGACCCTGCGGGACTTTGAGCAGGTGAGACCGCGGGGCGCCGGGACCCGCATGGCACCGCCGGGGCCCTCCCGGCACTGCCGGGTGCTCGCAGGATTCGTGCCGGGTCCCCTGGTGACAGCGGCGGGGTGTGGAGCGCAGGAGGGGCGGCGGGGCAGGTGGCGGCGGCAGAGGGGCCGGGCCCGGCCGGGCGCCACGCTCCCCTCACCGCCCTCACGGCTGCGGCGCGTGGGGGCCTCCGGGGCTCGGGTTTCACCAACCCGCTGTCCCCGCTCCAGCGATTCCTCAAATAGCTCTGGGAGGCGGAAAAAAAAAAAAAAAAGAGGAAAGGGAGAGCAGCGGGGCCAGCGACGGGAGCTGCGGGCGGGCAGGGAGCCTAGGCTGTGTCCCGGCGGCGCCATGTGAGGGGTGCCGGGATGCCCGCCTCATGGAGCACCGGCCATGGCTAACGGGTACCGCACGCTCTCGCAGCACCTCAATGACCTCAAAAAGGAGAATTTCAGCCTCAAGCTCCGCATCTACTTTTTGGAGGAGCGCGTCCAGCAGAAGGGCGAGGACAGCCGGGACGATGTCTACCGGCGGGTGAGTGCCTGTAGGGGACAGGCTGAGCGGGTTTCCTCTCTTTTCTGGGAGGGAATGGGGTGGGGGGAGTGTAGCCGGGGGGGATGCCAGAGAGGGCTTCGGGCACTGGGCTGGGGGAGCTGCTGTTGGGAACTTGCCCCTCATTTTCTTTGACAGGAGCCGGGAGAGGGTTGGAGAGGGCGTCCCCAGCCCAGGGTGGGTGACAGTGCAAGTTGGGGGGCACACAGATGGAGTGGGGGCACCCCATCCCGGAGCCGACAGGCTAAAATGCCACCTGTGCCACTCACTGACAGGAGCACCCAAAGCCCTGCCATGGCAGGGGGGTCCCCCCTGCCACTTCTTCATTCCCGTGGGCAGTGGGGCTGGGGTGTCCAGGCAAGTCTGAGGGCATCCTACCCACCTCCCTCCTGCTCCATAGAACATCGAGCTGAAGGTGGAGGTGGAGAGCCTGAAGCGGGAGCTGCAGGAGAAGCAACAAGCCCTGGACAACACATGGTGAGTGGGGCTGGCCAAGCCCCTCAGCCCGGGGCAGACATGGTGCCCATGCCCTGCCTGTGGTGGCTTTGTGGGCACGGGCATGGGGGATGTCTGCCTGCACCCTGCCCATAGCAGGCAGTAGAGGGGCCTGCAATGGGGCTGGAGGGGTTTGCAATGGGGCTGGGCACCCACAGGGCTCCTCTTACAGCCCTGGCGCCAGCCAAAAATAAAGGACAGCACCTGTTTGGGGGGGGAGGGCAGTGCCGTGCCCAGGGGCCATGGCATGAGTGTTTCACCATGGGGCACCGATGGCAGGGGGGCCAGTGGCAGAGCAGCTGGTGAGGCCCTGGTTTTGGGAGTGTGTGAGGAGTGCAGTGTGTGAGGAGTGCTCTGATGGGTCAGAGCCTAAACATGGCTTGGTGCTGCCAGAGGAGCGGTGTCCCCAGGGCAGGACATGGGGGGAGCCAGGCTTAAGGGCACCTGGAGTGGTACAGATCACCCAGCCCAGCTGGTTTGGGGTGGAGGCTGTCATAAAGATTGTGCTATGCCATGCTATGCCATGGTGCACACTGCCAAACCACACTGTGCTGTGCCATGCTATGGGAGATGTCATGCTGTAGCAGGCTGTGGCACACTGTGCTGTGCCAGGAGATGCCATAGGAGGCTGTGGCACATCGTGCTGTGCCAGGAGATGCCATAGCAGGCTGTGGCACACCGTGCTGTGCCAGGAGATGCTGTAGCAGGCTGTGGCACACTGTGCTGTGCCAGGAGATGCCGTAGCAGGCTGTGGCACACTGTGCTGTGCCAGGAGATGCCATAGGAGGCTGTGGCACATCGTGCTGTGCCAGGAGATGCCATAGCAGGCTGTGGCACACCGTGCTGTGCCAGGAGATGCTGTAGCAGGCTGTGGCACACCGTGCTGTGCCAGGAGATGCTATAGAAGGCTGTGGCACTCCGTGCTATGCCATGACATGCCATAGCAGGCTGTGGCACACCGTGCTGTGCAATGCCATGCCGTAGCAGGCTGTGGCACACCGTGCTGTGCCAGGAGATGCCATAGCAGGCTGTGGCACACCGTGCTGTGCCATGCCATGCCGTAGCAGGCTGTGGCACACTGTGCTGTGCAATGCCATGCCATAGCAGGCTGTGGCACACCATGCTGTGCAATGCCATGCCATAGCAGGCTGTGGCACACTGTGCTGTGCCATGCCATGCCATAGGAGGCTGTGGCACATCGTGCTGTGCAATGCCATGCTGTAGCAGGCTGTGGCACACCGTGCTGTGCAATGCCATGCCGTAGCAGGCTGTGGCACACCGTGCTGTGCCAGGAGATGCCGTAGCAGGCTGTGGCACACCGTGCTGTGCCAGGAGATGCCATAGCAGGCTGTGGCACACCGTGCTGTGCCAGGAGATGCCATAGCAGGCTGTGGCACATCGTGCTGTGCCAGGAGATGCCATAGCAGGCTGTGGCACACCGTGCTGTGCAATGCCATGCCATAGCAGGCTGTGGCACACCGTGCTGTGCCATGCCATGCTGTAGCAGGCTGTGGCACACCGTGCTGTGCAATGCCATGCCGTAGCAGGCTGTGGCACACCGTGCTGTGCCATGCCATGCTGTAGCAGGCTGTGGCACACCGTGCTGTGCCAGGAGATGCCATAGCAGGCTGTGGCACACCGTGCTGTGCCATGCCATGCTGTAGCAGGCTGTGGCACACCGTGCTGTGCAATGCCATGCCGTAGCAGGCTGTGGCACACCGTGCTGTGCCATGCCATGCTGTAGCAGGCTGTGGCACACCGTGCTGTGCCCAGCAGGGTGGCTGCAGAGAGCCAGACGAGCCGCAGCCAGGCTGCGCTCCGGCAGCAGTACGAGGAGCGGCAGCGGGAGTCGGAGCACGTCTACGAACTCCTGGAGAACAAGATCCAGCTCCTGCAGGAGGTGAGTCTCAGGGGATGGTGGGGGCCAGGCAGGAGCCAGGGGCTGCTGCCTGGGGGCTCACCCTACTGCCATGCAGGAGGCCAGGCTGGCACGGAGTGAGGCCGAGCAGGCCACGGCGCTGGCCAGAGCTGAGGCAGAGAGATGCCGGGAGTTGACAGGGAAGCTGAAGGAAGCGGCAAGGACAAAGCAGGAGGACAGCAGTGACAATGGCTGTGGCTCCATGGCCCAGAGGTAGGTGTCCCAGACATGTCTCCTCTATGCTGCCAGCCTGTGTGCTGTGCGAGTTCTTGGGGACTACCGAGGGGCTTGTGATGTGTGTGACTGAGGGGCTGTGCATATCTGGTGGGATGCAGAGGTCCCTCAGTGGGGGAGAGCTGGTCTGTGGCAAAGGAGGGAGCAAAGCTTTGCCCCAGAGATTGACCTTTGTCAGCTGTCCCCAGTGTCATCCCATGGCCATCCCAGTCCCTGAGCATCCCATGCCCTTTTGTCGCTTTCAGGAGGATCGAAGAGCTGACCCAAGAGCTGGCTGCCAGCAACCAGCTTGTGGAAATGCTGTCAGCAGAGAAGTGTGACCTGCAGCAGTGCCTGGAGGGGTCCCCGGTCATGGAGGGGCAGGTAAGTGGGCAAGGGTGGGGAGACCCCAGGGAGGAGCTCGTCCATCCAGGGCTTGGCTGGTTGTTGTCATCCCTGTCCCCTTCTGAGGCTGTGGCCAGGGCTGTGCCGTGTTCAGCCTGGCAGGGCTGGGTGATTGCCAGGAGCTGGGAGGAGCAGGAGGGCTCAGAGGACACGGTGTGAGCTCTCAGGGGACAGGCCACCAGCCTGTGCAGTCCTTCTGAGGGTGTTGGTGCTGCTTGCTCCCGTCTGCCATCTAAATCCAAAGTCTAAAAATACCCCTGGCAGCCTGGCGTGGTGCCAGGCGGGATTTCAGGGCTGTGAGAGATCAGAGCGGCATGTTCCTGGCAGCTGCACAGCTCTGGCCATGCTGGATGTTGGTGGCACGGCGCTGTCCCCAGCAGCCGCGGGCTGTCAGTGCGAGAGCTCCTGCAGGGACCCTGCTGTTTGCCCGCCAGGTGGCACGGGCTGCTGTGCAGGTGCTGGTGGCACTGTGCTGCGGGGACGTGCCCACCCACACTGCCTGCTGCGGCTGGGCACTTGGGCACGGCACTGGGGGGAGTCCTGGCGCTGGTACAGGCACTGGGACAAGGATCCGGCACTGGGACAGGTGCTGGCATTGGGACGGGGACGTGGAACAGGCACTAGGGTGGGGACTTGGTACTGGGACAGGCACTGGCATTGGAGCCAAGCACTAGTGTGTGTGTGTGTGTGTGTGTGTGTGTGTGTGTGTGTGTGTCTCTGGCACTGAGACTGGATCCCTGCGCTGTCACGTTCCGATCGATCACCGTCACCTCTGTCGCGACTCTCGGCACTGCCCGTGTGCCCGGGCGTGGCGCAAGCCGCCACTCCGCATGCGTAGGCGGGCGTGGCAACTACATATCCCGGCCGGCGTTGCGGGTCCTGCGCATGCGCGGGAGGCTGGGCTTGGCCGCCATCTTGAAATCTGAGCCAGAAGCCGGGCGCCGCCGTGGCAGGAGCATCCTCGGCTCGGGGCGGTGGGGCCGGGGCGGGACGGGAGGGGCAGCCCGCGGTGAGGGGCAGCCCCGGGGACGGGGGCCGTGAGGAGAGAGGGGGCAGAATCGGGGGCTTGAGCTGTGAGGCGAGGGAGCAACATCGGAGGGGCGGGGGGGCCAGCTCAGGTGTGGCTGTGAAGATGTGAAGGAGGTGGCGCAGGGTGGGATGTTTCTATTGAATCAAGGGTTCCGGCGTGTGACCTCCCTAAAAAGAGGGTATTGGTGCGGTGAGACGTGCCGCCGGGCTCAGGGACTGAGGGAGATGTGCTGACCTCGCGAAGGTCTCCTGAGAGCCCGCGGGAGTGGGTTTGTGTGCCGGGAGGGAGGGAGGATGAAGGAAAACTGCCGGATCTGCGGCCGGGAGCTGTGCGGCAACCAGCGGCGATGGATCTTCCACACGGCGGCCAAGCTGAACCTCCAGGTGCTGCTCTCCCACGTCCTGGGCAGGGAGCTGTGCCGGGACGGCAGGTCCGAGTTCGCCTGCAGCAAGTGTGCCTTCATGCTGGACCGCATCTACAGGTTCGACACCGTCATCGCCCGCATCGAGGCCCTCTCCATCGAGCGCCTGCAGAAGCTGCTGCTGGAGAAGGACCGTCTCAAGTTCTGCATCGCAAGCATGTACCGCAGGAACAACGACGACTCCAGCACAGAGGACAGGGCTGGGGAGGGGACCGTGGACCTTTCCAACCTGCCTGATGCACGGTACGCTGCCCTCCTCCAGGAGGACTTCACTTATTCGGGGTTTGAGTACTGGATGGATCAGGAAGAGCATAGCCTGGAGCCGCACAGCTGCCACGGCTCCGAGGGGGCAGGGAGCCGCCCGCGGCGCTGCCGGGGCTGTGCTGCCCTGCGCGTGGCCGACGCCGACTATGAAGCCATCTGCAAAGTGCCCCGAAAGGTGGCCAGGAGCATCTCCTGCGGGCTGTCCAGCCGCTGGTCGGCCAGCATGGGCAACGAGGAGTCGTCTGTGTGTGATGTGGCCGAGTCCACCAGCTCCAGGGTGGCTGTGGATGGGGACAGCATGGAGGAAGGCACACCTGCATCCTCTCTTGAGTCTCTGGACACCACCGTGGAGGCCAGCGCTCCGCAGCAGAAGGATGAAGATGCAGATAAGGGGCTGAAAGGGAATGGGAAATGTGACGATTTCTCGGATGATCGCATGACCCCGAGCTCTTCACTGAGTGGGAACAGGCTGGAGCTGGCCCTCAATTTGATCAAGACTTTGGACTACAAACCCCTTCAGAGCCCCCGAGGCAGCCGACTGCCTATTCCTGTGAAGTCCAGCTTGCCCCCTCCCAAGCTCAGCCATGAATTGGCAGATGGCAGTGCTTCTGCTGGCTTAGCATGTGCTAGTTCTGCCTTCCTGAGCACAGACAGAAAATCGTTTTCCAGAGCTCCTTTGGGCCTTCCCCTGGAAATTTCAGAGCTGCAGGAGCTGTGGGATGACCTCTATGAGGATTATATGCCGCTGCGGGTACAGGTAGAGGTCACGGTGCCGCCCTTCCATTGAGCATTGTCCTCGTGGTCCATTGCTGAGCCCACTGGGGATTCTTCTGTGCTGAGATAATGCAGACAGCCACGTGTGGCTGATCAGGGGCTAAGAATAGGCAACTCGGTCCTTTTTAGGTGTACTGGCGCTCTCCTCAGTCATTCTCTTGTCTCCTGTCTCCTCCCGGTGTTCTGGGAAATGACCCTTCCCCCCTCCATCAGCCCTCCCTGACACTGCAGCCTGCTAGGTGGGTCTAAGCTCTTTGTCATTTTCCTGCTGAGAAAACACCACTTTCACTTCATCTTTAAACTTAAAGTCGGCGTGGCTTTTATCCACAAGTAAAGGGAGTATTTTAAGCTTCTGGGCATGTGTTTTCAGCAGGTGTGTTTTCTTTGTGCCTGAGTAATGGTTGGAGTGTGGGGAACGCCTGCCTCCAGCCCTGCCTCTGCAGGTCAGGCCTCCACCTGCCCAACGTGCAGAGCCACCCAGGCATCTGTGGCCTGTGCCCCGAGGAAAAGGTGTTTTCCTCGCAGGTGGATTTGTGCCAGAGGATGACTTTAGGGTTGGTATTCAAGATAATTGGTTTATTTTCTGATCCTTTGAAAAGATCTATCACTTAGTGGCAGGTGTTGCTGAGAGGGGATGACAGCTCCTGCTTTTGGGAGGCTGTTATCTCTCTTGATAGCAGTCCTACCTCCAGGTTGCCTCTGTTTAGCTGGCTTTAATGAAATTTCCTTTAGTATGCAGTCAAACAGCCAAACTCACTTCTCTACCACGTCCAGTAATGAATAGAAGGCGTCAGTCAGGTTCAATTCTGGAATATCCGTGTCAACCTAATTGCATTCCCATTATCAGCCTTAGTGCTGCCTAATGCTGTAGGTAGCCTGGGGGATTAGGAAAATGCTCGTTTATTACTATGGCAACTGTGGCAGTGCTGAATTGCTCTTGCTCTTTAGCCGGCTCTCTGTCCCATCTGCTTGGGCGTTTCCCGGAGCTGTGTGCTTTTTTCCATAAAAGCCTGCTCGAGAAACGATGCTAGGGAGGAACGTAGGAAAACTAGTTTTCATCTGGAGCACAAAGGCATCGCGCTGGCAGCCGAGGATGTGAACCAGGGCATCGTGGCTCATTTGCTGATGGTTCTCACTGCTCGGGGTGTGTTTGCAGGGTAAAAATGGCCTTTCTCTGAGCACCGTGGTGTGTTTGCAGGTTGGCTTTGTGTCACACATGGCCATCCTCCTCTACGAGCTGTGTTTTGAGGAGTTTCTCCAGCCTCTGCCATCCGACCGGTCCTGCCAGGATTTTATCCTGCGGGATTTTTTACTGCCGGTTCCTTGCCGTGACAGCAGCAGCTCTTCAGCGCAGGGTCTGGCTGAAGGGGGAAGGGCTTAATCCTTCGGATGGCTTTAAGAGCAAAAATGGGAAGGCAGATGCAGCTACTAGGCTGAATAGTTCTTGCACAAATGATTTTTCTTTCGGTTTGTAAAAGCAGCGCCCTTCCTATAAGTCAGGTGCTGTTGCTGTCCAGCGATTCCTGTGCATAAATGTGAAAGGAATATCTGGAATATATAGGACCACAGTTCTCTTACTGCTTTTGCAGTTCTTTAAATTTATGGAGCATTCTGATGTCAGTGACCTTGTAGGTAGCGTCTTGCCGGGCGTTTCCTTGAACCAACAATTCCTCCCTTTCCCCAGCACAGCCCCAGGGCGGTGGCACCAGAGGGAGCCTTTGTGAGACACTCCCGCAGCTGACTGCGGTGCCCTCCTGGCAGCCCGGGTCTTCCCCGCTGTGCTGGGCAGTCTGAGCTCGGCAGGCTCAGAGAGTGCCGTGATTATCATTTTCAAAGAAGTGTTCTGTTGGGTCAGTGTGTGCTGGGGCTGCTGTGGCTGCGCTGAGGAGAGATTGGCAGTAAAATGCTGATGTTGGAGAAGTCGATATGGCTGCAGGGAGGCACAAGGGAGGCAGCTTGGGCTTTGGAACTTTGGACTCTGGAGCTGGCTCTGCATTTTCCCTCCCTGCTCTTAGCTCTTTCCCGGTTTTCAGCCCTTTTTCTAATGTGAAAATTGAGGAAATGTGTTTTCCTTTTTCCCCCTCTCTGTTTTAATCAACCTTATATCAAAATAAGCTGCTATGACAAATTCCAGCAGCTCTCCCTGCCTCATCCAAAGTCTTCTGGCAGAGAAAATATGTAATCACCGCGACTGTAAGCGTTCACTGAAATCCTAACAAAACATCAGGGTAAAGGGAGGTGTTATTTCTGTCTGTGAGAGGCAGTGCACAGATCTGAGGGAGCTCCCCTGTGCTGATGGCTTCCCCACAGACAGCATTTCTATGGCCACTGAGGATGAGGATTCAGCCTGACAGTGCTAATTGGAACTGACTGTTCTGGCTGTGCTGCACTGCCTGGAGCTGGTGCTCCTGTGTGTGCTCCAAAAAGCCCTGCCACATTTCCACAGCCTCTGTGCTGCATCCAGCAGCCCTTTCCAGGGCTCCCACCTAGAGCAGGCACCAGTGCAGTCAGTCCTGTGTCGCTGATAATATTCAGGAGTGCTGAAGGAGCCCTGTGAGGGCTGCAGAGGGTGGCTGGGATGGAGTGCTGCCCTAAGGAGTTAATTCACTGGGCGGGGGACAGCAAAATTGTAAGGAGGGATGACAAGGGATTAGTGTTGTGCTCAGCCAGCCGGCTCTGGCAGGCCACGTGGCACAAAGTAGGCTGTTTACATTCCCAATAAATGGGTATGTGTCATGAAAAAAATCTCAGCTGTGGCACTGAATTTGCTCCTGTTTGAGGAGCTGCAAGGAATTGTACACGGTGTGGGTGCTGGAGCACGGGAAGTGGTGAAGGAGAGCCCAGAAAATCACAAGTGGGGGGGTTCAGAGCAGGGAGTGACTGCTTGGTTGTGGCAGGAGGGGAGTTGGTGGGAAGGATTGAAGGTTGTAGGCTTGATAAAGACACAGAAGCTCAGCAGAACATGGGAACCATTCAGTGCAGGTTTTGAAGCTTTTTTAAAATGCCAGCAGGGCACATGGGAAGGAGAGCAGGTTTCAGGGCTATGGCTTGGGTGTGGGGAGAAGATGCATCATTAGCCCACAGACAGTGGTTAGAGCTATACAAGCTGCTGGGCTCGTGGTGCAGCAGTGAGGAGAGACAGGGAGCTCAATCAGAGCTTTGGGGCACCAGGGCACTTGTGGCACATGAGGCAGAGAGCTGCCAGGTGCCAGCCTGCCACCCCGGGGAAGGGACACACGAGTAGAGTGATGTCTCAGAGCCAGTTAGAAAAGCACATGGGGCGCGTTTAAACCCGTGCTGCAGGGTCTGTGGTGGCTGACAGCTGAAGAGAAGAAGCCAGTGCAGGAGCTGAGCCAATGTCTCATTTTTCACTGTGTTTCTCCTTGCAGAATTTGCAGGATGAAGGGCAGCAGGCAGCTCCAGGTAGCGCTGCAGCAGGGGAGCACGGGGCTGATGTGCGTGCAGCAGAGCTGCAGGGCAAACTCCAGCACTTGGAAGCTGCCAACAAGGTATTTCTTCATGGAGAGCACATCCAGTGCTATGAGTCTGATGTGGTTAGTGTCAGAGGGTGCCTCCTGGCCTGGCTGGAGGCAGGTACCTGCACCTCTCTCCCAGCAAGGTTGTGTGATTCTCAGTGCTATTGTCAGTCAGATTCAATTAAAAGCATTTGCTTTTTTTCCTGCAGCTGGGCTGCGTAAATTTTCCATATTTAATTTTGCAAATCATTATTTTGGAGGAACTTTCCACTTGCCTGGTGAGCCTTCCAGGAGCTGGTGAAGGAGATGCACAGGGCTGTTTCCTGTCTCTTGGATTTGCATGGGCTGAGCCTGGTCTAGGAGAGAGGGAGTCCTGGTTTCATTTCTGTTTAAATACTTGGGAAAGAAACATCTGAGTTCTCTTGAGGCAGATCAATACTAACACATGTTGAGAAGGGTAAATGTTCTTAATTATGCTCTTGAACTCTAAGGTAAATTATATCCTCTGGAAAAATCCTCACATTAAATGTGGGGAAAAAAATTGGGATGGAATAATTATTTAAATCTAGGGATGGCCATAAGGTGCTGCAGCTGCCTGGACTGCAAAGCTTGACGGAAATAGAGACCCAGGGCCCAGTTAGAAGTGTTTAAACAGGTTGGGGGAGTGTCTCAGGTCAGAGATAACAGGACAGGTGTGTCAACAGATGAACAACAGGAGGAAATTATGTGGCAGTACCAGCTCCAGCTCCAGAAGTTGAGTCCTGAGTAAGCTCATAGGAAGAGGTGTATCATTCAACTTTGAGAATCTCAACAGGCAGCATGTTTAAAAATGCTAATAAGCATTTGTTTAACTGCACAACCTGTCCTGTGTCATGAGCTTTACGGTGAAAGCAGCAAACTGTCCTGAAACTGAGTGGTAGTGCTCTCTTTAGGGCGAGACCATCAAAGGCAAAGGTTTCTCAGGTTGTAAACCAGCCATGGAGACTGCTGAGAGGTTCCTGGCAGTGGCCAGGTTCTTTTGTGCTGAAGCCAGAACTTAATGCTAAATAAGCCACTGATTTGATCAGTGAATGTGTAGCTTCTTCATGCTGATATTTTTCTTTCAGATTTTTGGGAGGATTTTGGGCTGAAGCAGCCCCTTTCCTTTTGAGTAAAGAGAAACAAATGATAGAAACTGGGAGGGAGGGCTGCAGGGCAGCCTGAGGAGTGAGGCTCTCCTGGGGTATGTGGGAGGCATTATGGTATGTGAACCCAAGCCTGGAACCTCTGCCCTGCACACCTGAGGGAGCAGAAGCCCTGCAATAAGTCCTGTCAGGGGCCTTTGTGTTTACTCACCAGTCTCCACCCAGCTCCAGCGGTGTTTACAGACTCTAGAGGGAGCCACGTTGATCTCGATGTGGTCAACACCAGGGCTGTATGGAGTAAGGAGTGGAGGGAGTCTTAAGGGTGTTTACATAGAGCATTAAGCAGGATTAAATAAACCCAACTTATTTCTGTCTTCAGTTGTTACAGGAAAAGCTGAATGAATTGAATTTCGAATTAAAATCTGTTCAAGAAACATCACAAAGGCAAGATCGTACAATCCAGAGCCTGAACGAGGCCCTGAAGAGCAAAGAGAGTAAGGTAATAGTTCAGGGTGGGCAGGGTGGTGCTCACAAAAACAGGGAACTCTGTTCCAGCCCTGTGGGCAGTGGCTGAAAAGGAATGCTTGAGCCACTGCTTGGCATCCTGCACCTCACTAAATTATTTCTTGCAAAGCCTCTTTCATATGGTGCTGAGGTGTCATAATGCAGGCTGGAGGCTTGGGATGGGAGAGTTTGTGCTTGGTTGCCACTGACTGGGTTTCCTGTGCTTGGGCTCAGACAGAGGAGCTGTACCACATCATCGAAGGGCAGAATGAGACCATGGCCAAGCTGCGGGACATGTTACACAGAAACCATCTGGGACAGCTGCAGGTATGCCCTGGAAAGCCTCATACATCCTGGTTTTTAAATCCCTCATGTGAAGAGAATCTCTTGAGTTTCTGTGAACCCTGCTTTTTGGTAGGTGTCAGAGAGCCCACTGTCACCCCAGGAGCAGCAAATGTCACCGCTCGATCTTCAGAACGCCCTTTTCTGCACCAAGCTGGAGGTGCAGAAACTGAAGAGAGCTCAGCGCCAGAAGGAGCATCAGCTGGCTGAAGCCAAGAGAGCAACCCAGCTCCTGGAGACCACGGTCCATGAGGAGGAGCAGCAGAAAGAGGCAACCTGGAAACACAACCAGGTATGACAGGCACTTAGCCTGGAAGTTTCTGGGTTTACACAACTAAGGAGCACTGAGGTGGTCAATACTCTGCTCTTGTTCAACATTTCTGCCAACAGCAGACTGGGCACACTTGCCTAACCCCTTCTCACATGTGTGTCAGGGGGAATTCTCCAGCCTCCTCAGTGTCATAGCTGAGGATTCCGAATCAGCAAAGACCCTTGATAGTGGGTATGTTGTCACTTGTACATCACTGGCTGGTGCAAATGTCCCATCTCTTTTTGTGGTGTTCATGTCCCCTGCTGCACAGCTTAGCTGTGATTGACTAAAGCTCTGCCTGTGGCCAGAGCAGGGGGTTTAGATGGATGGATACCCTGGGCAATGAAATAAATTCAAACACCATGGCAGTGTGTAAAGTTGTAGCATTGCTGATAGCTGTTCTCACAGCCCTTCCTCAGACTGGCCTACTGTTTATGGTTGTGTTGAAGACTGAATTCCAAGGTATTTGCCTTTTCCTTCCAGGAACTGCGTGCTGTGGTACAACAGCTGCAGGCAGAGCTGCAGGACAAGGCTCAGCAGCTCCAGACTTTGGAGTGGGAGAAAAGCCGTGAGCTGCAGGCCCAGGAGCAGAGAGTTCAGCGTTTGATTCAGCAGCTGGCTCACAAGGAGCAGCTTCTGCAGGTGAGATCAGCAGAAAGATCTGACTTGAGCATAATTAAATGGAGTCCCTGATCCTACTTTCATGTTTGGCCATGCAAAAGTCTGTCTGTAGCTTTCATGCATGTCCTTTGAAGAAAGGAAGGAAGGAGAGGGCTTCTGGGCCCCCAGGGTGAGGAATAAGACACAGGTATCCACATACCTCAGCCCCAGCAATGCCTGGTGAGGCCTGGCAGGGCTAGTCAGCTATCCCCAGGTGCTGGGGCTACCACCCTTCAATGTGGAGGCTAGAGCAAGCATTGGGTGGAGGAAGTTATCCCTGTGTGCTGCTCTTGGGATGGGGGAGGTTTCTGTACTGTCAGTTGTACTAGGGAGTGTGTGTCTGATCTCTAGGAGTCCAGGGAGCTTCTGCAATGCCAGCAAAGCTTGGAGAAGAGCCCCGCAGCCATGAATGCCATGTTGGAGAAACTGCAGCAGCGTGTCAGCGACAGGGATGCTGCTCTGGAGGTGAGCACATGTTGTAGGCAGTGTTTCAGCTGTCCCTGAGGCTCAGCCTTTGGGTTACCATCAGCCCAGGCTGACCCCAGGGGTGACCATATCTTCTGCATGCTCTTCATGGCTCATCCTTTGAGAGGAGTCCCCCTGGCAGGAGGAGCTGAAGTCCAACATACAGAGAGTGTTGGCTGCAGAGCCCCATGCCCCCATTGTGAATGATGCCCTCTGTCACCCAGAGAGCAGTAGATGAGAAGTTCTGTGCCTTGGAGAAGAAGGAGCAGGAGCTGCAGCAGCTGCGCGTGTCCATGCGGGAGCGCGGCAGCGACCTGGAGAGGCTGCGCAGTGTCCTCTGCAGCAACGAGGCCACCATCCACGTGAGTGCTGGGCCTGCACAGCCCAGCAGGGCTCTGGGGACGGGCTGTCAGACACACCTTCCTGTCAGTGCTCTGGGGACGGTGTCTGCAGGTGTTTGGCTTCCTCTGGCCTTGTGGTGGGGCAGGTTCCTGGGGCACTCTTGTTTGGGCTGGGCAGAGAGGCCACCTGGAGCAGATGGATGAATCTGTGTGACTCTGCTAGCAGTAGAGAATTTCCAGTTTTGCTTAATTTGGGATTAAGTTTGTGTCCCTGCTTGAGCTGCTTCTGTTGTGGTACTCAGAGCCTGGAGAGCCTCCTGAAAGCCAAAACCCTGGAACTGGAGCAGGTCTCAGCAACCTGCCAAAACCTCCGCTGGCTCAAAGAGGAGATTGAAGCCAAATCTGGCAGCAGGCAGAAGGAGCAGGAGGGGATCATCCAACAGCTGCAGACCTGCCTGCATGACAGGAACAAGGAAGTGGAGGTAAGGCCTTAGCTTGGCTTCCTGAGCCTTCAGCCAGTTTGTCCATTGAGAGAGTGGTGCCAAAGCAGAGGCTGCTGCTGCCTCACATGAAGCTGTGCTCAGTGTTTGAAGGCTGGTTGCTTCTGGCACTTGAACTTACCTGTGCCTGCTGACACTGCTCCCTCAGCTACACCCAGGCTGGAGAGTCCTTGAACAACTCCCAGTCTCATTCTTTCCTCCCCCTTGCTCAGGAGCTTACAGCAACTCTGCTGTGCAAGCTGGGCCCCGGGCAGAGTGAGGTAGCAGAGGAGCTGTGCCTGCGCCTCCAGCACAAGGAGAAGATGCTGCAGGATCTGCTCAGTGACCGGAACCGGCAAACCGTGGAGCACGATGCCGAAATTCGGGAGCTGCTGCAGGCTCTGAGCACCAAGGAGCAGCAGAGCAGAGTGAGTTTTGTGCAGTGCCACAGTGGGAGGCTGAGGTGGGTGGCACTGACTTTAGTTAAGCAAAGAGAAGCCCTGGAGTGGACTGAGAGAAACAGAGGAGTTGGTTCCTCTGTATGTGAGGGGCTGGTGAGCAGAGATGGGAGGGCTGCACTGGAGTGGGGGTGAGGGGCCAGGAGCTGGTTTGCAGAGCACTTGGAGTCTCCAGTGACAGATGAATATTGAAGTGGTTTCCCTTAGTCTCCAAGGAAGAAGAGGGTCTAGGACCCTCACCCTGGTCATGGCCCTATCCCTGATTTTCCCCCTCAATCAGGTGGCTGCAGAGAAGATGGCACAGGCTTTGGCTGAAAGGAGCAGTGAGCTACAGCTGCTGCGCCAGCACGTGTTGGGGAAGGACCCTGTTGGGACCCAGTCAGCTGGTGCCAGGCCATTGAAGCAGGACAAACAAGTAAGAATCGTGCACTGTGTTTCTCTGCCTGTGGCCTTGGGGTTTCAGAAAGAACTGATTGCCACAGAAGTAAATAGGAGAGAGAAGAGCACCACAGAGAATGATAGAAATGAAAGTGGGATTACCAAAAAGTCTTCCTATAGAAGAAGGAGAAACTGAGGAGCAGGAATGCTGCCTGAGTGTTCTGATCTTGATTTCACCAGCCTTTGTCACTCAGTGTCTCTTTGTTTTGATGGAGCAGTAATTGGATCCCTGGGGCACATGAGAGTATGAAAGACATCCACCCTTTGACCTTGTAGCATTGACCCACTCCTTCCTTGGGCTGGGCTGCCTTGCTGTATTGTAATCCCCTCCCTGACATTGTCACATTCTGGTGGGGACAAGAGAGCTAAATTTAGGTTTCACTAATTCTTGGCAGAGCCTGCTGGCTGTTTGCTGTCTCTTCCACAATTGGAGTTGGTATTTTTAAAGCAGCTTTGCTAAAACCCCCTTTGAGGCTGAACACAGCTCCAAGGCTGCATATGCCATGGCTCCTACTTGAGCAGCTGTTAATGGTTTACTGATGAGCTGACTTGTTAAATGTTTTTAAGCAGCTGTAAACAGGTTTCTATTCCCAGCTCTAGAGACTTCCAGGGATGTGTTTTCCTTCCTGCATGGTCTCTTTGGGCCACATCTGAGATAAAGATGAGTCTCAGTTGAAATATGGTCTTGCTGCAATTGATGAAACCTGTTTAGTCTTTACTGTGAAGACACTTGCTGCCAGCAGCTTCCCAGTGCCAAATAAAACAAGGCCAGTGCCCTCTTCCCCGCAAGTACAACTTCTGGGTGCAATTCACTTGTTCCTGCTGCCAGGCTACATCCCCTTCATTGTCTGTTCACATTTTAGAGGTGTCAACAGAACAGCCAGCAGCTTTGCTGCAGTCCTGGAGTTCTGGGGAAGCTGTGTGTTCCCCATGAAAATGCAAACCTGCAGACTTTTATGTTTTCAGGAGATACTGCAAAGAGCTTATGGAGCTACAGTCATTGCTGGATCCCCACAGGAAGACAGCAGCTGCAGGACAGAGGAAGGTCAGTGTGGGACAGCATCTTTTGAGGTCCCCAAATATGACCAGGGCTTTCTGCCGTGGGGAAAACATGATTACACAAAAGTGAGGAACAGTAGAGAACTTTGAACAAGAGAATTTTGAAATAAAGCTCTGCCTGTCTTCTGGGTGGTGTCTGAGAATGGGAGTAAGAGAAAGAGAAAGGCTGCTTTTGGGTTTGAGGTGAGGTGTTTCTGCTCAAGATCTGATGCTGCCCACTGGAGAGTTTTTGACTTTGTTTCAGGCTGAGCTGAGACAAGTGTGTAACTGTTTTGGGTTTTGCCTTGGGACCAGGACACGTGAACTTTGCCAGGGGTAGGACAGCAGGCCTGTGATGTTGCCATTGCTTTCAGCTGCTCTTGAAAGACCAAGCAAGGAAGAAAAGCATTTACTGAGAAACAGTGTGATAGGGAGCACAAGCACCAGGGCCCTGTCTTGCCAGAGAGGGATTGTGTGTGATCCTGGGGTCTGAACTGGCACACGGTGTTCCTGCAGAGTAACCAAGCTGTCTTTGCAGTTACAATGTCAGCAGCAGAACTGGAGAAGGATCTTGTCAATGCCAAAGAGGAGCTGGAGCTAATGGCAAAGAAGGAAAGGGAAAGCAGGGTGAGCTTGTGATGGAACCTGTGCTGATCTCCTTTGCTTTTGGGAGACCTTAGGGGCCCTCACTGGAGGTTTTGGACCCTGCTCTTGTGAGGGTACCCCAGTGAGAAATGGAGGGCAGTGTCCTGCAGGGGGGTGTTGGCTTTCAGAAGTCTCTGAGGGGCTTCTCTTCCCTCTGCAGCGGGAGCTCACTGCTCTCCAGTCTGTCGTGGCCACACAGGAGGAGGAGCTGCAGGTGCAGGCCTCAGATATTGAGTCCTTGACCAGAACCATCCAGATGAAAGAGGACCTCATCAAGGTGAGATGCTGTGCTAGGCTGGGGGAGTTCCACCTGGGAATGCTGCAGAGGAGTCTCTTTGTTCCCCACATCCTCGGAACAGCGTGGCTGGCTATACCAGATGCTATTGCTGCTGGTTTGCCTACAGCTCTCTGGGTTCCTTTGGCCAGAAGGCAAAGGCCCCAAACCCCCAGACTGTTCTTATTTGGTGTTTTGCTCTTTCTGTACCAACCACCCTCCTTCAAGTCCTTTAATCAGAATGCACCCTTCTTGTGTCCCCTCTTGGTTCTTACTGAACACTCTGGTCTGTGCCTAATCCACTCTCAGTGCTTTGGCATTTTTTCCTTAGAAGACCTGGATCTTTCCAAACACTGGAAACTTCTGGCACTTGCATTCCAGGGAGGTTTGCAAAGGTGCAGCTGCCTTTGTTACTGATCCCTTCCTCACTGAGCTCTCCTGCTGTTTGTTGGGTTTCAGGATCTACAGATGCAGCTGGTGGATCCTGAAGAAATTCCAGCCATGGAAAGGCTGACACAAGAAGTGCTGGTGCTTCGGGAGAAAGTGGCCGTAGCAGAGTCCCAAGGACAGGAGGCTGCTGGAAACAGAAGGCAGCAGGTAGTGTGCCAGTGGGGCAGGCTTGGATGTGCTTGTGCTTCTGCTGGCACTCAGGTATGAGGTTTTGTTTTCAGCCTTTAGATAGGCCAGGGTGTGCTTGTTCTTGGAAGCTGGCTGTGTGTGATTGTGGGAATACAGAGGAGAAGATCAGCTTTCTTTAGCACTTGTCCAAAGAGCAGAGGCTTTTGGGAGTCCAGGAATGACGTGAACCAACTTGAACACAAGCAAGAGAGGAAAGGGAATTCTCAGTTTGTCAGGGACAGGTAGATAACCTCCTTTGGTTTCTGTCTCTGTTTAAGAGCTGCACCTTGTCTCTTCTCTCCAAGCAGTTGTTACTGATGCTGGAAGGGCTGGTGGCTGAGAGGAATCGGTTAAATGAGGCTCTCCAGGCAGAGAGGCAGCTCTATGGCAGCCTGGTGAAGTTTCACACACACCCAGACAGGTAAGTGAGGCTGCCTTGGCTCTGTGCTGCCCTGCTCTGCAGGCAAGTCTGAGAGTTTTCAGTTTTAGAGGGAGTCTAGGCAAAGGATCAGCCAAATGCCTCTTTGAGAGTCCAAGTTTTAGGCTGCCTTTTTCCCTTGAAGAGGCTGCAGTGGGCAGCTGTCATGGCTGCCTAAACTCCCCCCATTGCCATGAGATTTCCATCTCTCTTCCTTGGCTTATCTTTTCCCAGCTCAGTTTCCCACCCACACTTGGCCACCTTTCAGAGGCTGCTGTCAAATTCTCAGCCAACTGTTGGGTTGATAAGGATCCCTCTAGGTGCTTATCCAGGCAGTTGCCTGTCCCCTGATTTAATCCCCTGCCCTTCACAGGGCTGCAGCCTCTGGGATATTTGAGCTACCTGATAGCAAAGGGAGCACATAAGTGGAGTGCTTGGGAAAGTACTGCAGAACAGCTGCGACTCCGAGGCCCCTACCGCGGGCTGGGGCCTTTTTTGGGGGTGGCTGCGCTCTGGGGAAGTTGGAGGTGAGGCAGCAGGTGCTGGGCCGCTGGCTCGGTGTCTGAGGGCGGGGCCGGTCTAACCCTCTTCCCTCCTGTGCCGCGCTCCGCTCAGCGCTGCGAGAGACCACGCCCTGCAGGTGGAGCTGGAAGGGGTCCACGAGCTGCGGGGACAGCTGGAAGAAGCTCTTGGAAGAAGCTTGGAGTGTTTGAGCAGGCTGGAGACACAGGGCGCCATAGGAGGTGGGGAACAGGAGCGTGTGAGAGTCCTCCCCCAGCATGCCTTCTGAGCACTGGCGCTCGCCCGCCTGCCACGGAAACGGTTCACTAACCTGTCTCACTGACTGAGCTTTGGTACTTGCTGTGGTACGATAGAACTGGGGCAGGGCTTCTTTTTTGTTTTATTTTTGAGCTGCTTTGGAAACGGCGATCAGTGCAATCCACCTGTGTCTCGTGTACGTTCCTGTCTGACCCACCCTGGTGGCCACTGATGTATTTGCACATTCAAATCATTCCATTTTAGTTATTCCCCTCTATCTCCCTTCTTTTCCAACCACCATGGGCCAAATAAAGATTCCCTATCTCTGAAGGAAACACCAGATGTTTTCTATCATCTCCCAAGTGCATGAGTGTGAGTTTTTGTATTCCCTCACCATTTTTCTTACCCAGTGACACCCACCCCTTGGGTTGATGGTGGCTGGCCCAAAGGGAGACAGTGTATCTGGAAAAGTGTGTTCCAGAGACAGAATTCAAGACCTGGGGACACTTGCCTGGGCCTTTTACACAAGACTTGAGTGTAGAACCAGCAATTCAGTTTATGCTTAAACCAAATCCTACTCCAGTGTTAATGATTTTACTGACTGGCTTTTTTTCCTAATTGTAAGTTGTTTCAACATAATTTGGGAGTGCCTTCATGGGAGAGTTTCCTCCTCTTTAAGACAGATGGTCTGGGGGGACTGAGACCTGTCCCTGCTCCCAGGGTCTGGGCTGGGTCTGCTCCCTTACTCGTAGATGTACATATCCCTTAACATGCTCCACGTGTCCCTTGGGCCATGGACAGGACCCTGTTTCTGAGGTGTCTGTCCCCCTTGGCCCCTCTGCATACCTTTTCCAGGCTCTCTTCCACCTTCTTTGGGAATGTGGGAGCTGGTGTGAAAGCTGAAAAACAGTAGCAACAACCCTGCAAGGATCAGGGCTTCCCATGCACAGTGGGCTGTGGATCTGCTGTCTTGTACTCACTTCTCAGAATGGCAGGAGCAAATTTTGCAGCTCTGAGCATCTGTTTGTGCTTGCTGGGGAGGCTGAGCTAGGGGCAGGCAGAGCAGAAGAGCTCTGTGGTGCTGGGCTGCACACCTGGACTGAGGCTGCTCTGCTGCATGGCTCCCTGCAACTGCTTCAGATGGCACCACCTGTGCCTTGTGCTGCCCTGGGGGCTTCTCCTCCCTGTGCCCCCGGGGCTGGGAGGCAGCAGAGCTCCCCTTGGCACCCAGCAGGGCAGCACTGCCCCTCTGGGTCAGCACTCAGCTGCACTGTGACTGGAGCAGTTCCCCTGTGGCTCAAAGGGACACAGCTGGGAGCTGCTGGGCAGCTCTGGACTTTGTTAGCTTTTCCTTTCTTTGTTTCATCTCATTCCCTTCTTCTCACTTCTCTGTGTAGCACCATCTTCTCTTCATCCTTTTGCTTCTCACTTTGTAGAAGCCTTTGTGTCCCTGTTCTTACCTTTCCATTTTCCCCCTACCATCCTGGCACTGATGCCCAGCTGGCCCCCTGGTCCCTTGGGTGCCATGGAGCCCAGGACCCAGCCCAGACTCGTTGGCATGGCTGAGAGGAGTCTTGGCTGGTGCTCGGGCACCTCCCTTCTCCACCTGTGTCTGTTTTGCTGTAGATCTGTCCCTGCCTCTGTTAGCATCAGTGCCCCTTAGGGGCAGTGTTATCCTAGGCTCACGTGCCCCAGCTTTTCTGGCCTGTTCTTTAAGGCCCCCTCTTATCTCTGATAGTCCTGGCTGAGCATTCCCTGCCTGAGATCACCCTCTGTCAAACTGTGCAGTGCTTTGTGCTGTCTCGTAGCTCTTTGTGGGAGTCACTCTTTCCTCTCTGAACTTCCCTGAGGGCCTTGCTTCCTGTCCCTTGTTCCCAGCAGTGTGAAGGCTCCTGTGCAGCCCCTGTACCCGAGTGTCCCGTGCTCGTGGGCCGTGTACAATTTGCAAGCATGTAATTAATTCTCTGTGCCTTCAGGCTGGGCTGAAAGCCTGAGGAGTGTGTGGGAAAGCAGAGCTGTGGCTGCATCTCTTGTCTCCTGTGCTGGTGGCGGTCACAGAGCTGAGCAGCCTGGTGTGCTCCTGCTGTGATGGGGGCTCAAGCACGTGCTGAGCACCAGCCAGGGCACAGCTGCCCTGCGTGCACCCATCTCTGCTCCTCAGCCAGCTCCCTCTTCTGCCCCTTGGTTTTAGTTGGGTTTGGGGTCCTTTTTCCTTGAGAATTGCGCTCCCTTTTACTCAGCCCCGGAGCACTGGGAGCCACGTGGAGCTGTGGGCAGTGGTGAGAAGTGGGATGCTGTGCCCTGGCACAAGGGCTGGTCCTCAGAGCAGCTGTGTGTCCCTGCTGCGGTCCCTCAGCCACGGTGACCCACCTTGAGAGCCTTGTGGCCCTCAGCCCCCAGCAAAGTCTGCGGCCGACGGTCTGACCCCTCACCCTTCCGGGCCCCCAGGCACTGCTGCCGCCCCGGCTGCTTCAGCCGCCGGCAGGTTCTGGTTCTGTCCCTGGGGCTCCGGGGCTGGGCTCTGGCTGTGCCGAGTGCCGCCTACAGGAGCTGCTGCTTCCCCGCGCTGCTGCTGCCGCCGAGCCATTCGCTCCCAGAACAGCATTTCTCTTTTGTGTGGCACTGATGGCTGTCCTTGCTCCCCGGGGCACTGATGGCTGTCCCTGCTCCCCAGGGCACTGATGGCTGTCCCTGCTCCCCGGGGCAGTGATGGCTGTCCCTGCTCCCTGGGACAGTGTTGGCTGTCCCTGCTCCCCAGGGCAGTGATGGCTGTCCTTGCTCCCCGGGGCACTGATGGCTGTCCCTGCTCCCCAGGGCAGTGATGGCTGTCCCTGCTCCCCGGGGCACTGATGGCTGTCCCTGCTCCCCAGGGCACTGATGGCTGTCCTTGCTCCCCGGGGCAGTGATGGCTGTCCTTGCTCCCCGGGGCAGTGATGGCTGTCCCTGCTCCCTGGGACATTGATGGCTGTCCCTGCTCCCCAGGGCACTGATGGCTGTCCCTGCTCCCTGGGACAGTGATGGCTGTCCCTGCTCCCCCGGGCACTGATGGCTGTCCTTGCTCCCCGGGGCAGTGATGGCTGTCCCTGCTCCCCAGGGCAGTGATGGCTGTCCCTGCTCCCTGGGACATTGATGGCTGTCCTTGCTCCCCGGGGCACTGATGGCTGTCTTTGCTCCCTGGGACACCACTGCTTGCGTGGACAGGCTCCACCGTGCAGGTGGTGTCTGGCCAGGTTCAGCAGTGACGTTCCCCACATTTTTGCAGCCTCATGGCACACAGGGGTCTCCTGAGCGTGTCCCCAGCTATGAGCATAGTGCAAACGCCTGCCCTGCTGCAAGGCACCTTCCTGGCTGCTCCTTGGCTATTCTTCCTGAGAGCCAGATGCATCCCTGCTGGCTTCCCCTTCAGCAGTGATGCTTGGCATCTCTCTGTGCTCCCCTGCTCTGTGTTCTGCCTTGCCTGGCAGCTCCAGAGTTGATGGATTTGGCCACAGGCAAAGCAGTTACCTCTCCTTTGGTGCACAGGCAGCTGTGGAACCTGCCCTTTCACAGCTCTAGGGGGTAGTCTTGGGCCCTGTCTAAATATCTCCCCCTGGGGAGAGGAGGGATTTGTGACCGTGTTCACAGGGGTCTGAGGATGAGGGAAGAGATGAGGATCTGACTCCATGTTTCAGAAGGCTTGATTTATTATTTTATAATATATATTATATTAAAACTATACTAAAAGAATAGAATAAAGGATTTCATCAGAAGGTTGGCTAAGAATAGAAAAAGAAAGAATGATAACAAAGGCTTGTGGCTCGGACTCTCTGTCTGAGCCAGCTGACTGTGATTGGCCATTAATTAGAAACATCCAACGTGGGCCAATCACAGATGCACCTGTTGCATTCCACAGCCTCTCAGCTTCTCAGGAGGAAAAATCCTAAGGAAAGGATTTTCCATAAAAGATGTCCGCGACAGGGATTGGGGATACAGCCACGTTCCAGCTGCCCAGACAAGGGGCTCGAGTCCTCACCCAGGGTTTGGCACCAAGGGGATGGGAGCAGAGCTGTGTGCCAGCAGAAGAGCATGACCCCAGCTCTGCCCAAGCTCTCCATGCACATGTAGGGACACAAGTGTCCCTTTAGCTCTGCAAAGCCAGCACAGGGCTTGCAGGGAGCCCCGGGCCATGCCCGACAGCACAGCTTGGGCACTGAGGGCAGGGTGGCTGCTCCCGAGCTGCCCCTGCCTGGGCGGGAGATGTGAGATGTGCACCCCAATCCTCCCAGCGGGGTGGGGCAGTCCAGGGGGGCTCCCTGCCCAAGCTTGTGCTGCTGCTGCTGCTGGCTGTGGCGTGTGGAGCGGCTGCAGGGTGGGTGGTGCCCGTGTCTGTCTGTCTGTCTGTCTGTCAGGGCAGCAAGCACAAGGCATGGATGGGGCAGGAGCCATTGCCGTGCTCCCATCCCCGGGGCTGTCCCCTCTCCCAGAGATGGGCCAGCACAGAGTGCAGTGTGCAGGGAGGGGGTGGCAGCACCCAGGGACGGCAGGGGAAGCTCGGTCCAGCCGGGAGTATCCCAGCAGCGGGTGTGAGTGAGAGCAGACACCGCCCTGGGGCTGCCCGCAGTGACCATGGGTACCAGCAGGAGGAGGGGACAGAGGCAGCGCTGCCAGTGCCGCTGCTCTGAGCGCCCCGTGTGCTGTGCTGTCCCCCAGGTCAGGCCGCAGGTACACACACCGATGGCAGCACCAACTTCACCGACAGCATGAAGGAGGAGGCGGCCCGTGGCTCGGCACCCCAGCAGGTGAGTCGGGGCAGCGCCAGGCCGGGAGCGGGGGTGGCGGAGCTGGACATTGCGCCACAGCCAAACCGCGTCCCAGCCCTTGGGAAACGTCCCTGTCACCCTTTGTGCCTCTAGAGCAACCCCCGGGCCCGCAAGGAGAATGGGGGCACCGAAAGGAGCACAGCGCCCACCGTGCCCGAACGGGAGCTGCGGGCTGAGGAGGAGCTGCGGGAGCTGAAGGCGCAGCTGGAGGAAGCCGGCTTCTCCTCTGTCTCCCACATCAGGCAAGAGCTCTGGGGCTCTGGAGCCGAGGGTGGCAGTGGCCGGAGGAGACACCCTGCATCCCGGCCTCTGCCCGTCCTTTACCGTGCCTTGTGCCCCCAGGAAGGCGATGCTGAGCCTGTGCCTGGAAAACGCGGAGCTGAAGGAGCGGATGGGTGAAGCCACGTCGCTGCTGGAGAGCGGGGAGCAGGAGGAGCCGGGGCTGGGCAGCCCCCTGGCCCCCGAGCCCCGGCGGCTGCCGCGGAAGAGCCGCGGGTCCCTTGGGGAGCGCCCGGCCGGAGGCAGCGGGGATGGCCCAGGGCTCCCGGCAGAGAGGGGAGCTGTGCCCACCAAACGCCCGGCGCTGGAGACCCGAGCCCAAGGTGATATGCCCAAGAGACCCTGCCCTGGCAGCCCCGGTGGAGGGGACGGGAGCCATGTAAGTGCGCAGGGATCCGGGATGGAGATGAAAATGGAGATGGGGATGAGGGTGGAAATGCGGAGCTGACAGTCCATCTCCCCTCCGGCAGGTGGAGGGCTCGGTTCCTGGCGGGGGCTGGCCCGGGCTGGGCGCAGAGCTGCGCTCCCAGGTGGCACAGGGCCAAAGGCAGTGCCAGGAGCTGCAGGACAAGCTCGCTGCCTCGGAGGCCACGGTGCGGGCACAAGCTGAGCAGCTGGAGAAATACCACGTCCTGCTCCGTGAGTTAAAGCCAGGGTGGGGTGGGGGCGTGTTCTCAGCCCCGTGCATGGGCTGTGCATGGGGCAGGGGTGGTGAATCCTGCCCGGGGGGCCCTGAGCTGATGGTGCTGCCCAACAGGTGAACCTCAGGCACAGCAGCTCAGCAAGCAAGTGCAGGTGGACTTCCAGGACCTGGGCTATGAGACCTGTGGGCGCAGTGAGACGGAGGCTGACCGTGATGAGACCACCAGCCCTGGTAAGGAGAGCCAGGGCTCCAGGGATCCCTGTGCTCTGCCCCACTGGCACAGAGGAGTGACACACTGTGCCCTCTGCAGAGTGCGAGGAGCCAGATGTGTTCAGTGAGACCAGCCTGGGTGAGGAGCTGGGGTCTCCGTGCCAGCCAGGAATGTCCAGAGTGGGCAAAACTGCCCAGAAAACCATGGAGGATGTGGAGGCCCTGCACCAGCACATCCAGGACCTCAAGGCTCAGCTGCTCAATGCCAACAAGGTGATCCAGAGCCTGCAGCGCCGTGCCCGCTCCATCTCTGTCACCAGTGGCTACACCTCGGGTGCTGAGCGGCCCCTGGCGGCTCCCAAGGCCTCGGCGTCTCCAGCGCACAGCCTGACGGACGAGGACGAGGGCTGGCAGTCGGACGGGCACGGCACGCTGTGCCCACCCGCCCTGCGGGCACACCGCGACCTGCAGAGCCTGGTGCACCGCGTCACCCTGCTCGAGGCACAGCTGCCCGCGGCCAAGCACGGAGCCACCTTGCCCAAGGAGCTGCACTCTGCCACTTGGCCAGGGTATGGCCCTGGGGGCTGGGAGCAGATGGGGACATACAGAGATTTCCAGGAGCTCCCCGAGGCTGGTGGCTCCCTGTTGCTTGGTTTCCCTGCAGGCAGGTTCCTGCAGGGGTGTTTGTGTGGTAGGGCAGAGTCCCAGCCGTGGATGAGGCACAGACTCCCTCCACGGTGTAGGAGTCTGAATTGTTGCTAGCATAGTCCAGGGTAGGGAAGCAAAAAGGACCTTTGCATAATATCCACATTTTTGCATAATATCCACTTTTATTCAGCTGCACAGTGAGATGTTCAGCTCCCAGCACCCACACCCAGAGCGTCTAGCTTTTTCTCTATGGAGGTCTGGGGGCTGACCCTGGTCTGGGGGCAGTACAAAGGTGAGGGCCAATCGGGGAATAGGGAAGGAGTGGCTCAGGAACATAAGGAACAGACATAGGAACAGCGGAAGGAGCCAGTGGGGTCTAACAGCTTTTTGAGGGAAGCTTCTTGTGTCTTCCTAGACCAGGGACTGCCCCTCAGGGTCTCCACACCATGGCACTTCATCCCTGCTGTGTTCTCAGCGCGTCTGGCTGCCCTGTGAACACCCTGCTTGCCCATCTCTCCTAGGAAATACAACTCTCTGATCCAGGCCCAGGCTCGGGAGCTCTCCCACCTGCGGCAGGTGCTGCGGGAGGGCCGTGGGCTGAGCCGCAGCCTGGCCCAGCACCTGCGGGACGCCCTGCGCTCCTTCGAGGACCTCCTCCGGGGCACTGACATCGACTACTACCTGGGCCAGGGCTTCAGGGAGCAGCTGGCCCAGGGCAGGCACCTGGCTGAGAGGCTCAGCGACAAGCTGGGCATCAGTAAGCACCTCTAGGGGGGCAGTGGGGCTGGGTGTCATGGGCGTGTGATGGGTCAGGAAGGGATGCTTTGATGGGTGAAGAGCAGGAGGTGCTCTCACATTACGTGCTGTGTGGGATACCCACTTTGGTTTGGGCTGTCTTGCTATGGCTCTGTGTGGGACCAGGCATCCTGGGGCATGGAGACACTGACTGGCTCTTCTCTGGCTTGCTTTCTCAGGAGATCGACAAGACGGGGAGGATAAAACCAGTCATGAGCTCCTGGCACAGAGGTACCTGTTCCCAAGGAAGGCTTTGTGGGATGTGTTGGCATGGGCACCCTGAGGTCTATCACTGCTCTTAGGGTGGGGGCCCAGGGTGCCCTCGGGGTCTTTGCCCCAGGTGGATGTCCTGGGGCTGCTCTGCTCTGGGGATGGAAGCCTTGTGGGCACTCTGTATCTCTGAGCAGCCGTGCATCACTAGTGGGACACGGAACGTGGGGCATCATGTAGGAAAGGGCTGTGGGATGGAGCTCAGACCTGGTGATGGGCCATCTCCACAGGCTCAGCCGAGAGCTCCAGGAGAAGGAGAAGGTGATTGAGAGCCTGGAGGTGAAGCTGCAGGAGCGCTCTGAGTCCCCAGGTAGCAGCTGCCCACCCTCGGAGTCATCCCACTCTGCCAGCAGCTCATCCTTCACCTCCGAGGGGCTGGAACCCTGCTCTGATGGGGATGCAGCCAGTGAGTACAGCCAGTGCCACGAGGAGCCCGCCCAACACACAGGTACCACCAGGGGCCACAACTGCAGCACCCCCAGACACAGGGACTTGGCTTCTCGGGCTGTGCCAGGGTCCCCAGAGCACCAGGGAGGAGGGGTCTCTGCCAGGCTGAGCCAGAGCCATGTGACACCCCTCTCTCTCCATCTCTCTCCTGTCTCTAGGCCTTCACTTTGACTCCTTGTCCCAACCTGTTAGTGCCCCCCTGCCTGCCCTGGCCCCCGGGCTGTCCCCCTTCCTCCCTGCTGGGCCCCCTCCTGCTGCGGCCCCGCCACTCCTGGGCTGCTGTGGGAATTCTGTCTGCTCCCTGGCTGAGGCACAGCAGGAACTGCAGGTGCTCCGGAGGCAACTCGGAGAAAGTGAGCACACTGCCTCTTGGCTTGGGTTTGGTCCTGCCTGCCCTGCATGCTGTGCTGTGACACATCATCCCCACCCCTTCTGACCTGCATGTCCTGCCCTTGATCTCCTCCTTCTTCTCAGGGCTATGGCTTTGAGGTTGGGTCCCACTGCTCTGGCTGGGGGACAGTGGGAACGTGGCTTTCATGTAGAGAGGACCTGATGGGTTGGAGGGACCCATTCTGACACAGCATTAGCCCTAGGTGTAGACACTGGCATATTCCAGATCTTCTAGGAAAAGGCTGATTTGGTAAGGTGTTGTGTAGGAATTGGGTGGAGACCCTCAACCTTGTGTCATGTAATCATCAAGTCCTGGGAGAGCCCCTGCTCCTCAGGGGGAATAGGTTTGGTTGGGACAGGAGGTTAGTGATGGGGACACTGGACTGCACTGTTGAGAAGAGCAACAAGGGGGGGAAAAGCAGATGAGGGAGTTCGTTGCCCCATTCTTCCTACCTGCTCATTGTCCTTCTCCTCCTCCCTGCTTTGTCCTGTGTGTGCAGGTGTGACACTGCCCATGGCACCAGCAAAGCCCACAGTGCCACTGGGCCCTTTTGGAGAGGGCAGCAAAGCCCCAGCATCGTTCTGCCGACACGGAGCCCTGCAGGGCCCAGCTGAGCTCCCCCATGGCCTCTGGGACGTGCCCCCGCCCGGCCAGCTGCTCTATGGGGCCCTGCCCCCGGGGTACCCCTGTGGGCAGAAGCTGACAGGTATGGTCCATGGTGGAGAGCACAGGGCATCCCACCTGCCTGTGGGGTACTGGGAAGAGATCCAGCACCACAACAGCTGCGGGACAGGGCTCTGCTGTGGAGAGGGGCAGGCCCAGCCTTTCCTGCCCTGAGCTGTGTCCCTGGCTGTGGCAGGGGCAGACCTGCTGGAGGAACACCTGGTGGAGATCCGCAACCTGCGCCAGCGCCTGGAGGAGTCCATCTGCACCAACGACCGGCTCCGGGAGCAGCTGGAGCGCCGCCTGGCCGGCAAGGGCAGCGGTACGGGCTGGGGCTGCGGGGCCAGGCCTCTGCACATCCCTCTGCTCACCCCCTGCACAGCAGGGCACTGGGACAGAGACTCAGCACTGCTCCCCTCCACAGGATTGCCCAGTGATGTCTATGCCCAGACACCGGAGCTGGGGCTGCAGCTGAGCAGGGAGAACCAGGCTCTGCACGAGGAAAACCGGACCCTGCGGCTCCAACGGGACCACCTCTCCCAAGGTAGGGCTGGGCCAGCGTTCTGGGGCTGAGCCCCGGAGGGCACTGGCTGAGTGGGGTGGTGGTGACACCTCCGTGCTCTCTGTTCCCAGAGCTGGCACGGGTGCAGGAGACACTTGTGGCTGCCTGCTCCCGGGCACGGGAGGCTGAGGCAGAGCTGGGCCAGTGGCGCGGGAAGCAGCGGAGGCTGGCAGAGGAGCTCTCCGAGTGCCAAGAGAGTGTCCGGCAGCTCCGGGACGAGCGGCGCTCTCTGCAGGAGGACAATAACAGGTAAGGTTTGGGGTACTGTGGCCTTGGGGCCACAGGACTGGGAGCGGTGGCTGGCACAGGACCCACGTGTCACCTCTGCAGGCTGCAGCACTCGGTGACGCTCCTGCAGCAGCAGAGTGAGGAGCAGCGCCTGCTCCTGCAGACCCTGCGTGCGGAGCTGCACGTCTACGAGAGCCTCCCGGGCCCCTCTGCTGAGACACGAGCAGGTATGGGACCCATGCACGGCATCCCTGCCCAGCCCCTGCCCTTGGGGTGCCTGGCCCCTCTGCAACCCCTGGGTGGTCCCAGACACTTCTCCTGGGGCAGCAGGTTGCACACAGTGGCCCTGCTGGCAGGCAGAGAGGGAGGGCAGGACCCCAGCAGCCCCAGGCACAGCGCCACATCTATCTGCAAGGGCTCAGATGTTTCTTGTTCCAGGCTGCTTCCCATCTCCTCCAGTGCGTGATGTTGGCACTAACTCAGCAGCTCCCCTCCTGTCCCCACTGCCCTCCAGCACGTCGGTGCTCCGGCGGATGGACGGTGGGTTCTGCTGAACGCGTGGCAGCACCCTTGCTGAGCAAGACTGGAGAGCTCAGAGCAGAGTCGAGTGCCTGGGATGGGACAGGGTGGGTCACCGGGGGAGCGGGCAGTGGTCCTCTCCTCACCCAGCTTGCTCCACAGAGCCACGCGGGGCAGACGTGCTGCTGAGGAAGAGCGAGGGACTGACGGGGGCTCACGTTGTCGGCCGCCTGGACACGTACCGAGCCCTGGAGCAGCACATCGTGGAGGGAAAGGCCTTGGCCCGGGAGCTGATGTGTCTCACACGCCCAGCACTCGGGCTGCCCAGCTGCCCGCTCCCGGCAAAGGAGGTAAAGCGTGGGCAGGACGGGGCAGGCAGAAGCTGGGGGCCAGACCCTCGGTGCACCTCAGTGCATTACGTGGCTCCCGAGCCCAGAAGCAGCCCCGAGGGCTGCAGGGGCAGCTGGAGGCAGGGAGCCTCCAGGCCAGGGAATGCTGCCGGCACTGCCCAGCTGTGCCGGGCTGAGCAAGGCCACTCCCCGGCTGCGGCGGGATGGGGGTGCCCCGGCAGCATCTGCTCCCGCACCCTTCTCCCGCAGGCCCTGGGATGGACGGGCACGGGGCAGGGGCATCTGTGGGGAAGCGCCAGCACCCTGCACGGCATCCTGGAGGAGTGCGTGTCCCTCCTCGCTGCCTTCTGGAGCACCGTGCTGCCCGTGAGCCCTGCCCAGCACCAGGGCAAGGTGAGCAGGGGCTGGGGGCCGGCGGGGCACTGGGGCCGGGTGCTCAGAGCTCATCCCCCGCCCCTGTCCCAGGAGCAGGTGCTCCAGGGCGAGATCGCAGCACTGCGGGCCCGGCTCTCCGAGAGGGAGGATGCTCTGCAGAGCACGGCCAGGCGGCTGCGCAGCACAGCCCAGCTCAAGGACAGCATGGAGCAGTTCATCGTCAGCCAGTGTACGTGCGCTGGTGGCACAGCCAAGCTGGCCTGCTCCCCACGTGCCCATGTGGTTCTGTGGCACAGGGACCTCACTGACCCCATCTCTCTCTCCTGCAGTGACTAGGACCCACAGTGTGCTGCGCAAGGCCAGGACAAACCTGGAGGTGAGTTTGCCCTGATGCCCTGGGGATGGACACAGATGGCACACACCCCTGGTGGCTGTCCTGGAGTGCTGAGGGAGCTAGGTGACTGTGGGGGACACAGGGACACATTCTCCTCATCTGTCCTCAGCTAGCATGTCCCTGTCTCCAGGGCACAGTAGTGCTCTTCCTTATTGCCATGTGTTGTCTCTTGCCAGGTGAAGGCCCAGCAGGCCCTGCCTGTTGCGTGAGCCCATGCAGGGCAAGGAGCAATGGCCAGCATGGAAGAGCCCGCTGGCTGCTGAGCTGAGCCGTGCCAGAGGGCTGGAGTGGACCCTATCCCTGCTGCTCTGAGGGCTGGGGTGAAAGGGGTCTGGGATGTCCAGAGCTACACAGTTAGTGGGTTTGGGCTGCTGTGGTGGTTGCATGCCCTCCACCAGCCTTTGCTTGGCATGGCAGCAGCAGCTGCTGGCTTGGCCTTTGTCTGGCCCATGCTTCAGCACTTGCTCCCTTCCACCCTTCGTGCTCAGAGTGGGGTGACACAGCCCCCCATGCTGAGCACACCTTGCCCTGGGACCTGGTCCCCTCTGTAACCCCGATGAGTCCCTGTCCCTGCTTGTGGATGTATGTATATGTATATAGACAGAGGTATTGGAAATGCGCTCTGGGGACTCGGCACATGTCGGGGCCCCAGCGCAGGAAGAAGATGTAAGAAATGCCATATTCTGTTCAGTGGCTGAAGAGTCCCCAATAAAGGTTTCCTTTGGGTTGTGGTGTTTCTGGCATGCCTGTCTGCAGCCGTGCTCCCCCTCCCCAAACCACCTGCAGCACAGGGTGCCAAAGGCCCCAGCTGTCCCCAGGGGGTGGCTCTGTGCCCTACCTTAACAACCCAAGGACAGCTCTGTGCTGCACTGGGTGCTCCCTTTCCTCCTCTTCTGGACCTCCTCTCCAACACCAGGCAAGCAGCACCGAGAACAATAAATACTGTAATAAATAGAGAACCCCCTGTCCCACGGCACTGCTGCGGCAGCAGGCGGTGCAGCCGGGGTCCTGGAGTGCCTGCCCGGCTCTGCTCTTCCCAGGGCATGTGCCAGTGCCCCTCTGGCTGTGACAAAGTCAGCCCTGTCCCACAGAAGCAGCTGATATTGGGGACAGGGCATCGCAGTCCTTGATGGTGCTCTCACAGCAGCAGGTAAGAGTGGCTGGGTCCAGCTCTACTGTCCATCATGCTGGCTCGACGCTGAACCTCGCGGAGGTTCAAAAAAGCTGAGGGGCAGCCCCACAGCCAGGGCTGTGGAACAGGGGGCAGATGTCAGGCTGGAGTGTCACAGAGCCCCTAGCAGACAAGGTGGCCTTGGAGATTCAGCACCAGGGCAGCAGCACAACCTTCAGAAGAACAGGATGTGTTCCTGGAGCGTGGACTGGGTGCAGTGCCAGGACCACCTTGAGGCCCTCACAGGTTGGAGAAGACAGGCAGGGTGAAGCCCTTTTCGTGTTGGGCGTGAGGAAGGGCTGTTCTGGTGAGCAGCAAAGTGGTCCCAGAGACTCACAGAAGCCAAGGGAAGCTGCAGGTGGGTGGAAACCAAGGGCTGAACCACGCCGGTAGGATGGGACAGCGTCACAGGCCCCAGTGGCCCTGAGCTTGTTGCCGGGGCCCGCGTCCCTGCCAGGTTGGAGGCTGGAGCCAGTGGCCAGTTGTCACACAGTCCCGTGGCCCAGTGTGTGCAGACAAGCGGCGTTTGGTGTCCTGCGTGGGGAGCGTGTGAGGCCTGGCTCAGATGGGCTTGTACAGCAGCGTGGTGACGTACTTCTTCTTGTAGCGGTGCGTGGCACTGAGCACCATCACGCCATCCTGAGGGAGACAGCGTCAGCACCTGGGGCCAGGGCACCCCTGGGGCTCAGGGAGCTGCCCCAGCCTGTCCCTGCTGCCCCCACTCCCACAGCCAGTCCAATGCACAACAGGGCAGCGGGGCAGAGCTAGGGCAGGGTCTGATCCATGCTTAGCTCCCCCATGCTGCAGGGAGGCGGCTGAAGGGAATTGTCAGGAGGTCACACCCTCTGCCCCTGTGCGTGCCACCCCTCACCAGGCAGCCAGCTCCCATCTGCACCCCCAGCTGAGCAGGTTCTGCTCCCTGCAGGTGCTGCAGGCTCCTGGAAGCCAGAGCAGCTCCACACCTGCAGCCTTGTGGGACCTGTGCTTACCTTGATGGAGAGTGCGTAGAGGTGATTGAGCATGACGTGGTTGGGCTCGGGCAGCAGGGCTGGGTCACACTACGAGGAGAGGAGTGTCACAGGGGAACAGCAGAGCCCTGATCCCCCCGCCCCTGCCAGCACAGGGAGCTGCTGTCTCAGGCAGCTTGAGCTAACACTGCCTCTGGCTGTTCTGAACAGGCACAGAGCTCAGCTAAGCACCAGAGGCCAAATCAGTGTGGAAAATGGGACAAGTGACTCTTTTCCTAGGAAATGCCAAGGGCTAGACCCCAGCCAAGGGCAGCCCAGGCTCCCTGCCAACAGGACTCCCTTTGTGACCCCAGTGTGGCTCTGTCAGTGGGCAGTATGCTGGTACACACCGAGATGTTGGTGTCCTTGTTGAGGATGACCTGGAGGAGGTGAGGTGGGAGGATGGGTGGGGATTTGAAGCGCTCTTCAGGCCGGTACACGTACATCTCCTGGCCATAAGGTCCCGGTGGGGAGCTGGATAAATCTAGAGACAAGACAAAGGCAGAGACATGAAATGACTGAAGCAGGATGGGCGAGCACAGAGCAGCTCCCAAGAAGCTGAGAAGGACTCAGCAAGGTCTTTCAAGCACAAACATCCTCCACAAGCCATGGGCAGAGATCTATTCTATAGCAACAGGTCAGCCTTTTCACAGCAGAAAAAGCAGCTGGGTGAGCCCATGGCAATTCCAAGCAGGGCTGTAAGCTGGTACATGCACTGACACAACACAGGCACCCCATGTTACCCATCACAAGACCCCTCAAGCACATGGCTCAGCCAGGTCCCTCTCCCTGCAGGAAGCAGCTGGCATGCTCCAGAGCTGTGCCCTCAGCAGCAGGGGCACAGGGAGCAGGCTGCTCTAGGTGCTGCCTGATGAGGAGGTCCAGGGAAGGCAAACAGGAACTCTACACTGAGCAGCTGTTCCAAACAGGGGAGGGACCTCAGGAGCTTGTGGTCACTGAAAGCTGGACTGGCCACATCTCCCAGCCACATCTGATCTGAACCTTTGGTAACAGCCAGCCCCCAGAAGGGCTCCATCTCCTTGGGCTGCTGCTGCTTGCTGGCTTCTCTCCAGCAGAGCCTCTCTTGCCCAGGCTGGGAAAGGACATGAAGCTGAGCTGTACCTGAGATGGGGCTGTACCAGGGACACACACACGACTGAGCTTCCTGCCAGCATTTCACACTGAGCCAGCACCACCAGTGCCTGTGTGGTAACCCAACCTGCTGCTGTAACACAAGCAGACAGGGAGGTTTGCAATGTGCTAGCACTGGTACAAATTACCTTGGCATGAAAACCAAGAGTAGGTGCTGAAAATAAACTGGATCCTGCTATCACCTAGCTTGTACCCTGGATCAGATGACTTACAGTTGATCAGACAGAAAGGGCTGATGTTCCTGGCATTTCCCAGTCTGAAATGGCTCCCTCAGCCACGCACTGCAGCAGCTCTGCTCTGGGATGGTGCTAGCACAGAACAAGTTACACCAACACAGCCTCTCCAGAGGGATGAGGCCTCAGCTGTGGGCTGAGGAGGACACGCTGCCCAACACTGCTCATCCCCAGTGAAGGCTCACACCTCTGCCCAGGGGGTCTGTGCACCCAGAGCAGGGAGTCTCAGAGCAGAGGAGGTGGGAAATAGCACATGCAAAGCTCTAATGCCACAAAACTCACCCCGACCTGAGGTTTCTGAGCTTTCCAGGGAATCCACCTTCAACGCATCAAACACCTCGAAGTCAGACTTCTTGACGTGGATGAGGTTGTTTATCGTCCCCATCTGGCTGGTAACCACAGGCTGGAAAGAACTGGAGTGAGAATCTTTCTATGTTCAGCTCCAACTGAGGCACATTCAGTGCTTCCTAGATCCTCCCAGCCCAAGCTGTCTTTGCTGCAACACTACCTCTGAGCACAGGAGGCTGGTGTCCCTCTCTGTCCTACACTTGTAGACCTCTGCTGTTTACCCCGGGAGGATTTTCCTTTATCACAGACTCCTACATCACCTCCTATTTCCATCCTCCATCCTGCTACATGCCCATGGGTAGGTGTGTTGTCCTTCCCATGCTGCTCCCCCATGATTCAGTTTGGAAGAGAACCTGTAAGTGAGTGCTGACCTCATGGCCCATCTTCCCATTGCCAATTCTCAGTGGGACGTGACGGCCTTCTGGCATTTCCCTGCCCTTTCCCAATGGTTCCCCATAAATCATGACTACGTCCAGAGGAAGCAGCCTCTGAAATGACTCAGGGGATGGAGGTGTGCCTTTTGTTTCAGGAGACAGTCTCTGCTCTCCCTGTTCCCCCTCTGCTGCAGTTACATCCTGTCTAGTTCCCTGAAGAAGAGAAGATCTGAAGGGATAAAGCTTGGAGCATTACCTCCGATGGATCGTGAACCCACTGGCCATCCACAAAAAATTTGTACTGGTGCTCTCCTTCTGGAAGGTCCAGGATAGCAACAAAGTCATTGTGGCTGTGCAGAGAGAACAGATGTGCAAAGGCATCAGCCTGTTGATGCTCTGAATGCTGCTCTTCCATGGGGCCCTAGGAACCAGCACTGCCCAGCCCCTCTACCCCTCATGCAGGGTCAGGCTTGCTCATCATCAGTGACCCAAGGCATGGCCACGACAGGCACCAGCATTCCAATGCTCCTTTGAGCATTCCATGGCTCAAAGCCCTGGCATTCCAGCTGCAAGTGCCAGTCCCGCCCTCCGTGCCCCGAGAAAGTGGAGGTGACAGACACCCTGCGCAAGACAGGCTACGAAGAACACGTGGGCAAAGCTCCTGCCCTGTGCTGGCACAGCAGGACAAGGGCAAGTGGGACAGCTCTGTTTGTCAAATCTGAAATTGAGATAAACTCATTCCAGATTAATTGCTAGAGTCCTACATGAGCTTCCATGTAAGTCACAGATGTGCTGCAGAACAGTGAGAACATCATTAGGGCAGGAAGATATGTGAGGGACAAACAACTAACACCCACTGGCAGCCATACAACTAGGCATGGGCTAATGCTGCAGCCAAGGGAAGAGCTGACAGCTTCCAGAGGGCTGCTGCATACCTGGGCAGGGCTCTGCTGCCAGCACTGGCTGCTGTGTGACATCCAGCTGGGCATGCAAAGTGGCCCATCCCGTCCTGTCCCTGTTTCACAACTTCCCACTGTCCCTGCAGCACCATGCAGGGATGGAGCTGACTATGTATTTGCCTCAGACCCACAGCTTGAGTGAGCAGAGAAAAGCCAAGAGAGCAAAGGAAAATGTTCTCTGCTCTGGAGCAGACATGAACATAGAGTAAATGACTTGAGGGACTGGCTACCTCTTGATGAGTGGGATCTTGGTGCTCCAGTTGTTGAAGGATCCGGAGATGAAGACCTCCTTGCCTCCATCAGCCCAGCGTATGACAGTGGGACGAGCCTGTTGGGATGGTTTCACTGGCTCCTCCAGGTCTGGCTGCCATGACACAAACTCCTTGTCCCCAGGAATCTGGGCAAAGAAAACCAGAGAGATGTGACCGAATGAACACATTCACGCAGCTGGCCTCTACCAGCCACACACAGGAGCACCACAGAGCTCCTCCAGGCCCCCAGCTCCCCAGAGACGCCTGGCATGGCTGGAAGCACAGCCCCACACACAGGCAGTGTGCCGAGGCTCTGGAAGGCAGGCAGGGAAGGCAGCAGCCAGCCCCTACCTTGGAGTCGTGGGAGCTGAAGACGCTGGGGTCGTCGGTGCTGCCCACCATGATCTTGTGCGGGTGCTCCTTGGCGGGGTGGGAGGCACCGGAGCCGTCGGAGCGCTGGGACTTGGAGCCATGGCGCTCCCCTGACACCCGCTCGCTGGTGGTGTTCCCCATGGCCCCTCAGCAGCCCCTGGCAGGGACACACAACAACACTCTGCCTTTGCCCACGGCCCTGGCAGCAAGGAGAGGAGCAAAAGAGCCGTCTCCCAAATGTTCTTTGCCAGTGGAGATGAACAGCAACCCTAAAAAAGGCCCCAAGTTCATTTCCACTACCAAGTTTGGGAGCTGAATGGGAATGCAACAAACAAACAGCTTGACCTAATTATAGCCACATCCTTAAAACCATAACTCTAGCTAAGCTGGTAATTGTTAAGACTCCAAAACCAATACGACTTCACCTGTGTCCCACATCAACCCTTGGCACCCAACAGAGTAGAGCTGATGGGAAAAATAAAGCCAACCTTTATTGTCAAATCAACTGCCTGGTGTTAACAGAGCCTCTTTCACAGTCCTGCAGTCAGCTCTACAGACAACCCAGCAAGAAAACAGCCAGGGAGTGAAAGTAGCAGCTGTTTTACAGCTCCCAACAAGTCTCCGAGAGCTCGCAGGCAGAAGAGCAGAGCCTTGTGCCTGCAAAGGCGACAGGGAGCATTTAAAGTGTCCGAATGGAATCGCCCAGGCTGGAGCTTGTCCAAGGAGCAGGGCTAATGCTGTGGTGTCTGCAAAAAGCTCAGCTCTCAGCAGCATTCACTTATGATTCACCAGGCAAGTCACCGTGTCAGCTGCAGCACAGCACAGCACAGCACAGCAAGGAGGACCATTTGTTGTCACCTAGCCAGCACCTGCCCAGCTCTCTGCAGGGACACGGTGAGGGAAGGGCCCTGGCCACCTCAGTGTCCCTCTGCAGCTGGAGATGGCCCCCATGCCCAATCTCACCCAGCGCAGAGAAAGCAAAACACAACTGACCAAGCCATGAACAACCACACGCCTTTTAGGATAAACAACAAAGTCACTGCAAGCTACACAGGACTCTTCAGGCCTTACCCTCTTTCCAGGAGCTGAGATGGACTGGGGTTTTTGCCCACTTCCAGGCTTATTTTGCAGCTTTCAGCTTACTGTGGGATCTGCAGAGCAAGCAAGGGGACAGCCAGCCTTGCTTCATGTGCTCACTTGTGACATTTGGAGGTTTGTTTAAAAGATCAAGTTATATGAAAGGTGCCAAGTGAGGCTGCCAGCCAAAGCCAGGCTTTAGAACATTATGGAGCAATTACTACAGTATTTCTTAAATCCTGAGGGCTAAAAGACAGCTCATGTGGGCAGCTAAGCCATACCCTCACCCCTCTCAGTGCAGATCAAGTACACCTGAAGATCCAGGTCAAATGAGCTGCACCTCTTGCTCTGACATCTTTCCCCTCTGCTCTGCAGAGGCTCAGACAGCTCCTCACAAAAACTGCCCCTGTACCACCAGACCTGCTGCTGAGGAGTTTCCTCTCCAGTATCTCCACTGAGGCTCCCTTACTTCTCATCTATAGGGAGGAAGGTGGGAAAGGCTCAACTTCCCTTGTAGCAGGACAGACCTGGGAGATATGTGCAGATGTTACCAGGTGTGAAGCTTCCCTTTCTCTTCTCTAAAAGTATTCCAGTCCCTCTGTCCCTTACAGGTTACGCTCTCCAAACAATCCCTGAGGTTTATCCCAGGTTCCTGTCTGGCGTGTGCCATCTGCATCCCCTGCATCACACACACAGGCACCCGGCCTGTGTCAGGACAGGTCTTTGTGCACAGCCTGAAATACCTGGCTTTGCTGAATTAACTTTTACAGCTCAAACCCTCCTGCATCCAGGCCAGCCCTTGTAGCACAGGGAGATGGTGTGACACAGGTACACCCAAGTCAAGGATAGAAATGCTGCCCACACCACAGCCCCAGCAAACCTCCACAACATCTCCGTACATCCCAGTCTGGCAGCGAGCCCCTGCCTGCCTGCCCCATCACCAGGGCCCTTCGGCTCCAGCCAGCCCCAGCTTCTCATGTGGAAAACAACATGTGAATTACACCCATTCCCCTCCCCGGGATGTGCCACCCTTGCTGCCTCCCACCCGGCCAGTGACCGCACTGGGAAGCACTGGCAGGCAGCCCGAAGGGGCTTCTGCAAGAGGGATGGGATGGGGTCTGTCCGGGAGCACCGGGAGCACTGGCAGGCATTCATTCCCAGGGCTCTGAGGGAAGGATGGGGTCTGTCCAGGAGCACTGGGAGCACCGGCAGGCATTCATTCCCAGGGGGTTTGAGGGAGGGATGGGGTCTGTTCGGGAGTATGGCAGGCATTCATTCCCGGGGGCTCTGAGGGAGGGATGGGGTCTGTCCGGGAGCACCGGCAGGCATTCATTCCCAGGGGGTTTGAGGGAGGGATGGGGTCTGTTCGGGAGTATGGCAGGCATTCATTCCCGGGGGCTCTGAGGGAGGGATGGGGTCTGTCCGGGAGCACCGGCAGGCATTCATTCCCAGGGGGTTTGAGGGAGGGATGGGGTCTGTTCGGGAGTATGGCAGGCATTCATTCCCGGGGGCTCTGAGGGAGGGATGGGGTCCAGCATCTCGCCGGGCTGACACCACCCGGGGAAGCCGGATCCGCCCGGACTCTCCCTCTTTCGGAGACGGGAACCAGAGCTGAGCCCTGAGCTCGCCGTAAGGTTAAGGGGATGAGCTGGGTAAGCGGGGGCGGAAAATCTGCCTCCGAGCAGGCAGGGCTGGGGCTGGGGCTCTGCTCGGCGGAGGCGGTGGCGGGGCTGTCACGGCGGGCTCGGCCCACGGGCAGCCGCGGGTCTGCCGAGGCCCGGGGGAGGAGCGGGACACACCGGCAGGGCCGGGCCCTCCCGAGGGGCTGCCAGACGGGGTCTGCCCGCTGCGGGGTCCAGGACACCGCTACACCGCGGGGACGCGCGGCCACGCCTCACCCACCGCCTCCCGCAGCGGCGCCCGGGGAGCCGACACCCTCACCCCGACCCGTGACACCCGCCCCACCGTCCCCGGGCCCGGGCCCGGCCCGACCCCACCTGCCGCTGCCGCCGCCGCCGCCCCGCTCTCCGCCTCCGTCCAAGATGGCGCCACCCCCCGCCGGCCGCTGCGGGGCGCTCTGACCCGCCCCCGCCGCGCTCCGCGGCCGCGCCCCGCCCCCGACCCGCGGCCCCGCCGCCGGGCACCCGCCATGTTTGCTGCGGGCGGCCGGCCCGCCGCTGGCACGGGCGCGCGGGGCGGGGGCCGCGTCGCCTCAGCGGCCGGCGGCCATGTCTGCTGCGGGCCGGGCTGAGGGGGCTGCGGGGTACCGGCGGGACCCCCAGGATGGAGCTCAGACTGACGCAGCCAGGCACTGTGCTGTCCGGTCCCCGCGGCACGGCGACAAGCTTTATTGCCTTTTCCCGAGGCCCCCGCTTGGGCACGTTCCCAGTTTCTCCACCACCTCTGTGACCTAACCCATAGATAGAGCTCGTGGGGCTGCCGAGCCAGGACTTAGGGAGCTGCTCCCAGAGCAGCCCGTGAGCAGACTCGGTGGTATCACAGAGGGAAAGCGCAATAGACCAGCCTGCACCTTCAAGGAATGGCTCCCTCCGTGCTCCGGCGCAGCTAGCGAGGGAAAGCCCAAGGGAAAAGGAGAAGACTGCCGGCAGCACCCGCTGTCTCCTTCCCTTTAGGCTAAGCAGAGAGCGAGACGTAGACGAGGGTGGCCACGATCATGCCGATGCTGAAGAGCACCGTGAGGACGTGGGGCAGGGCGCTGGGCCGGGCGGGGCGGCGGGCGGCCCGCGGCTGCAGGGCGCTGACCACGCGCTGCCGCTGGCTCAGGATGGCGGCCCTGGCTCCCGCCCACGCACCCGGGCCCCGCAGCCGGTACTGGTACGGCGTGCACGGACCGAAGGCCACCTCCATGGCCAGCCTGGGGTCCGTGAGGAACAGGGAGAGCAGGTTGGGCTTGACCCCCAGCTGGAGGGCGAGCTCGTCCATGTAAGGGATGTAATCCACCTGGATGGTGTGCCGCTGGCTCTTCACGTACCTGCGGGCAGCGAGAGAGGGAGAACGGGAGGGTTTGGCACGGGCAGCACCGGGGGTGAGGGTGGCAGCGCCGTGCTGCGCCGGGGCCTTACCGCTCAGCCATTCTCTGCTTGGTTTGTGTGATTTCGGCCAGCATGTCGGCGGGTGGTGGCAGGCCCTGCAGCCCTGGGCAAAAGGAGGCTGGAGCTGGAGGGTGGGCTGTGCTCCTGCCATAGTCTGGATGGCTCTGCAGCCCAGCCTGGCCCCTGTTTGCACGTGGGGCTTTTGGGACGTGCCACTACGTCAGGAGCAAGTGGGAGACATGGGCAAAGAAAATAATAGCAGGAAAGGAAAGGGAGAATATGGTTGCAGGCAACAGGACTAATTAGTGACCCTCACAAGAGAAGAACAGTGCAAGAGCCGTAGAAAAATGCAAAATGGGGTTTTGTCCTCATGAAGAAGCAAAAGGAGGATAAAAAGGTGAGTCAGGAGAGGCAGCATGTGAGGGGATGCCACCAGCAATAACTCAGTCTTAGCATGGCTGGGGGAGCCCAGCTGCATCCCCCAAACTGACTTACCTTTGAAGACGTAGATGGCCAAGCGACTCTGGAGCTCTGAGATGGGCATGATGGCTCCCCAGGGCTGGATGAGGCCGATGAAAGCCAGTGTTGGCTTCTCCAGATCAGGGGGGAACATGAATTTGTAGAGGGGAATCTCGTTCTCCACCACCTTCACGCAGCCCTCGAGGAATGGGAAGGAGAAGCTGTATCCTGTGGCAAAAACTATGGCATCGACATCTTCCCTGGTGCCATCCTCAAAGATGGCAGATGTCTCTGTGAACTCCTGGATGTTTGGCTTCACCCGCACCCTGCCCGAAATGATGCGGTTGGGCAGGTCATCGTTGACCGTGGGGTGTGTGTCAAGGACCCTGGAAGGCACAGACAGACCTCGTTCAGGTCCTGGCAGGGGGATGGGCATTGCTGGAGCAGGTACCTGGGGTGCTGCTGGGGCGCTCACCCATGCTTGGGCTTTAGGCCATAGAGTGTGTGGTCAAAGCGGGCATTCAGCTTCCACTCCATTAAGGAATTCAGGATACTTTTAGGCACCAGGTTCTGGATGAGGTGCAGAAAGCGACTGGCATAGCTGACATCAAAGGGGTACCCATTGTCTGCCACCCGGTGCAGCACCCAGGACCCACGCCTGGTGCTGAGGAAAACCTGGAAGGAAGGTGAAGAGAGGTGGTGGCACGGCAGCATGTTCAAGACTGGGCTGGGCCCCTGCTGTGCTCCAGGGACAGGGAAGCCAGCACAGCTACTGGGACCACAGTAGCCACCCCCACAGAGAGGGGACAGGGTGCTTGTGCCAGGTGCTGGAGGTTGGGGAGCCCACGGGGGATGGTGGGTGATGATCCCCCCCTCTGGGGTTCCGTCCCTGTGAGCTCTCCCAGCACACCTGCTTGGCTGTGTGGCTCAGCTCCACTGCGATATCGATGCCTGAATTCCCAATGCCAACCACGACCACTCGTTTTCCAAAAAAAGGCTGAGGGTTCTTGTAGTCCCGGCTGTGCAGGTAGCAGCCCTCAAACTTCTCCAGCCCTGGAAGAGAGAGGGAAGCCATGCTGGGCTGGGATGTGGGAACAGGAGGGTGGCTGCCCCCTGTTCAGACTGGTGGTGTGTTTTGGGAACAAGCTAGCATCAGTGTGACCAACCGGAGTTATGCAGCCCTGGAGTAGGGCCCAGAGAGGTGGTGGCATCACCAGCATGGAAGATAGGTTAGCCCTGAGCATCCTGCTCTGGCTTTGGGACTAGCCTGGCTTGGAACAGGGCTTGGACTGGAGAATTCCATGCTTCCATCCCAAAATTCTGCTGCAGATCGTGTCTGGTGCCATGCATTGCCAGTAGAGGAACAACCAGGGTCTGTGCCATCTTGCCAGACCCTGGTGGACAGTGTGCTCCAGCCTGTTCCCCAGCCAAAGAGGGCCTCCACAGCTGAAAGCTCTCCAGGCATTTTCCTCTGGCACCCAGAGGCAAGACCACCACCAGTGCCGAGCCCTCCAGCCTTGGTGAGGAGCTGGAGGGCCCAGCAGGTGCTTGGCCAGCAGTATGGGGAGGGAGCCTGTGTCAGGTGGGAGAGGCACGCTGGCAGCGGTGACATCTGCCAGCAGGATGCTTTGGACACTCTTGTGATCCCCCCTAGTGTGTTAAAACTGCAGAGGCATTTAGGGATGCTAGGGAGCGGGCAAGCAGCCCACAGGCAGTACCTGGGAAGGAGCTGAGGGGGAGATGAGCGTTGGTGTGGTGCCCGCTGCACACCAGCACGGCGTCGAAGACGGCCGCCTCCTGCTTCCCCTCGCTCTCCGTCACCACCTCCCACTGCCCGCTGCTGGCGAAGTCGGGGCGCTTGGACACGCGGCACACGCTGGTCTGGCACAGGACAGCGGCGTCAGGCACCCTGTGCCCCGCTCCCGCTGCCACCTCCCCCTCGGGCCCCAGGCCTCACCCTGAAGCGGATGTGGCGGAGCAGGTCGAAGTGCTGGGCGTACATGCGGAAGTACTCCATGATCTTGGAGTTGTGCATGTAGTTGGGGAAGTCCTCAGGGATGGGGAAGTCGCTGAAGCACATCATCTCCTTGGAGGTGTTGATGATGACGGAGCGGTAGATGCTGGCACGGCCGTCCTCGGGGTGCTCCTGTGGGAGGGGGGCACAGCTCAGCGCTGCCCGGGGAACGATGGGCCACCTGCCTGTCCCGCCTGGCACGTCCCCCATGGGTGCAGGATTAAGCCACAGGCTGTTGTAGCACCCATCCCTCCACCCAGCAACTCTCCTGTGGTTGAGACCCCCCACCCCAAAAACCAGGGCTGTATCTCTGGACTGGTGGGAGCCAGGCAGTGGTGACAGTGGGTCATGGTGGTCTTGTGCCTCAGATTCCCCACTTCCACTCCTTGCCCCTATGAGGCAGTGCATTCCCAAAGCTCCTGTGGTGCTGTTGCCCTGGCTGCCACATCAGGTCTCACCAGTTGTGGAGGCAGCTCCAGTGCTTCCTGCTGAGTGGTTGCTCCTGCTTACCAGGTCTGTGCCTCGATAGCTGGATGCTGCTGCTCTGGTTCTGCTCCACCAACCCTGCCCCTGACCCACCACAGGTAGAACTAGTGGGCTGTGACAGATCCACCCCAGACCCCACTCTGACATGATGCCACCTGTTTTTCCCCAGGGCTCTCCCACATGCATATCAGAGCATGGTGGAAACACTGGTCATTTTGTTGGTGGGTCCATGGGATTAAAGTCAGCAGCTTCATTAGGTGGAGGCAGAGATAAGCTCCAGGATGGCTCCAAGGCAGGGAGAGCCAAGGCACAGAGAAGGCAGGACACGGTATCTCTGTGTGGGTGAGTGGCACAGAAGCAGAAAGAGGAGCAACCATGATTCCAGGAAAGGGCTGGGCAGAATGGGGACAAACAGTGGGGTCAGATAAAACAAGATAGGTAGGCAAGTGTTGGGCAGGACAGGTACAGACTGTGGAGTCAGATAAGATAGGCAGGCAAGGGCTGGGAGTGACCAAGAGCAAAATAGCAGAGGAAGGTGTGGATGAGATTGGGAAAGAAGGAATGGGAAAGGGGAAATCTATGCTGGGGGAGCAAGCCATGGATTGAAGTCCTTGGGGAGGCTTCATCCTGCTGCTGGTGAGCAGGAGCTGGGTCCTATGTGCCTGGCACACCAGCTGGTACTGCGCTGCCAAACTACTTTTACTTTCCTTGGTTTCCCTTGGAAAGCTGCCTGCCGCACGCATGCAAAGCAGGGGAACGGTGCACGGTGATCTGCCAAGGACCGATCCCGAGCCCGTCCGTGCTGCTGCCAAGGAGCAGCCTGGCTGCTCGGGGCTTACCTCGAAGCGCCAGAGCCCCCCGATGTCCTTGCTCCTCTCAAAGCAGGTGGGCTCCAGCCCCTCATCCAGGCAGCATTTCAGGGCGCACAGGCCGGAGGCGCCGGCACCAATGACGGCCACTCTCCGAGCAGCCATGTCCCCCGGTGTGGTGGTGACAGGGGTGTGGGAGAAGCTGTGGCCAGGAGGTGCAGAGCCAGGCGCGTCCCTCAAGGGAGGCTGCCCACTGCTGATCGTTTTGAGGGTGACTGTCCCTATATTTCCTGTGGGTGGCCAAGGTGTCACAAGATGTTCTTCCAGACATGATCTACAGGTTTCTCTTACCTCCTTGCCACACCTCTTGGCCTGCCCTGCCCTCTGCAAGAGGTGCACTAAGTTCTGTAAGCATTTAATGATGCCAACAGTGCCCCAGGACTTCCTGGGCAGGGCAGAGATGTGGCTATGCTTTGGATTTCAGCAGGTTGTGGCGTGGAAGACAAACCTAGGGGATGGGGTGGGGGGGGGGCGCTGGCATGACCAGCCCAGGCATCTGATGGACAGGACCCACACCCTTTACCCACTCTGGGTCCCCAGCCCACCCAGCCACCTTCTGGAGGAGCTGTGTGCAGGTCACCAGGGTGGCACTGAGCTGTGCCTTGTGACCACCAGGACCCACTGTGGCAGGACACACCTTGGGAGAGGCTGTCTTGCTGTGGAGCGTGTGTGCACGTCAGCCTATGGTGTAATAGGCCAGTGCTACAAGGCTGATCTCAAACCCATGAGCATTCCCACAGTACACGGAGGATCGTGACGGTGGCAGTAGCAGGACAGACACTTGGCTGTTTATTGCATTTATCCACTTAGAAAGTGTGCTGTGCCTTTGCTGCTTAGCTCTGGTGTGTGTGTGGCAAAATTGGCATGGCTGGGTTACAGGGGACAGAAAAGCCCAGAGCGCTGGCTGAGAGGGACTGGAATTTAGCCTGCAGTGAGCAGGTTTCCTCCTCTGTCCATGACAGCATTCCCCAAGGGGAGGTGCAGAGCAGGAGCCCAAGCATTGTTTTGGCAGCTGGGGAGGCTCTGTGCATCCCTAGTTCATGGTGTGGTCACAGCTGGGCCGTGCCAGGCAGCAGGAAGGTTTCTGCCACCAGAGGCTGCCAAGGGGCAGGGGTGGCCAGCCAGTCCTACAGCACATTGCAAAGCTGTCCTGGTTAAGGGAGTCACCCCAGGACAAAAGCCTCCCTTCCTGCGCTTGCAGGGCACCTACAAGTAAGCAAAAATGGCTGCCAGGATGGCCACGGCCCCGATCAGCTTGAAGATGAGGGGCATGGCAGGGGCTGAGGTGCTCTCTTCCACGGGTCGTGTCTGCAGGGGCTTGAGGATGCGCTGCTGCTGGGTGAGGATGGCTTCCCTGGCACCCTCCCACGCGCCCGGGCCCCGCAGCCGGTACTGGTACGGCGTGCACGGACCGAAGGCCACCTCCATGGCCAGCCTGGGGTCCATGAGGAACAGGGAGAGCAGGTTGGGCTTGACCCCCAGCTGGTGGGCGAGCTCGTCCATGTAAGGGATGTAATCCACCTGGATGGTGTGCCGCTGGCTCTTCACGTACCTGTGGGCAGGGAGGAGGGCAGGTAGGTGCTGAAATCAGAGCTGGCAGGTACCCTGCACACCAGGAAGGCGGTATTGGACAGACTGGACTGTGGGTAGTGTGGCCAATGACATCCCTGCCCTCTGTTGGCACACAGAAATGTGCCAGGACACATCCATGGGACAGGATGGATGCCCATGAGCAGCTGTGCCTAAGGCATCCCTGCAGGGATCTTACCGCTTTGCCATCGCTTCTTTCTTCTGCTCAATGTCAGCCTCCATGTCGTGCTGCAGGGGCAGCTCGTTCAGCCCTGGGGAGGATGAGACACAGCGGCCACTGTGGTGCTGGCCTTGCCTGGGTGCTGTGCCTCTGCCAGCACCACCGTGGTGTGTGGGCTCGCACCTTAGGCACGTCCAAGTGCCACAGGATGGGAAGGAGCAGCCTGTGGAGCTCAGGGTATGGGTGTGCCTGTGCCTCTCAGAGAAGAGGCCATCTCACTGACTGCCCTCACTCCAGGACTGCATCTACAGAGCAGGTTTGCATGACTTACCTTTGAAGACACGGGTGGCCCAGCGACTCTGGAGCTCTGAGATGGGCATGATGGCTCCTAGGGGCTGGATGAGGCCGATGAAAGCCAGTGTTGGCTTCTCCAGATCAGGGGGGAACATGAATTTGTAGAGGGGAATCTCATTCTCCACCACCTTCACGCAGCCCTCGAGGAATGGGAAGGAGAAGCTGTATCCTGTGGCAAAAACTATGGCATCGACATCTTCCCTGGTGCCATCCTCAAAGTTGGCAGATGTCTCTGTGAACTCCTGGATGTTTGGCTTCACCCGCACCCTGCCCGAAATGATGCGGTTGGGCAGATCATCGTTGACAGTGGGGTGCTGTTGAAAGACCCTGGAAGGTACAAGAAACCATTAGGGCTGGGAAGGAAGTGTCTCTGCTCCGTGTCCTGCTCCAGCTGCTGCTTCCTACTCTGGGGCAGCTGCCCCTACACTGCTGTCTCCAAGAGTCCTTGGAAGGGGCAGTGGTGGCTCCCTTAAGCATTGCCTGGGCACAACAAGATAATAACCCAGTCCAAGCACAGGGAGCAGGGAATGGCCAAGCTGGGCAGGACACAGAAAGAGGCAGAGGATCCCTTCTTGGCAGGGGGGATGTTTGGTGATACCTGTGCTTTGGCTTGAGGCCGTAACGTGAGTGATCAAACCTGGCATTCAGCTTCTTCTCCATGTAGTCGCATGTGATGGATGAGCTGAGCAGCCCCTGCAGGAATGTCTTCAGGCGGGTGGTTAAGATGGTGTCGATGGGGTAGCCCTGATCTCCAACGCGGTTGAAGATCCAGGCACCCCGGCGGGTGCTGAGGAACACCTAGACAAGGAAGAAGGATTGCTGCCTGAAGGCAGTGGTGGTCCTGGGAGGGCTGCCCTGCAGGGGACGTGCCCTTGCCCAGGGATCACTCTGCTTTTTGCTGCCCAAGCACTGGGTTGAGACCCAGAGGGCAGAGGGAGCTGGTGACTGGCATCTCGCAGGGGAGTGGGACCAAGTCTCAGTTGCTTGGCAGCTGGGATTGGCAGGAGCCAGCACTGCCAAACACAGCGAGTGCTGGCATGGAAAAGCAGCTGTGCAAGTGCCTTGGTCCTGGTGTCCCTGCAGAGCTGACAGTGTCCCACAGGGTCAATTCTGCCCACTGGGACCCTACTCCTGCTTACCTGCTGGGCTGTTTGGCTGATCTCCACAGCCAGGTCTGACCCTGAATTCCCAATCCCGATGACAACAACTCTTTTGTCTGTGAAAGCCTGAGCATCCTTGTAGTCTCGGCTGTGGAGATAGTGGCCCTTGAACTTCTCAATTCCTGTGAGCAGAAGGAGGAGGGATGCTTGGCTTCCTGGTGCCAGGTTGGAGGATCATCCCCTAAAGACTGGAGACGCTCCCTTACCCCACCACAGCACTCCTGGGGAGCACAGGAGCTCTCCTGGAGTCAAAACAAGGCAGGGAAATGTTTGGGCCGGGGGGAAAGCAGCAGGGAGAATAGGGACAGGCATGGACTAGCTTTCTAGTGTCTCTGGTGTCTCCTCACACTGGTGTACAGGGCAGTACCTGGGAAGGAGCTGAGGGGGAGATGAGCGTTGGTGTGATGCCCGCTGCACACCAGCACGGCGTCGAAGACGGCCGCCTCCTGCTTCCCCTCGCTCTCCGTCACCACCTCCCACTGCCCGCTGCTGGCGAAGTCGGGGCGCTTGGACACGCGGCACACGCTGGTCTGGCACAGGACAGCGGCGTCAGGCACCCTGTGCCCCGCTCCCGCTGCCACCTCCCCCTCGGGCCCCAGGCCTCACCCTGAAGCGGATGTGGCGGAGCAGGTCGAAGTGCTGGGCGTACATGCGGAAGTACTCCATGATCTTGGAGTTGTGCATGTAGTTGGGGAAGTCCTCAGGGATGGGGAAGTCGCTGAAGCACATCATCTCCTTGGAGGTGTTGATGATGACGGAGCGGTAGATGCTGGCACGGCCGTCCTCGGGGTGCTCCTGTGGGAGGGGGGCACAGCTCAGCGCTGCCCGGGGAACGATGGGGAAGGATGGCTGGGGTTGATGAGGATCCTCTTTTCATGGAGCCCCTGCCCTCAGTCTCACCCAGAGGATCCCACTATGGCCGGCTGCCGCCCCAATAACCACCACGGACCCCTGCGGTGGTGACCCCAAGCAGGACACGAGGCCAGCAGGGTTTACCTCAAACCTCCAGAGGCCTCCGATGTCGCCGGTCCTCTCGAAGCAGACGGGCTGCAGCCCCTCCTGCAGGCAGGCTTTGATGGCGCACAGCCCGCTGCTGCCCCCGCCGATGATGGCCACTTTCTTTGCCATGCTGCGCTCCACCGTCGGCTCTCTGCCTGGGGACAGCGTCGGACAGCGGGCTTGAGCTGCCAGCGCTGCGACTGTGCAAGACTTTGAGCCTGCTCAAAGAGGTCCCAAGCAACAGAGGCAGCCCCTCAAAAGTGTGTCTCGGGTGCAAAGCCACTGCTGTCCCCCGCCAGGTGTAGACCTGGCCAGTGCTGGGTTTTGCACTACTGTGGTGCCGCCTCTGGACGCCTTGAGGAGAAATCCTACCGACTGTCAGGGAGCCCCAAAATCTCCGCGCCCATGCCAAGTCCCGGCGATGGAGGTGCCCTGAAGTGCTGTGCCCTGCTGTGGGGACCGACAGCTCCCTCCCCGCGGGTGACAGCCCCCCTGCCTGCCCTTTGCCCTCTCGCTTCCCCGCGGAGATTGCTGTAGTGCTGTCGCGGTGCCCGCTGGTGCCGGCAGCCCGGGGGACACCCTTCACCGACCTGCGGCCGTGGGACGAGCAGCCCAGGGAAGGCTGGCGGCGGGCACGGGGCCGTGCGAGGCTCTCTGCCGGGGTGCCCCGGCCCGTGAGGCCGGCCCGCGGCCTGGCTCGGTGATGCGCAGCGTCCGGGAGCGGGGCCTCCCCCTCCGTCACTCCTCCCACGGGCGCGGGGAGAGGAAGGCCGGCTCCCGACCGCCTGCACGGCTGTTCCGGCAGCGGCGGGGCCGCAGCCTCGGCCGGCGGCCGCAGGAGCCGTCCCAGGCGCTGCGCGGGGACACGGACACGCAGCGCAGCCCATCCTTGTGGTTGCGTGCTTGGTAAACAAGCGCTGTCCTGGATTTTGACCCTAGGATTATCGGGATCACTCCACGCCCGCTTATTGTGGTACTCGGGGTGACACAGCGCTCTGGCTGCTCCAGTGGCAGCCGGCACTGGATCGCCCACATCCCCTGTCCCCCTGGCCTGGGCGTGTCGGCACAGTGTCCCCATAGCCACGGCTCACCCCTGGGCTAGCAGAGTCCTTGGCGCCAGTGGAACCCCGGTGAGAGGAGCACCACGCTGCTGGGGTGTCCCTGGTGTGAGGGTGCTGGGACCAGCAAGGAAAAGGCTGTCCCTCACAGCAGGAGGCACAGACCATGTGGATCCAAACTTGCTGCTGGCTCCTGGCACACTCACAGCCAGACAGCCCCTGAGGCTGCAGGGGAAATTTGCTCTTCCATATGCGGAGAACTGAGTAAGGCAGAAGGGCCAAGGTCTGCAGCTGAAGCGGTTTTAACCTTACAAAACTCATAGTATGTTTGCGGTAAGCTTAATAAAGCTCTTTCTGTCCCTTGCTGTCAGCAAGGGCTGATCTCTGCCCGAGGCAGAGACGCTGAGCTGCCAACCCACACTCTGTGCCTGCCTGTCAAAAGGCATCAAAAGCATCTTACCAAGCAAGGGATCAGCACAGGAATGGAGAGCTGGCAGCACAGGCAGTGCTACTCTTCCTGCTCTGCTGTCGGCTGGCTTCTGGCTCTTGCAAGCTCTGCACAGACTGCCCAAGGGCAACAGGTACTGGGGAGCTCTCTGAGCTCTCTACCACTCTGCTGTTGCTATGAAACCTCTGTGCAGGTTGTCTCTGAATTTGCCCTTCTCCCTGCAGGAGGCTGCATAGCCTTGGACTTTACCCCCCTGTAGCTGGACTCAGTACAGAAAAACCGTGCTGCCGGGCACTAGGGGCATGCCATGACATTTTGGTTTAGGTTGGTATTTGGTTGGTTGATGTCTGTGGAAATTCACAGTTCCCCATACCTGGCAAGCACCCAGGATGCAGATGGTGTGCAGCAGTGCCTGCTGTACAGTGTCTGCTCTGGGCTTCCACAGTGGGCAGAAATGCTGTGGGACAAGTGGGGCAGAAAGCTCCTCTGTCCTATCATGGCTGCACCCACGCTTGGAGATGACAAGCATGGAGAGCAAAGGTCTCTCTGGTGGAGCTGCAGAGAAGCACAAAAGAGCTGGCCAGGCAGCCTGTGACCCAGCAGGGCTGTGCAGTGGTGATGGTGGGTGCTACCAGGGCCTCATGGAGTGTCATGCAAGTGAGTCAAGAGCCACTTTTTGGCACACGCATGTGTGGGAGCCACACATGCACAACAAGCCCTGCCCACCCAACGCTGCCCACCCAGAGTGTGCCACCTGCCTGTGCTTCCACAGCCACCACAGGGCTGGTCCTCTGCCTTGGGGCAGGAGGGCTGGCCAGAGTGTCCTGGTGCTGCTGTGCAATTGCCAGACTGGCCCAGCTGGCTGCCAGGCCTGCGGTGCAACCCAGGGGATTATTTTTTGGTCACTGCAGCACCAACCCAGACCTGGAAGCTTCCTTGTCTCACCCTGTCATTGGGTCAGGGCTCATCTCCAGGGGAACCTTGTCATGTCAAGCACTTCCATTTCAGCCCCTGTACAAGTGACAGGGTGCTTGTACCAGCAGCCATCAGGCTGCTCCTGCACACTCCACCCAGGAGAACAGCACACTTAAACACTGCTTGGTCTTAATATGACTTAATTGGTGCTTTGCCAGGTCCTGAGTGCACTAATAAACCTCAATGACCACAAAGAGCCTCACCTGGGCCCAATCCCTTTACTGACGTGCCAGGAGCACTGATGAGGCTGATTATGTGAGCTCAGTCTAGAGCCCTCACTCCCTGCCTGGCTGTGGTCCCTGCTGAAGTGTGTTTTATGATTTTCTGGCTCAGTCTCAGCCCTAGCTCATTAGAGAGGCTCCTTGTGGTCCCCTCCTGCCAAGGACCAGCAGCCCTCTGTGAAAAACAGGCCGCCAGTGGTGCCAGGAGAGGAAAGCCAGCCTGCCTGGAGCACAGGGAGCTGTGGCCATGGTTGGCAGAGCCAGGGCCTCTTGCTGGAGGAGGTGCAAGCAAGGCTCAGACCTGGGGCTGGGTGTATTTCTGGGCTCTGGGAAGGGGCTGGCTCTTGCAGGACTCTCTCTGCAGCCTGGAATATGCTTTTGATTGGGAATTGCTGTGAATGCATTGTACCCCCTGAGAAACTGGAAACCCTCTGGAGGGCAAAAGGAACTCTGGGGAGCTCTGGATAAGAGCTTCAGGAGCAGGCTGCTGCTGGGGGCTGCTCACCGCTGCCCACTGAATGATCAACCCTTCAGTGCCACTCTACTTTCCCAATGACTCTGGGGGCCATGTGCTTGACATGTAGCCTTGGTGCAGCACTTAAATTGAGAGCAATAGGGAAGAGATTGCTTAGGGAGGCAAAGCTCTGTCTACCTCTGAGGAAAGAGCCCTGTGGGTCCCCTCCAGGCAAGTGCTGTAGATCAGGCTGTGCAGGGTATGCTTGCGACAGCAGCATGATCAGTGTATTTATAGGATACAGATACAGGGGTGATTGCAGAGAAACCTCTGCAGAGTCACAGCTACCACGTACACCATGGGCCATTGCAGGTGCCCAGAGAGCATGCAGATTCACAGTATGAGCAGCGAGCTGCCGGCTGGGTGTGCTGAGCCCTCCCCAGGCTCTGCAGAGACTGCTTTTGGTCACCAGAGAACAGTCAGCGCAGCCCCTGCCTGGCAGCCCACGGGAGGGCAGGACAGCACCAGACATCTGAGTGCAGGCCCTGGAGCCTGCAGCACCGCTCGTGTGGAAGTCTTGGCCGGACTGACGGGATTCAGGATGCCACTTCAGCACCAGAATCCCGTCCCGTGTGTGCTCAGAACGGCAGCACACGGCCCCTGCCTTGTGCCGAGGCCGGCGGGCGCTCAGCGGCTCCAGAGCGCGAAGAGGGCGGGCGCGGTGGCCGGGGACAGCCAGCAGTGCTCCACCACGCCGTAGAGCGCGTAGCCCAGCAGCAGCCCGAAGAGTACGTCTGTCATGTTGTGCCTGCCCAGCATGACCCGGGAGATGCTGACGATGAGGGCCCAGAGCACCACGAGCACACGCAGCGGCACGGCCAGGACCAGGTGGCGCAGCACGAAGCGGCAGACGAGAGCGGCCCTGGTGGCGTGGCCCGAGGGGAAGGAGTACTTGTCCACCGAGATGGTGACGAACATGTCCATCTTGTTGTGCGTGGGCCGCGGCCGCTTGACGAGCCCCTTCACCACCGACACCATCACCAGGTCCAGCAGCAACGCTGGGAGAGACAGCAACAGGGGTTACTGAAAGCAGGATCATCAGCTAAGGGCCATCGGCCGTCAAAGCTGCCTGAAGGTGATGTTTTTCCCCATGGCTGCAAGACCCAGGCAGGGAGAGCACAGCACACAGCTGCTCTTGGCCTTCTGCAGCAGAAGGAGCACATCCTCAAGCTCTGCTCCTCTGCACACATGCCTCCTGCACCAGCAGCCCCTTGGCCTGCCACAGCCGACAGGGCCCTGCCCAGCCTGCACCCCAGGGCTTTTCTCTCCGCAGAATCTGATCTTGCCACGACTCGGGGCCAGTCTGCTCCTTAATCTGAGGGCAGTAGAGGCATGAAGTCCCCAGAGCTCCCTTCCTGGCAGTGCTGACTCTGCACTGCTGTCTGCCCTGCTGACCGGGGTCAAACTGGCTGGGTGAATGATCAACCCACTCCCCTCGGGCACAGGTCAGCGGGAAATGCTCAGGGCTGGTGGCCTGCCAGGGCTCCTGGGGTCTGCCTGCTCCCTGCTGCTGGGGGTAAAGTTAACCCTGCTCTGGTTCTCAAGAGATGAATCAAGGATAAGTTATGGTGGCTTGCCCCTGAGGGCTAAACGCTGTTGTCACAGAGGAGGCAAAGCGCCTGTGGTAAATGTTCAGCCAGTATTTTGCAAGAGCAGCTTCTCATTTAGGGCAGAGGGTGCTTTATCCATCCCTGTTAGCTCAGCTTAGCACAGCACCCATAGCCAGGGCTACTTCTTGTTGTGTAAGAGATCAACTTCTGTTTGTCCTAAGACACATTTCTGGACACCAAATCTTTTGGTCACTTCAGTTCATTTCCTTTGGTTAATCATTTAAGACCAAATTTTTTTTTCCACATGTAAAACTAGATCATTTGCTTTTTCTCTTTCTACACAGGATCTGGGAATTCAAGTTGGACACAAGGGAATCGTTCTTCCCCACAGGGGTGCTGCAACCCAGGAACAGATCCCCAAGGAGGTGGGTGGCTCTTGCCCAGAGCACTGAGGTGCTGGGACACCTCTCCTTGGAGCAAAGGTTAGGCTGGAGGCATCCGGTTCTGCTGTGGGGCTCCAATTTAACCACATGCTGCTGGATGAGAAAGATGCACAAACCTATTTCCCACCAAGCAAATTTCAATTCAAAATTGAATGTGAGATCCTAATTATTTGCAACTTAATACAAGATAACAAGAGAGAGAAGGTCTGGTGTCCTAGAGCTATAACAGTTTCTAAACATGCAAAAATTAATTCTCTTAAATAGATCTAGGCTGTTCTGTGTGTGTGTGTGAAATACTACAGCACGCAGGATTAAAAGTCGTGCTTTAAACCAGGTTTCCTCACTGGCTGGAACAGAACAATCCACGAAGGCCCTGTGGGCAGGAAGCCAAGGGTCTGTGTGCCAGAGCAGCTTTTCAGGGAAAGGTCTGGTGTCTCAACACTGCACCTGGAGCGTGCTGTTGTGCCAAGCGTGGGGAGCCGAGAGGCTTCAGCCCCGAGAGCGTTTTGTAACCGCGAGAGCAGTTTGCAGTCGGGAGTTTGCCAGTGCGTGGTGCCAGCTGTGCCAGGTGACTCGTGTCGCTGCCACCACGCCCTTAGGCCGCGGGGTCACTCCTCTGCCACCGGCAGGCATCCCGGGTGAGCCCGCACAGGCTGCTCAAAACCAGCCGGTGCTCTCGGGCCTTCGGCTTGCCCAGCTGTGCCCCATCCCTCGGGTCGCCCTCCCCAGCCCCGGGGCGGGCCCCCGCCTCACCAAAGAGCAGGTTGAGCAGCACCTCCCTGGCCGCCGAGCTGTCAGTGTGCCAGAGCCCGTAGAAGGTGCCGAGCACCCAGGGGATGCCGTGCCCCGACACCTCGATGACCTTCATGAGGGGGCGGGCACTGCCCCAGGCCGAGCCCTCCCCAGCGCAGACCCCCAGGCGCTTGGAGGCCCAGAGGTCGATGGCGAGCAGGGAGCTGAGGGCGATGCCCACGAAGGACGGGTTCAGCTTCATGCAGTCCTCCTCGGGCAGCGGCGCGGCGGCGGCGCCGGCGGGCTCCCTGCGGCGGGACGGGCTGTCGGGGGCGGCGGGCCCGCGCTGGCTCAGCGACAGGAACTCCAGGCGGCCGCCGCTGCCGGCGCGCCGCTCGCGGCCGCTCCGGGGGCTCGGCATGGCGACGGCGGGCGGCCTGCGGGAGGCGGGCGCCGGTCACCGCTCACCCGCTGCCAGGCCCGCTCGGGGCCCGGCATGTCCCCCTGCCCGGGCCGCTTCCGTCTCCCCCTCCCCGCGCCCTGCCGGTTATCCCCGCCCCGCGCTCCTGCCCGGCCGGGGCGCGGTGCCCCCGCTCTCGGCGCGTCCCCCGGTACCGGGCGGCCCCGGCGCCGCTTCCGCTTCCTGTTCCGCTTCCGCCCGTGACGCGCGCGCCGCTGTCGCCGCGCCCCGCCCACCGGCGCGCACGTGCCCGCCGCGGCCGGCGTACGGCGGCCGGCGAGGGCCGGAAGAGAGGGCGGCAGCGCCTTCGCCCTGCCGGCGCCGGTGCGGGCGCCGTGCGGCGGGCGGCGATGCGCGGCGGGCGGGCGGCGGCGGGACCGGCCGCCCCCCCGGGCCCGCGGTGACGGCGGCTCGGCCGCGGCCATGGGGTGCCTGCAGAGCGTGGCCTGCAAGGCGCGGGTGCGCCGCGAGCAGATCGTGGTGTCGGACGTGTCGGCCACCATCGAGCCGGCGGCCACGGCCATCGAGGAGAGCTCGCCGGTGGTGCTGCGGTACCGCACGCCCTACTTCCGCGCCTCCGCCCGCGTCCTCATGCCGCCCATCGCCCGCCGGCACACCTGGGTGGTGGGCTGGATCCAGGCCTGCAACCACATGGAGTTCTACAACACCTACAGCGACCTGGGCGTGTGAGCACCGCGGGCACGGGGACACGGGGGGTTCTGGGGGCGCGGGGCCCGGGCTGGGAACGGCCGGGACTCCCCGGGGCGGGCACCTGCCCTGCCCTGCCCTGCTCCGCCCGCAGGCACCGGGAGCTGCACCGGGCATTGGGAGCTGCATCTCTGGCATTGGGAGCTGCATCTCTGGCATTGGGCTCTGCACCCCGGCATTGGGTGCTGCATCTCTGGCACCCTGTGCTGCTGCCCCAGCACCCTGTGCTGCCCCTCTACCCCACCTCTGCAGCCACACACGGGCAGCACCTTCACTCCAGCCCCACTCCCTGACCCCACAGTTCCTGCCCCTCGGGCCCCACAGCAGCTCCCACACCATCCTGCTGGCCCGGACCTCGCCTCTCCGAGGGCTTTGTGGCCGCTGTCTCCCACCAAGCATCGTTTCTTCTTTGGGACTGGGACTGGAGCATGGGCTGTGCTGGGGGAGTTGCTCCCTTGGCTTGTGTTACAAGAAGGGAAGGTTGTGGTGCTGGGTAGAAGTGGCAGCTGGAAAACAGCCTTTCCCAAGGCTGAGTGTGACTTGTGGGGATGCTGACGGGCAAAGCTGTTGGCTCTCTGTCTGTGTCTTCTGCCTTTGGAAAGGGGTGATGTGAGAGGGGAGATGTCCAGAGGGGTCTGTTCTGCAGCTCGCTGTGGGCTCCTGCTGCTGCTGCCACCGTTCTGTGGGTGCTGGGGGAGCAGCAGGTCCTTGTGCTGCATCCTTGTATCGCCACAGATTGGTGCACGTGGGGCATGGAGCACTTGGGGACGTTGGAGTGAGTGGGGTGATCACTTGGAGGGATGTCACAAGTGTGGCCCCAGCCCCTCTGCTGCAAAGCTGCTCCCGTGTTATTGCCACACAGGCCTTGCTGTAGCCCCACCATGTTGGTAGCATGGCCAGCAGCAAAGATTTGGGCTGAATCCTCCCCACCAGCCATATTGCAGGGATTTAATGGTGCCAGCGGCAGGCTTAAGTGTGGGATTCAATTGTTGTATGTGTCTCAGTGTTTAAGGCATAAAAATCACAGACCTCCTGCAGGAAGGGGCTGCTGAGGGGCTGGACTGCAGCTGGGGGACAGGGATGGCTGTTCTCCAGCACAGGAGCTGATCAGGGAGTGAGTGACCCCAGAGAGAGTCAGCAGTGGGTTTTGGCCCAGTCAGTTTAATTGCAGGTTAATTAAAATGGCATTGTGTTGGCAGAGCAAAAGCTCGAGCTGGACGTGCTCAAGGAACCGAAGCTGAATTTGTTCTTCAGGGCTGTCCCTGAGAGTTTGCTGCAGGCAGGCAGAGGGTCCCTGTGCTGCCATTTCCCTGCTCATCTTCCTCTTCCTCTTCACTAGGTCGAGCTGGGAGCTGCCTGACCTGCGGGAAGGACGAGTAAAAGCCATCAGCGATTCGGATGGGGTGAGCTACCCCTGGTACGGAAACACCACAGAAACCGTGACCCTGGTGGGGCCCACTAACAAGATCTCCAGGTTCTCGGTGAGCATGAACGACAATTTCTACCCCAGCGTGACGTGGGCCGTGCCCGTGAGCAACAGCAACGTGCCACTGCTGACCAGGATTAAAAGGGACCAGAGCTTCACCACGTGGCTCGTGGCCATGAACACCACCACCAAGGAGAAGATCATCCTGCAGACCATCAAGTGGAGGATGCGGGTGGACATTGAGGTGGACCCCATGCAGCTGCTGGGGCAGAGGGCGCGGCTGGTGGGCAGGACTCAGCAGGAGCAGCCGCGGATCCTCAGCAGGATGGAGCCCATCCCGCCCAACGCACTCGTGAAGCCCAACGCCAACGACGCCCAGGTGCTCATGTGGAGACCCAAGCGAGGGCAGCCCATCGTGGTGATACCTCCCAAGTAGGGCGTGCAGCCGAGCCCCTGGCTGCCCCCAGCCCGCTGCGCACGGACAGGGCTGCCCAGCCAAAGCTGACCTCTCGGGCTCTCCTGCCTTTCTTGTTGTGCTTGGAAACGTGGCTCCTCCTTGGGCAGAAATAGAGCCTGGCTGGCACAAGGGTGCAGAAGAGGGTTTGCTGAGCTGGAGGATTTCCTGGGAAGCGGAATGGAGTACTTGCAGCTGGCACAGAGGCCATCTGACACAAAGGACTCGTCTTTCCTTGCGGGGCAGCGCGAGGAACATCAGTGTGGTTGAACTGTGCCCGTGGCAGATGCCTGCTTCCCACCCAGCCAGAGGGAGAAGCAGAGGCTGTTCCTGCTGGCAGCAGGGGCTGCTGTGGTCCCCGTGTTCCTGCCGTGTCCCTGCCATGTCTGTACCTATGCATTTCAGATCCATGATCCCCCCCTCGCCTGCCCGCTGGGACCGGGCGGGAGGGCCGGCAGTGGGGTGGGACCGGGCAGTGCTGGGGGCGGGCCAGAGCCCGGTGCTGGTCAGTGCCACCACCCGGGAGGAGTTTTCTGCAGCCCGGGGGCAGCGGGACACGTTTTGCATGCGTCTGGGTGTGTTTGGAGTAGTTGTGAGTGTAGGAGATGCCATAGCTCTTTTCTGTCTTGGGGTGAGGTCTAAGGACAGGTTAGATGTCCTTTTGTTGTAAGGTGCACTACTAAGTCTTTGCATCCCTCAGCCTCCTCTCCCGAGCCCGCTGGCCCTTCGGCCCTTCAGCAGAAGGATTGTCAGCCCAGTCCGGGTGGGGAATGGGGGCGCTGCCGTTCTCCCAGCCCGGGTGCTCTGGGTGTGTGTGGGGTACTCAAACCAGCCCACAGGTACCCCTGGACTCGCTTTGCTTCACTGCAGACCCCGCTCCCTTGCTAGAAGTTGGGTGCTTGCTCATTTTCCATGCAGATGCTGCTTCATGTGGAGGCCTCTTCCAGCCACCCATGGAGCAGGGTGGCTGCTGGCTGGGCCACCATGCTTTGTGGTACCTCCCCAAGCTCTGTGCAAGGCAGGGATGTGAGTGGAGGCTGTTCAGGGCAGGCCTGGATTTGCTTGGGAAGGAGGAGCTGAATGTGCTGCCTGGGGCTGCCTCCTGCTGCTGTGCTTGGAGGGGTCACAGGGGATTTACTTGCCTTTCTCCTCACTCCTTGCTGCCTGGATGGCTGGCACTGGCTGGTCCGTGGGGCAGCACGCTGCTGTGGGATGCAGCTGGCAGTTCCCAGGATCTCACCCTGGAGCTGCAGCAGAGGCATAAACCATGGCTGTGCTGCCGCTGCTCCGGGTGCTCCATCACTCCTGGGCTGGTGCTTACAGCTTTTGCTGCTTTCTCTGCTCTGTCCTCCCTGGCATGAGCCCTGCAGCTCCTCCAGCTCACAGCCTTGCCTTCTTCACACTGCAGGGAGGCTGTGCTGCCCTGGGGATGCAGGTCATTCCTGCTGGGAAGGTCCCTGTGCTATCCTGCTGGCAGGACAGCCTGGGGCGGAGTAGGGTGACACTTCCCTGCACCCCGGGCCCTGCCAGCACAGGGGCTTCCGAGGCATCTTAGACCAAAAATCCCTGTGAAATCCCCGTGCTATTTATTGCCCTCAGTAGTGTTTGCTGCTGATCCAGTTCTTTATGTATTTTTCCTCTGGGAGCGTTTCCTTTGGATGCCCTGGTGCAACAATTCCGTGTGCTGGGGCCGGCGCTCCCGCTGGGCTGGGAACCTGCTGCTTTCCGTGCCTGGGTGGGGTTCTGCAGGGGGCAGGCTTGGAGGGAGAGAGGGCTTTGAGCTTTGGTTTGCTGTGTTTTTTGCAGCAGAGCTCCCACAGGGAGCTTGTGGTGTGGGAAGATGTCCTGCTCTTGTGAGACTGTGGTTTTGTCCTGGTGCGGGACTGATGGCAGCTTTTGCCATCACTGATGTTTTGTTTTTCAAAAACTGTGTGTGGAGAGGGGTTAGAAACTTGAAATACAATTTTCCTTAAGGACTGGGGGAGGAGGGGTAAGTACCTTTTGGTTTGAAGTAAGACAGGTGTATACTTTTGACCCAGGGGGACAGAAACATCTCTGGCAGCATCAGAGCTAAAATGCCAGAGGAAGGGGCTCCCCAACAAACAGGTGGCTCCAAGGTGGGCTTCCTGCTGGGAGAGGATGCTGTGTCTAGAGGCTGTGTGAGCCAGCTCCCCAAAACCCACGGGAAGTGGCTGCAGGCTGCTGTCAGCCCAGGGAGCTGCTGTGGCAGCACCGTGGCTCCAGTGCCTGGGAGAGCAGGGACACTGCTGCAGGGATGCTGTTGGACTCAACATTGCCACCTTTTGGGATTTGCTGGCCAGTCTGAGCCTTGCCACGTGGCTGATGCCATGACACTGAGACAGCACTGGCTGAATTCCTGTCCATGAATGTCTGCAACATCCTGGTGCCAGGGTCAGGCTCCGTGCCTGGCTGTAGCTGTGTGCCTGATGCCCCAGGGCTGCCCCAGCCTGCAGGCAGGTGTTGGCTGAGCCCTGGGGCTGTGCCTGTGTTCACCTCTCCAGGCTTCTGCCAGGCTTCCATTCCTGCTCCTCTGACAGCTGGATTTGATGCACTTGGTTTGGTGCATGGGTTGTCTTTGTGGGCATTTCCCCGTTAAAAAAGAAGGGGGAAAAAAAAAGTTTGCAAAAATTGTTTGCACAGAAACACATGCAAACAGCGTTTACAGAAACGTGCAGGCATTTTGCCTGTTGGCAGAGGTGCGTGCTCACACCTGGGTGGAGATGGAGCTCTGGGGCTGCTGGTGCTCAGAGGAAGGAGGGAGGGTGTGGGGGAGAGTTCCCATGTATGATTCTGAGTTTGGCTTGTTCCCTGTGGCTGGATGAGCACTCAGACTCCTGGGCTTCCCCCCACGGGATGCTCTCCCTGTGCCCCCCTTCCCCACCAGCACCCTGTTATCTCAGGGAGGGGCAGCCCATGGAAATGCCCACCCTCATGCTCCCTGTGCCCTGAGCCTTGGGTGCCCCTTCCCCTCCTTCCCACCCTAGGGTCACTTATTTATTTATCTATTTATTTATTTAAGTTATTTATTGGTATTTATTGACAACTGGAAGTCGGGGGGGGGGAGCTCATTTCTGCTGCACAGTGGGGGCAGCTGGGCCTCCCCCACACCCAGCCCCTGCCTTTTGGGGTGCTGCTGGGAGCACCTCTGGGGAGGGATGCTTGTGGGTCCCCAGGCTCCCATCCCCTTTTGGAGAGGCAGGGGAGGCAAGGGGAGCACACCGTGCCTGCAGGGAGGGCACCCGGTGCTCACCCCTCCCTGCAGAAGCTTGGAGTGCTCCCTCCCCTGCCCATCCCTGTTTACTGACCCTGCCTCCTGGTGCCTCTCCCGCTGGATTTGCTGTTTCCAGCCCCTGGAGAGGGTGGGAGGAGCCAGGATGGATGAATGTCACTACGGAGAACAGACCAAACCAGGTATTCTGCTGCCGCGTGGGGAAAATCAGAGAGGGAGAGGAAAGCTGGTTTTGCAGAGTGCCTTAAACACAAATGACTTTACCCAGTAGGGGGCTTGGACTTGTGTCTCTGGATGTTATTACCAACTCGAAAAATGTTGCATTTCACTTCTCTGGGATTAAAAGAAAACTACTCGAGCTGTATTGGAGCCAAACCTTGTGTTTGCTTGAGTGTCTCTGGCTGGTTTGTACCTCTGGGGCCATGGCAGCACCAGGGAGCAGGCGGGAATTCATGGAATTTCAGTCTGCCTCAGCAGTGGCACCAGTGGCTGTCCCTGCTGGCTTTAAGCCCTTGGGTCTGGTGACAGGATTTGCTCCACTTTGTCCTGACTTGCAGGTGGCTTCTGTGCTGTCCCAGAGAGGCTGTGCTGGCCCTGCAGTGCCCTTCCCCAGGGGATGTTCTGAGCAGGCTGTTGGCACAAATCTGCCATGGGGCTGTGTCCTCACACCTCCAGAAAACTGGGCAGTTGGTTGGAAAGCTTGGAGGGGGCAGATGTTCCTTTTTCCCTTAGGAAAGCAGATCAAAGTGAGGGAGCAGCAAGAAGCCCAGGAGTTTGTGCAGCCCAGCCATGGGAACTAGGAAAGCTGCCAGCTTGATAAAGCTGAAAAGCTACACTGAAAAAAGATGTTTCCCTTTTGAAATTGTACATTCCCTCTCCCCTTTCTTGCAGAGTGGAAGAGTGAGAACAAAAATCAGCCCAGAGACCAACTGTTCCTATCTTCCAGTCAAAATAATACATGGGAATAATAAGGAGTTTCATAATGAAGGTTCATTTAAAAGCCATTTGGGGAAATACACCAATATTCACTGCATAGCTCCTGAAGGCAATTAAAAATTAATAAATCTCTTTTTTGGGGGGGGAGGGGTAATGAAAGAGGGTTGTGGGTGCTGCCTGAGGTTTAGTCTGGAGGGGGATCTCACTGCATTCGGTGCTTTGCTCACCTTGAACATCAAACCTGCCAGTCCCCACTTGCTGGGGGGGTACATTTGTGCCCAAGTTAGCTGATTTCTTCAACAGCTGCTCCTTTTGAGCATTGCTGGCTGTGCTGGGCACTGAGGGGTGCTGGCAGCCACCGTATGAGCTATTCAGTGAGCAGCTTTCTTTCCTGCTGTTATATTAAAACATTGCTCATTTCTTGACAAATCCCTGAGAAGGAGGTGTGGGAGAGCAGGAGTCTGCAGGGATCCTGTCGTGCCTGCTCATGCCCCAGGAGCAGGGAAGGACCTGCCCTGCAGCCAAGGCCAAGGCTCAGGGACATTGTTCCTCCCCAGCAGGGAAAGCACAGCTGCCTTGTCTGAGAGCGTGTGCCCTGGGACAAGCTGTCCCTCCAAAACTCCTTCCTTGCAGAGCAAGAACAAGGGCAGTCTGTGCTGCTGCCACCCCCTCCAGAGCCTGGGCACAAATCCCAGCTGGTGCCCACAGGGAACACAGCAAATGTGGGGGACAGACAAGGGACACTGCGGGTAGTACTGAAGGTCAGTTTATTTGCTTGACTCCCTCTTCCACAAAACCTGGAAACCATCACCTTCCAGCAAGAGACAAGAAAGCAGTTAAGAGGTGAGAGATTTAGCTCTGCAGCTCCTCCCCTACTCATGGAGCACAGGTTAGATGGCTGCTCTGAAAGGCACACAGCAGCTTGGAGCCCCCAGAGCTCCCTGTCCCAGCAGGACACCCCTCCTCACCACGCCTCCAGGCTGGCACCAGACGGGAGGGACACCAGAGCAGGAGCCCCGCAGTCCCCTCTGGGCTGCTCGTGTGCTCCTGGCAGGGCCGGGCTGAGGCAGGAGAACACCCAGGGGTTGGTTCTGGGGGGGTGGGAATGGAGGGACAGGAGGGCTGGTTCTGGGCTGGTTCAGGAGGGCTGGTTCAGGAGGGCTGGCTCAGGGCTGCCATGCAGCAGCAGTGTGCCAGGACAAGGCTGTAGGTGGTGCGGTGTCAGAGGGGCAGGAGCTGGGCTCGGGAAGGCTCTGGCATCCCAGCAGGATGGACAGACAGACAGACAGACAGCCAGCCCTCACTCTGGCTGTGGGGTGTAGCGCAGGTACTTCTTGCCTGAGGGCAGCTCCTTGGTGAAGACACCTTTGGGGAAGAGCTTCTTGGCCTCCTCGTCAGGTAAGGTGGGCACGACCATGACGCTGTCACCGGGCTGGGGAGCAGATGGGGACAAATGGGGACAGTCAGGAGCTGGCAGGGCTGGGCACGGGTGGCACTGCCCCCCTGTGAGTGATGTCCCATGCCTGGAGCCAGCAGTGAGGGCAGAGTGGGAGCTACACCAGGAGCCACGGGAGATGTCCAAAGGGAGAGCTGTGCCACCTGCCAGCCCTGCCAACGGCATCCCACAGCCATGGCACTCCCAGGGGAACAGGGAGGGAGGAGGGGGAAGGCTGAGCCTCTCTGTGATGCTGGATGGAGCACAGCTTGCCCTGGTCTGCTCATCCATTCCTACAGTTCAGACAGCCCTGGGCAGCTGGTGCTGGCTCCCCCTTGACTCCAAGCCCTGGGGAAGATCTGCTTTGCTGGGAGGTGGCTGAGCTGGCCCAGCCGACTGGGGAAACCTTCAGAGGTTTCCCTCTGCCTCCAGCTGCTGCTTCCCCCAGCCTAGGTGCCCCTCCAAGGGGGGCTGGCTGCCATTTCAATGCCTGTTCCCAGTGCCTGGCTGTGAGCTTTGCCCTGCTCCTCACCTTCCAGTCCACAGGGGTAGCGACCTTCTTGTATGCTGTGAGCTGCAGGGAGTCCACCACTCTCAGGATCTCATCAAAGTTTCTCCCAGTGGTGGCTGGGTACAGGATAGAGAGCTTCAGCTTCTTATCAGGGCCAAAAACGAACACCTGAGCACAGGAAGACAGTGTCAGGGGCTGGGCACATTTGTCTGATTGCACTGCTGGATCTGCTCAGCCCTGATGCTCCTTCCTTTCCCAGGAGCTGCCTGACCACAGGTGTTGGGACAGGGGAGATGCCACAGAGGGGATCCAGAGAGCAACTGATGCCCAGGGGATGGGCTTTTGCTCTGGGAGCTCCTGTGTCCAACACCAGCTCGTTTTGCTACTTGTGCCCTTCTAGTGCAAGCACATGAGGGGAAAGGGAAAGCCCAGCAGATCCAGCACTGACAGAAATGAGTTGGGACAGGCACGACCAGAATTGGTGGATCACCATGACAGAACCCAAGGGAGCCAGCCCAGCTCCTGGGGGTGGCCATGCCCATCCAGGTGAGCTGCCCCACAGGCCCAGGGCAGGCTGGCAGCCGTGGCTCTGTGCTGCTGGGCAGGCCTGGTGCTGTGGGACAGGCAGGACTCACCACTCGAGCCGTCAGGGGCATCCCGTCCTTGTCCTGCTCGTCCGGGTCCAGCATGCCCAGCTTGACAGCCAGCTCCCGGTTCTTGTCAGCAATGATGGGGAAGGGCAGCTTCTCTGCAGGCTGCTCCCCGTTGTAGGCATTGATGTCCTGCAGGGACAAAGCCATGGGATGTTCCTGTGGCACCAGCACAGAGGCAGAGGCCAGGCAGAGCCAGGAGCTCCCTGGCCCCAAGGCCTCGGGCTGGGACAGCACAGCCAGGGTTCATGGCCTTCCATGAGTTTCCAGAAATCAGGTGACAAACCAGAAATTTTTGTGCCTCCTCGTTCTGGAGGTCAGTTCTCAGGCTGTCTGTGCTCACAGCCTGGGCAGCAGCTGCTTTGCCCAGACAGTGGGCATGGAGCAACAGGGAATTCCTGCCCCTGCTAGTGACACAGAGAGCTTTAACTGAGAACTGTGCCCCTCTTCCAGCTCCCTCCTGCACTGCTGACAGGTGTGTTGGTGTCACAGCTGAACTGGACTGTGCTCCTAAGGAGTTGTTTCTCTAGTGGCAGAGCAAACCAGCTGACAAAGAAAGGCCCAACACTCCACAGGTCTTGTGCAAGGCACCAGTGCCATCCAGTGAGTCACTCACAGCTTACTTAACTAAAGGCTCTCAAAAAACTCCACTGGAAGCCTGAGTGCAGGTGCTGGGATGCTGCTCACTCATTTCTGAACCACTCCTGGCACAGTAGAGAAAACCATCTCCCTCCACAGCCCTGGAGGCTCTGCCTTGTGAACATGGTTTATGAGGCTGTACTGATCCCAACTGGACCTGCTTCACAAATACACACAAAGAAATGTATTTTGAGCATCTCCACACTTGGTTTGGACTCAACTAGAGCATTTAAGTTATGCCTGGGGTCTGCAGTGCCACCCTCCCAGGTCACAGGGAGCCCCAGCAGTGCTGGGAGGAGCCTGCTCAGGGCAGCACAGGCAGGGCAGCTGCCAGCATCAGAGCAAGCAGAACTCGAGGCTCTTGCCCCAGGACAGGGCAGCCTGTTCCTTCCACCCTCTGCATGCTACAAGGAGACAAAAGTGACTGCAATGCTGCTGTGAGGCTCCCTCATAGGGCTGTGCTGCATTATCAGCTCAGCTGATAACCTCAGTGTGCAAACCCCCCTGCCTTCCCCGGGCTCTGAATGTGGGGAGCAGGCTGGGCCCTGCTCACAGGGAACCCAGGGAGGGCAGGGTTGGAAATGCTGCCCTTTGGCTCTGCTCAGAGCACACCAACAGCAGCAAGAGCAGGCAGGCCCTGCACCCTCCCCATGGCTGCTGGTGCTGACAAAAGGGGCTGTAGCCCTGCCCCAGCTGCTCAGGATGCTGCAAGCAGGTCAAGTGGTGCACTCGTGGCCAAAGGTTTCCTTTCCAGCTTTGCTCTTTGCCTGTTTTCTCCCCAGGCCTTTCTGTGTCACCACAGCTCTGCAGAAAGGGGCCACTGCTCTCAGCTGGGCTGTGGCCAGGCCTGCCTTGGAAGGAAGCAGGGAATTGGTTCTGCTGTCCTGCAAACCTGCCTTGGCAGAGCAGAGCAGGGAAGGAGAGCAGAGCTGGAGAGTTCAGCTGAGGAGAAATGCAGCTGAATGCTCCACAGAGTCACAGGAGGCTGCAGATGGACATCAGCAAATGAGAGCCACCCACTCCTCTCTTTAGAGCAGGGCTGGAGGATGAGCAGAGTTTCTGAGAAGTATTGTCTGAATCCTATGGACTGTAACTTGTTCCAAAATGCACGTAATTTCCTGGCCTGGGGAGAAAACAGCCTCACAAACCACACTGTGTTGCAATAAAACACCCATGACTCCCTTCCCTAATCACTGATTTTCTTTCCAGAGTCCAAGCTGAAACCAGACATCACAGGAGGGATTGATTCACCACTGAGTCACCAAGGTGCAGGTATCCCCGGCCAGAGAGAGCACTGAAACCTCTGACAGCACAGCAGGGCCTGCTCAGGGAGCTCAGGCATTCCCCCAGCCCTTGGAGAAGCAGCAACCTCTTGCCTGGGGAGCTGGGATCAATCCCTGGCTGAGCCAGAGTCCCCAGTCCTGGAGCAAGGCTCTGTTCTGTGCCTAGGGATGGCCAAGAAGAGCTGTGACATCCCTGGCTGGAAAGCACAGCTGCACAAAGGGACACAGGGATTCCTGGCTGCACTCTGGCCCCACCTTCCCAGGCAGATCCCATCTGCCCACTGAGACCTGGCACAAGTTTCCTTATTGTTTCATGCAGGAGTTCAGCCACCCCTCCTGCCCCCTTGCTTCCTTGCAGGCTGTGGCCCAGGTAAAAGCATCTTCATCCAGACAGGGAGCAGAGGTGTGTTTGGGAATGCTGCACACAGGGTTCTGCCCACCCAAAATTTTGTTCACTCCAGGTCTCAATCCAGTGAAACACAGGCTGCATGGAACACTCCAGCCTTGTCCTCACCAGCTGGATCTTTGGCTCTGGAGGATTTTCAGCTGCTTCTGTCTGACAGGTGCTGAGCTGACACTTCCAAACCTCTGGCTCCAAGGCTTCTCCCAGCCTCACAGGAAGCTCACCACAGCTTCAGTCACTGCCTCTCCATGGTTTTTCTGGAAAGCTTTCCTGCTCTGCCTCCCCTCAGCCAGCATCAAGGCTGTTCTGCCACTTTTCCTGGTCTCACCTGAGGTTGTGCCATGTGAATAATTCCATAGGATCAGCAGAGTCAGCTCATTGTTCATCTCTTTTTCAGATCACCTGAGTCCGCTGAACCCCACACATCCCTGCAGGATGAAAGAGCTCAGCACTTCCCTCCAGGATGAAAGAGCTCAGCACTTCCCTCCCTTGACACAAATCCCTGCTTTCCTGCAAGAAAGAGCCTGCCCTTCACAGAGCTGACTTCATGAAAAAGCTGCTTGCAAATTCAAAGGCTTTGCAGAAGTCAGCAACACCCTAACACCTCAGCTTTGACCAAGCAGCAGATGAGTCTCCCTCACAAAAGCACAACACAAATGTTCTGTTCTGGCTAATGACATGTTATTTGCTAATTTGTCCGCTGGTTTCAGCCAGTTTGAGCAGCACAGAAATCTCATTTACTGGGATTTGTACATTGCTTTTCCCAGGCCCTTCTGAGGCTTGCTGGGGCATTGGCCATGCACCACTCAGGTACAAAGGCTGATTTAAGCAATAAGGCAATTAGCTAATTTCTAAAGCCAGTTAGTCACAAAGTAATGTCCAGCTGAGTGTAGAAATTTCTCACCTTTAATGCCTCTTATTGCAAGCACCTCTCACCCCTGGAAAATACGTGAGAACATTCCCAATTTTAAGAGCTAAGAGAGTGGCAGGTAATTCACCCAAGGATTTTTACACTCTGGCCATTTCTGTCTGAAACACTCATTTTAGACCCCTGCCACCTCTAGCCCTGGCAGCATTCTCCCTGGTAGCACACACAGGCTGCCTTTGAAGTTTTTCTTTAGTTCCTTGCAAGGTCCTTCACTGAGTTATTCCATTCCCATCTCTTTTTAATACTCCCTCATGTCCATTTTACACTTAACATTCTCCTATTTGTGATTTTACAGTTAACATGTCCATTTGTTTTCTCCTCTCTGCCTGAGCACGAATTGCAATTTTCTCCTCACTTCTGATGCCTCTTTTCCTTTCCTGTTTTATTACAGAACTTCCTGAGGGTCTGTGGGTAGGCTGCCTTCCTCTGAGGTTCTGGCATCACCTCCACACATTTTAACCCTTTCAGTAGTGCTGGGACAGCGGTAATATTGCTTTCCTCTTATATTGATGCCTCAGGTTTGCGCTTTTCTATTTTTCAGGTTCTGTGCTGCTTTAGTGTGTGGGTCTGGGCTTCGTATTAGGGGATGGTGAGCTCTGTGCACAGAGCAGGGAGACAAAACAATTCCTGCTCCAGCTGGGGACCAAGGACAAATGATCCAAATCTCAGCACCAAGAGCACAAACACCGTGGGCTGAAGAGAGAAAAACAGGAAGGATGGGACTTGATAACCTAAAGCTGTAATTGGGCGATTAACTCCAATGTGCACATAGAGCAGAACTTATAAAAGTGAGAGACCCCATGACCAGTCATCCATTTTGTGACCATTTTGGTTCATCTTGGGTGCAGCCCTGGCTGGGCTCTTGTGCTGCCCAAGGTGGATCCATTGAGGCCGTTTAATAAATCCCTACTTTATTCTTTAACTCTGTCCAGCCTCTGTTCTAGCTCAGCCTTCTCAAGGCATCACCATCAAAGTGCAAAGAGCACCCTGGACTTTGTGGGGTGCTCCATGAAGATGGAGAAGACCCTCCCCATTCCCGCTCTGCATTTCAGCACCGCCACACTTTGGGATGCGACGCTTGTACCTCCAAGGCTGCATGGGCATTTTCTGCAGCCTTTGGAGCATGGCAGCAGCACAAGCTGGCCCTGAGGCCCCCCCAGAGCCCGTACCTTGCACCAGGAGAGGTGGTCCTGCACGCTGTCGATGGAGAGCGCGATCATCTTCACGTTGCGCTTGCTGAACTCAGGTGCCAGCTTGGCCGCCCGGCCCAGCTCCGTGGTGCACACGGGGGTGAAGTCCCGCGGGTGGGAGAACAGGATGCCCCACCTGCAACGGCAGGGAAGCAGCTGTGAAGGTCAGCTGTGGTTCTGGTTTGTGCTGCAGGCAAAGGCTGTGCTGTAAGAGCCTGAATGAGGGATGGGGGGCTCCAGGGGCTCTCCAAAATGCAGTTTATAACATCCAAGGTGTTACAGCAGGACAGAGCCTGTGTCAGCCCCAGCTGCAGGCAGCCCTGCAGACCCTTAGTTTAGGTTACAATGCATTCTATACTTTTCTTTGCTGAGCATCTTAATACAGCAGAACCAATCTATACCTTAACTTTTATCTATAGCCTATCATAACTGCTATAATTACCATATTCTTGTTACTATTCTCCAATCACTAAAAGTTAGTACATTACAGTTTAAACTAGAAGTTGTTTTTCAGTTTTCTTGCAGTGGAAAATTCTGAGACCTTTTTTCTACTTGCAGCATTGGCAGGCTTGTTTGCCTGTGCTCTCTTTCTGCTTGGTAAAAACATCTTGTTTGGGGTGGGTTTATCCTTTCCTCTAAGCCATAAAAACCCCTTCTAACTAACACACCCTTTGCCTCCTTGGTTATCCAGTAAGACTGGCTCAGCAATTCCTTTCTTCTATATCAAAACTTGCTTCCATTATTTCTTCAGATTTTACATTCAAAAACCTTTCTGCTAAGCATACATATCTGTGAGACTTTCTTGTCAAACTTTCATCACTCCCAATGCTGTGCAGACTGCACAGCACGGAGTGCAGGAACAGCTCAACTCTGATAAGGAATTCCTGCCCCGGCAACTCTTCCTTCCCTATCACCAGAAACTTCCATGAGATAAGCCCTGCTCTGGGAAACTCCCTGCATCTCGCTCCCCACTCTGCCACCAGGATCCTGCAGGAGATGCTGGAATAGCCCCTGGTGCGTCACATGGAGGTGGACACTGCTGTGTGAGGGAGGAAGTTTGGGGAGCCAGGTGTACAGTGCAGCCCAGAGACCCCACGTGTGAGGGGGTGCCTGGCCAGGTTATTGCAGAGATGGCCACTGACTCACGAGCTGGCCACTACCCCTGCACCTGACCTGCACGAGGAGACACACACAAATGTGCATCGTGCAGCTCAAAAGAATGGGACAGGACCAAGCCTTAACCCAGCTGCTGCTGTGAGCTACACTTCATTAAAAGGTAAGAATTAATCAATAGTGGGGGAGGCCAGAAGTTAACATCACATTGTGGCTCCTGTTACAATGACACAGCCACCTCAGCTTGGCAGCAATGGATTTTGAGTCTTTAAAGCAGCAAACACTAATCCTGCACCTCCCAGGTAAGGTAAAGAGTGCACAGAGAAAGGCAGCAATGCAGCCCAGCAGGACAAGTTGGAGCAAAAAGGCTCTCAGGACTTCCCAGGGGCTAAAGCAAAGCCACCCCCAGCACTCCAAATTCCCTGCCAGAGACTCCTTCCACCATTTCTCAGCTCAAACCACACAGATCTTACTGCACTGATCTTCACCCGGCCCCCAGCACCACAGCAAAAGCCCTGTCTGAGAGCCTTGGGAATGCAGCTGGAGGGACGAGGTGAGGGTTCCTGCAGCTCTGCCAGGGCCGTGTGACTGCCACGGGTCACCAGGAATTATTGACGTGGAGCTCCCTGGCCATGGTGCCAGGAGGCTCCTCGGACAATGCCTGCGCTCCGTGAGCAAACAGCAGCGAGCAGGAGGGGAGAGCTGTGTGCCCGGCCGGAACAGCCGCTTCCACAAGGGCTCACAGGGCTCTTATTCCCCTCTGCCCAAGCTCCCAATGGCCACAGCAGGGGCTGATCCAAGCCTGCCAAGCGTTACCGGGAGCGGGGTCCGGGGTGCCGTGCCCGTGTCGGGAATGGGGCAGCGGCTGCGGAACGGTGCCCGAGGGAGCGGGGCCTTTGTCACCTGGGCACACCTGGGCACTCCCGGGACACCGAGCTGTCCCCTTTGTCACCTTGGCACTCCCGGGACACCGAGCTGTCCCCTTTGTCACCTTGGCACTCTCGTGGCACCGAGCTGTCCTTTGTCACCTTGGCACTCCCGGGACACCGAGCTGTCCTCTCTGTCACCTTGGCACTCCCGGGACACCGAGCTGTCCTCTCTGTCACCTGGGCACTCTCGGGACACCGAGCTGTCCCCAGCACCGCCCTGGGCTGAGCGCCGCTCTGGCCAGCCGGGCTTTGCCTCTCCTCTGTCCTCGGGAGCTCGGCTCGCCCTCCGGGGACGATGGGAACGGGATTCTGCCCACCGGGAATCCCGCCGTGTTCGGCGCCCCGGTTCCACGAGGAAAACCCACATTTTGGAGCGAGCCCCCAGAACCGTGTGACACGGGACTCAGCGTGCAGAAGGAAGGAAGGAAGGAAGGAAGGAAGGAAGGAAGGAAGGAAGGAAGGAAGGAAGGAAGGAAGGAAGGAACGCGGTGAGCGGCCCCGCTCCGTCCCGCCTCACCGCGCTCCCCGGCGGCGCGGACATCCCACCCCCGCTCCCGCTCCCGCTCCCACCGCATCCCCAAGCACTCACGAGTCTCCCAGGAAGTCGTGGAAGCGGATGCGACCCTGCGTGGTGTCCGCCTCGAAGTTGGGCGCCTCATCCCCCAGCAGCAGCCCCGGCATGACTGCAGCTCCTAATGCAGCTCCTGATGCAATTCCCGGTGCAATTCCCGGCGCTGCTCTCGGTGCCGCCGCCGCCGCCCGCTCTGCGCCTGCGCGCCGCCGCTGCCCCCTGCGCGGGCACGTGAGCGCGGGCACGTGACGGGCCGAGGCGGCGATGGCGACCTACGTGAGCGAGCTGGAGGCGGCCAAGAAGAGCCTGAGCGAGGCGCTGGGCGAGAACGTGAAGCAGTGAGTGCCCTTGGGGAGCCGGGGGAGCCGGGTTAGCGGGGCTGCGCCACCCTCCCGGCCCCTCGCGTTCTGCCGTGTTCCTGCAGAGCCTCGGCGCCGCTGCTGCCGCTGAGTGAGGGAGCAGCGCTTCTGCTCCGCTCCCTCAGCTGAGGTGCTCGGGGAGGGGAAAGAGCCGCGGTCTGGTTGAGAGGTTGGACCCTCTGATCTCGGAGGTCTTTTCCAACCGCATTGATTCTGTGGTTCCCTGCTCTTCCCGAGGTACTGGGCCAACCTGAAGCTCTGGTTCAAGCAGAAGATCAGCAAGGAGGAGTTTGACCTGGAAGCGCGCAGGCTTCTCACGCAAGACAATGGTAAAGGAGCACCCGGGGTTCGCTTCCCTGCTAGGCCTGGGAAGCTCCTGCAGGCTCCGCGGTGCTTCCCGAACGGGGACAGTGCTTGTGAGGGAAACAGCAGCGGCCAGGGCTCCGGCAGCAATGGGGTTAAAATGGTGGGAGGTGCCCTGGCCTGCATGGGGAAGTCCCTCTGTAACCCCGGTACTGACAGACAATTTGCCGTTGTAAATGTGATAAACATGTAAAACATGCTGTTCGAGCAACCAAAAAGCCATTTTTTAATGTCACTGTGGAGGCACAGTCTTTTCTGCGCTTTCCCTTTGGCTGGAGCTGGAGCAGGGGCGGGAGCCTGGGTTCCCCAGGGTGCATTTGCAGCAGGCAGGTCCTTCCTGCCCTTGGGACTGGCAGCTGGGGTGCTGAGGGGGAGATTCCTCGGTCCTTGCGTCTCTGTGTGTCCTCAGACGTGGGTGGGCATTGCTGAGCTCACTGTGGGGGCTCCTGGTTTCCATGTTTGTGATCCCTTAGGGAAAGGCAGGGAGTTTTTTTGGTGCTCAGACTCCAAAGAGGATCCTAAAACCCTCTGAAGTTGTTTTCACTTTCTCTTGTGCACATTTACTCTATGTTCCAGAAAACCTCTGCAATGAAGTTCTGTTTTGTTAGAGCCTATTTGAGCTGACTTCATCTTTGTGGTTCTCATTTTGGTGTATTTGTAACAAAACCAAAAGCACTGCAGTGGGGTGCCTGCATGGCAGGAGGGGACAGCTGCTCTTCTGATTGGCTGAATACAGCAGAACTTGTCAAGCAGCTGTAATACACTGTGTGTAATACTGAGAAATGACCTCATTGTTTCTGTGCTGTGTGTAGTATCCTCTGTGTTGTTGTCATAGTAGTAGATTCTCAGCCCAGTAGAAGAAAACTCTCAAAAAACTTAAATTAAAAATTGACTGAGCAGGTGGGGAGAACACAACAGTGGGAAAGCTTGGGGAGCAGCTTTAGGATGGCTTTGAGGGGGTGCCTCTGGGCACTGATGTGCTGCTAATGAGCTCTCTTCTCTCTCTCTGCACAGTCCATTCTCACAATGATTTCCTCCTGGCTATTCTCACCCGATGCCAGATCTTGGTTTCTGCCCCAGGTGAGTCCTGAGAAGCCTCATTAAGCCCTTGGTGTAACACTGTGCCTGCCACTTGTGTGTTTGGGGGTGTGTGCACAGTACCCCAATGTTCTCAGCCTTCATATTCATGGGTTTTTTGCCACACAGGTAAAAATGTAGCAAAATGATGTTTCAGCAGAGGTGCTTCTAACCAAGCTGTGTGTGCTTGGTTAGAGGCTGATGCTGGATTGCTGCCTGTGATAATCTGGTTTGAACTCTGGGTTGGTGTCTGCTGTGAGCTGAAGGGTCAAAGCACATGCAGCCTTCTCTTTGATGTGCTTTGCTTACCTCTTTCCCTCTCCTCTGACCTTTGTTCCTGGTCATTGTGGAGAGCTGACTTTTCCTGACTCATCTTGATTTCAAGTACATATCTGATAGAAAAGTGCTTACTGGAAGCCTTGGTTGAGCTATGACCTATTAACCCAGTCATCTGCAGATAGTTAACATTTTAACTTTGTGAGCATCTAGAATTACATTTTAGCTCTGTGAGTGTCTAGATTGGCTGCCCTCAGGGGTGCAGGTGTGTTTTGTTTGGTCTCCAAAAGAGCTCTCAGCCAAGAGATGTGGTAGCAAGGGCAACTGAGCTGCAATTCAAGGTGTGGAACTGCTGTGTAGGAAGGGAGAGGAAATTGTTACAGCTTACATGGGCTGAGACCTGAGAGATGAGTTTTTTGAGGGAATACCTGCTACTGAGGTGCCTGTTGTAGCTAGTGGAAATAATGCCTGAAAAATTCATGGATGGCCATGAGTTTTTGTGTTGGAGCTGATCCTTAACTCTACCAGCTCTGCTAATTAAATGTTGATTGCCCCCACCTCCAATCTTGTATTGTTTGCTGTTGATTGAACTGCAAAAACACCTTGTGTGTCCTAAACTTGTTCCCTTTAGGGAGCTGGACTCGTGTAAATCAGAGGGTTTATGTCTGAATCTGCTGCTCCTTGCTTTTAACCTTGAGTAATTAATTACAGCTGGATTATAAAGAGAGTGCACAGGAACAGAGATTCCCCTGATGATCACCTGGAGCAGCTGAGTCTAAATGAGGAGGGGAGGGAGGCAGAGCCTGTTCTCTGAGCTCAGCAGTGAGCTGCTGAGTGTTGGGGTGCAGCTCACAGCTCAGAGGCAGTGGTCAGGCTAGAGCCTCCTGCCACGTGGCTGAGGCTGGGGTTTGTTATTCCTGTGTGCATGCTCTGGGCTCAGCTGTTCTGAATATCACTTGTCTCTTTATGCCACTTAGTCATGGTGTGCAGCTGTCTGGTCAGGATTCCTCAGCAAACTCTCCCAGGTGTCCCTTTCCAAGGCTGTTTAGGATTGTTTGAAGGTGGGAGCCCCAGCACAGAGCAGGGTGCTGCTCCACAGGTGTTTTCCATATGCTCTTTATTTCCTGCCTGACCTGCTTTAATTTCAAGTCCCTGGAGGTTGTTTTCTCTTGTCCCATTGAGCTGCTCTCTTCAGAGCCCTGGAAGAAGCCTGGTTGTCGTGGTTCAGCAGGTCATGGCAGCCTGTGGTGGCAGCCAGCTGGCCACCAGTGCTGGTCACCTCCAGGGCTCTCAGGCAAGCTTTGGCTGGCTCTGTGGCCACAGACTGCATAAGCCAGCTTGAAAAAAATCAGTTTAATCATGGCTGTGTGGTCTTAAAGATGTGGTTTGGTGCTGTGGGGCTAACAGTGCGTTCTGCTGGTCCCTTCTAGCAGCTCAGCTGTGCTGTCCACAGATCAGTGCAGTCTCCCAGTGATCTGGGAGCTGAGGTTCCTCTTTCTGGGCCACTGACTGGGAGATCTCTTAGAGCAAGATCTCCCTATCAGCTGTGTGTGCTCTAGGGTGGTACATGCAGGCCCAGGAAAATGCAGTATCACTGGAATACTAGCTTTTAACATCTAGATTTATCTTTCTTCCCCTAGATGCCAGTCTAACACCTGCTAGTTTGTTTTTTTTGTTTTGTTGTGGTTTGGTATTTTCTCTCTCTCTCTCTTTTTTTTTTTTCCCCTCCATGTAAGAATGGAAAGCTAACAGGCTTTTATCTCTACCACTGTCTTTTGGGTAGAAGGTGTTTACTTGATGATTCATGGAAATAAGTAACTTTAAAGAAGTGTTTTTGAGGCACCTGGCACGCCATCACAAGGGTTATTGATGCATGTACTTTCCACCTTCTTGTGAGAGACAAAGGGAAAATAACCATGTGTGGTCAGTGGTCAAGTTGTACTTGATACTGTACTGGAACAAGAACCCTTGGAGAAGGTATTTTTCAGGCGTGATTATAGTATATCTTGAACATGCAAACAAACCCATCTGGTCCCGATTTTGCTGCCTCTTGTACTAGTGGTTCCACCTGGGATTTAAGGAGCAGTTGGTGACCGTCACCCTTTTTGAGGATGCTTTGCATTTCCCCCTCTCATCTGCTCAGGCTGTCAGTCACCCAAACCACTTGAAATCCCAGTTGCACAGCCTCTCTGGCATGGGCCATCTAGGGCTGGCTGCTGCAGAGGCAGGGAGGTGTGTTGTCCATTCTGATGTCAAGGATGACCATTTGGGGTCAGCTCTCCTGGCTCTGTCCTCTCCCAAGTCCTTGTGCCCTGCCAGGCTCCTAGCTGGTGGGATGGGGTGAGGAGCAAAAAATCCCTGGGCTCTGTGCTCTGCAGGAGTGAAAACATCTCTGTGTCACCAACATTGTTCTTGGCACTCATCCAAAACATAATCCTGTGCAAGCTACCATGGAAGAAATGAACCTTTTTCCTCCCCAAACCAGCACACTGGGATTTTTTCTGCCCCAAAAAATTCCATCAAGAGAGACTCTGATTTAAATCCTTTCTTAACCTTGCATGGACTTGTTTACTAAGCTGACCTGCCCTTGTTTGTTGGACAGTTGCAAGCACTCAGGGTAGCAAGGTTTCTTGAGTTAATATGTATCTTGTTGCAACTGTTCCTTCCTTTCTTAGTTAAATGTTAGCAGTAAAACTGAGACAATTGCAAACACTTGAGTTAGTGATGTAAGGATTTAATTTATTGGATAATGTTCTGAAGCCAATTAAAAGATGGTTTGGTGAATTAGAACTCATGTGGAATAACAGCAGCATTTTATTTCATCAGGTTTGTCCACAGGCTTTGCTTAGAGGGCTTTCAACTGTGAGATTGGCTCAGGTTGCTCCTCTTTGCTTCTCCCAGAGTACTGAGAAGGGAGGAAAAGTAAGAAAATAGCAGTGTGAGGAGAGCAGAGGAATATGCAGAGGAGAGCCAGCAGAATATCAACCAGATATCAGCAGAATAGCTGACCAAAACCCTTGTCCCTGCAAGAAGATTAAAACAAGCAACCCCCCCAATTGAAGATCAAGTAAACAGGCGTGGGAAATGTGTTTTCTCTCTGTCTGCTTCTTTCTGTGGTGACTTTCTCTGTTTCTTTGTCCTTTCCTCATGCAGCATGTCAGGCAAACCTGACAGGCTCTGTCTGGACTGGCTGGTGCCATCATGATGGTGCCATGCAGAGATGTGGCAGCTCCTACAAAAATGGTTTTAGCTCTTGCTGATCTTTGAAGGCAGAGCAGCAGCTGTGGCTTGTTAAGGTCTGATTCCTTTGCTAGCAAGATTAAATAAAATCTGCATTCATCTCTGAAGTTTCATGTCTGAGCCAACCCAGCCTTGTCATTTGTGGCCAGGAAGGCAAGTACTGGTTTCTTAGAATGCTAGAGGGAAATTTTGCTTTCTTCATCTAGTGCAAGTTGGGCTTGGTAATATGAAAACCTGGAAAAGGAACCAAAAATTGTGCTATGGGCTCCTTATAGTGGGGAATAGGAGATTCTATCTCACCTTTTCCTTGTTTTAAGCTGAGTTTGGCTAAGTTCTTGTTAAACATGCACGTTGAGATTCAATTAATTTGCATCTTTCAGATCTACTGTCAAAGCCTATAAATTTAGTTGCCATTTAATTTAAAACCTACTGTATTATTTTTCTTAAAAAAGGTATTTCAGAAATTCAGACTTAACTGTAGCTTATTATATCTGCATAACACTGACAGAGAAAAGAGTGTTTGCAATTTCCATCTCCACTCATGGCACTTTCTCTGGTCACAAATGAGGCTGTGAATGAGCTGTGTGAGACCTGATGTGGTTCTCCACAGTGGTTTCCTATGCTCCATTATTAGGGCCTCTCCTGTGATGTATTGATGAGCAGTGACACCAGCCTTACAATTTTTGGGGAGGTTTTATTTATTATCTTTTAATTTCTTAAATTTACCAGTGGATTTTGACAACAGGGTTTGTAGGCTATGGATTTCCACCTCTCTGATAGCATGTAGCTAAACATCTTGGTAAACTTTTTTTTTAATATAGGGAGAATGTGCCATCTCTGTGTGTGTAGGTTATTTCTAATCCCTTCTTAGCAGCTGACCATTCAAAAACTAAACCTGAATCCTTCAGCTGAGCCTGATCCTGTTAGAATATTTTTTTTCCAAAGCAGAGGGCACGGTGCTTGTGCTCCAGCTGTGAGTGTGGGAAGCTCCCCATAGCTAAGGTCTTCTAGCCAGCCTCATTCCTTACAAACAGGGCTGTGGTATAATTGTGTTTGAGTTTCTGACTACAGCAAATTAACCATAGTTAATTCTCAATTATAGCAGATTGAGCATAGTTGGGACAGCCAGAGATAAACCCACAGATTGGTGTGAAGCTGGTGAGAACTGTGGGAGCAGGAGAGACCCACAGCTGGGTGTTGGTCAGTGCTCAGTGAGGCTGGCCAGGCTGTGGGTGGTGAGATGTGGAAAGGCTGTTGTCACCTCTTGTCTCTCTCTAGAGGAAATGGCAAATTCTGGCTGAGGTGTGGCCAGGGGATGTCCAAGACATTGCTGTGCTGTCAGAGCTGCCTGGCAGGGAGCTCCAGGCTCTGCTTTGGGGGCAGCTGAAGTGCCTTCAGAGCTGAGCTGTCCAAGTTCCCTGCAGTGGGACACGCTGAGGGCACGCTGTGCTCCAAAGGAAGAGGATGCTCACTTGCAGGGCCGGGCTAGGCAGGAGGGTGCTGCACACAGCACAGGCTGCTCTGCAGCCACAAGAGGGCTGTCCAGCCTCTGAGTTGCACTTGTTCCCGGCCAGCAAGCACACACACATCCAGTGCAGTGCTGTCCTAAGCCAGTGTTCCTGAAGGAATTAATTGCTCACAGATGCTGTAAGCCTGTCAGCAGGAAATTTGCTGGGCTGTCCTTGCCAAGAGCTGTGTGATTATCAGGATGTGGTTTGGCCTGCTGTAGGGGTAGCTGTTAGACAGCATCCAGTGGACTTTAGAGCTGATGATTTTATTGTATTTATTTATTAGTACTAAACAGGAACCTCTTTTTCAGCTGTTTGCTCACCGGTCACATTAGTGACATCCTGGTCCTGGGCTCAGTGGCCTCTGCGGTTCTTCCCCCCTCTCCTCTTCAGTGTAGCAGAACAATCAGCTTGATGTAGTGGTGTTTAATAAGGATCCATGACAAATCTTGCTGAAGCAGCAGGAGAACTGGGGAGTCAGGCTGCTCAATTCAGATGATTTAGCATCTGACCTGATCCAGGAGTGGGTGAGAGGAGAACCCACCTCCAGGTAAGAGCTTTAGGCAAGCTCTTACCTTCCTGATGGAACAAACAGCTTGTTCCTTCCTTTTGGATTTTCTTACGGGCTGTGCTTATCTCTCTCCTTCCACTGTGGGTTTTGTGTGGTGTGTGGACAGAAATTGCTACACAAGTCATGGGTGTTGTGAGTGAGTCAAAGTAGCAAGGGGCTGACAAAGGAAGGGAGGGGCCACCAAAGATGTTCTCCCCTCTTTGCTATGGCTGTTGATTTTGGTTTGAGGCTTAACAGGTGGCCAAATGTTAAGGGTTTCATCCTGGCCCTAAATCAGCAACACTGAGTGGGTGTTTTGTGTTTTTTTGGTTTATTTTTTGTTGTTTGTTTGTTGGTTGGTTTGTTTTGGTTTCTTTTTCCTTTCAATTTGTAGAAGGTGCTGGATCTCTGCCATGGCCAGGTGGCTCTGCAACTAAACCTGGAAAACCCAAAGGGAAGAAAAAGATTTCTTCAGTTCGCCAAAAGTTCGATGTAAGTGTCTGTGGTTCTCTTTACATCTGCCAAATTCCTAAAACAAGTGATTTACTGTTTATTCAGGCAGTCAGATAGAATTCTCTGACTAACTCTCAAAGTGTTAGAAGTGAGATCCTGGGTGTAATGTTTTCAGAAGGTCAAGTTGTTTCAGAGCTGAGAATGCCTTTTAAAGGTGCTATTTTCTGGTAGGTGGCACAGAAATGTGCAAGATCCGGTTCACTTTGCAGCAGAGGCTCTGTACATCCACCCTGCACTGTCACACCCCTGTTCTGCACTTGTTTCTGTGCTGCCAGACCAGTGTGGAGGGGAGATTTGGGATTAGGCACTCTGTGTGTGCTTCAGAGACTAAAGGAATCCAAAGAAATGCAAGTCCAGCTGAAGGCTGCTTGTATTTAGGAATTCTCAAATTACTTTGCAGTGCTCACAGCTGCAACCTCTATTGTGATGTTCTGAATTTGTACTGTATTACCTTGCCTGTCTTAAAACCTGACTGTAACTCTTGAGTTCAGTAGCAAGTAGATGAGAGTTCGAGAAGCAAGTTGTGATGTAGTGGAAGTCTTGGAATTTGATTTACTCACTACCCTTAGGATGCACCAGATTTCTAGTGTGTGTTGTTCAGGAATGCTTGGCAGTAAGCACTGTATGAAGTGCATCTTATGATTAATGGGCTTTTCTGGTACTAATGGGATTCCTGAGTAGTGTGAATGTGCAAGTGCCTTGGTATTTCATAATATTTCCCTCACTGGTCAGAATAACAGCTGTGAATGACCACAAGTCCATTCCAGTTGGCTTCTGCTCTCCCAAACCATATTCCTCTTGAGAGTTGCTTACGTTTTGAAGGTCTTTTTTTCCAGGCATGTGACTTTCCTGTAATGAAAGCATAAATCTTTAGAATGATGGGGAGGGAAACCTGCTTTCACATCACCAGTGGGTGGATTGGTTTTTCACTCTGAGTTAAATGCCACACTGTCCTTTGACTAAAGCAGCCCCCCTTTCTCCCCTGAAACTAAGATGTGAGAAATCCACTTTGCTGCTTATTCATTGTTCATATTTAAAGTGTGTTTGTCCTGGTGCCCCATAAGAGCCTTGCAGCAATCTCCATTCCACAGCTACTGGAAAGTAGAAGGAGTGTGTTGAGTCTGTTTCCTTGTGGGTCAGAGCTGGGCCAAACACATGGCTGGGCTCAAGGATCAATAATTTCCAGTTGCTTTGTTCCCCCCTTTTTCTGGAGACTGGGGAGCCATCACAGGCACTCAGAGCTTGAGACACAATGCAGCCAAGGATTTGTGCTGGAATACATATGGCCTGGGAAATGCCACCTTCTAGTATGAATTCCTCTTCTGTGATGAGTATTTTTGCTAAATTACTGAGTCAGTTCAGAAAAATAGTCATATTCCATCTCAGTGGCTGTTCTGTAACACAGCTCTGCTTAGAGTAGTGAAAGTACACAGGGAGCCTGGAGTATGAAATTAGTGCTGGAATTGGGCTAAGTTTAAAGCATTAGAGAAATGTAAGAATCAATCACACAAGTTTAGGATCATGGGTTTTAATCTGGAGGGTAACTGTACAGATGGTAAGTAAAAATGCACCCTTCTGTACAAGGAATTACTAAATAGATGAGAACTTTTCAACACAGAAAGTGTCTGAGAGATGTGAAAGTCCAGTCACTGGCCTGGGTAGTGTGAAAGGAGATAAAAGGGGCAGTCACTGACTGCATTTGAGATTCCCAGGAGAATCAAACAAATCTGGCAGGTGGGGTGGTACAGAGCAGACCAGAGCAGGTGAGTCTTCATGTGGTGTGTAGAATTTCTTGCTGCAGTGGGTTGTGGATACCCAAAGTTCAGGTGGTTTGGGGTGCTACTGAACAAGGCCAGTGAAAGGATACCAACACTGACTTAACAATTTCTTCAGTCACAAGCCATTGGGGAGGATTTTTAAAGGATTTTTTTATAGATGTAAGCTTTCTGACTGGAGAAGGGATGTCCCCTAGATGAACCAAAGGGTCTGAATGAATATTACCTTATGCTTTAATGTTGTGTTCCTGTCAGCACCGGTTCCAGCCTCAGAACCCACTGTCGGGAGCCCAGCAGTTTGTGGCAAAGGATCCTCAGGAGGATGATGATTTGAAGCTGTGCTCTCACACCATGATGCTCCCCACACGTGGCCAGCTGGAAGGAAGGATGATTGTCACTGCCTATGAGCATGGGCTGGACAATGTCACCGAGGAGGCAGTGACAGCTGTTGTGTATGCTGTGGAGGTGAGGCTGGGCTGGGGGGCTGCAGTGCTCTCGTGACAGCAGCAGCAAAAGGCTCTGTGTGCAGTCTGGGGCTTTGCCCCCCTGCATGGGGTGGAATCCTGCTGTTCTGATTGTTCTCCAATTGTCCTTTTGTCCCCAGAGTAATGTGAGAATGGACAATCTCGTGCCCTAGATGTAAAGTCTGGGACTTCTGCCTGCAAGTGTTAGTTTTGATGTATTTGCACAATACCCCAGGCATGCTGAAGTAGCTGCTGTGGAAAATACTATTCCTGTCACTTAAAAGCAGGGACAGAATGGGAATGCCAGTTTGACCAGTTCTATAAAAAGCAATCTGTTACAGGCACAGTGTCTGGCCTGGCCATGAAGGGACACAAGCAGGTGATACCTTATCCAGGTGAAGTCCTGGTTTGGCTCTGGCCATTGGTGGTGCATCACTGTACACATCCCAGGAATGACACAGCCACTGCTTGGAGCACTGATGTGTGGTTGGTTTTCTGCACTCAGCATGTGGAGGCCACCTGAGTTCCCATCTGGATTGAGGCCAAATGAAGAAGTTGTCTGCTTGTTTTTTCCAGACAGTTCCTTCTCCAGCATTGTTCGGGCAAATGAAAAAGATGAGTGAGGGGCTTTTCACTCTCATGTCAGGACGTGCATTTCAGTTCAAGTGTAACATCCAGTGTCAGTTATGAAATCTTAACTTTTGATCAAAGGTTGGGAATTTCCTAGCATCGAAGACACCCCTTTGACATTTGAAGCAGGGCATCACATATTAAAGTATAGTTCACAGGCTGATGTTTACAGTCCTCAAAGTGCCATGTTCTCTGTATCCAAGGGCTGGATAATGAAAACCTCCTGTAGCTTGTCCAAATATTGGTTCCCTTCCATCTTTAGGTCCCTGTAGTCATAGCAGCACTGCTTCTGTCTTGCCGTTTGTTGAGGCCCTTCTATCCACAAGTGAATGAATCAGCACATGTCACAAGATTGGTTTTCCTTGCAGAACCACCTTAAGGACATTCTGACCTCTGTGATATCCAGGAGGAAAGCCTATCGTCTGAGGGATGGCCATTTCAAGTATGCCTTTGGAAGCAATGTCAACCCTCAGCCATATCTGAAGAACAGTGTTGTTGCTTATAACAACTTAATTGAGTGGTAAGGAGCTGGCAGCACGCTGATAATGTACATGGATTTTGCTGGTCTTGGAATTACTCCATGGCTCAGTTGCATCTTGTATGTGTGTTGATGGTGTCTTGCTTTCACCAGCTAGGAAGGCATTGGTATGGAGGATTGTGCAGCTGAACAGGGAGTGAGAATATGGGGATTTCCCAGCACTGGAGTGAGGACCTGCAGGACACTGCCATCCTGTCATTTCCTGCATGCAAATGTGTTTATGGTTCTGTGGCACATCTTTCCAGTTAGCAGGGCTTTGAGGTCCTTCTGTTTGGAGTCTGTGTCAAAGAGTTTGTGCAGTGCATCTGGCAGTGTTTGTGTACGAGAAGGCAGTTTTGTTTGTCTGTGGCAGCTTCTAGCAGTTGACAGGAGGTCGTGGGTGTTTGAAGATTTGATTGTAGCGCTACAAACAACTCTGCCTAACGGCCAGTGTTCCAGCTTAATGTTGTGTGTGCCTTAATTTTTATGCTGGGTAGAAACTACTGGATGCAAGTAACAAAAAGTTGCACAACTGAGACCATTTAAGCAGGGCTGGAGCATGTTGAGGCTCAGTCCACACTCCTTGTTAAACTGGAATTTAAAAGAAATTTTTATTAGAGCTGAAATAATTTTATGTACCACATCTGTGGTGCAGAACAGCAAGGCTGCTGCTGTATGACAGCCACAGCTGGTGCTGGTTTGTGACTGGGATGTTTTCTGCCTGCTCTGCCCCCAGCCCCCCGAGCAGCACCACGCCCTCAGCAGGTCAGAGCCTGGCCCCCCCACCCGCTCCTGATGATGCTGAGCAGCAGGCAGCCCTGCTCCTGGCCTGCTCTGGGGACACCCTGCCAGCATCCCTGCCTCCAGTCAACATGTACGACCTCTTTGAGGCACTGCAGGTAAGCTGGTCATGTCACACCTTCGTGTCACCGGCAGCGCCGCCCTGGGTGCCAGCTGCAAGTTTTCGGCGTGGTTTATGTGCATGGAGGGGGACTTGTTTTCTCTTCCCATAGTCTCTTTCCTTCTTTGGCTTTGATTTGTTCCCACTGTTAACTGCTGGTTTAATGCCTGTTCTGATCCCCTTGGTCACAGAGCTGAGGAGGAAATCCCTGTCTCACAGCTGTGTAAGACAGGTGAACTCTTATTAGAACTGAGCTGGGTGGATTTTGACAGTGCTGCAGAAAAATACCTTACCTGGCATGTCCCTTCTTACTCTTCATTGTTCCACCTGGGTACTTAGAGGAATACCTGGTCCTGGCATGCAGGGCACTGCAGTGGGTTGGCTGTGATCACCCCAGCCCTGGGGAGGCATTTGAGGTCAGTTGGGTGAATTTTCATTGGCAGTGTATGGCTGTGGTTCCCTCCTCCTCTGGCAGTTGTGGGGGCATTGCCACTTTGAATGTCTAAAATTAGTTGTTAGAAATTCCCCCTTGATGATCTGTACTGTTGTGAACAGGCCTTGGGATTTTGTCTGACAGCTGTGGATACAGACCACAGAGCTGTAATCAAGCATTCACCTCATGTTTAGTCAGAATTGTTATTTCTGTGGTTTTGATGATCAGTTATTGATTGCCACCCCAAGAGCAAAATTACTATTTCCTTACCGTGGCACTCCCTTAGCAAGTGGTGTAAGAGGTTGTTGTGCTGTGCTGGCTGCTCTGGTGGTGCTGGCAGGGAGCAGCTCTCCCTGTGAGATTCCCTTTGTTCCCACTCTGCAGAGCTGGCCCCTGTGGTAGAGGGAGATTATTCCCTGGTAACATGGGCAAATGTGTATGGAAGTGTGCAGCTTGTTTCCCACCATGCCTTTCCAGGTGCACAAAGAAGTGATCCCTGCACACACAGTCTATGCTCTAAACATTGAGAGGATTGTCATGAAGCTCTGGCACCCCAACCACGAGGAGCTGCAGCAGGACAAGATCCACCGGCAGCGCCTGGCCGTGAAGGAGGGGCTCCTGCTCTGCTAGAGCTGGGCAGCCCTGCCAGCCCTCAGGTGGCTCCAGCCTGCTCCTGGGACTTGGCATTCAGGTGCTCCTTACAAACCTGTGTCAGCATCTCCAGGATGATGTGATTTATGAGTCAGCTTTTCCTATGGAAATGGGACTGAGTTGTGGGACACTTCTCTGCTTCCCCAGAGTCATGTGCCGTGGAGGACTTGCAGCAATGCCACTGAATTGGGAAAGAGAAACGAGACATATTTGCAAGGACTGTTTTTAGGAAAAATAAATGTGAGAGTGGAAAGAGTTGGTTTTAAATAAGGTGTGCTCTTGTTTTCTTCTGTGAGCATGGAGAATCTGCCTCCTTGCCCTCACCTCTCAGATAGTTTCCCTCCTGAGCTCAGAATCCAGAGGTCTTGTCCAGCTTCTGTTGCAGTTAGTGGGATCCTTTTCATTAACTGGTTATGAGGTGGGCTCTTGTGCAGATGAGCAATTCTGTTAGCTGATGTTGTTCCTCTCCTACCAGGGGAACTTCTGCTTAGAAACTGTGACAAAACAAAACTATGACAAAAGGGAATTGTCTTGGTGTTGAAGACTCCTTGGATTTGCAGCATGAACAAATCTCTCCTTTTGCTTCCTTGTAAAAATATGCAGGCTTGTATTACTTCATTATGAAATTATGCAGCCACACCTCCTCACATGGGAGATGTGCAGATCACTGTGTAAAAGGAGAAATCCCACCTTGTGGGTTTCAGGTGCTTTGCTGTATTCCTGAGTCAGCTCTGGGAACGAGCTTATTATGACAAGAGAATTCCATTAAAGTGTCCTAATTACTACATGGCCTGGGTTTGACCTCAAACATGAAGGTACCTGCTGAAGTGTGACTCACTCACTGTGCCTCCAGATTAATGGAATTGAAACAGCTTCTTCTCGGGGAAAATGAAAGGGGAAGCTCATGGTTCCACTTCATTCTGGTTTTCCTATTTGGAATGTATTTGGATGGGAAACTTGTCATATTTCTTGTGAAGTTTTCTTCTCTGCTGTACCCCCAGGACTGAGGAGGGTGTAGATCCCTGATGTTTCTTCCCAGTTACTGTTTTTATAACTTCCTTTCCTGTCCCCTCTGACTGTTCATGTTGCACCAGCATTGTAACAATGGGCTGTGCAGCTGTCCCCGTGTTCCTGGCTTTCCTGCATCCCCTTCGGGATGTGCTGTGCAGTCAGGCATAGCAAGAGGCAGTGCCTGGACAGGTATTGGTGACTCTCTTCATGAGAAGATCATTTTAGGATTATGAAGAAACTGGGAAAGGCAAGGACACAGAGCTGCAGCAGGGCTTGGCAGGATGGGAGCAGTTGTAGGTAGGTCTGGCACTGTGTGGTTCAGAGGGGAGTGGGGCAGAAAAGATGGGCAATTCCTTTTGGTCCTTTTCTTTCGATTGCTTTGTTTTTCTGTATTTAAGCTGGTCAGAGTGAGTCTGAACTTAAAAGTTGACCTCAGTGGCTTTTACATGAGAGTTTTTAAAAGCAGTGTTTAACCTTAGTAGCTGTGTGGTGGTGAGATCATCAAGCCACCCAAAATACAGCCTGTGGGGTGTGGGAGGGAGATTTCCCAGGTAGTTGTGATGCTTCTGGTGTAAAATGAAAGCAGTAAGTTTGTTTGCTAGAAACTCTGGGGCAGCTCTGAGGATCTCAGATGTGAAGAAAGCACCCAGCCTCTGGCAGCATCACAGGCAGGTTCTGAAACAAAATGCAAAGTGTGGCACTAGAATCTCCCTGCTGTTTGCCTGAGCTTTGTTCTGAAGAGCCAAGTCATCTATTTCACCCTGCCAAAGTGGAGTGTTTGGTACAGCTGCTGCACAACAAAGGCTCCCACAAGGAACTCATGTCAGCTGCATTGCAGAGATCTGAAAACTGAAAGGCACATGTTCTCAAAGCACTTTGCCATGAAGTGTGAGTTTTTGTGAGAAACAATGCTTTACAGGCTTCTTGCGTGATGGAGCTGCAAGGGATCGCAGAATATTCTGAGCTGGAAGGGAGCCACAAGGACCAGGAGTCCAACACTTAAGGGAATGGCCCATATGGGGATCAGACCCATTATGAGCACTGTGCTCTAACTGAGCTAATCCCTGTGGCTGGCTGGAGGCTGCTTTTCCACTCCCTGCTGAAAGAAGGGCCAAGCTCAAAATTAGAGCAGGTTGTTTATTTCCAGAGATGAGACCAGAGAAAGCAGTGCCATCTCCAGTTCTGCTATGTGAGCATGTGGACAGTGAAGGTTTTCCTTGGACCCCTGCCGTAAGAGCAAGGTGCTGGTACTGACAGGTATCACTGTTAGGCTGTGACATGACATGTGTCTCTTCACTACAGTAGTCAGCCCTCTAAAATGAATAAATAACACTGCTGAACTTCAAAGCAACACAGAAAATAGTTTGGCAGGGTCTGGCTTTTCCCCAAGATCCACCCAGAACCTGCCAGCTCTGTTGCAAGCTAAGCTTGAGCAGATGTTAGCTCAAAAACCTTCAGTGGAACTTCAAAGTTACCTTGGGCAACCTGGTGTGCTTTTAGTGGCCTTCACCATTGAAGGATTTTTCCTCTGACCCCTGCCTCTTGCTGCAGGCCTGGAATTTATTACAGTCATGCCAGATTATGGAAGGACAGAAGGGAAGGGATAAGACACCACCTGCCATGTCCTCAAGAGTGAGAATTGCATCTTATGCTCTTAACCCCATAGGAGCTATGTAGTGTACTGAAAGTTGCCACTTTTGGAGTTTCTATTGCTTCTGCTTCCACTTCTAGATCTGTAGCGAAAAACCACTGGCCACCTCATGAACAGGGGGAGGAAAAGTGCTTGAGGTCTTCACTGGGCTTGCTTCATGGCCTGGGTTGGGGTGAAGTTGTTCATCTCATCCCAGAAAGGATCAATGTGATCTGCATCCCTATGAGTGTAGGAATCAGAAAGAAAATCTGTTGCTTTTCAGACAGTTTCAGCTGCCAGACCTGGTTTAAGTGTGACCAAACCTTTGCAGTTGTGTGCCAAGCAGGAGGGCAGGGATGTGAACGTAGCCCTCCTCAACATCCCCAAACAGCCAAACTCTTGCTCCCCAGACTTTGCCCTTGCCTCCCTGGGACTGTGTTGGTTATAATTAAAAACCCACTGTTTCCATTTGAATTTCTAAAACCAGTTTCCTAGTGGTGAGCTGGGTTATAGTTAATTAAAGGCTCCCACAATCAGATATCTCCTCCTGTGCAACGACAGCCACTTCTGAAATGCCACTGCGGTCAGAGCAACGAGCAGGAGCTGGGGCCACCTTCATCTCACAGGAAGGGCTGCTGGCCTTCCCATGGAGCACCCTGTAACCTCTTTGAGTCCTTTAAAGGCTTTTAAACCCTGTTTTGGCATGTGTCAGCAGGGCTCCTGCCCAGGTCCTGGCAGCTGTGCGTGTTCTTCCCTGCTCCTTTCTCCACGTTCACAGCTGGCCAGCTCTGCATCTCAGGAGGTGATTTGGTCCTGGCTGAGCAATCTGCCCTGTACTTCTATTTATACCTCACAGAGATGCTCCAGATGGACTTGGCAGAGGAGCAGCAGGTGCTTGTCTGTGCAGTGTAGTCTTTCTGTGGAATGGAGGCTTGATTTTCAGGTATTTATAGTTTGTTTGTGTATTGTTGATGGGAGCAGCCACTCTCTTTTTCCCACTGAAGCTTTAATTTCTCACTAAAATGCTGTTTTCCCACCACAAAGAAAGCAAAAGGTAGCTCAGCCTGCTTTATTTTCACCTCTGTCTCTAGCCTCTCAAAAATATTCACCAGAAGTTTGTTCCAAGTTGTCAAATGTGGGTTTTAGCTCTATAATAAATACAGTATTGAATAACTCCATAATAAAAGTAATTCTTATCCACTCTCTGCATTCCCAAAAGGCAGTGAAGGAGGGAGCAAGAGGCTGGTTCTGTTCCTGTGCCATGGGAGTGCCTGGTGCAGGTGCAGCCTTGCTGTTTCTCTCATAGCTCACTAAAGGATTGATGCTGCAGGATCATTCTCCTTTCTCATGTGTTGGAGATTGATCTCTGAATTCCTCCTGCTCTGCAAAATGTCTCAGCTGGACTCCATGGTTTCCCCTGGAGCCTCTGAGAGGGATGTGTGAGAGCTGGACCTGCACTGCAGGCAGTGTGTGGTTCCCTTATCCTGCCAGTACAGCCACCAGCAGTGGAGGCAGCAAGACAGAGGTGTCAGAGCAGAGCTTTGTATTGGTGTCCCTTCTGGAGCTGTCACTGGGGAGCCCAGTTGTGCATCTCACAACTCTGTGTTGATAGTGCTATAAAAGCCCTTGGAGCAAAAAAAATCAAGTATTTCCTCTGCTGCCCCAAACCAGCTTGCACAGACTGGTGCAGCAAGTCCTAAATCCTATCAGAAGAGAGCCAAACCACGTGTCCTTGTCCCTGGGACAGCAGGGCCCTGAGCAGCACATCCCAGTGTGGTGAGGCTTCTTTTTTTTCTTTTTTTTTTCTTTTTTTTTTTTTTCATTAGAAATGTTGGAAAAGCTAACAGAGGAAGCAGACAGGGAGGAAGGCTGGAACCTGTTCTCCAAAGCCAGGAAATGTTGAGGGCAGCCTTTGCTCAGCCAGCTGGGTGCAGGGAGCAGCACGGGGCTGTGCAGCAGCTCCTGAGGTTTGCTGGCCCTGGGTCCTGCCCTGCCAAGGACATGGGGAAGGCTGGGAAACCCATCACCATTGCCAAAACAGCTCTCTTGCAATTTCCTGGAGCTTCCCAGCAAAACACAGCAGGCAAGGCTTGATTTAGGGTGTTCTCTCAGAGGAGACCCCTCGAGCCACGGGTGCAGTCTCTGCCAGAGGAACACATCAGTGCCTGTCAGGGCAGCTGCTCCTCTGACCTCGTGGCTTTGTGGGCTCCAGCTCCCCTCACCCTGCTCAGACACTGCTGAGGTTTGTGTCACTTGAGTCTTCAGGATGAGTGGAAAAAACAAGAGAGGCAAAGACAGGATCCCAGCAGCACACACGGACAGGTTGAGAAAGCAGCTGAGCCCAGCCCAGCTGTGGGTGAAACACACCAACCACTGTGCTCGTGCCACTCTGAAAGTGCTGTTTGAAGGCTCAGCCTGGCTGTGCCCTGCTGAGGGGGGATATTACAGCTCATCCCAGTCTCCTGTTTCCTGATGCCAAGACTTGCTGTGCAAGGAGTGGATGTATTTGCAGCTTTGGCATTGGAGAGAGCAATCCATCTCTGGATCCCTGTAAACTGGCCTCCTCCGCACCAGTGCTTGAGGGAGGAACTGCCCCCACATGCTGCTGATCTCATTAAAACCTAACTTACCCTCCACGGCCAAAAACTAGAGGAATAAAGCAAGCAAACTCTCAAGTGTATCGTGAATACAGAGCAGCCCCAGTTATTTCGAAATCACTCTTTGAAATAATGAGTCCCTCAAGACTCGAACCAACGTTGCAATTTCTTTTTTTTTAGTCGTTAATCAGTGGCTATAGCTACACAGTTGTGATTAAACAATTGCAATGTGAACGTTTTAGGCTTGGCTACTCTTTTGTTTTGAGGAAAACAAAAGATAATCCCAAGATGAATGGGCTGTCTGGACACAGGCACCAGGAGTGAGCAGTAACTTGGGGAAGGGTAATTCTGTCCACCAATGATTGATTTAGGGTGCAATGACCCTGCAGCATCAATCCAACCCATTCTGCCCTATCTTGCAGAAATGACAGGACAGTGTGAGCAGAGGAAGGAGCAGCTCCCCAGTGCCCTCCCCGTGTGTGGCCTCCACCCAGACCCTCACTGGCTCCTGGGAAGGTGGTGCTGGACAAGTGGGGCTGTGCCCCTGGTGTACCACACTGCTGCTGGCACAGTGGGGACAGGGGGAGCAGGGCTGTGCCTGGATGGCAGGGATCAGCTCCCCAGAGAGGGCTGGGCACAGCTCTGCTCCTGCAGGAAAGAGCAGCCACAGGCAGAACCTGGCTGTGAATTCAAAGGCACGCAATGCAAATGAGCTGCACCTCAGAGCTGGTGCCCAACCACAGCTGGGCCTCTGCCTGGGCTGTGCAATTATCTCTGCTGGCTCCCCTTCTGAAGCTTCTTGCTGCACCCCAGAGCTGCTCGAGGTGCACTGGGGCAGAAGTGCCAGGCCAGGCATGGAGCCAGCATGGTGGAAGCACATCGTGCATGTCCTGAGGTGCTGATGGAGCTGGGAGAGGAGCAGGCAGAGCACAGCTCCCACGGGTGGCTTTGTTGGCAGAGTGGTGAGGACACATATCTGCTTCTCTAAGCACTTCATGGCTCTTGATTTTGCTACTACTAAAAGGGATTATGTGACAAATAAAAGCACAGGCCTGACTGCCTAAACACCAGATTGTCCAGACCATGAAGGAGCATCTTGATGCTCCCAGCAACTCTTCACTCAGTGTATGGTCTCATTCCTATTCCTGTAATTGTTTTTCATTCTGTTATAGACTTGGAGGAAACTTGAAGACCATTAGTCACAGCTTCTGCTTTTCTGGGGCTTTAATTGCTTACTTGTTAAAATTTTCTGAAAATGGTAACCACAGGGGAAATTGTGGTCCTTAGCCAGAGGCTGGCTGGGATGATTTTTACTATTACAGTTTTTTATGAGAACAAGATTTCCAGTTCCTGCAGAAATACATCCTTGGTCTCATGCTCCCATGTCTGCTGGGCTGACATCAGTGCTCTAAGTGAGTCCCACACTCATGATCCCAGCACCCTCCAGCATCAGAGGGCCCTGGGCATGGGTCTGTGCTCCCTGTCAGTGTCATGGATGAGAGAGAGGACCTGGAGCTGCTTTCCAAACTGAGACTGAGGAGGAAGAGAAGCACGAAGGATTTCTGTCAAAGAGCAGAGTATGAAGGCACGTGTGGGCCATGTGTGGGCCCTGCCTGAGGCACATTTGCTCAGGGTGACAGCACTGCTGCCTTGTGCTGCTCTAGTGGAGCAGGTGAGGTTTGCTCCAGCTTGTTTAAAGCCTGGAGAAGTCCAGAGGCTGAGGGAGCAGCAAGGAGTGCTGCTGGCAGCCATGCAGGAAAAGGCTGTGGGCAGTGCCTGTGCCTTTTGGGAGGCTCACAGGGAGCTGGGATCTGGGAGGCTGCAGCCTCTCTCCTGTGGCACAGAAGGGGGTTCCAAAAGGCCCCTTTTGCTGCATTGCCCAGGTGGGAGGTGGGGCTTAGCCTGTCCCTCTGGAGCAGCTGTGTTCCCTGAGCCACCACCGGTGTCCTTGCTCGCAGCAGCAGTCCCAGGGCTTGTCACAGCTGGGCAGTGCCTCACAGCTGCATTGACCCAAACAACCCAGGGGCGGGTGTGGCAGCCCCACTTGGCATCACTGCCAAATCCAGAGCTGCCACCCCAGTGCATTCCAGGGCCCAGAGAAGTGGTGGGCACACAGGACAGCGGGGCACAGGGGCAGAGAGCAGCTACCCCACCACCATCACTGCACAGCTCTGGGCTGCAACCCCGGGCAGGACTGCCCAGAAGCAGCTGTCTGGATGCTGCTGGCACATCACATCTCCTCCCAGCCCCTGGGGGTGCCAGGCTATGGCCAGTGTCCCCTCTCCACGGTGCACAGCTCACTGAGTGGGCACTGTGGGGCCGTCACCAAGGAAAGCCCACAGCCCTGTGGGACCAGCCCATGGTGTGCTGCTGCTGGAAGCTCCTGCTGTGCTTGGGTCTTCTGGAAATCCCCTGGCACCGTGGTGGCTGTGTGAGTGTGGCAGAGGCTGAGGTGGGGCATGAGGAAGGTCGGGGAGGGCTGTGGCTGCCACCACATCTCGCTCTGCTGGGGAAATTCCTTGGCGGTTTAACAATATCTTTACATCGTCCTTATCTATGGTTATCTATCTATTTTCTGCTCACTTCAGGAGTGAGTTTTCTATTTAAGGCACATCATCTAAAGTCTAATTCCTTCCCAGGATCACCAGGCAGAAGCCCATCACCCTTCAAGCACAAAGGCTGACGTGTGTCCTTGCTCCCAGTCCTCCAGTTAAGGGCTTGCCTGGGAGGGGGTCTGGCATCTCACATGGCACTGCTGCTTTTCCCCTTGCTGGGCTGGGCTCAGTCAATTACACATCCATGGGATAACAAAGAGGACTGGGGGCTATCTGGGTAAGTAAGATCTGTGTGTGCCTCCTCCTGTAGTGTTTGTTACAGAATCACAGCCTCAGCTCGGTTGGGAAAGACCTCTGAGATCAGCGAGCCCAGCCCATGACCCGACATGCCCTTGTCACCCAGACCATGGCACTGGGGGCCCTGTCCAGTCCTTAAACACCTCCCAGGGCAGCCCATTCCAGTGTCCAGCCACCCTTTCTGTGTAGAAATTCCTGTGAATGTCCAACCTGAACCTCCCCTGGCGCAGCTTAAGGCTGTGTCTTCTTGTCCTCTCAAAAATAACGTGGGAGAAGAGGCCAAACCCCACCTGGTTACAATCTCCTTTCAGGTGGTTGTAGAGAGTGATAAGGTCACCCTGAGCCTCCTCCAGGCTAAAAACCACTGATCCCTGGGGACACCCCTGATGTCTGGATGCCAACTGGATGTGGCACCAGTCACCACCATTCTCTGAACCTGGCCATCCAGCCAGCTCTTAACCCAGCCAAGAGTGCTCCTGTCCAAGCTGCAGATGTTCAGGGAATGCTGAGGGAGATGGTGTCAAAGGCTTTGCTGAAATCCAGGTAGACACATCCACAGCCTTCCTTGCCTCCACCAGGCTGATCAGCTGGTCTAAAAGGAGACCAGGTTGGTGAGGCAGGAGCTGCCTTTCCTAAGCCTGTGCTGGCTGGCTCTGCCCCCTTGGCTGTCCTGTGTGTGCTGTGTGACTGCACACAGGGTGATCTGCTCCGGAACCCTCCAAGGCCAGGCTGATGGGCCTCTTGCTCCCCACCTCCTTCTTGTGGACAACCTCCAGTCACCTGGGACCTTCCCAGTTATGCAGAATTGATCTAAATGAGGGAGAGCAGCTTAGCAAGCTCTTCCTCCAGCTCCATCATGACTCCAGGATGGAACTGATGCCTTGAGAGGCTGACCTAGAACAGAGACTAGACAGAGTTAAAGAATAAAGTAGGGATTTATTAAACGGCCTCAATGGATCCACCTTGGGCAGCACAAGAGCCCAGCCAGGGCTGCACCCAAGATGGACCCAAAATGGGCACAAAATGCACAGCCAGTTATGAAGCTTCACACTTTTATAAGTTTTGTTCCATTTGCATATTGGGTTAATTGTCCAATTACAGCTTCAGGTTATGAAGTCCCATCCTCCTTGTTTGCTCTCTTCAGTTTCCTGTTGTTTATGCTTTTGGGCCTGAAGCTCATAAGTGTTGTCCTTGGTCTCAAGCTGGAAAAGGAATTGTTTTGTCTACCTACCCTGTGAAGGGAACCTCCTAACACTTAATATGAAGCTCAGAGCTCCACACCTAGGCAGCACAGAATCTGAAAAATATGAAAACTGAAACTTAAGGCATCAAACCGACCCAGTCCTGCTGAGCAGCTGAGCTCAATTCATCTTGGTGGGTCAGGGAGCCACAAGAGTACAGGAGAGTCACTACCTGAATGGGCCCTATGAGGCTGCCCCTGGCCAGGTACTCTCACAGCCCCTGGGCAGTCACACCTGGTGGAAATGCTCCTCCAAAGCCTGAGGAAATGCAAATACCTGCCTGGGGAATTGCCCCTGGCCGCTCTCACAGCCCATCTCTGTTCATGTGCAGCCCACCAGGAGTTTGCAGTGTGTGTGGAGAGCTGGAAGGGACAGTGAGGATGCCTGGGGGGAAAAGGGCTGAAAAAGGGGAACTGCAGTCAGCTACAAGCTCCTCTGAGGGCTCTGCATCCATGAATGGGGTCCACAGCAAGCTTCATGTGGTGGATGCATGACAGAGCAGTTGCCCTCCCACCTCTGCCTGTGAGCTTGTTTCCTGCAGTTTACCTCCTCTTGGGCAACCTGTGTGCTGTAAATCATTCAGCTTGGAAAAAAGCTTTAAGATCAGATGTTAGCTTGGCACTGCCTCAGAGAAGTGTTGCATCCAGTAACTCCAATGAGTTAATTTTGTGGGAGTGCACAGGAAGCCTGAGAAATGCAGAATTATTTCTCCTGGAGTCAGCACCAGCTGGGCTGTGTGAGCTGCTGCTGCTGCTGGTGTGTATAAACCCCAGAGAGCAGATGAAATGCTCCCACAGGGGGTTAACCATTACTGAATGCAGAGCTCTGCTGCCAGTGACCTGGCTCCCCAAACAGGCAGCCCTAACCCTAACCCTGACCCTGACCCTAACCCTAACCCTAACCCTGACCCTAACCCTAACCCTAACCCTAACCCTGACACATTGGCTTTCCAGCTGGCAGTAGTTATTAACTTAAAGTTATTAACTTTATTCCCTCCATTCCTCCCACACGACCTCCCAGAGCATATCATGCTCCATTCACCAGGTGGTCACCAGATGGCAAGGGAAGCTGATAAAATGGTCCCAAGATTGCTCTGCTTGTGCTGATGTTGAGCCAGGGGAGGGCACAGGCGCCAGCCCAGCAAAGCCACCCAGCCCTGCCAGGGTTTTGCAACCACCAGTGATGCTGTGCTGTTGAGTCTCAACTTCTTTTAGCCAGGGTAGGGATTAAATGTGTGAGATGGAATTTCTTGTTGGGATTCAGGTGTTTATTAGTTCTTATCTCTGTTACAGTCTCACCAACCCTGAGCTCTACAGCACTTCACTCTAAAACAATAAAAATGGAGCCCCATCTCTCTCTCTATAAGGACTTCTAAGGACAAACTGTCCAATTAAGAAATGACGCCGAAATTATTTTTACTTTTAACCCAGTAACCAACCACCCTTGGCCTGCAATGTGGACTTTTTTATCCAATTACACAAAACCACCCAAACCCATGGAGAAGAAGGTGAAGAAGAAGGACCAGCCACTGCCCTAAAACCTCCATCTTGCTTTACATATATTACTATATTATAAAACCTTAAACTCTAAGTTTTCACCATGTGATATCACACACTTCTATTCAAACTCCACACCCACAATCCCAGTTCTGTCATTCCATTTTGGAAGCCTTCTCCATGGCCTCAGGTCAGTGCAGTGTTATCTTGGGGGTCAGAGTCTGTCAGCTCAGAAATTCTCAAATTCTCAGCAGCCAGGGCTCCAACACCACATGGCACTTAGCAGTCATTAAATTTGTTTAAGCTGATTATTTGCTGGATTAGCTGGCAGACAGCAGATTACCTGGAGACTTTTTGAGCCCAGGAGGCATCAGCTTGAGAAGAGGTCTAAAAGAAAACCACAAAGATCTGGACTGGTGAGGAGGAGAGGGGAGGCAGGTGGGGTTGGTTTGTGGTGACATGGATGGAGCAGCAGCTTGCAGGTCCTTCCCCTGCCACTCTGTTTTGCTGGGGGCATCACTGGGTTATGGCTCCAGGGAAACTTCTCCCTGCTCCCTGCATAGCAAAGCTCCTGGTTGTGGAAACCTGCCAGTTATTCTTCCTTCAGATTCTCATGAAACCCAGCAAGCACAGAGACAGAGGGACTGGTTATTCTGCAGAGGCAAGAACTGCTCAAAAATAAGATCTGCCCAAGCAATGTGTGGTTTGAGACAGAAGGTGCCTGTGGCACCAGAGAGCTGCAGCTCAGATGCTCTGGGCTCTCTGATCCTCCAGGGCAGCTCTGGCTGGGCACAGACACACAGTTCCCTCAGCTGCTTGCCTCCTTTCTGAGGCTTCAGAGCAGTGCTGGGCTCCTCACAGGCTTTGAAGGTGACCTGGGGCAGCCCCTGCAGCAGGGGCAGGGTGAGGACAGCACTGGGGCAAGGCTGTGTCCCTGCTCTGCAGGCAGTGCTCCTCTCCAGGAGCTGGTGTCCAGCACAGAGAAACCCTCTGCCCCACAGGACTGCCAGCATCTGACAGCTGGGGTCTTCTTCATCTTTAAAGATTTCAAAATCTTTCATCTTTTCAAGTAAAGATGAAAAAGCCAGCCCTGGGTTGCTTTGACTTTGGGAAAATCACAGCCTTAAGCAGCACATTTTTACCCCAGATTTGACTACATGCATGCTGTGTAACTAAAAGCCCACAAAGAACTGTGCATGGGGAGGAGAAAGGACAACAACCCACCACTCCCAGCACCAAAGCCCCTGCTCAGCCTGAGGGACACTGCTGAGGCAGCAGGGACCAGTTGGCACCCACTGTCCCTGGGGTGTCTGCCTGAGAATCCTGTAATGGTTTTGGTTTGGGACCTTAAAGCCCATTCAGTTCCAGCCCTCCTGCTATAGGCAGGGACCCTTCCACTAGAGCAGGTTCTCCATTCATATCTGCCCTGGGCATCCTTTGCAGGGCTTCTCTGCCCTCACAGTAAACAATTTTTTTCCTAATATCTAGTCCAAATCTACTTTCTTTCAGTTAGAAGCCATTCCTCCCTTATCCTTGCAAAAAGTCTTTCTCCATCTTCCTTGTGGGCTTGTTACAGGTCTCTTTTCAGGCTGAACAATCCCAATTCCCTCAGCCTCAGGGGAGCAGTGCTGCCCAGGGCTGGCACATGAAGGGGCTCCCAGGCCCTGCCAACACTCTCAGTGCAAAGGCATGGGGAGCTCTGCTCAGGAGTGCACGTTTCTGTACCTGCATCCAGAGCTGGCCAGAGCCTGGCAGAGCTCCTGGCCTGCATCTGCATCTCTGGCAGCCCTACAAGCCCCTGGCTTTGATCCCAGCTGAAGGAGAACCTGCCATCTCCATTTCAGAGGCTGGAATCTTTCCTCCACCTCTGCTTTCTCCATGCCAGGGTCTCTCTGTTGGGGTTGGGCTCTGTCTGGCTGCTGGGGTGCTGTTGCACTGAGGTGTGGCTCTCGGGCAAGGATGGTTCTGCAGCTGGGGCTGTCCATTGTGGTGGGCTCCTGGGAGGCAGCACACACAAACTCCACCTAAAAATTTCCAGCTGACACTAGAGCAGTTTCAGTTTTTCCATCCTATCTCCTGCCCAAGTCATAGCAATATTGATGATATGGCAGGGTGGGGAGACATGACTGCACTGCTCCTGGCACTGTGCAGATGGGACTCCTCCACATTATCAGCTGAACTCCTTTGAGATTTTTTTTTCTTTTATCTTTTTTCTTTTTTCTTATTTTGCTTTGTTTAGCCACACAATACCAGAAGAGTTTTTCCAGGAAGAAAAACCCCAAAACAAAACTGATTTTTTTGAAGTTAAGCCTAAACCTAACCCTAAACCCATATTAAGCTAATGCTGGGAAGCAAAGGGGCCAAAAGGAAGCTCTTCAGACACTCCTGTTGGCATGATAAGATCTCAGGGAGACAGGGGTTTTAAAAGTCTCTCCTTCATTCCAGTGTCCCTGTGGGAGGCAGGGTGGGCCATCAGACAGGGCTGAGAATATCACAACCTTGAGACAAGTGTGAGTGGCACAGAAAGCCACAGGGCTTTATTTTCCAGCACTAAGCAACATCTCTGCCCAGATCTGCAAGGATTTTGTAGATGGCAAGTGTGCAACTACCAATGGGTCATAACCACAAATGCTTCTATCCATTAGCAAAATTAGCCTGCCAGGACTAACATAACCACAGAAAAATCAGTGGAGAGAGTAGAAAACTGACTGGGAGAATGTTTGCCTGAAAGATGGGCACAAAACCTGGCAGAGCACAGCCCAAACCCTTAGAGATGTGGTGTGCCCTCTTATGGTGGTGTTCACAGGGATCCCAGGACGAGGCAAGAGACAAGAATCTTGACTCCATGTTTCAGAAGGCTGATTTATTATTTTATGAAATATATTATAGTAAAATAAAATTAAATTATAAATGATATAAAATATTATAAATAATATATTAAAAGAAAATTATATACTAAAACTATACTAAAGAAAGAGAAAGGATTTCATCAGAAGGCTAGCAAGGAAAAAAAAAGGAATGATGATAAAATCTTGTGACTGAGCAGAGTCCTGACACAGCTGGGCCTGTAATTAGTCATTAATTAGAAGAAACTCACATGGACCAATCAAAGATTGCTGTTGCATTCCACAGCAGCAGATAATTATTGTTTATGGTTCGTTTCTGAGGCCTCTCAGCTTCTCAGGAGAAAAGATCCTAGCAAAAGGATTTTTCACAAAATGTGTCTGTGACACCCTGTTGCCCTGCTCCCCGCCTCTGCGGGCTGTGAGGAGCCCCTGGCTGTCCCCAGAGTGTCAGTGCAGCACAGTGCAGGATGTCTCTGGCTGCCACCCCCCGTGACTCAACTAGGTCAGCGAGGCGGCGGTGACAGGGACAGGCAGCGGTGACAGAGGCGGGGTGACAGGGACAGGCAGCCAGAGCCGGCGGGGCTTTCTCTGCTCTGAGAGCCGCAGGCTCTGCCCATCTCTGACCTTTTCCAGGCCTGGCTGAGGGCGGAGGTGGTGGGGAATGTGTCCTCCCTCAGACTCGCTCTGCACATGCCCCAGGCACTGAAAGCCCTGTGAGTGCCGCTGGGAGAGAACCCACTGGGACAGAGGGCAAGGCAAGGCACTGCTCCCATCCTGCTGGGATGCTGGATTGTGGCAGGAGACCCAGCTGCCATCACATCTCTAAGGGTTTGGGCTGTGCTCTGCCAGGTTTTGTGCCCATCTTTCAGGCAAACATTCTCCCAGTCAGTTTTCTACTCCCTCCACTGATTTTTCTGTGGTTACGGTAATCCTGGCAGGCTTATTTTGCTAATTGATAGAAGCATTTGTGGTTATGACTCATTGGTAGTTGCACATTTGCCATCTACAAAATCCTTGCAGATCTGAGCAGAGATGTTGCTTAGTGCTGGAAAATAAAGGCACACTTGTCCCAAGGTTGTGATGTTCTCAGCCCTGTCTGATGGCCCACCCTGAGGCAGGGCAGATCCTGCTTGCACCCATGGCACACCAGCCTGCTCCCCATGCTGCAGCCCAAGAGGTTTTTGTGATTTATCTTCCTCTGGCCAGAGTGAAGGATGCAGCTGATGTGTGGGAGAGACAGCTCTGATGCCTTGTGAAGGCTGAGCTAGAACAGGAGCTGGATAGTGTTAAAGTAGGGATTTATTAGCAGGCCTCAATGGATCCACCTTGGGCAGCACAAGAGCCCAGCCCAGATGAACCAAAATGGTCACAAAATGCATGACTGGTCACAAGGGCTCTCGCTTTTATAAGTTCTGCTCCATTTCCATATTGGAGTTCATTGTCCAGTTACAGCTCCAGCCCATGCAGTCCCATCCTGCTTGTTTTTCTCTCTTCGGTCCACATTGTTTGTGCTCTTGGGCCTGAGATTTGGATCATTTGTCCTTGGTCTCCAGCTGGAGCAGGAATTGTTTTGTCTCCCTGCTCTGTGCAGAGAGCTCACTATATGGAGCCCAGACCCACACACTAAAGCAGCACAGAATCTGAAAAATAGAAAAGCGCAAACCTGAGGCATCATTTCCCCCTTTTAGAGGCTTGACAAGGCCTTTACCTTGTTGAGTCTCTACTCTAATATTTACTAATAGTTAATGAATAACAGATGAGTATCTAACAATAATAAACTACCAATACAAACATCTAATAATAAACATCTAATAACAGAAAAATATCTAACAGTAAATGTCTAACAACAGTAATGTCTTGCACAGTTGGATGTCCTGTAAAGAACAATAATGATTATTGTGAACAGCTCTTTGGGCACAGAGGAGGAGGAATCATTGAAAACAGGTTTTCTCTGCAGTAGTCTCTGTTTTTACAGCTGTCTCAGGCACAGCACAGGCTGCAGGCAGAGGCTGGGGCTGAGCACAGGAGCCAGGCCATGGGTGAGCTCCTGCAGGGCTGGCTGGGTGCTGACCCGGGCCAATGTGCCTTGTGCTTGCAGTGCTTCCCTCGCTGCAGTTTCACAGAAAATAGAGCCACGTGGTGAGCTGCTGAGTCATGCCTTGGTGTTTGATCACTGTCACCCATGGAAGCCACCCCTTTCCCACATGGCACAGCCTCCCCATGGGGCAGGACACCCCTGGCCTCGTCCCGAGGCTGCCTGGCCCTGCTGCAGCCCCCAGCACCCCCACACTGACACGGACAGCATTTCCTGGGAAAAAGCACAGATCTGCTGCTCTTCTTGGCACTAAAGGCTGCTCAGAATTGCGAAAGAAAGGCTGAGACAGACTTTTTAATCTTTTCTTTCGTTTTTTCCCCTGAAATGTATTTTTTTGTTTACATACGTAAATGGTTTTTTTTTTTGCGTACGCAAGCTTTTCCTTTTTGCAGGCTGAAGGCCTCTCCAGCTATAAAGGGAGCAGGGCTGGGCTGGGGCTCTTTCTGCCTGGGGGTTTCTCTGAGGCAGAGGCAGGACAGCGAGGCTCAAGGTGACCTGAGCTGAGCTGTTCCCATGGGAGCTGCTGGCTCTGGCCACCACTGCTCCCCCCTGCCTGGCACAGACACCACCAAAGGAGAGGAGATGCTGTGAAAAACAAGGTAATCTGGGGCTCTTTTTCCCATGCCCAGCCTTGAAGGGGGCTGAGAACATTGGCAAGGAAAAGTTCTCTTAGGAGAAGAGACTGTTGTGCTCAGATCTGAGTTCTCTGTCATGTCTGCATTGAAGATGCAACTGAAAGAATTCATTTGTCTAGGTTCTATGTAGCTGCAGACACTGAAAAAGCAAAAAATCCCTAAACACAAGATCAGGAAGAGATAAATTATCACGATGGAGATGTTGTCAAATTCCTGAGTGATAACTCACTGATTTTGCAGTCATGCAATGAAAACATTAAAGAGCCATTTGATGTCAGTGTGGGAGTCTGTCTGAAGAACTCTTGGAAGGAAGATGAGAGGCATCAAATGCTCCAAGGATCTGTTCCATATGTGAGCTCTGGTGGGGAGAGGACACTGCTGGGTTAGTGCATCTGCTGTGGGGAGGAACTGGGAAACCCTTCCCAGCTGCCAAGCAAGGAGGGTGATCAGCACATGGAGCTCATTGCAGCGTGCTGGGAAGAGCCCTCAGGACTCGTGGGATGTGTGGGGAAAGGGATGAACCCAGGTGGGAGGAACCAGTGGGGGAAAACAGAGGGGAAAGGGGACAAAAGGGGCTGCTCAGGTGCCTGTCTGGCCATGCCCTGTGCCTGGTGGTTACAGCACATCCTATCTGCTTCCCAAACTCTCTTCAGCTGTTTCCCTGCTGTTTGATGTGCACAGGCACATGTGGAGGTTGGAGCACCCCTGTGCTGGTTCTTGGCTTCTTTCTGCCTCTGTCCAGGTTGGGATTGAAGAGGATATTTTGTGTTCAGACCCAAATGTTTATTTTTTCCTATCTATGTTACAGTCACACAGTTCTGCAGTATTCCACTAACAAGCTACAAAATGGCTAACTATCTTTCTCTACAAGGTCTCTTAAGGCTAAACTATGCAATTAAGAAATGACACCTGAATTATTTTTACTTTTAACCCAGTAACCAATCACTCGAAATCCACAATGCAGACTTTTTTATCCAATTGCACAAAACCACCCAAACTCACGGAGAAGAAGGTGAAGAAGGACCTGCCCTAAAACTTCCATCTTGTCCCAAACATATTGCTATATTCTAAAACCTTAAACTCTAAGTTTTCCACCATGTGATACTACACACTTCTAATCAAACACACATCCATAATCCCACTTCTATAATATTTTTTTCTCCATAGCCTCAGGTCAAATGCAGTGTTCTCTTGAGGGTCTGTGCCTTTCAGCACAGAAGGTTTAAAATTCTCAGCAGCCAGGGTTCCAACAGCCTGACGGGAGGGACACCATGGGGCAAAGCACCCTGTGTGCCAGGATGGGGCTGTGGGTGGCTGTGTGGGCTAGCAGTCAGTGAGCCAGGCCAGCTGGAAACCAGGAGAAAAGGCTCAGGAGCCAGGAGGACAGAGTGCAGAGACTGTACATCTAAGATTAGCAGCTGGAGGAATTTATATTTTGTGTACATATCTATCCAAGCAGGGGCATCCCCGACGTTGGTGAGGGAGAGAGAATAATGATGCATCTGATTCCATCATCAGAAGGCTAATGAATTACTTTATTATACTATACTATGTACATTGTATCCAAACTGAATCTGCACTCACTCTTGCTCACAACTGCTCACACTGCACAGAATCTCTGATTCTCCCCTGGCTGTCCCGTGACAGTCCCACACACACACACACACACACCTGGCCCTGACAGGCCAAGGGAGCCAAACATCCTCACTTTGGGTAAACCATCTCCATATTGCATTCTACTTCAGCACAACACAGGCACAGCAAGCGAGATAAGAATTGTGTTTTCCTTCTTCTCTGCTTGTCTCACAGCTTCTCTCTGTTCAGAGGGCCTGTGGATACCACAGATATCTTCTGGGCTCTCATCCTCATAAGCCAGGGAGGATGAGGGCTGTCACAGACATCGTTTATGAAAAATCCTTTCCTTAGGGTTTTTCCTCCTGAGAAGCTGAGAGGCCTCAGGAACAAAACGTAACCAATGGTTATCTGCTGCTGTGGAATGCAACAGGTGCATCTGGGATTGGTCTCATGTGGTTGTTTCTAATTAATGGCCAATCACAGCCCAGCTGGCTCAGACAGAGAGTCCAAGCCACAAACCTTTGTTATTCATTCTTTCTTTTTCTATTCTTAGCCAGCCTTCTGATGAAATCCTTTCTTCTATTCTTTTAGTATAGTTTTAATATAATATATATCACAAAATAATAAATCAAGCCTTGTGAAACATGGAGTCAGGTCCTCATCTCTTCCCTCATCCTCAGACGTTTGTGAACACGGTCACAGAGGAGGATGCCGGGAACAGGATGAGGCCACTGGTGTTGCCTGGGTGAGGATTGTGCATTTTCTGCCAGTGGCACAGCGGTGTGAGCTCCTGCCTGCAGAGAAATGTCCCCTCTCACCCCGGGGGATGCAGGCAAGGAGCCCCAGCCGTGCCCCTGCAGCCCAGATCTGTCAGTGTGCCTAGAGGAGAATTGGCTGGGCTGCTTTTCACCTAAGGACCAGTGAAAGTGGCAGATGGAGAAGAGAACCAAGGCAACCCCGGCTGCAAACCCCCCTGGGGAAGGGCTGATGCTCAGCACTTCGCACCGCCCGCAGCCCCTGCGCTGCTGCCGTGCCCCTGGGGCTGCCAGCGTGACACGGGCGGGCAGCCAGAGCCTCGGAGCTGCCGAGCACGGCTGCTGCACTGTGTCAAACAGAGAAACCTCGGGCCGGGCTTACTCATCTGGGGCTCTCGGTGCCGCCGGGCCGCGGCCGGGCAGGGAGCGGCGCACTCATCCCAGGAGCGCAGCCAGGGCAGCGCCCACAGCGCCCACGGGCAATGCCTGCTGCACGCCGGGCACACGGGCAATGCCTGCTGCACGCCGGGCACACGGGCAATGCCTGCCCCTGCTGCACGCCGGGCACACGGGCAATGCCTGCCCCTGCTGCACGCCGGGCACACGGGCAATGCCTGCTGCACGCCGGGCACACGGGCAATGCCTGCCCCTGCTGCACGCCGGGCACACGGGCAATGCCTGCCCCTTCACACACTGGGCACACGGGCAATGCCTGCCCCTGCTGCACACCGGGCACACGGGCAATGCCTGCTGCACGCCGGGCACACGGGCAATGCCTGCCCCTTCACACACCGGGCACATGGGCAATGCCTGCTGCACACCGGGCACACGGGCAATGCCTGCCCCTTCACACACCGGGCACATGGGCAATGCCTGCTGCACACCGGGCACACGGGCAATGCCTGCCCCTTCACACACAGGGCACACGGGCAATGCCTGCTGCACGCCGGGCACACGGGCCCTGCCTGCCCCTGCTGCACACCGGGCACACGGGCAATGCCTGCCCCTTCACACACCGGGCACACGGGCAATGCTGACTAACTAGATGTCTCACTCACTAACCCTAAAGTGTTGAGACTTCCACTAATTCAGTGTTTTGAACCCCCTATAAAAGGGGGCATCAATAATGACCATTGGCTGTTGTGGCATGATCGTTCAGTCATGTGCCCATCTCCAAAGCTGCCACTAAATGTAACAAGGGGCAAAAACCCCCAGAAGAAACCAGAATAATTTGAATTTGCAAGACTGCCTTGCAGCCTCTGGTTTGCATTCCTTCCTTCTCCAGAAAGGAATCAGCAACAGCAAATCAGCAGGAGCCGTTCTGGTATTGCGAGTAGAACTGTGCTGCTGGGTAATGTCATGCAGACAGTGAAGACTGAAGATTGAAAGCCTCAAGGACTGATCTGCCCTTGGCTAAGGGCCAAGGACTGCCTGATTTTTGGAGATATGGGCCCTTCCTCATCTCGCCCAAAAGTAAAAGTTTAAGCCAACAGAAACCCTGTTGTAATGAGAAATTTCAATCATTCATTAAAGCTGCACCTAGATAATTCAGTGTTTCACAAATGAAAGGATTAAAAAAAGAAAACTGAGCCCTTTTGTCCTGTGTGCTGTGTTAAAACAGAGATTGGCACCAGGTCCCAGCAACCCTCCCCCTGCAGGGTGCAGAGAAGGGAAAATCTCCTTTAGGACTTGTGTGAGACCAAGGAGAACGTTGGGAGAGTTTACTACAGTGGCTTCAGATGGACATTTCCTGATATTGACACAGTTATGGTGGAACTGTTACACTGGATGCAAGTGCAATATTTGGTGGCTTTTAAGTGCTGAAGTTTTTTAATTTCTGAAGAAGTGGTCAGGGCTTAAGGATTAGTGACCATGATCTGACTGTAGTCAATATGAGCAAAAGGAGGGCAGCCCCAGTCAGTAATACAGCTACTAGATATTGCAAAAGAGCTAATATAAGTTAGGGGAAATTATGAGCCAAACTGACCAGGTGGAAAGAACAATAGCTAAATGACTGTGAATGGAAAGTGAAAAAACTCTTTAACGTGTATTTGAGAGACAGCAAAGGAAACAATTTAGCCAGAAGGTTAACCTGATAGCTGTTAGAAATGAGAAAATGATGCTGAGAAAACAGAAAAGGAAAGAGTTCACGGTGTTCATGAAGGTGAAGCATTGCTCTAATCAGTGTGTTTTTATTGACACCAGATCCTGACTCAGTCTCTGAAGTTCCACAGTGAGTGGATTAACCTTTGCTGGTGAAGCTGATGGTGAGAGGCACGTGAAGTGGTGCTGCATGCATCCTGACCAGCAAAGGATGCTCAAATATCACCCCAACAAAACACTGGCACAAAGGGCTGAAGTGTCTTAGGCAGGAAATGGCACTGGGATCTTTCTTGCTGGGCTTGGCTGGGGCAGGAATAACATCTAACCCTTCTCCACCACTGCAATGCAACACTTTGAAGTAGATGCAGGGCCATCACCACTGCTTAAAAAGCACAAGTCACCCCAAAACAGAGGCTGGGATTTGCAGACAGAGCTGTTGCAGTCTCCAACCTGACTCTGTCCCAGAAAATTCACCAGCTCTTAACTCCCTTTCTTCCTACTGCAGTCTCTACCTGCCCACCACCCAACTGCTCATGCTTCAGCTACTTAAGGGAATTAATAAGGCTAAAAAAAGGAAGCACCTCTGCCTGAAAATCCTTCCTCAAAACCTGCTTGCAATTCTTCTCAAGTTTAAAAGAAGTGAACAGGTTAGAAACACACAGGAAGACTCAAGAGCTGCAACAAAACCTCATTTTCAGAAGGGATGACTTTGAGACCATCTTTGCTGGCCAAGAACCTCCCACAGGGGTGATTAGGGGAAGCAGTCAGGTTAATGATGGCAGGGCCAGATAGGAAGAGAAACCACTTCCTTAACCCAGAGCAGAGCTGTATCTGGGGCATCAGGGTCTTCATGTCCCTCCTGGGGATTTCTGACACCACAGGAATGAGTGAGAATGGAGCTGGGCTACCCAGATACCTCTGCCAGAGCTCCATTTCTGAATGTCAGCCCTAGAATTCTTTCTTTTCTTGTCATAGATTGATTATTGTCTGTAACAGAAAAATGTCAAAGATGTATTTGGTTTTCTCTGTCTGTACCTTACAGCAGGACAGTGAGTTATGGTGGGATTTCTGGCTGAAGAGCTGTAAGACAAAGAAGGAAGATGTGTGTGACTAAGTTCACCTTGACCTTTCAGAGGTGCCACACTGAATGCTTATGTGCCTTAAGGTTTAGCTTTCGTATTTTCCAGATTCTGTACTGCATTAGTTTGTAACTCTGAACTCCATATAAAGTGTTGGCAAGTTCTCCTCACAGCTCAGGCACACAGAACAATCCTTTTCCAGCCCCAGAACCAAGGGCACCACTGCAGCTCCAGGCCCAAAAAGTGCAAACAACAGGGAATGGAGGAGAGCAAACTGGGAGGATGGGACTGCATCACCTGGAGCTGGAATTGGACAAACAACCCCAAGATGGGAATGGACCAAAACTTAGAAAAGTGTGAAAACTTGTGACTGGTCATCCATCTTGGGTGGAGCCACGGCCAGATCTTGTACTGCCCAAGGTGTATCCTGTGAAGGCCTTTAATAAATCCCTGCTTTATTCCTTTAATAAATCCCTACTTTATTCCTTTAAGGCTGATATATTATATTTATTATATTATACTATATTGTATTGTATTGTATTACATTACATTACATTACATTACATTATATTACATTATATTATATTGTATTATATATACTAAAACTATACTAAAGAAAGAGAAAGGAGACATCAGAAGGCCAGACAAGAATGAATAATAAAAACTTGTGACTGACCAGAGAGCCCAACACAGCTGGACTGGGCATGGATCCAATCAAAGATGCACCTGTTGGTGAGCAAGCTCCAGAGCACATTCCAAGCTATCAGATAATTATTGTTTACATTTCTTTTCTGAGGCTTCTCAGGAGAAAAACCCTGGCGAAGGGATATTTCAGAAAATATCACGGTGACACAAGGCACCTCAGCACTGTGTCCTCTTGTCCCTTCTCTTGGCCCAGGGACTGTGACAACCAGGAAAATGGCTCTGCTCACAGCAGCTGCTGCAGGTGTGCCCTGGGGAACCCATCCCCTGCTCATGTCCCTGCTCCCATGAAGCAGCTTCCCGGGAAAAGTTCAGCACTGTGGGATGAGGCACAGTGGGATTCACCCCAGCGAGGTGCTCATGCTCCTTTTGGGGTATATCTGCACACAATCCTGTGGAGATATCCCCAGAATGTCAATATGTCTAATATTCACATAAATGTCGATATTTTTATTTGAGATTTCACAGTGTTTCCAAACTAGCCTGACCAACATGAATTCCTCCTCACTGGCTCAGTTTTTTTGCTGTCAGAAACCCTCAGCACAACACACACACACATCAGCCAAAAGGTGGCTGCACACAAGGAGCAAGGAGAAGCCACATGGAAATGAAATTAATCACAGAATCATAGACTATCATGAGCTGGAAGGGATCCACAAGGATAGTTTAGTCCATCTCCTGAATTTTTAGAGGGGCCTCTCCACCTGCCACCTCCAAGAATAACTTTTCAGCTCAGATTCATAATCTATTTTAGCAAAGGAAACATGTATAATATTTTTTCCACTTTAGCAACTAAAATCAATCAGAAGTCATCTGATTCTTAGTGTGCTGAATGTGAAAGACATTGGTGGTTTTTGCTCTGATGATCAAGGGAGACAAATAATTAATGTGGTTCAGACAGTGGAGCAGGACTCTGCAAATCTTTTAGGCAAAAGTCCTTGACTTTGACAAATAAATCTGCCTTAATTACAAAATACTTTATTTCTGGAGTGGACAGAGACATTAAACAGCAGTTTCTGGGGCACACACAAACCTTACCTTTGTATCACTTTGCTTTTCTCCCCCTCAAAGGCTTCCTTTGCTATTCTGTACTGATTTATTGAATCAAACCATGACATCAGTTATTCCTTGCTGGAAGACAGGCACCCACACACAAGAGGACAACTCAGCATCCAGTGTAAGTTTTATTGCTTGACTGCAGCTAGAATTATAGGTAAAAGGTAAATTATAGATAAAAGGTACCAGCAGGAGCTGAGAGGCCAAATCCCACATGTGAGCACATCCCCTTCTCAGGGAGAAGGGCACACTGCAGAAGGGCAGGTCCAGGGGGACAGGGTGCATCCTTCCATTCTGTTAAAAATAGATTTTTATTAAAATTTTTATATAAAATCATTATATAAATTAATATAATTTATACAAAATTATTATAATTTTTATTAAAATTAACATAATTTAAAATTAATTACATACAATTAAAAATCACACCTGCTGAGCAGCAGTTTCACACAGACCATTCCTCACAGGTATTATGAAAAAGAGAAGCAAGGCTCTTGCTGGAGATGCAGTGCATGTCCACAGCTGCTCCTCTGCCCAAGGGTTTTCCTTGCCCCACAGGCAGCACCAGGTTTTGCTCTTGGAAGTCCACACTGCTTGCTACTCACTTCCTTTTTCCTTGTAGCTGTTTGCAAACAGTTTAACTGGTTCTTCCACTGTTCTTTTGAGCAGTTAAATTCTCCTGTATTGTCTGACAATTCCCTTTTCCTGACTCAGAGATGGGGCAGCTGAGAGGCATTTCTTATCCCAAAGTTTTCACACAAATACAAACTGTGTGAACCTTCTATCAAACCCTAAAAGCTCTCCACAAATCTATTTCCTACACTCTATAACTCCCCAATTCCTCCTTTTTTAGGGGATGAGAGCACTTTCCCTGAGAAATGGGGGTTAAATTCTGGTGGGAGCTGTGAGTGCTGCCCAGTGTGGGTTACAGGCTTTGCTCTGTCACTGTCACACCCTGAGTGTCCCCGTGGGCCAGGGGCTCTGCTCTGTGCCTCTTCCCAGGGATTTGTGTGGGACCCCAGGACATTCCTCTGGCTGCTCTGGAGGACTCCAGACCCTGCCAGGGGGATCAGAGACCCTGGCACAGAGCCCAAGACCCCTGTGCCTTTGATCTTGACCCATGGGTAAAACAACTACCAACATTTATATGAAGAATTACAAGTCAAAAGAGCAAGTAGAATAATAGTTAGTTTGTCATGGGGTGAAAAATAGATTTTTGAGGGTTTTAGAATGGGGGCTCGGGGTCCCAAGTTGGAGGAATTTGGGTGTGCCTTGTCCTTTTTCCTTCTTCTTCTTGGCCTCCATCTTCTGGGTGATGTTGGCACTTTTAGATTGGTTTAGAGTAGAAGCTCACTGTCTAACATAGGTGATGGGTATTGGGAAGCTGTGGTAAATAATGTACACATAGTTTTTAGTATAAAAAGATAACAACACTCTGAGGTGGTCAGAGTGCCTCTGTCTGTCCTGCTGAGCAGACCTCAGCAGGCCAGGAGAAAGAATTTTATAGATAAAGTACAAGAAACAACCTTGAGAATGAGAACTGAAGAGCTCTGACTCTTTCTTCAACCACTGGGCTGGGAAAAGAGACTTTCTAACACATCTTGGGGTCACTCTGAGCATCAGAGATTCTGAGAATCTTGGGCACTGCCAGCCTGGGGCTCCAGCTGAGTCCTGGTAACCATGACAGTGCAGGATTTAGCCTTGACTGTAACCAAAACCCTTCAGCCAAAGGTTTAAATCACTCAGCTCCCCAGTCTGGGAAAGCCCAGAAATGACAGACTGATGTAGGAGATATGGGATTGTAGTCAAACCCAAACAGAACAGCGTGCCTGGTTACCAGCCTGCCCTGCTTTCCTTCAGTCCTTGCTGGAATGAAGCTCCTGTGGCTGTCACCCAGAGGCATTTCTTTGGAAAATGGCAAGGCAGCCACAGCAGCACGTGCCCAAAGCCATCCCTGCTCACCAGTGACCTGCTGACTGCAAAAGGCTGAGGCAAAACCCCAGGAGACTCCAACTTTAGGGCCCCTGTGGAAGAGGAACCAAAGTAATTCTGCTGAATTATTCTGTTCTGATGAACGCAGCAGATTTTGGGAAATGCTGGCTGTGTGCAGCAGGTCTGGGATGTGTCAGGATTCCAAAGGCTGGGGAGCATTCAGAGGGAGAGCAGAGCCTCTGAAAGCCTCCAGGAAGCATGTGCAAGGCAGGAGGAGAAGCTGAGAGCAACCAAAGCCATGAAGAGTCTGTGCAAGGTGTTTGTGATGCCCCCGGAGTGTTTGTGATCCCCCTGGAGGTGTTTGTGATGCCCCTGGAGGTGTTGTGATGGCCCTGGAGTGTTTGTGATTCTCCTGAAGGTGTTTGTGATGGTCCTGGAGTGTTTGTGATTCTCCTGAAGGTGTTTGTGATGCCCTTGGAGGTGTTTGTGATGACCCTGGAGTGTTTGTGATCCCCCTGGAGGTGTTTGTGATGCCCTTGGAGGTGTTTGTAATGGCCCTGAAGGTGTTTGTGATGCCCCTGGAGGTGTTTGTGATGCCCCTGGAGGTGTTTGTGATGCCCTGGAGGTGTTTGCGATGACCCTGAAGGTGTTTGTGATGCCCCTGAAGGTGTTTGTGATGCCCCTGAAGGTGTTTGTGATGACCCTGAAGGTGTTTGTGATGCCCTTGGAGGTGTTTGTGATGGCTTTGGAGGTGTTTGTGATGGCCCTGGAGGTGTTTGTGATGCCCTTGGAGGTGTTTGTGATGCCCCTGGAGGTGTTTGTGATGCCCCTGGAGGTGTTTGTGATGGCTTTGGAGGTGTTTGTGATGGCCCTGAAGGTGTTTGTGATGCCCCTGGAGGTGTTTGTGATGCCCCTGGAGGTGTTTGTGATGGCCCTGGAGGTGTTTGTGATGCCCCTGAAGGTGTTTGTGATGACCCTGAAGGTGTTTGTGATGCCCTTGGAGGTGTTTGTGATGGCCCTGGAGGTGTTTGTGATGCCCCTGAAGGTGTTTGTGATGACCCTGAAGGTGTTTGTGATGCCCTTGGAGGTGTTTGTGATGGCCCTGGAGGTGTTTGTGATGCCCCTGAAGGTGTTTGTGATGCCCCTGAAGGTGTTTGTGATGACCCTGAAGGTGTTTGTGATGCCCTTGGAGGTGTTGTGATGCCCCTGAAGGTGTTTGTGATGCCCTTGGAGGTGTTTGTGATGGCCCTGGAGGTGTTTGTGATGCCCCTGGAGGTGTTTCTGATGCCCCTGGAGGTGTTTGTGATGCCCTTGGAGGTGTTTGTGATGGCCCTGGAGTGTTTGTGATGCCCCTGAAGGTGTTTGTGATGGCCCTGGAGTGTTTGTGATGCCCCTGGAGGTGTTTGTGATGCCCCTGGAGGTGTTTGTGATGCCCTTCGAGGTGTTTGTGATGCCCTTGGAGGTGTTTGTGATGGCCCTGAAGGTGTTTGTGATGCCCCTGGAGGTGTTTGTGATGCCCTTGGAGGTGTTTCTGATGCCCCTGGAGGTGTTTGTGATGACCCTGGAGGTGTTTGTGATGCCCCTGGAGGTGTTTGTGATGCCCCTGGAGGTGTTGTGCTCTCTCCTGTTTTGGGTACCATGCCAGGGACATTACCTGAAATGCAGCTTTCCTGTTGCCAATGCTGCTAACTCAGGCTCAGAGACACTTGCTCTGGGGAGTACAGAAATGACAAGACAATTCCAGAGATACATAAGCACAACCTTCACACAGAGGTTTTTTTAGAGTTTTCGGAAGAAAACCAGTACAAAATCCAGGGTCAGGGAGAGAAGAGATGGGGAAGAGCTCGTGTCTGGTTCCAAGGCAAGTGTGTAAAATGTGAGAATCACAGACTCCCAAGGGTTTGGGGTGTGTTAGCTCAGCATCCTGGTGTTTGTGCAGGAGCTGAGCAGTGAGCAATGAGCCCAACTTTCCTTTCCTGGAGGGAGCAGGTTGGGAGCACTCAGAGCAGCTTTCCTGGGGACTTCATCATGCCCAGACATGACACTGCAGATCCACAGAAGCAAACAATCCTCCTCACATCCCTGCAGCCCCAAAGGCCTCTGCAGCACCTCAAGGCAGTGCTTCATTCCTCTGCAGGGCCTGGCCAAGGCTGGGTCCCATCCCAGGCCCTGTCCCCAGGTGCTGTGGGACACAAACACCAAACTCAGGCTCTGCATCCCAGGAGCTGCTCTGGGGCAGCCCCAGCCCTCCCTGCTGTGGCTGCAGTCGTGTTCCTGCTGGAGGAGGGGGGCTCAGGCAGGAGCTCCAGCACACCCAGCAGTGACCAGAGGTGGGAAGGGAACAAGAATTTCTGTGCCAGTGGAAGATGTGGAAGCTGACCCTTCTTCACTCAGCTTCCATGACCTGTGCTGTGTTCTGCAGATAAACCAGGGTGTGTTCCTGAGTCACCCACCCTCAGCTCAGCCTGGGGCATCCTCACAGCAGCTCCCACCCAGCTCTGCACTCCCCTCTTCATCTGATTCATGTTCACAGGACATACCTTGCCTGGATGGGAGAACACATCAAAGACCATTGCTCCTGCTTGCTCTGCCTGCAGTTGACATGACAGGACATGTGCCTCGTGACAGGTTAAGGAGGGCACATTTTGGGGAAGGGAAACTTTCTGACAGCTCATCCCTAGAAGGCAGGCAGGTAATTGTACTCCCAGTGGGCTCCATCCTCACCAGGAAAAGGCAGCGCCTGACTTTGGTCACGATTTGGTAATTTACAGCAGAAAAAAGCCCAGCAAAAGGAGCAGTGGAAAGAGCAGTGCTGGACTGCCCCCAAAGAGTGATGCAAAGTCTGCCACCCAAAATAAGCACAGGAGATGGAGTCTGGTCAATTGACATTTGGCAGCTCTGGGTGTCGCTTGCAAAAGTCCCAGAGAGACCAACCAAAGGCATCCCAAGGGAAGGCTTCCCTCTGCCAGGAGAGCAGCCTGCATGGCCAGGAAATGCCCCTCTGGAGGCATTTTATAGACTACAGGTTTCCAAGTGTGCAACAGTTCTCAATCTTCTCAAACAATTCTCGGTTTTCTCGTCCCAATGCCTTGCACAGCATCCCAAGCTTTAAAACCAGAAGAAAATCATGAAAAGGGAAGGGCATGTTTTCTCTCCAATCCCTTATGCTCTCCACCTGTCCCACATCCTTTCCTAATCCTTGCTTCTTCACAGAAAAGGGATTTCAGGAGCATTATAGGATGCTGGAAGGGAGAGAGCCAGCCCTGTAAACTCCCCACCTGAGGGTGAGCAGAGAGGTGAGAGCTTTTACTGACAAAGACTGAGTGAAGACAAGCACTGTCCACCCAACTCTTCATTATTATTGGAAAGAACACATATCAAGACATCCACAGTTGAAGCTATGAAAGACATAAACACCTCTCCTTTCAAAGGCCCTTACTCAAAACTGAACTGGGATGCAATAAATCAGCCCCCACATTCACACAGAAAACCAAAAAAAAAAAAATTAAAAAAAATAAAGAAAAGAAAGAAAGAAAGGAAGGAAGGAAGGGGAAATTTAGATTAGTCACAAAGAAGTTCCCCCGCCTGCTTCTGTGTGCATAAAGCAATCTCCTGAAGGCTCTGCCTTCACTTCATCTCTGCTCTGGGACAGGAGCTCCCAGCCCTGCTCCCTGCCAGGCCCCTGGCCCTTCCCAGCACTGGGATGGAAGGAGGGGCCGGGATGGATGGACAGACGGACGCAGGGGCAGGAGCAGGGCAGCAGCTGGAGCAGCAGAGGGAGGGTGCAGAGGAGGAGGGGAGGCTCTGGCAGGGAGGCCAGGCCAGGAGCTCGCTGCACCTCGTCTCTGCTGTGGCTCAGTGGGTTTTGCTGCTTGCCTGCCTGATCTACCTGGGAGTGCATTTCCTGCGGCCCTCCAAGGTAAGAGCTCATCTTCCACCTCTGTCTGCTGGCCTGAAAAGCTTTCCATGGGCTTCTTTTCTTTTTTTTTTTTTTTTTTAAGAAAAGAAAAAAGCTTTTAGGTTTATCCCTATCCCTATTCAAGATTTAATCCCTTCTGTATGATAGTATACTTTTTAAATTTTTTTTTCATTTTAATTGCCTGTCTTCAAAATGACATTCAGTGTTGCCCAGTGCAGGGTTTGGGCCCAAGTTTCCAGCAGAGTGACCGTTCCAAGAATGCTTTTTACACTGACCCCTGGGGAGAGAGGTCTCACTCCCTCCCACTCTTGCCCCTCTCTGCAGTGACTCGTGCATATTTCCATTTAACTGAATAGCACTGAGTGAATGACAACCCAGTGTGCTCATAAACTCCTCCTGAACTTCCAGAGTGTGCTAAATGGCAAGCAGATATGTGAGAACCAAGTCACCCTTGTGACAGCTCTAGCAAGACCTCCTGACACCTTTGGTGCTCTCAGCCTGCCCATCAGGCAGGGTTAGGAGCAGCCACCTCCTTCTGTGCCTGCCTGAGCAAGGCTGGGGTGTCCAGAGAGAGTTCTGTGTGCCCACCAAAGCACCAGAGCAAGCAGGACAAAGGACAGAAATGCCTGGGGCTCACAGTGCTCCAGCACAAGCTCAGGAAAGATGGGTTTGCCTCTCTCACATGCTTGCAGGCTGCTGGATTGTCAACAACCTCTCACTGCTGCTTCAGAGCTGCTGGTGCCGCAGCAATTTCTCCTCCCACTCCTCCTCCAGGAGCTTTGCACCACTTTAAAGCTTGTTGTGCTTTGTTTTACCCCAGTTCCTTCTCTCCTCCCAGCCAGGCTGGGCACAGAAGGAAGCCAGGCATGTACCCATGGCCTCATGCTGCTCAATGAAAACCCTGTGCTCTGCACAGCTGTCACTGACTTGAGGCTCACAGGGGCTATTAAACTGCAGAACAACCATCCAGATAACACTGAAAGATAACACTTATCAACCAACACTTATCAACCAGGTCAGTCCCCTGCTCCTTCCCCTGCCTTGGGAGAGAGTTGCACTGCAAGGCAGCAGAGGAGTGCACACAATCACAGTGCTCAGGATGCAGAAACCTCTCCCAGCTCACACTCTGAGCATCTCCCAGCATCTGGCTCCTCTGTAAAAATGCTCCTCTTCCAGAGGAAGGGAGCAGGGCCTGGCATTGCTGCCTGGGAGCCTGACAAACCCGAGGGAGCAGCAGCAGCAGCCCAGGGGACACAGAACCTGTCTGGAGCTTCCCCTCCTCAACAGAAATAACTGAAACAGGGGGCTCCAGGAACAGCAATGGCAACAGGTGAGAAATCCAGGTCCTGAGAATCACCAAAGGACCTTTTCAGTTTTAAACACTTGCTAACTACAGGCTTAGGACTATTATTTCTGTTATTTTAACAGATAACCGTGGTGTCCTGTTTGGAGTGCCCTGCTCTGTGCAGGAGTGGTGCATGGGGAGATTTCACTGCAGTGCAGTCACAGGGCTCAGCTGGAAAACCATGAACTGGCCACATAAATGTCTCCTGGAGGGGCAGCAGCTGGGATCTGACTGGGCTTTTGGGGCAGTTTAGGGATATTTATGAAATCAAGGGCGCAGCAGTGTGAGAGAGGCAGGCTTGGGGTGCTGGCCCATGGGGTGAATGAGTGGCTCTCCCTGTCCTTGGTGCACTCCAAGGTGCAGAGTGCCATGATAACTTTATTTGCAAGGGAATAACTGTGTTTTTTCACAGAGAGACCGTATTGGATTCCTTTCCATTGTCCTCGTGGAAACACAGTTCTTAAAAAAAGCCCTCCTGCACTGTTCTGTGAAAACAGAGCATGAATAATGTCATGGCCCATCCTCAGTACAGGCAGCATCTGCAGCTTAGACTGTGCTGAACAAGAAGGGACAATGATCTCATTTCTGACATGATACTGCTTGGAGAACAAACCTCAGCTGAGATTTCCAAATGAGGAAGTTAATAAAAAGGTCACTGATAATCTGCTTTTGCATCTGCAATTCCCACTCTGCTGGAATTGCCTTCTCTTGCCACAGCTTTCCTCTTGCTTGGGAGGTAAAATCCCTGATCCTGGTGAGGAGAAGGTACAACCCCACTTCCAGGGGGGTGTCACCTGCCACCTGTGGGACACCTCCACGTGTGACACAGGCCCTCAGGCAGCCCCTGAGGTTTGTGTTGGTGTGATCCAAACTTATTCCTGAAACTGGGGCCAGGTGGGATGGCCCTGGATGGTGTCCCAGCCAGGAGAGTCCCCTGTTCAGGGATCCAGAGCAGGAAGGAAGGGTCTGTGTGTAAATGGCATGGGGAAACCTGAGGCTGTCAGGGAGAAGCACCTCTGTGTCCTCAGCCCTCCTGGCACACTTTCCACATGGCCTGTGAAGGCAGAGCAGAGAAACAAAGGTCACTAACTTTGCTATGAGCTCCCAGAGTCCTTCCAGTACCACCAGTACACGGTGTCCTCAGCAGGATTCACCAGTGGGTACCTGCACAGTGCTCTGAGATCACACAATAACTGCAAGAGATACATAACACAGGCAATTTGCTTTAGTGACAATGGGGTTGATACCAGTGCAACAATGCTGTCCCCCGGGCTGTCAGTGCTGGATACACCCTGTCCATCAATGCTGGATACACCCTGTCCATCACTGATCACACAGATGGCGGCAGACCTTGTGTGACCCCACACATGTGCTACGTGCTTTGCGCTTGTCTTGTTGAGAACCTGGAAATCCCGGCTGTGTGAGCCAGGAGGGAAATGCTTGTGCACTCAGGAGGGAGATCAAGCGTGAGATTGGAGCTGAGGCAATGGGTAGGGACGGTGATGCCAAGGGAGGCAGTTCCAGCTACTCACGGGCGATGAATCTTGTGTTTGCCCGCGGTCTCCAGCCCCGCGGGCACGGAGGAGCAGCCGTGGCAGCACTAGAGGGTGCCAGAGCATCTTTTCCAGCTCCAGCTCCCACCGCAGCCGGCATGGAGCGCTCCCAGCTCCCGCAGCCTGCCCCTGCCTTGCGCCGAACCTGCAGAGAGGCTGTGCTCACACCCTGCACACTCTGTGCTCACACCCTGCACGCTCTGTACTCACACCCTGCACACTCTGTGCTCACACCCTGCACACTCTGTACTCACACACTGTGCTCACACCCTGCACACTCTGTACTCACACCCTGCACACTCTGTGCTCACACCCTGCACACTCTGTACTCACACACTGTGCTCACACCCTGCACACTCTGTACTCACACCCTGCACACACACTCTGTACTCACACACTGCACACACTCTGTACTCACACCCTGCACACACACTCTGTACTCACACCCTGCACACTCTGTGCTCACACCCTGCACACACACTCTGTGCTCACACCCTGCACACTCTGTGCTCACACCCTGCACACACACTCTGTGCTCACACCCTGCACACACTCTGTACTCACACCCTGCACACTCTGTGCTCACACCCTGCACTTTCCCTGTCCCCCTGTGCCACCGAACCCGAATCCATGGAAGCCAGCCCAGTCCACATCTCATGGGCACAGCTTCTCCTTGTGACACTGAGCCCAAACCCATGGAAGCCAGCCCAGTCCCCACCTTCTCCCTGTGACACTGAGCCCAAATCCAGGGATGCCAGCCCCATCCCCACCTTCTCCCTGTGCCACCAAGCCCAAATCCATTGAAGCCAGCCCCATCCCCACCTTGTCCCTGTGCCACCAAGCCCAAATCCAGCCCAGTCACCATTCCATGGCACACCTTCTCCCCTAGGGAGCCTTTGGCACAGGTAAGGAGAAAAACAGAGAGCACAGAGCCCAAGATTCACTCTTTAATCAGGCCAAAGGCTGAAGATTTGCGGTTGTGTAGAGACTGCAGATTTGGGTCTCCTGTGGTTATGATGAGAGACAAGTTTGAGATGCCAAGTTCAGATTTAAAAATCCAGCGCACAAGCCTGGTGTTTTGCATATCTGAGCAGTAAGATACACACTTCTATATTTGCATTCACTTTCTCTGTTACATTCATAAAATACGAATCACAGGGTCACAGAATGATTTAGGCTGGAAAGGACCTTGAAGATAATCTCTCTCCAACCACTCTGCCATGAGCAGACAGGGACACCTGCCACTGTCCCAGGCTGCTCCAGGTCCCTTCCAACCTGGCCTTGAACACTTCCAGGGATGGAACATCCACAGCTTCTCTGGGCACCTTGTGCCAGGGCCTCACTACCAAAATTAGGAAGAATTTCTTCCAAATACCTAAGCTAAACCTGCTCTCTGTCATTTTAAAACCATTCCCCATCCCTCATCACTCCAAGCCCATGTCAAATTCTCTCTCCAACTCTCTTGTAGCCCCTTTAGGTACTCAAAGTGCTTTAAGTTCACCCTAAAGCGTTTCCTTCTCCACACTGAACAACCCCAACTCTTTCACATAGCAGAGGTGCTCCAGTCCATTTTAAAGCCACCCCAGTGCACTGAAGAGCCTCTGAGGGACCCACAGATCCAGTAAGGGCCTGGGCCAAAGTGCAAGGAGCCCCAAAGGCAGACCCACCTGAAACAGGGGTCTCCTCCAGCCAGGTCTCATGAGCTCTTGGAGGTCCATTTCACACCCAAGATAGCTCAGCTACCTCAGAAGGCATAAAATCAGCAGGATGGCTTCTGTGGCAGTGTTGGAAACAAAAAGGTTGTAATAAAAGGCAAAATAACAAAACTCTTTACAGAGAAAAACTGAGCCAGGTACAAGAGGTCCTTGCCCCTGGTAAAACACCTCATAAAAGCAATTAGTTTCTTTATTCTCTTCTTTTTCTAGTTAATTGCTCAAGCAAGATTTTTTGGCTCCTATTCAATTAGCTATCCTTAAGTTTGAAGTCCCCCAAGTCCTATGAGATGTCTTTTCACCTAATTGAGGAAATAAACTTTTAGGCTTATTTCCCCTTTAAGGGGACAAAAGATGGTTTTGTCAGTCCATCAACAAAGGGCACATTCCTATAGCCAGTCCTGGTGCCCTGCAGGGGGGTGGCACAGCAGCCTGGCCCCTGCTCTGCCCTCTGCCAGCTGCTCCATGCCAGGCTCAGGCAGAAAAGACTGCACTCCAAGGTCCTGATGAAATTTTTTTGGTAGGATTTTATGATGGGGAGATTTTAAAAAAGCTTTGTGTTAGGAATGAGAGATGGATGGCATTTTTGCCTTTTTAAAAAAATTTTTGGTTTTCTTTTTTATTAGAAATTTTGTATGTTGTTTATATTTTAGATTTAGTGTATTAAGAGAAGGTATTAAAAGTTATATAGATGTAAGGTTTTTTAAAGTAATTTTGTTTAATTAATTTTTAGAATGTATCTTATTTTAATTTTTTATTAATAATTGGTTTTTGTTTATGTATGTAATATTTGTATTGTGGTATTTAAAATTAATTATGTTATGGTTTTAATATTGTAGAAAATTGATTAGATGAAAAATAAGAAGGAGATTAGATAATGTTTAAATTTTTTATTTTGTTCTTTCTTTATTTTAATATTTACTTTAATATTCATTAATATATTAATAATTAATTTATTAATTTACTAAAATTTATGAATAATAAGTTAATAAATAAATTTGTAATAATTATAAATTATTAAAGTATTTTTATTAATTTAATATATTTTAATTTTTATAGAAAATTTTTAATTTTAAGTTTTTTATTTTTTGATAAGTCATATTATTATTTATTTTTATATATTTGTAGATTTTAATTTATTTTAAAGTTTTGGAAGCTTTTTTTATCGATGAAGGTTAAAAGTAATGGGTTTTTTGGGGGATTAGGATATTTTAGGATAGGTAGAGAAATATCTTTTATGTTTTCCTTGCTGCTTGCTCTGCCTCAATGCCCACACCAGAGTGGTTTTCTGAACAAAACCAACCCTGCTCTGGAGGGCTCAGCACTGGGCTGGAAGTCACACAGGCTGGGAGCAAGGCTGGAATAAAATTCTATAATAATGAAATAGTATTCTATGATAATGAACTAAAATGAAATAATATTCAATAATAATGAAATAGTATTCTATAATAATGAAATAATATTCTATAAGAATGAAATAATATTCAATAATAATGAACTAATATTCCATAATTTTGAAATAATATTCTGTAATAATGAACTAATATTCCATAATAATGAACTAATATTGTATAAAAATGAAATAGTATTCTATAATAACGAAATAAAATTATATAATATTGAAATAGTACTCCATAATAATGAACTAGTATTCCATAATAACGAACTAGTATTCTATAATAATGAAATAGTACTCTATAATAATGAAATAAAATTATATAATATTGCAATAGTACTCCATAATAATGAACTAATATTCTATAATAATGAACTAGTATTCCATAATAATGAAATAATATTCCATAATAATGAAATAGTATTCTATAACAATGAACTAATATTCTATAATAATGAAATAGTTATTCTCTAATAATGAACTAGTGTTCCATAATGATGCAGTGCCCCGAGCCCATGGGGGTGGCTGGCAGCTGCTGTGTGCCCAGGCTGCCCGGGCTCCCCGCCGTGCCCTTGGCGATGCAGCTGCTCTGCCCCTGCAGGGACTGAAGGGTCCTGGCAGGGAAATGAAAGGGCGGCAGCAGCAGCAGCAGCGGGGAGGTGCCAGCCCGGTGCCTTAACCAGGATTTATCTGCTCTGTTTTCCAGACCCAGAGTGACAAAGTGCTGTGGACCCACATCCGATACTCAGGTGGGTGTTGGGGGGACCCTGGGGGGAGCCTCGATGATCCCCAGTGCAGCACCCACATCCCCTGGCACACTGGGAGGGCTCCCCACCCTACCACAGTCCCCAGGGACCTCCGTGGCATCCTGTGGCCCCTAAAATACCCTAATGGCTCCTAGGTGCCACAGTGCTGGCTGTTTCTTCTGATGGAGGAGAGGTGCCAGGAGAGCTGTCAGGGGAGAGGGGCCAAGCCTGCCCCAGTGCTGCAAGGGGACAAAATGAAACAGTTGGGTTTTCCCAGAGCAGGACAAAAAAGCTGAAAATCTGCGTGGATCCCTGCAGCCCTCACCTGTCTCCTAAACCACTCTGTGAATGAACAAGAAAGTAATTTTTGGCAATTTACTGAATGCATGCGGCACGCTCTTGGGTTTTTCTAAAACAAGTCAATGGTTTCCTGATTTATGAAAAATGTAAATGATTTCCTCAGGAGGAGTGGGTGAGAGCACACACCAAATCAGATGTGCTGCTCTGCGTGCCAGCTACACTGGAGGTTTGTCTGATGTCACATCTCAAAGATAAAACCAAGCAGTAAAACTTTTAAAATAATACTGAAAATATTATCGACGGTTTTGCTTTCAGTTAAAAGCGTGAGGCAGCAGGGAGCCTAACCTCATAGAAACTCATGTCCTTTGGAGGAAAAGCTTGAGAAGTTTGTCCCCAGCCCAGAGGGGCTGTGCTCCCTGCCTGGAGAGCCCCTGGGTGCCCCAGGGGTTTCAGCTGCTGTGCTGAGAGCCCGGGGCTGCAGCACAGAACGTGGCCAGCACAGCCTGGGAACCCTGACTCTCCATTCCACCAGAAAACCTTTCTTGCCAAGTTCCTGTTTAATTTCTCCTTTTTCTGCTCTGTATTAATTAGTTCCTTCTGCTTCTGTCTCTTTGCTGCTCTTTCATCTTTTTTTCTGGAAAAAAAAACCAAACAAAAGAAGAAAAAAACACCACCAAACCCTAAGATAAAGGCTTATGTTACCAGCATCTCAACAAAAAGAACTTTTTGTCATCCAGTTCTGGATCCCTTTTCCTCATCTTATTTACTGTCTCAATTTTCCTGTTTTTTTTTATGAACCTGTTCTTTCTAAACTCACAGTGATGCTTTACTTGCTGTATTTTTTCTGTATTCTAAGACACAGAGTAAGTAAATTGTGCATAAATAAAAATTTGGAGGAGCAATTCACATAAACCATGTGCCAAAAGGCACAGCTTAGTCAAGAGTGGTCATCTGTAAATTTCCATGGTAGATGATGTCTGGCTAGGGTGGATAATATTCTAACTCTGGTCTGTTGGATTAAGCTTTTTTTTTGACTTAGAGATGGAGTAACTGAGAGGTGTTTTAAAAACTTTTATTTCATTTTTAGTCTTATGCGAAGGGTGAGACAATACAGATGTTATAATTTCTGTTATTATAATTAGAAGCTAATTCTTTCTTAATTACAATATATTATAAGTGTATCTTGGTTTATTAGTTTTTGTCACATTATGTTGTAAATATTTTAAAGTTAATAATCTAAAATTACTCTTTGTGGGTTTTACTACAATGTGTTTTTCATAGTTTTATTTCTCTAAAGCATTTAGTCTCATTTCAACAACTTGAAACTTGTTTCTAGTTCTATTTCTTTCTCAACTATGTTTGTCTTATTCTATGGTATTTCTAACTTAGTATTTTTTATTTCAGAGTTTGTATGCAGATGTATGCTCTGGGTGTCTCTTGTTAGGCTTTGAGAATTCTCTACAAATCTATTTCTCACATTGGTCTGCCTTGTTCTCTAGTTTACTCTCTCCCTTTTTTTAAATATTTTTCCATCTTCCCTGCAGTCAGGTGGTGTAAACTGTGAAACATGCCAATTGCTTGTTTTTAAAATTTTTAAGGTTTAATAGTAAAAATAGTAATACAATTAGAGAAATAATAATTTGGACAACTTGGATTAGGACAATATGAGACAATAGAAACAAAGAGTTACGGACAGTCCAGGTACCTCTTTCTGGGCAAAATAAGCCCAAAAAAGGACCCACGTTAACAGAGGATTAACCCTTAAAAGCAACCCTCATCCATGATGCATAAATTCCATTCAAACACAGGATTCTCTCTGGGCAGTGTCAGCTTCTTCCTCTGGATCCTGTCGGTGTCTTCATGCCCGAGCAAGGCCGGAAGAAGTTCATTTCTTCTGATAATGGAGCAATAAATTCTCTTTCTCTGAAAGATTCAGGTGTCCTGTGGCTGCTATCTGCTGCGAGTCCTTTCTTTAAAAAAAGTATCTTACATAGCATAGTTTGTATTTTAACCTTATGTTATAACCTAAAACTATATTTAACACACTACTTAAGTGAATTAATACAGCATAACTTTCTAACATAACGCATATAATATTCACTTTAATATTTGCAAAAAGCCAGTCATAAAGTACGCATTTTTCACATAAACCAGCCCATTTCCTAGCAGACATTTGTCCCCAGGGGATCACCTTTGCCTCCTTGCATTGCAGGCAGGAGCACCAGGGGAGCAGCCGTGAACCTCTCAGCGGAATCGGGGCCCATCCAGATCCGGAATGGCTCCGTGCTGGTCCCCTGTGACGGCCTCTACCTCCTGTCCCTCAGGAGCACCATCTACCTGGATGAGAAGGAGGAGGACTGGCTGAACCTGACCCTGCAGGCCAGCAGCAGTGTCCTGTGGGAGCAGATTGTGCAGAGCAGTGAGAGCAGAGTGAACCTCACCACAGTGCTCTACCTGTTTGAGCAGGACAGCATCACGCTGTGGACCAGCTCCAACGCCAGCCTCTGGGACCTGTCCCTCAGCCTGGTGTTAGTAGCTGACAGCAAGTCCTAGCTGCAGGACTGGAGCAGCACGGAAAGCACAGCCTTCCCCACCTTGCTGCAGGTTTTGGACTTGTATGGGCAGACTGCTCTAAACCCCTCCCTGGGGCTGTGGAGGGCCTGGCTGGGAGCGCAGATGAACCACAGGCTTTATATAGTGCAAGATTCGCCTCTTTGGAGCTCTGTGCAGCTGATTTGCTACCCAGGATGGATCTTCCCAACACTGGGGAAAGGGATGTGTTGCGCTCTTGAGAAGAGCAGAAATGAAAGCCAAAGAAAGTCACCCAAGCTTAGCTCATATTCAGAGAAACCCCAGGTTTCTCTATTTACTTGACAGTGTCTGTATATAGTAGAAATGTGTTGTGTTTTTCCTCAAATAAAAGTCTGGTGAGTCAGGAAGGTACCTCAAGTGTCCTGAAGCCACTTGGAGCAGGAGGAGCATGAATCTGCCTGGCAAGATGGAAAACAGGGAAGAGGCAGCAGGGAATGCCTTTGGAGCGAGCCAGATAAAGGCTGTCTGAGAGGAAGGGCCGTGAGAGAAGGTGGAGTGTGGAAATGAGCTGACAGGACTGCACTGGGCAGCAGGAGCACTGACTGTGGAGTTTTGGGGAGCAGCCTTTGAGAGCAGAGCCCCACTGGCTGTTCCAGCTGTCTGCAGACTGCTGAAGCCAGAGCCCAAGGAATATCTGCTGTAAGGCCTCAGAGGAAAACCTCCTTCAAGCACACACACACACCGGCTTGACCCAAAAGGGATCCAGGCACATAAAAAGTTGGGCAAACATGAAGACTTCTGGATGTGGTGACCTCTGACAGACCAAGTGGAAGCTGCAGGTCTGAGCATCCTTTCCTCAGAGAGGACCCAGATGGTTCTCATGGCTTTGTCCCACAGGTGTGCCCCAGAGATTGGCAGGCACAGCCTCCACGGGGCACCAGGCACACCTCAGTGACCCTGGGCTGCTCATCCCTGCTCATCCTTGCTCATCCCTGCTCATCCCTGCTCATCCAGCTGAGACAGGTCCTGCCCATGCTGCAGGCAGCCCCTGACCCCAGCACAGCCAGCAGCTGGGGGGTTTTGCTTGCAGCAAGGCAGATTTTAACCACCTGTCAGTTTTTGACTTCGCGTCTCCCAACATTTCAGTGTGTCTCTGCTGTCTTTTGTTAGAAGTATTTATGTATTTAAATGATGGGCATAAGAATGTTACATCAGATTGCTTAGAAACACTGGGAAGGCCTCACACCAGGTTGTCAGCACTGAACTCCTCTTTGAAAATGCTCCCAATGCTCTGGGCTGGTCCTGCTTTGCAGACCCAGACCTGGACTGACACACTCATGCTGAGCACTCCAGCAGACTCAGGTGCCAAAGGGAACTAAGGACATGCTCCAGGCCTTGGAGAGCTTTCCTGGCTTTAGGCTAAGGAGCTTCCCCACCTGGGCCAGGCCAGAGCCTCAGGGGAAGCTGGCTGAAGCGCTCAACTCATGTAGTGCCAAGAGGCAGCTTCTCTCCTCTCACTGAGAAGCTGTGGCTGACTTGCACCCACAGGATGCTCATCATTAAGGCATATTTTGTGCTTTTAACTCTGGCCACACTCACCACCACGGGGACTGAAGGCAGCTGCACCCTGCCCCGAGGCTGGGGATTGTCACACTCCCCAGTAGAAGTGAGAATGTGTTTCTCTTCCTAAAAATAATAAATTTTTCCTTTGCAACACTTGGGTTTGTAGTGTCCCTTGGAGGCGGGGGGAGGAGGAGGCTGGAAGTGCCTGGTGAATGATGCATTCAAGGTTTGAGCAGACACTTCCTGTGCTATGGAAACTGTATGAAATTTTCACATACTTCCTTTTTTTTACAGTTCAGCTTTTGTTTCAGCTCTCCAGGAGGGTGTGCAGGGCTGGTACTTCCCAGCATGTGCTAACACAGGGCAGGCCATGCCAGTGGTGTGTGCAGGGCTGCACAGCACAGCAAGAAAGATGAAGCCTGGAGAGCACAAATGGATTTGTTCTTTGGAAGGCTGCACCCTTTCTTCTTGTTTACAGCAGGAGAGGGCATTTCCCTCACTGATCCCCCTGCACCTCCAGGCTGAACTGGACTGACCTACTTCTATACAAACACCTGCACTTGCCTTGAAATACAGGCTGGAATGATTCAACTCCCAGCATTGATTGCTTGATGGACTGACTGTCCTCATCAGAAAGTTTCCATGCCCTCGGCTTTTGTTTGTATCCAAAGACTACTTTCTTCCACTAGGTTAAAAGTCTCTTTTGTTGGGTTTGTTGTTGCTGAAAAGGCTCCTGAGGTGTTAAAAAGTCTTTTTTCCCCAGCCCTGTGCTTGAAGAAGTCGAGATTCCTCAGCTCTGGTTCTCAAGGTTGTTTATTTTCTCTTATCTGTTCCATTCCTTCTCTGACCTGCTGAGATCTGTCCAGCAGGTTGGGTTGTGGCACAGTGACTGCCCTTGGGGTGGTGTTAACATTTTATACTAAGAACTACAGGTACTTTATTTACAATAATTTTCCAATACCCATCACCTATGTTAGACAGTCTGTCTCTACTCTAAACAAATCAAACAGTGTCACCATCACAGCAGAAGATGGAGGAGAAGAAGAAGATGGAGAAGAATATGAAGAAGAAGATGAAGAAGGAGGAGGAGGACAGGACACTCTCAGATTCCTCCATCTTGCCTTTTGAACCCCCATTCTAAAAACCCCAAAATTCTACTTTTTCACCCTCTACTCAAACTCTTGTGGCTTGTAACTCTTCACACAAAGTTGGTAATTGTTTCCATGGGCTAAAATCAAAGGCACATGTGTCTTTGACTCTGTGCCAAGGTCTCTGAGCCCCTTGCCAGGGTCTCGAGCCATCCAGGGCAGCCAGAGGAATGTCCTGGGTTCCAACACTCTTGGTATGAGAAACATCAATTTTTGTTACTGGGGTTGTCAAGACCTTGTAGGAGCTCACAGGTGGTGCTTGAGTCCCACCTTACAGCTCTGTTCAGCCAGGCAGTGCCCCCAGGGTTTGGGTCACCCCTTGAAGCCGGGGCTGGGGAAGTGCAGGGCTGTTCCTGGGGACAATCCCTGACTACAGAGGGGCAGCACATTCATTTTCCTGTGCTTGCAGTCACAGAAAGGGGGCTTGTGGTGTGTCCTCTGTGATAGATGAGTAATACAATTAACAGACAAATATCATGTCTATAGGTTAAGAAAAGTTTTGTAGATTTATAGTCCTGTTTTACCCCTTGCATTGTTATCAAGGGACAGCCTGAGTTTGGGACATCTGCGAGGGTCAGCTTGTCACTATGGCAAAACCTGACCTCCAACCAGGATTTGAGGAACTGATCTCCATCACTGGACAGTGAAGAAGGGGTCAATGGACAGAACTTTGGGAGGGGCTAAAGGCTTAAAAGGTGAAACCTCCCTTGTGTGGATGAGCACATGGTGGGAAAAATCCTGGGGTATTTTCTCTATTCAGTCTTCTGTTGTATTTTTGATAAGGTTTAATAAACCTTTTGTGAAAAACGCCAATGACTTGTTTTTAAAATTTTTAAAGTTTAAGAGTAATAAAATGGTTATAAAAATAGTAATATAATTAGAGTAATAAAAATTTGGCAATTTGGATTAGGACAATAGGAGACAATAAAAACAGAGTTACTTATGGTCTGGATGCCTCTTTCTGGGCAGCATAAGCTTGAAAAAGGACCCACATTAAAAGAGGATTAACCCTTAAAAGCAACAGCCTGTTGCATATTCATACACCTCATACATGATTCAGAAATTCTTTTCAAACAAAAGGTGTTCTCTGGTTATTGTCAACTCCACCCTCATCTTGTAAATCAGTCATCTTGGTCCCCACCAAGTCTGGTCTTTCCCAGTAAGGAGGCAATAATTCTTCTCTTGGTGATTTTGCTGTCTTGTTGCTGTTATCTCTGGGCGAAGAATTCCTTGAGCTAGTTAGAAAAAGTATCTTACATCACACAGTTTCTATTTTAATATTATATTATAGTCTAAAATGATATTTAACACACTACTGAAAAGGATTAATACAGTATAACTTTCTAACATAACACATATAATATTCATTTGTATATTTGCGAAAAGCCAATCATATAATATGCATTTTTCACACCGCTGTCTACTCCCTCCTTTCTCCCTCTCCTTTCCTGTGAAGAATGCCAATCACTTGTTTTTAAAATTTTTTTTAAGGTTTAATAGTAATAAATTGGTTAGAAAAATAGCAATGTAATTAGAGTAATAAAAATTTGGGCAATTAGGATTTAGGACAATAGGAGACAATAGAAACAAAGAGTTACAGACAGTCCAGGTGCCTCTTTCTGGGCAAAATAAGCCCAAAAAGGACCCAAGTTAACAGAGGATTAACCCTTGAAAGCAACACCCTGTTGCATATTCATACACCTCATCCATGATGCATAAATTCCATTCAAACACAGGATTCTGTCTGGGCAGTGTCAGCTTCTTCTCTGGAAACCTGACAGTACCTCAGGGCTGAGTGAGGTGTGAAGAAGTTCATTTCTCCTGATAAGGGAGCAATAAATTCTCTTTCTCTGAAAGATTCAGGTGTCCTGTGGCTGCTATCTTGGTGGGAGTACCTCATTCCTCTCTTTGTAAAACATATCTTCCATAGCATAGTTTCTATTTTAGCATTATGTTATAATCTAAAACTATATTTAACACACTACTGAAGAAAATTAATACAGCATCACTTTCTGACATAACACATATAATATTCATTTTTATATCTGCGAAAAGCCAATCATAAAATACACATTTTCCACATTTCCCAAATCTCCTGGGTGACGTTAAGGGTGACAAAGCTGCTGTGAGAGCCACGGCCACCCCTGGGGGAGAAGGAGCTACTGAAGGTGAGGCAGAGCAGAATGGGATGGAGGCTGCCTCTCCTTACACCAGAAATGAGGGGAAACATTCACAGTCCACTCACACCTGTGTGCAAACGACCTCATTTTCTACCACATAGGTAGTAATAGTGGCTAATGAGCCTGTGTGTTTTCAGACACCGTTTAGGTTTACGTTTAATCAGCCAGTGTGAGTCACAGCTGTTGCCTGTCAGCTGCACTGGAGAGAAGAAGAAAGCCATGGTGTGCTTGGCAAAGTGCAGCTGGCTGCTGCTGCTCTAGAGCCAGCACTGTGCAGCTCAGGCAGCAGAAAGCACAGGAATTTCTTTTCCTTATTCAACATCAAAATGGGAAAGTATGACAGAGACTCGAGCAGCTTCCTGTAGTAACTAATTGGGAAGGTTTGACTTATGAGACTTTTCTCAGTAGCATCTCTAACTTCAGAGCTGTTCTCTGAGCTGGCAGTTGGTTCCTGTTTTCCAAGAGATCCAGACCATCCCCAGAGGTGCTTGCTTCCAGCTATGGGGTAATAATCCACCAAAATAAGCAAATTGAGCAACACACACACTGAGGGCTGGGAGGAGTTGGTGCCAGGCCAGAAAAGAACAGTGGTGAAAGAGCAGAAGGATTTATCTGCAGCCTTCTGTCCCCGAAGGCCAGGGAGGATCTGGAGGCTGTTTGCTCATATTCTGAGTGGATGAGGAAGGCAGCTGAAGGCTCAGTTCTCCAAGCAAATGAGTAAATCTGTTAAGTGCTAGAGAGCCAAGCAAGCAGAGTGGAGGCTGGGAGCACATCTCCCCGTGGAGATGCCAGCAAGGCAAATTTCTGACAGCTGTTCAGCATCCCAGAGCTGAACACACCCCACAAACAGGGCTGGGAGAGGCTCCCTGTGCCCCCTGCACCAGGAAGGAGGAGCCTGAGGATGAGAAAACCCCCAGGCCGGGGCAGGAGAGGACAGTGGGGCTGGCTGACCTGTCCCAGGGGAGCAAGGACACTAGGCACAGAGCCCAGGCAAACACAGGGAGGGAGCGCTCAGGAGAGATGTGAAGCTGGTAGGGGTCCATGGACTGACTGTCCTTAGGACTTTAGGAATGCAGGACAGTCAGAAGGCAGGACTAAAGCAGTGTTTCTCCTGTAAGCTCACTCTCAGTGAACCAAACCTCTGCAAACACCTAAACACAGCCACTGCCTCCTCAAAGAGCCACTTCCTGCTCTTGCACAATTACCTTTTCAGCAGGACAGCTCGGTACTCTTGCTCACCTGGTGCCCCAAGGGGGTTAGGAGCCCCGGCTGCTCACAAGCAGGGAGCACTCCCATTGCTGCACTTTCTGCTGCCTCTGCATGTCACAGGGGCTGGGAGTCCATGCTGTTCTTTGGTGGCCAGCCAAGGCACAGGACAAAGTTTGGGGCAGGTCAAAACCTGATGTGGGCACCGATGTACTTTCCTAATAATTACTTTCATTGTTTGTTTGGAGGAAAAATTCGCATCTAGTTCCTGGCAACCCAGGGATCTGTTTCATTTCTTATATAGAAAAGGTGGAAGTGATCCCACTGCAAGGACAAATGTTTAACCCAGCATAGGATCTCATTCATAAAGGATACAGCAGCCCCATGATTTCATCACCAAGTACATGCCTGAGACATTACTGGTGTTATCTCATGGAGTTAAAAGGACTCACTTTCCTTTCTCTCATTTTGTTGATTTAAGGTTTCCATTACTGCCAGTGTCTGCTTATCTGGCTTATTGTCACCAGCAGAAAAAATGAGTAGAAGGCCTACACCCAGTGAGGACAAACAGATGAGACTTCGTTTCAGGCTTTTTTAGGGTTTATGTGCAGCATTTTGAACCATTGGTTGATCTGCTTCTCCCTTTGTCACTTTCCACAGGACTCAGACATTGACACACCTCCCAGCAAGAAACTTCTTTAATGCCTCCTATGTGCTGGGATTGATAGTCTGAAAGCCTTTTCCAGCGTAAACAGTTCTGTTGTTCCATGTGTTCCACCCTGGAAAATGTGAAGAACTGACTCTGATAGCTGCTTACCCACTCTGAAAATACTCAGATTATCCAAAGTCCCAAGCAGCATCCATACTTTACAAGAAAAGGTTTGCTGCACCTCGCAGGAGAAAAATCTCACTGCCTTTCCAGTTAGTTTCAATAACTCAAGTCATCTCCCTGTGTTATGCTTGCTCCTTTTCCCAGAAATGTCCCTTCCAGAAGCAGGGCTAGGTGCTGCCTTCCTGAGCCAGTGCATTTGGCCCATGTGGCAAATCCTGATGTTTGCACTGACTGTGCTGTCACAGAGGCAGCCAGAAACCTCACCTGGCCAGTTCCAGAAAAGCCAGGATCCCTCCTTGCATTTGTGGGCTGTGAAAAATGCCAATCACTTGTTTATAAATTTTTAAAGTTTAATAGTAATAAAATGGTTAGAAAAATAGTAATATAACTAAAGTAATAAAAATTTGGACAATTTGGATTAGGACAATATGAGACAACAGAAACAAAGAGTTACAGACAGTCCAGGTACCTCTTTCTGGGCAAAATAAGCCCTAAAAAGGACCCACATTAACAGAGGATTAACCCTTAAAAGCAGCAGCCTGTTACATATTCATACACCTCATCCATGATGCATAAATTCCATTCAAACACAGGATTCTCTTTGGGCAGTGTCAGCTTCTTCCTCTGAATCCTGACAGCATCTTCAGGGTTGAGCCAGGCAGGCAGAAGTTAATTTCTTCTGATAATGGAGTAATAAATTCTCTTTCTCTGAAAGATTGAGGTGTCCTGTGGCTGCTATCTTGGTGGGAGTACCTCATTCCTCTCTTTGTAAAAAAAGTATCTTCCAAAGCATAGTTTCTATTTTAGCATTATGTTATAACCTAAAACTATATTTAACACACTACTTAAGAAAATTAATACAGCACAACTTTCTAACATAACAAATATAATATTCATTTGAATATTTGCGAAAAGCCAATCATAAAAATACACATTTTTCACAGGGTACAGTCACACACACCTTTTTCCTGTGCCTGGGTTTGCAAATGTACCTGTAAAGAAACAGATGGAGGGACAGAACCCTCCACTGACCCTGCAGACTCCCACAGGGATCTACAGAGTTTGGACCAGAGAAGCTCTAGCTGTCTGCAGGAACTGTGCTGCAGGAGGTGTTGTGTTGGGAAGGATGAAAGTTTGACAAGAAAGTCTCACAGATATGGATGCTTAGCACAAAGGTTTTTGAATGTTGAGTCTGAAGAAGGAATAGAGATGGAAGCAAGTTTTGATATAGAAGAAAAGAATTGCTGAGCCAGTCTTACTGGATAACCAAGGAGGCAAAGGGTGTGTGAGTTAGAAGGGGTTTTTATGGCTTAGAGAAAAGGGTAAACCCACCCCAAACAAGAAGATGTTTTTACCAAGCAGAAAAAATAACACAGGCAAACAAGCCTGCCAATGTTGCAAGTAGAAAAAAGGTCTCAGAATTTTCCACTGCAAGAAAACTGAAAAACAACTTCTAGCTTAAACTGTAATGTACTAACTTTTAGTGATTGGAGAATAGTAACAAGAATATGGTAATTATAGCAGTTATGATAGGCTAGAGATAAAAGTTAAGGTATAGATTGGTTCTGCTGCATTAAGATGCTCAGCAAAGAAAAGTATAGAATGCATTGTAACCAAAACCAAAGGGTGTCCAGGCCTCCCTGCAGCTGGAGCTGACAGCTGTAGGCACAGCTCTGTCCTGCTGTAACATCTTGGATGTAATAAACCGCATTTTGGAGAGCTGCCTGGAGTCCCACATCCCTCATGTCAGCTCTTACAGTGCTGGTCTGAACTGAACACCAGCCACACGATTACCACCCCAAGATTTGAGGTCAGCACAACAATGCTGAGTAAAGAAAGCTGTGTTAGACCAGAGAAGAGGCTGAATCATGATCAAAACCCAAACTGAGTGGAAACAGCTGGTGCTGCACAAGTAACACCTGCCATGCTTCACATTTTAAGTATAGCTGATCAATAAAGCAGAGAGAGGCAAAATCACCAAAGAGCGAGAGGAAAAGGGTGAGCAGAGAAAGCTCTGAGGGGTTTTCCAAGCAGATTGTGAAGATGGCTTTGCAGAGAGAAAAGGGGCTCCTCCATCTGTGTTGGGTGCAAGCTCCAGAGCTGCAGGTGAGCTGGGAGCAGCACCTGCACACAAAGTCCTCAGGACTGTGTGTTTGGGATCCTGGGAAAACCTCACTCACAGACCATATCCATGATGAGCACTGTGATTAGCCCTGTGGGAAAAACACCAATCACTTGTTTTTAAAATTTTTAAAGTTTAATAGTAATGAAATGGTTATTAAAATAGTAATATAATTAGAGTAATAAAAAGTTGGACAATTAGGATTTAGGATAATATGAGACAACAGAAACAAAGAGTTACAGACAGTCCAGGTACCTCTTTCTAGTCAAAATAAGCCTGAAAAAAGGACCCAAGTTAACAGAGGATTAACCCTTGAAAGCAACAGCCTGTTGCATATTCATATACCTCATCCATGATGCATAAATTCCATTCAAACACAGGATTCTGTCTGGGCAGTGTCAGCTTCTTCTCTGGAAACCTGACAGCATCTCAGGGCTGAGTGAGGCAGGAAGAAGTTCATTTCTCCTAATAAGGGAGCAATAAATTCTCTTTCTCTGAAAGATTCAGGTGTCCTGTGGCTGCTATCTCAGTGCGAGTCATTTCTTTAAAAAAAGTATCTCACACAGCATAGTTTCTATTTTAACATTTTATTATAACCTAAAACTATATTTAACACACTACTGAAGACAATTAATACAGCATCACTTTCTAACATAACACATATAACATTCATTTGAATATTTGCACAAAGCCAATCATAAAATACGCATTGTTCACGCCTGGAAGACTTCTGGGAAGCACACACAGGCTGGGACAGCTCCTGGCTTGACAGCTTGTGAAAAATGCATATTATATGATTGGCTTTGTGCACATATGGAAATGAATATTATATGTGCTATGTTAGAAAGTTATACTGCATTAATCCTATTTTTGGTAGTGTGCTAAATATAGTTATAGGCTATAATATAATATTAAAATAGAAACTGTGTGATGTAAGATACTTTTTCTAACGTATCTTACATGACAAAGCTCAAGAAATTCTTTGCCCAGAGATAACAGCAACAAGACAGCAAAATCACCAAGAGAAGAATTATTGCCTCCTTACTGGGAAAGACCAGACTTGGTGGGGACCAAGATGACTGATTTACAAGATGAGGGGGGGGGAAGTTGACGATAACCAGGGAACACCTTTTGTTTGAAGAGAATTTTTGAATCTTGTATGTGATATGTGAATATGCAACAGGCTATTGCTTTTAAGAGTCAATCCTTTGTTAGTTAGCCATGCTTTCAAGAGGAAAGCATCTGAACATTCGTAATTCTTTGCTTTTCTTGTCCTTTATTGTCCCAACTCGGATTGTCCAAATTCTTATTGCTCTAATTTGTATTACTATTTTTATACCCATTTTATTACTATCAAACTTTTAAAATTTTAAAACAAGTGATTGGCATTTTTCAGAAGCTCCCCAGGGCAAAGGCCGAAATCATACAGCACTGGGAGTCTGCACCACAGCACACCCTACCAAATGCACAGAAGGTCACCTTGTTTCTAACAAGAATTGCTGTAATTGAAAACCAAGCGAGCTTAGTCAGAGAACATAGTCATAGTCATAAGGGAAGAAGTCCTGTCAAGTAATGAAAAATGACCTTATCTGTTGAGGGCCACCAGCACAGCACATTAATTAAGGTGTTTTGTTGAGCACTGATGCCTATCAATGTCTCACTTCTTGTGAGTGTTTTCCTTGGGCCTAAGGCTGTACTATAAGCCCACCCTGAGGGAAACATTTTCTGGCCTTGTCCATCTGGAGCATAGCTCTCAATGAGTGGCTTTGTCTACACCAGTTCTATCCTCAGAGCCATCATTCTCTGGTCACTGTGGCCCCAAGAGCATGTGAGAGCAACTTGGTTTCTTTTCTTTGTCCTATTTCGCACCCTCTGTCCCAAACTGAGCACAGTGAGTCAGACCTGGAGGTCTGAGACTCTGTTTTTCTCCTTGTCCTCCTGACCACGATCATCAAAAGCATGAGTATGTTAAAATCCTTCAAAG